>NC_067481.1:106716611-107342445 GCF_947179515.1 Apodemus sylvaticus | reverse complement strand
ACACACATACATACACACAGACACACAGTGTCATGTGTTGCATAATGACCACTTGGTTAAAAGCAAATTGCATATATGATGGTGGTCTTGTAAGATTCTATCTTGTAAGATATTATGACTGTCTTAGTTTGTGTATGTACACCCTATGAAACTTATACAATAATGAAATCTACCAACACATTTCTCAAAACATATCCTGGTGTGTTATGGAATATGCATGTATTTTATACATGTATATTCATACATAACTACATATCTATAAATAAAATAACCCCATTCCATATGCTCAGTGAGTTTAGACAACCTACCCAAGTCCTTGGGCAGTTAGTGATTGGATCGCAGCCTAGGTGATCTGCTTGATTTTGGAGCTTGTCTAGTTCACTATGACTGACATCTGTGAGGCTCTACAAGGATCCTCCTTAGTTCTGGCCATGCAGCGTCCTCCTTCAAAGGCCATCACCCAAGCTTATCTGGAAGAAACTGAGGATCCTTCATCTGTTGAGCAGTGGGCTAGTCCCAGAATCCTTGACCTTTGTCCTCAAGGTTAGTAAGTCATATACAGGGAATTCACCCTTGGCGTCTCCTCCATCCAGATTCTATTGAGAGCAGGAATAAGTCAGTAAAGGCAGCTGGTGTTAATTCTCCCGGTGCCTACAGGGAAATAAGGAGCCAAATTGGCTCCACTTATGGAATGAAACCTGGAAGGGAATTATCATCAAACTCCTCGGTGAGGACAGCAGAAGGGGGGATTTAAATTAAAGTGATAACCACCAATTTGGTTGGCATTGACTCCATCTCGCACAGCCTTTCTTCCTCTTTATGTTCTCCCTGAAAGAGAGAGAGCAGACAAGCGAGGGGGGCAGGCAGTACTCCAGCCCTGTGATGCTCATCTTCATCAGCTCCACAGGGCCCTGGCCAGCCATCAAATGCACACGTTCTCAGAGTAATCCTACAGGATAGGGATGACTCTTCTCCTCCCTCTAAAGTGTGTGTGTGTTCAGATGCAATCCTACAGGATAGGGATGACTCTTCTCCTCCCTCTAAAGTGTGTGTGTGTGTGTGTGTGTTCAGATGCAATCCTACAGGATAGGGATGACTCTTCTCCTCCCTCTAAATGTGTGTGTGTGTGTGTGTGTTCAGATGCAATCCTACAGGATAGGGATGACTAGGGATGACTCTTCTCCTCCCTCTAAAGTGTGTGTGTGTGTGTGTGTGTTCAGATGCAATCCTACAGGATAGGGATGACTCTTCTCCTCTCTCTAAAGTGTGTATGTGTGTGTGTGTGTGTGTTCAGATGCAATCCTACAGGATAGGGATGACTCTTCTCCTCCCTCTAAAGTGTGTGTGTGTGTGTGTGTGTGTGTGTGTGTGTGTATGTGTGTGTGTGTTCAGATGCAATCCTACGGGATAGGGATGACTCTTCTCCTCCCTCTAAAGTGTGTGTGTGTGTATGTGTGTGTTCAGATGCAATCCTACAGGATAGGGATGACTCTTCTCCTCCCTCTAAAGTGTGTGTGTGTGTGTGTGTTCAGATGCAATCCTATAGGATAGGGATGACTCTTCTCCTCCCTCTAAAGTGTGTGTGTGTGTTCAGATGCAATGGTGTAGATGAATCTGTAAGAATGTGGAGAACAGAGGTCGACTTCAGATGTCATCTTTAGTGCCATCTACCTTTTTATTTAAAGATTTATTTATTGTATGTATATGAGCACACTGCCACTGTCTTCAGACACACCAGAAGAGGGCATCTGATCCCATTACAGTTGTTTGAGTCACCATGTGGTTGCTGGGAATTAAACTCAGGACTTCTGGAAGAGCAGTCAGTGCTCTTAACCACTAAGTCCACCTTCTACCTTTTTTTTAAAAAACTGTTTTATTTAGAATTTTGTCCAGTGAATTTGGATCATATTCATCCCCCAGTTTGTCCCAGAACAATTTCCAATTCCCTACACACCCAAATTGGTGTCCTCTTTATTTGCTTGAATCTACTAAGTCCAATTTGTGCTATCAATGTACTCTTAGATATACAGCCCTCCACTGGATCAGGTGCTGCACTTTGAAAGAATACTGACTCTACATCAGCAGATATCAATTGCTGATGGTTCCCTGGCTAGGGGTGGGGCTTTGAGTCTATTTCATCTAGTCATACTGGGATTTGATCTAGCTTGAATTATACAAGTCTTGTGCATGCAGTGTGAGTTCATATGTTTGACTGTTTGCTATATCCAGAAGACACTGTCTCCTTGTGACTACTGCTGCTTGCATTTTGGCTTGTAAATTCTTTCTATCCTTTCCACAATGATCTATGAGCTGCTTTTGGAGAACAGGAAGATATATTTGGAGAGAGAAAGGGAGGGAGAGAGGGGAAGGGGGAGGAAGGGGCAGGAGAGAGAGGAGGAGGAGGGAGACAGTGGAGAGAGAGAGAGAGAGAGAGAGAGAGAGAGAGAGAGAGAGAGAGAACTATTTAGAGCTAAGCGGTCTTTAGTTTTATTCTCTGCACTTTGGTCAGTTGTGAGTGCTAGTGTTATTTGCCATCTAGTGCAAATAGATCCTCTGATTAAGATTGAGCAATGCATCAGTCCATGATAAGTCATTAGGAATTGATTTGATTCTATGTCCATTTAGAAAGTTCACAGTTGTAGTGTCTTGGGCCATGGGCCTAGGAGCTGTCTAGCCGCTGGCCCATGGCCCAAGAATGGTGCCAGGTCTAGATGTTTCTTCTGGAGTGGGAGTTAAATCCAATCAGAGAGTGGTTACTCCCATGATGTTCTTGCTACCATCGCACCAGTGCCCATGCCTTGCCAGGCCAGCCATTATTATGGCTCTGAGGTTCCGAGTTGCATTAGACTGTGGTTCCTTTCTACACCAGTATTGTTAACAGCGCCCTCTGGAACTATGGAAGCTATCCAGTAGGGCTGTGGCCTCTAGGTCAGTTCCAGTTCGATTTCTCCATGTTCTCTGACTCAAGTACACAATGTCTTCAGCAATATAACCTTATTGTTGCATTCTATGGAATCTCATTGGCCAGAAATTCCAATAGGGAATAATCCATTCCTGTTACTAGGTTTATCTATTAACTTCTGGTGCCTAAAAGGAACATTGTCCCCATATAGGGCAATTTAATCTCTCTCTCTCTCTTTCTCTTTCTCTTTCTCTCTCTCTCTTTCTCTTTCTCTCCTCTCTCTCCTCTCTTTCCTCTCTCTTTCTCTCTTTCTCTCCTCTCTCTCTTTCCTCTCTCTTTCTCTCTCTCCTCTCTCCTTTCTTTCTCCTCTCCTCTCTCTTCTACCTATTATGTAAGTATGTATGTATGTATGTATGTATGTATGTATATATATGTATATATATGTATCTTTTATCATCTATCTATCTATCTATCTATCTATCTATCTCCATCCATCATCTCTCTACTAACCATCTACCCATCAAGAAGCTTCTACAGTATTAGGTCTCCATATAACTTTTTTGAATTGTTTTCAGTGGTATTTATTCTTCCTCTACTTTACTCTCCTATCTCCCACCAAATTTCTGTCCCTTTATTTTCTTTTAACCTGTTATACTACTCTCTTGAAAACTCCCACACACCCCAAGGTGTGGGAGTCCACCTTCTACCCTAAGGTTCCATATTAATTTCTTGGCCTTTTGGTGTATTCCAAATGAAGCACACATATTTGAAGACTCAAAGCAAACATCCATTTTAGTCAAAGTTTGGAACTCATGGATCCCATTAAGCCAAGGAACTCCAGAATCTGCATATGTCCACCTCCCCAGCACTGAGATTGCAAGTGCACATCACCATATGGTCTGGGTATTCTTTTTTTTTTTTAAAGTGGGTTCTGGGGATCAAAATTGAGTGCTCATTCTTGTATAGTAGGAACTTTGGCAGCTGTACCATCTCCCCAGCTCTCTTACCTCTAGTTTAAGGGTAGGCGATTTAGTCTGATTTTGCATCTTCCTCGGGTCACATAAGCATTCCTGACTCCCACCCCTCCCACATTTTGGTTAGTGCTTCTTCGGAGGCCTTTTTCCCTTGCGTTGGCTTCACTCCACAGCTGGGGTAACAAGAAAAGGCCACACGAGGAAGCCAATCAGTGTTCCTCCGTTCCTCATGGTCTTCCTCTCTCTTTGTCACTAATCTGGTGCTGGGCTGCTGAGTTTAACTCTCACCTGCCAGCTGTGAGCCCTTAGGGAAATGACTCGGGTCCCTCTGCACCTCATTTTCCCCATCTGGAAGATTGGGATGATTATAACTTTTATCTTATGAGGCCGTTGTGAAGATTAAATAATTTAAATATGTTAAGCATTTACAACTGCGGCTGGCACAGAGGAAGTGGTCGATGTTATTTTCGTAGCTGTGACACTTGTTTTTATTGCGAGTAGCTATGTGACTAGTAATGATGATTATCATGATGAAGGCGCAATGGGAAGATATAATCATTTGTTTTGCCTTTACTGGGGTGCCAGGGTTGACTGGGACAAGTGATTTAACACGTGTAGTATCATAATTAACCCTCATCAGCTAGGATACTTTTGGATGCAATGACAGAAATTGCTACTCCAGCTGGTTTAAATGACAGGTCATTTATTATTGCCTGGAACAGGAAACTCAGACTAAGGCAGGTTTCAATACAGGTTGATTGAGGGAATAAATGGTGATACAAGTACCCCGACTCTGACACATCTCCTCTACATTACTTGGCTATTAGCTTCATCCATAGGCTGTTCTTAAGTAGTCCAAGGTGCCAGAGGCAGAGAAGACAAGCAGAAATGGGTAAGAGATGCCTGGAAGAAGAAACAAAAATGCTCCCAGAAGTTCCAAGCACAGAGCAGGCCTTGTCTAATTGGCCAGAGTCTATGACACTGGCCAGAGCAGAGCCATCTCTGAGATAGTGACCTGAATGGTATTTCCTCCTCCATGCCATTCAGATTAGCCTTGGAGCTGAGGGACCTGGATAGTAAATTTCTACTCCTATGCAGAAGGAAGAGAAATTGAGTGAGTGAGAGCCAAGATTGATCTCCTACAGGTGTTGTCCATGCCTTTTTACTGAGAAGGGAAAAGAGTTTGAAAGGAGAATGATGCCATAGCTTCATCAAAGCCAAAATGGCACTCCACGCTAAGCCTGTCTGGTCACAGAATACATGCTCTTCTGGGACTCACTGAACCTGGACATTGGGGACAGGAAGGGTGCCAAGTTCCACCGAGCATAGAAAGCATGGTCAGCATAGTGTAGGATATCACAACAGGCTTAATTAATCAATGTATTTGTGTAAGGCTGCATGTCACATATATATGGGAATGCCAACGTATAGCTTGTGGCTTTGCTTCTCAAGTACAATCCACTATTTCTTTTCTGACTGAGTCTCCCAGGAGCTTAGAGTGGCTCTGTAGTCTAGAAGAGCTGGCTGGTGAGCCCCAGGGCCGCACAGCCTCTGCTCTCACAGAGCTGGATTACTATGCATGCCAAGACAGTTGGCGTTCATATGTTAGTGCTGGGGATTGAACCCTTCTCCTTAAGCTTGTACAGTAAGCACTTTACCAGCTGAGCTGTCACCCAGTCTGCGTCATCAACTCAGAGAGGTAGGTAGTTTTAAGATACTTTAACACGTATGGAGGTACACTGAGGTTCACGAACTTTGGCAGACTGGAGACCTCTGACCTAACAAACTCTAACCTTGAATTCAGGTTTGTCTACTTTCAAAGCCCCAACTTTTTCTATGATCTCTCCACAAAATAGAATCTTCTCACATCCCTGTATTTTGGGGGAGCCAGATGAGGAAAACTGAAACTTTTAATGAGGATTCTGATGCATTTCAACTCAGTGACCCAGTTTTTTTTTATTAAATCATTTTTATTTTAGAATGAGGCACTTTCAAAGCACATGCCCCAGTGAACCGTTTCCTCTTCTGCACCCAGAGTTCTGTGACCCGTTCTGCCCACCTGCCTCCACTGAACACTTTGAGGATAAAACATCCTAATTGGCTGCTCTGACATCCCCTGGGATGCATGGAGTCAGGAGTGTAGAAATCCTCTCTTTGGGGACAGGATGGTAGGTCACCTCTTCTCCCACAGCCACAAGCAAGGAGTGATTTTCATTGCATGAAACCCAGGCCATGCCCAGTCTTGGGTGGCATGCCCTCAGAAATCATGTCCCTGCTTTCTCATATCACTTCTAAGTCAAACACAGGGATGGGGTTACGATGAGTGGGTGACCCCACAAAGTGCCACATGCTAAACTAGTATTTAATTTTCACAGATCAAAACCTTGTTATTCGCAGAAGTAAAATACTTATTGAGATGCCACAGCTATTGTGTGTGAGCTTGGAGTTGGCCTGCATCTGAACCTAAATCTTGTGTTTTCTCAGTAGTAACTTTTGGATTAGTGGGCGACAGTTTTATACCTTTTGAGCACCTTCCTCATACTGTACATGCAGTCATATTAACTTGTGTTATTTTTATTGCTGGTAATGGAGATCTATTCATATTAACATGAGAAAAAGGAAGACTATATTATACATTAGCGAGGTTTCCCCAGAGTTCAAGGGCAGATGTTGAGTTTCATGGAGACTTTCTCTCCACCTGTCATGTGAACTAGTGGTTCATCCTTCATATCCACTGTAGAGTAGCTTCCGTATTTCTCTTTACCCAAGAACACCACCAACTGGACTTGACTTTTACTGTTCACTGAGGGGGACTAGCCACATGATGATGCCCAGGCTGTTTTTTTTTCTGTTTTCTTTCCCCATCTCTTTCTCCTCTTCTTCCTGCTCTGCTAGTTCTATGTTTTCAGAAAAGAGAATAATCCCTCTCACAAATGATTTGTATCTAGCCCTAGTCTGTTGAAGTGTCTAAAGGTTGAAGAGAAATATTATACCAAATGGCAGCTCTTTGCTATTCTCCTTATATTGGCAGTGTCCTCCAAAATAATAAAGACGCATTCTAGAAGGAAACTCACAGCTTTCTTTTCCGAAGCAGCTTATAATATAGTAATAGCTATGTATTTTGAGGACCCAGTGAATTGAATATAAAACAATAGCATTTGTCAACAAACACGAGTGCCCAGTGAATGTTCAATATTGCTATTTAATACTTCTGAAACTTGAGGGGAAAACTAAATAAGTGGAAAAGTCAAAAGCCAGTTCAGGATCTCAGGGGATGGTAGTAAAATGTGAGGTCATGGGCTTCTTAGAGCAGAAGGAACTGTGCATTTTGGTTACAGAACCCTTCAAGTACTGTCTGTTTTTTCTCCATCATCAAAATGATGTTCTGGATCAATGATGCAGATTACGGTTAGCTGAGGTGCTTGAAAACTACTGATGCCTAACGCCTCATACCCATGGCTTTGGTTCCACTGTTCTGAGATGTGTATTCATACAGTAAGTTTTCAAAAAGCTTTTGGTGTGAGTTAAATTTCGTACAGGTGAGAAATGCTGGTTTAAAATGAGATTCTCTTCTGGGGACCGAGATGAGCCCATGAAGATATTGTAGCCACAGGGCTGTATCATCAGGGGGACATAGTGAAGGCAGGTTTGCCTCAGACACTAGCAAGCCTCTCATACAATGCTTTCCTTGGAAAGCACTCACCTGAAGCCACTAATGGGTTCTTCTGGAGTGGGGCCCACTTTTGCTAATTAGGAGAGAAGTCACAGAAGCTTGATGGATACTCGGAGTGCTAAGGATTCACCTCCTGGCTCCAACAGGCTCAGCCCTTTCACTTCATCACCTCCCACTGCACACAGAGTGTTAGGGTAGCTCCGAGATGAGAGGGGACTACAAGTCCTGGAGGATACACGAGCAGAAGGAGAATTGAAGCTTGCTGCCGTAATTTGCACCAGAGAGCCACTTTAGTCCCACTGACCTTTCACTTTCTAGACAGTTATGAAGACGCTCCTGCCCAGCTCTAGGTGATGACAGCACTTTGAGTTTGTATAACACTCTACAGCTTCTAAGGCTCCCTGACAAATATCTCAGCCTTCACCAAAGTGTGATCACATACACTACAGGCAGTACAAATGCACTTAGGTGGTACATGGAAATTTTTAGTTACCTTAATGCAAGTTAGAGAAGACTTAATTAGCAAGTGAAAAATCATGATTTCACAGGTATTATTTCTTATGATTAGGTGGTGATTATCTGTTTAGTGAGTAAATTTAAAATGAAGACTGATTTCAGGGGGCGACTATATGGTCAGATGATGTGTTTGACAATAGATATATCAAATCAGGAAAATACCATTTTTGTTACTATTATTGTTGTTTTTACCAACCATGAAGAGTTGTGGGACTAGAGAGATGACTCAGTGGTACAAAGTGCTTGCACTCTGCTCTTCCAAGACCAGAACTTGCCTCTGAGCACCCAAATTGGTTACTACCCAGAGCTGCTGGTTCTTAAGCTATGAATTGTGACTTCTTTGGGACCCAATAGCCCTTTCACAGGGTCACATACCAGATAGCCTGCATATCAGATACTTACATTATAATTCATAAAAGTAGCAAAATTATAGTTACAACATAGCTACAAAATAAAATTGGGGGTCACCATAACATGAAGAACCCTGTCAAAGGGTCACAGTATTAGGAAAGAGAATCACTGTTATAAGGGATCAGACAGTTTTTTCTAATCTTTGAGGTGCATGTGTGTTTGTATGCACACACACACACACACACACAAATAAGTATTAAAAGAAGTACAATGCAAAATAAATAGTGATGCGTTCATGGCTTCATCCTGTGTTTTTGTACAGGCCCAAAGTTATGGGATCTGAATGCAACTCCAGGTTCCTTTCTGTTTCCCAAATGTTTTACAGATTCAGTGTCTAAGTCAGACTTTATTTTCTTGACAGGTAAGGGGACAATTCCCAGCACTGCTTACTCTCCCTAAAGCAGCTTTTCAGGATTAGATATTTGCAAGGCTCTTAATAGAGAACAGAATGGGCCAAGTCAATGATTCCCAGCATGGCAGAGTTAGCATCATCAGCAAGGCATGAAAAATGCAAATTTTTGACCTGTTCTAGAAGCAACTCTTCTGAAACGCTGGGGATGAGGAGGTTCAGACACCCACTCTCCCTGGACCACAGACTGTGATATGCACTACACGGTGAGAATGGGGTCCTTAACTGAGGGTAAGTTCCTCTGGCGGACAATTATCCAGGTATGTAGGCCCCTTCTTTTTATCATGCCAATTGAGGTGGAGGGTGCTGCAGGCACCCAGTGATTAGAGGCTGCTAGGCATCCTTAAGTGCCCAGCGAAGCTCACCACTTCAAGAAATTCTCCAGTGCAAGACACAAAGAGCAGTGATTTGAAGGGCTGCTCCACCATCAGCCAGTGCCTGGCTATGAGTGGCAAGTGGGTAGGAGATTCTCAAGCCTGGCTGTACTCATACCTGGAATTGTTTCAGAGTTAGAGATAGACCCAAGATACCTGGAAGACTGAGGTCATTGCCTGGGCTTGCTTAATGAACCCCACTTTATCTCCCTGGGCACTCTGCCTCTTTTGACCCTCAAATTGCTGCCTGGATGTTGAGATCCCACCTTCACTGAAATGGAGGTCTATATCATGATTGTTGTAGTAAAGGTAAAATAATTTTGGCACCATATTTTGTATGTAGAGAAGTTTATGTGTGTTTCTGTGAGTGTTGTGTGCACCAATGTGTGTGTGTTTGTGAATGCGAGTTGGGCAGACAGGTGTACTGCTCTGTATTCTTTGTGCTACTCCCTTGAGACACAGGAGTCTGGAGTTCATTGATTTTCTCTGGTGCTGGCTGGAAAGCCACAGTGCCCCTCCACATGCACTCCTCACCACACTGGCTTTACAGGCATTCGACATTATTATTATTAATTATTATTATTATGATGATGATGACGATATTATATGCCTACAATCACACTTGTATACGATACACTGTGATAACACTCACCCCTCTACTTCTTCCCACCCACTCCCGTTGACCCCTTTCCTCTTCCCAAATCGTCTTCTTCCCACCTTTCCCCCTCCATTTAGGCAGTCCCAGTAAACTCACGGTTACGACAGCTATGTCATGCTCAGAAAGCAGCACTCCATCACGCTCCTCGCCATCCTTTGGCTTTGGTAGTCCGTTTCCTCTTCTGTGCCTTTCCTTGGCCCACAGGTGACAAGACCAAGCACTCTTGGGAATCACTTAATTTCAGCACTTTACCTGCTCTAAGTCACAGCCTGCTTTGACCCACTGCTATAAGTGGTTTCTCTGATCCAGAGATGCTTGGGTCTATGGCTTTAAGCATATATTCAGAAAGCAGTGTAGCAGTGCTTCCATTTGTCTGCCTGGCATTATATGATTTGAACCTAGGTCCTCGTGCTTGCACAGCAAGTGCTTTTGCTCACTCAGCCATTTTCCACAGGCCCTTATCACCATTCTTGGTAGTGAAACTCCTGCTTCCTTATTTCTCAGCCATATGCATCCAGGAGAATCCTTCACGTTCCCATCTGTAAAGTCAGGATAATACTTAATGCCATCTTTTCCCCCTTAGCATTATTAAGTGGATCAAATAGAACAAGTATATAAATCTCTTCAGCAGTTCCAGATGAGTAGACAATGCTTGTCTTTTGCTAATTATAATGATTATTAATTCCCTATACTGTCTCTTTATGTATTCCATCTTCTAAGTGGAAACAGTCCCCCTAATGCCCAGTGCTGTGTACCCGGAATAAGCCCTCCCTCATTCCTCACCCTTCATATGCCAGATAATTGCCTCTAGGGTTAAGGTGGTTTCCAGTGGTGATGGAGCAGTCCTGATAGTCCCTACCATAAATGCTGAAAATTATCTCTAAGTGGTAGATGATCAGCAGTAGAGAAGACATTTTCAAACGCAGGATGGCTTTGTCCCTGATAAGCTGGACCCATTGCTTTTCTCAGGTCAGCCCAAACCAGTTTAATATGGCTTCCACAATAATAAAGGGGGAAAAGTTGGAATCTGTCTGCTCTTACAACGTTTACACTTTGCTGGCCTATGAAAAATCAGAGAACTCACAACCAGCCTCCAGGTCCTAACAGGAGTAAGGGAGCAAGGGTGAAACCCTTCCCACTGGTCCAGGCTACAAATGGCTCCACACCATTGACAGCGGAGCATCTTCAGTTTTACTAGAGGTGATCCAAGCTCAGAGGACAGGCGTGATGGAGAGGAGCTGTACAGGCGTTGCTAAGATGGCTCTCCATCAAGGTTCCTTTCTCTGTGACTTCAGGTTATTTGAGAAAGTTTTCCTAGAGCAGGGTTCTCAACCTTCCTAATGCTGCGAACCTTTGAATTTAATGTTGTGCTGACCCCCCAGTCGTAAAATTATTTCATTGTTATGGCATAACTGTAATTGTTGCCACTGTTATGAATCAATTTAAATATCCACTATTCAGGATATCTAATATGTAAACCTGTGGGGGCCTCCACCCACAGGTTGGGAACCACTGCCCTACAGGCTCCCAGTTTGTCACTTTTCTACTAATACATCTTTCTGCTCTCACACTTGAGCATCATACCAGGAAACATAATAGTGCATTCCTCTTGACAGCATCCTTCTTTGCTTGTATGGAATGACGAGGAAGTGCCAGCTTGTAGATTCCCAGTCTGGGAAAGTACAGTGTGGGGGCTTCCACCATTTAAGGGTAACTTCTACCCAGAGTATTGTTTAGGGTCTGAGTGGGTTTCATATACAGCTGAAGTTAACAGGCTGCCTTTCTCTCTCTGACTACAGAAGAGAGAGGTTATTGTTCTCCTCACGTGTCTTTTTGAATCCCCTGAGGAGGTAGCTCGGATGCCTGGAGACCTCCACCTCAAATCTCTGTCTTGCTTTTCAGGAGCAAGTGGCACTGGCACTCTGACAACAGCTGTAGGGGAACTAGGTAAATGTTAATAAGATTGATTGGTTACCATGAAACAGGAAAATGGCGAAATGCCTGACAGGAAACACTTTGCCATACAGAGGCCAGCCTCCAAGCCTTAGTTAGCTATGCTGTCGAATGATCTGTGACATCAGAAGCCTGTGCTTAGGGAACTGGGCAGGTGGCTGTAAGTTCAGCACGCGACTGCATGAGGGTCTGAGTTCAGAATTTTAGAACTAACAGGAAAAGCCTATCAAGCCAATGTGTCTTTAATCTCAGCACTTGGGGGTGATGCGGCCATAGGTGGTCGGTCCCCGGAGCTTGCTAGACAGCCAGCCTCGCTGAGTCCCAGGGCTCCAGGTTCATTGAGAAATCCTGTTTCCAGAAGGGCAGCGAGAGACTGAGGAAGACAACTGGCATTGTCCTCTGGCCTCTGTCACACAAGCGCACACCTAAATGTGTACATGTATACACACAGGTTTTAAGAGATAGATATGCTAAGGACTGCTTGTTATCTTGTTGCTCAGGAGGTGGAGGTCTGAAGTTCTAGGCCAGCCTAAGCAACAGTGTGATACCATGTATCATAAAGAAAAGGGAATTCCAATTTGAAACATCGAAGCTAATGTCAAGATGATGCCTAACAAAACCAGAACCCTAAGGTTTCTCCCAACTCTCTGGTTCTTTTCTTAAACCTTCACAGATGATCTCTCTAGGGATGCAGGGTGGAAGCTCCTGACCTAAACTGACAGAGCGTGGCACACCTTATTCTCTTAGAGAAAACAGAAGTGACTGTAATAAATACAGCACAGACTGTGCACTGTCCCGGGGTTTTGGTGAGATCACGATAGCCAACTTCCTCTTGGGGTATGTGAAAGAATAGTTCACAGTAGAGAATAAGGGTGACTTTAAGGAAGATGCAGAGTCTACTAATGTGGAAAATGGGAAGAAGGTAGGAGGGAAGGAGGCTGGTGTAGCTTGTACTCCATTAAAGAGCAGTCAGGAAGGTGCTGGAAATTTGCTGCTCAGTAACCATCAGATTCAGAGGGATTCGGAAGAATGATCAGCTCAATCCAGGAACTGCCTGTGACTGATCAGCATTTAAGAAAATCTCCTTTCTCTTCAGTAGAGCTGAAAGTACAAGATAGAAGGCAGCATCTATGCAGAAATGCCCTTCTGAGCAAGGGTCAGAGGTAACAAGGAGGGCCTTAGGGGACTGCTTTCCACTCGGGCTATTAATAGTTTTAAAGTATTTGTAAGCACTTCAAACCAACATGACACTATATACATCATCAGACACACAGACAGCTGAATAGATGAATGGACAGATGGACACATACACACATGGATACACACTCATACACAGACACACAGATACACACACACACAGATACACACACACACACACACACACACTTGCCTGTGGAAGAACTTGGACTTCAGGATGACACTTTAGGTTTCCTTCCCTCAGAATGATTCAGTGGCCCACTTTGATGATTAATTTCAACTGTTTAATTGTTTACTTGATTAGATTGGGCCACAATTAGGCCAACTATCTCTGAAAAGGACTGTGAGGACATTTACAGTGTGAAGGTTCTGACCTGACGGATGGCGCAGTCCCTTGATGGATTCAGAATTTGAATACTATGGGAGGTGGTGGACCTGTGGCAGGCATGGTATAGGTGAAGGAAGCAGGTTACTGGGACTATGTCCCTGGGGGATTTCTCTTGCCCCGCCCCCTTATTATATATTACATAGTTTATTCTCTTCCTGGACCACTGTGTCTTGGATATTTTGCTCTGGATGCTCTCCCATCTGTGACAGACAAAACCTTCTGAAACTGTGAGCTAAAATAATTCTTTCTTCTTGGCTGTGCAACACTGCCCTCTGAGCAGAAGTGCCACCACCATCTTGTCAGAGCAGCTGTCATTACTTGCAAGAGTCCTGAGATGTCAGGCATATTGTATCCACAAGAGCAGAGGGCAGAACTATTAGGATTTGAGAGTCCAGACACTGCCTTCTGAACCACTTCTCAAATATGTAAATCTGCCCAGTTGTCTGCAGTCTTAGGACATCCTAGGGTATAGAGAAGGTTAATTAAAGGGGGCTTCATCTGTGCCAGTACTTGAAGTCATCACCCATGTACTTATAAGACCTTATAGTCCTAGAAGTAACATCTCATCCGTTCCCTGTAAATGAGCCAAAGAAACTCATTGGTTCACTAAGCAGGCCCACAGGCTTGGCAGTGGGGTCAAAGCCCTGCTTCTCCTTGGAACTGGATGGTTCTATGCTGTCCCTCCTGTATTGTTGACCTTCCTGCATTAATATAGATGACCTGTTGAACCTGATCATGTGGCTCCTCCTGACACGGGCCTTTACCCCAATATCCAGTTACTTCTGGTATTCAAAAAGAGGCTCCGTGCTGTGGCTCTGACAGCCTGGAGTTTTCAGATCTTCCTCAGTTTAGATGCTGTACCAGTTGGTTTGGTTTTTAAGTGTGGCATTTTCAAGAGCATGTTCATGCAAACACTTGTAGCTGTGGCTGCAGAAATGTTATCAAGACCTGTTAGGTATGAAGTCTGGAGATGTGATGAGAATTTTGGAAATCACGTTCATGATTGAGGTTGATACCAGTCAAACTGCCAACTGACCAATTATCAGATGAATCGTGAACACGTCTATTTACCATCTGTCATCCCTCCAGCTGCTGTAGTTCATAGTGAGATCACTCATGATGCTCTGACCACTGTTTTATTGCTATGTAGTCCAATGTATTCTTGATCTCAAAATTCTCCCTCAAATTCTCCCTCTGCTGTATTAGTGTGGGGATTACCGGCATGCAGCAGGCATGCTGCAACCACAGTAATTAAAAAAAAAATCAAGAGCTTAATCTGCCCTAAATGTGCTAACTATTTTAAGAAATTTCCTGCCACTTACGTTCTATCCTTAATACTCTCCAAATGTCTTGCTTGCATATTTGATCACTCATAAGGGTAAGATTTTAGAAAATTTAAAGAGATACTTTCTGTTTTGTAGAAAATCATATTGAATTTAGATGTAATCCCCCCCAAGTGTGTTTGGAAACAAGTTTCCCATAGAACAGTGCTGAGAGGCAGAGCAGGGACCTGAGGAAGGATGTAAAACTCCTAGAAATGTTTGCCATCTCTTTATCGTAAGGATAGGTTCCTTATAAAAGAATGCATTCTGCCTCCTCATCTCCACGAGATGAAAAGCTCTGGCATTCTTCTGAGTTACTCAGGGGTTTGGATATTACCAGATAATTATGAGGTTGTGATGATGCTGGACTTTTATTAGTACCTCACAGGTCACATAGCCCACAGTCATGTGATGCTGGAGAATCTGCGAAGAATGGTCCTCCCCAGGTGGAGATACAAAATGAGAGGCAGAAAAGAGCCTGCCCCAAAGCCTTCCTGGGCTGGACTAGCACAGAGCTCAAGTTTACCTGTCATTGGCTTCCTCCTTGACTGTCAGCCAGAAGCTCAGCATCCAGCAGACAGGGTCATCTCCATGGAGACCAGAAGAGTCATGTTTCAGTGATGGGATCTGACAAGATGACCGGAGGAAGTCTCTACCTTCAAAATCACCATAGCACTGTGTAATCTCACCTCCAGCTCCTTATCTGAATGATGTGAGGAGGGCCTATAAGGAGAGGGGAGGGGATCAGAGCCTGAGACCCCTTATAAAGCTTTATGAAAGACTGCATCTTACTTTAATTTTTGAATTCTTATTCTAGCCTGGATGGAGATCTGTGAAGATAATCAGAGTCCAGAAAACCTAAACAGTACATTTTATTTGAAACCTAGAATGTTCTCAATTGTAACTCACTGTTAGAACTGCCAACTTGGACAGTTCAACTAAGAGAAGTGTGTTCACCTACAGTTCAGAAGACTGGAGGGTCTGTTATCGAAGTGTTGCCAGGGATCATTCCTTCATGAAGGTGGGCCTGTTCTGGGACTCTTCCTTGGCATTGCTGGCTGTCAGAGCCAGGGACACTGTGTGGCTAGCTGGCACAACCCTCCAGTCTCTGTCTCCACTTACGCACAGCATTCATGTGCAGGCATGCCACTGTGTATCCTCTCCATTCCTTAAGAGGATGCATGCTAGTTTATTTGGGGATCAACCTTAATTCAGGATCTCTATTAATCTTCATCTCTATTAACCATGTCGGAAAAACCATTTCAAGATACTCTAAGGTGGTAGATAGACATGGATATTTAGGGACATTGAACAGGTCAGTCTATGTACCACACTTGACATCTCACATGGGTGTGTCCCACCCAATAGTTATTGATACATTGAAAGAGTGACTATGGAATAAATTTTGACTATTGGTTCCTACTCTGTAATGTTGCTATCCATCTCAGGAACACCCCTTCAGTCCTTCTTGAGCTGGACTATTTTTGTCTACTATGCAAGTTATTTATTCTCATTCTTTCCTTCTCCTATATAGAAGGTTTCTCCAGAAATGTGGTTTCTCTGAAAAATATTCTCTTCTTCTTACAGGTACAAGGTAATCGGTGAGCCTTCCTTCTGTCTGCCTGGCATGTGTTAAGGAAGAGGTAAATCCGACTTCTGTGCAAGCAGAAGACATATATTCCTCACCATGGGTTTGTGGGAAAGTTGAAGCTCGTCCCATTCCGATTGACCCTCCACTTTCTCTTGCTTAATTTGGACTGAGAATTAGCTTTGAACACATCTACTGCATGGAGTGATTTCATGCGGAGGTATAGAGGACTTTTTTTTTTAAATCATCCTGCCATGTAATTAAGGCATCACCAGAAGAAAATGGAAAAAATATAGCTTATTCTCTTTGATGGAGTCTTTGTGTCTATAGTATAATCCTGGCTGAGTCTCAGGGCTTATTTTGCCAATTTTGGTTTTGGTTTTTTGTTTGTTTGTTTGGTTGGTTGGTTTTTTTGACAGGAGATTATGTAGATGGACTTCATTATGTATTCAGGACCTGCAGATCCATGTGATGATTCTGTTGCATGATTCCTTCACAGGGAGGCGTGAACAAGCATTATTCTCCTCAGATGAAGCACCAATGACAAACCAGCAAAATGACTAGACCCAAGTCAAGATTAGTGAACATGATAGGTTATTAGGGTTACCTACAGGGGCATGATGGATTCAAAGGCACCTTCCTCATCAAAATGTCCACCCCACCATGGCAGATGACTCAGGAATGCTTTGGAGTGTTCTGGCCAGCCTGCAACCAACTCCCCCAAAGTCTTATCTGACCAGAAGTTGTCTACTCTTATGATAACTCCGAGCAGAGGCTTTGTGAAAATTGGGATTCTGAGCTTTCTGAGCCCCCCGAGCCTCCACAGCCCTCCAGGAAGAAATATTTCAATTGAGAGGAAATAGCTACCCAAAAAATAGGTGTAAAGCACGTGACAAAAATGGAAAATATAGTTCATTCTTGCCCTTAAAGGGCTGTCTATCATATAATAACAGGTATGTCTGAGAGCTTTTGCTGCACTTTTGCAATAGTTATCTGAGGAGTAAATTCAATTTGGTGAATAGTTGCTCGTCTGCCTTTCAACATCCCAAGAACCTTCCTCTTCCTGTAATAAATCATATTCCTTATCTAGGTATAAATGTGGTCTAGATGATCTCTTTCTCCCCTTCCCTACTCAATCATCTTCCAGCTTGCTCTATCACATTGTGAAAATGTTCCTACTGTCCCATATGGGCAGTGGAATTCAGGGGTTAAAATCCAAACTTAGCCAGACTCATCTGCTCTGGTTGCAAACATTAGGATAGTTGAGGAAAACCCAGAAAGTAGTGGAGGAGAATAGAGAGGTCTGGAAAGAGTAGGTAGGGAGAAAGAACAACGTTTTCAAAGACAAAGGGAGTGAAGGTTGATAATGCTTTGTACCCAAGCAAATAATTCTGAATATTTACCATGGCTATTCTAAAAGGGACACCGTGATGACAAGGCACATAAAATAACTGGAGGCATTTTACAGAGGATTTGGAAAAGAGTGTGGACAGGTAAAGAGTGTGGACAGGTAAAGAGTGTGGGCAGGTAAAGAGTGTGGACAGGTAAAGAGCGTGGACAGTTTTGTGCATCCCTAGTTGGGGGCACAGGTTGTAAACAGTTGCTAGGAAGTGAGTTTTGAGGGAAGATAGCAGTTCTTAGTCTCTGTGAAGTTGGTAGTTCCTCGAGCTCCACCCCCATTAGATTTAGCATTACTAAGGCCAACTCCCAAAGAGCATCATCACTTTCCCAAGTGTGTGTGATGCAACCTCTCAACTCAGCTCCCTCTCAACCCTTGCTTTCCAGCAGCAGCACCAGCATGACCTTCCAGGGTATGGTTAGGGACATAGATTTCGTTCCTGACTTATTAAATACACGTGTGAATTTTACATGTTTCAGGGTGATTCACATGCACAGTAACATAGGAGAAGCACTAGTTTAGAGGCTTCTCTTTGCAACATCTTTCTGAATTCTCATCAGTTTGAAACCTCTGTTGTCAATATAACAACTCCTAGCTCATGATAACCAATGAAAATGATGACAAGAAGAACAAGTGGAGTTAGCTGATGAGTATAACTTTTACCCTCTATTTAGAAATGTTAGCTTACAGTGATGCTCTGGTGGAGCTGATTTCTTCTTTGAAAATCTCATACAGGCATGTATGTTTTGTGTGTGTGTGTGTGTGTGTGTGTGTGTGTATTCATTCACACATGAGTGATGGTGTGGTTGCACATTTGTACACATGGAGAACAAAAGTTGATGTCTGGTTCTTTCCTCAATTGCTCTCCATCTTCTGTTTTGAGGAGAGTACCTCACTAAAGCCAAAGCTAGCTGACTTTGTCTCCTTTAGACGGCCAGCAGGAATTCCTCTGCCTATGTACATGCTTGTGATTACAAATGGGCCACCACATCTGGCTTTTAGGCTGATTCTGTGGATCCAAGTACCAGTGCTCACACTTAGAAGGCAGGCGCTCTCCCAAGCCATCTTCTGGCCCCAGTGCAGCTGTCCACTGACTGCAGAGAGTCAGCACTAGATCTTGTTCTTTGCTATCATCATCTCTCTTAGATATGTGCCTTTATTTTCAAAGATGACATTAATCTTCTTTAAAAGTTATTCTTTATACCTTATACCCCATTCCTCCCAGACTCCACTCACAACCCCCTCACATCCACTTTTCAAAGATTTCCCTTCAGAAAAGAGCCCGCCTCCCAGGGATATCAATCAAACCCAGCATAACAAAATGCAATAAGATACAAACCCTTATATCAAGGCTGGACAAAGCAACCCAGTAGGAGGAAAAGGTCCCATGAGCAGGCAAAAGAGTCAGAGACACCCACACTCCTATCAATCCCACAAGAGCACCAAACTACCCAACCATAACATACATACAGAGGCCCTAGGTCCCAACTGCCGCCTCAGTCTCTGTGAGTGCCAGTGACTGGTTTTGGTGTCATTGTGGTGCATAAACTGAGGTAAGCAGCCATTGGGGGTCAGTGCTTAGAACTACTGCCAGGTAGATCTAGACACCTACAGGGACTGCTGCCAAAGGCAGCCAGAGGTTAGTTACTCAGCAGATTTTTTTTTTAATTAAGTAACAAGGCTTAATAATGTACTGGAGCTGGCAACAAAGGGAAGGAGAGAGAAAATTTACACACACACTGACACACACACACACACACTCACACACACACACACACACACATACACACACACATGAGTTGACTGATGGATGGGAGTCACACCAAACCATACTTTACTCTTTCTTTCTTCCATAGCTTATAAATCTCAGCAAAAACAATTACAATGTGATTACAATTTAGTTTTCTTCTAGTAAATGATTATGATAAGACAGTGTGTTTTCCAATATCTTTACAAGAAATAGAATTATGTAGAACAGGTAAAGAAAACAAATTAGTCTAAAAAAATAACACATACAATCATAACTTGTTATCGATTAACAAAATGTAAGCAAGCAAGGTAGTTTTCTCAGCCAGTTTCTCTTACCGCCAGGCAGCAATTTGCAGTTACAAATAAGTAATTATTTTGCTATTTATTGTTAAAACTAATCTTGTAAAAACCTTAAAAGAATCACAAATCTAAACTTGTATATAAAAATCAGTCTCAAATTCTTGTATATAAAAACTTGTATATAAAATCTACCTCAAATTCTTCAGAATATATATCTACTTGTCAGCAATTCTTAATAAATGATATCAGAAAGCTGAGGGAAAAATGGGTATAAGAAATCAATTATCACCAGTACAACTTCAGTGAGAGTCACGTCAGCCAGCGCTGCCATTGTTCTTGTTCCCTGATGATAAAGGTCCCTAGCTTAACCAATAAGAGTGCGTCTTTCTGAACTTCCTATTGTTCCCTAAGACTTTTTTTTACATCAGAGCCAGTAGTAAAAATATCTCTACATAGCTTTACTAACAATTTTATTTTTCCACAAGTTTTCTAAGGGTCATTGTTGACAATCTCCATCTCTAAGTCCTTCTCTAGGGTGGCGGCTAAATCACAATGTGCCCCAGCAGCAGTGCCTGAAGGACACCAGGCATTAATATTGTGAGTACCAGAGATGCTGCCCAGTGAGGGGCTGGAAGTCCCTTAGAGTTTCCATATAACTCGTAGACTGAGAGGGATGTGAGGGCAGCAGGCAGAGCAGAACTCGACAACAGCACCAAGTCCCCAGGACACTGTTCTCAGGACTGTGCCACACTCAGGCCCACCCATGTGGCTGTGGTAACACTTGAGTTGCATTCTACAGCATGTGAGCCCCTATGAGATGATTCTGTGGGCTGTGCTCTCACGGTGGTGACCCCTGACTTCTCCAATCCTCTCATTACATCTTCCACAGGATTCCCCAAGCAAGTTGACATTAATCTTAAGAACTGGATATTTTTTTGGTCACCTGATACCTTGATTGCCAGTATAAACATTTAAGCATGAGAGTTGCATTGAATATGAGTAGTATGGGAAACATAATTCACTGTCTTTGCTTCTTAAAGATTTATCATGGATGCCAACATACTTACGATCCCATGACATCCTATAGAAAATAAGCTTGTGCAATTTATTGTTCCACTAAGTTTGCCATGGAACAAGCGTAATAGATACATTAATCTCTCACAGGGAATAGTTAAAATAATCTACTCTAGGAAAGAAATGGATGAGCAGTATTGGGCAGCAAATATTGCCATTGAATAGGATAAGAGGGGAAGCAGTGTCCTTGGACTTAGAGTCAGACCTCTGTTCTATTAAAAGGGTCTCAGAATCAGAACAATTCCAGTTAACTGAGAGGTTCTCCATATCAGAACAATTCCAGTTAATTGAGAGGTTTTCATTGTCAAAACAATTTCAGTTAGTTCAGCGTCTTTTGAAACCTCCTCAAATTTACCAACTTATTGGAAAATGAGAAACTGATTAACAAATCTGATAGTTTGCATCAAAGGGAGTTTTTGTGAGAGAGATGTGGCCTCTGATGCCAGTCATATCCAGAGGACATTTTTCTCTTGTGTGAGAATGGGTTTTTGTCTCTAAAATAGAGAATATGGCAAGCATATACCAGGCCACCCTAAGCAGTAGTACTTTGTTTTGAGAAGCAAATTATATTTTAATGAAGTATAAAATATAAGAAAACCATAGACAGAAATACAGCCCCATATTTATTTATGGTGTTCTTCATTATTTTGTGTGGCTGAATACTTCTGTAAGAAAAATTTGTCTTCTGATGATAATTATTTTTAACATCTTTGTGTCTGCCAATCTACATCTGACAGATTTTTGTATGCCTAAAACAGTCTTTTATTTAAAAAACAATTATGTGAACACATTAACATACTTGTGTAGCACACACATATCTATGTATCTACCTGTTTATCATCTATTTATATCTATCTCTATTTATCCGTGTCTATCTCTGTTTCTATATCTATGTGCATGCATACACATATATTCTCTTTCTATATATGTATATATACACACACATATATGCATACATATACACATATTCCTTTCTATATAGATTCCTCTAAGGTATCCTGTTTTTGCCCTGTGTCATGGAGATCCTGCAGCTTTGGATCTGCAGGACCCGCCCCTTCATGCATACCAGCAGTTCATAGATGATGGAGCAGGCCAACTCTAAGCCCTGGATATGGGTCTGGGTGGTACCTGATTTGGTCAGCCCACCAGCACTCTTGTACCTGCACCACCAGGGCCAACTCTCCTACTTTGCCCAGATGAGAGAAGGAGCCATCTCTCCTGCACCCATGCGACCAGGGCTGGCTCTCCAGCACTACCCTGAGTGCTGCATCTGGTAAGGGGTGGGGTCAGCTCTGCACAGCTTTTGGACATCAACATGGTCCTAGCAGCCCATACTAGGGACATCCACATGGCCTTTGGTGGTAACATGGGCCATGGGCATTGAGGCAGCCCTGCTGCTGCAGGGTCACAGACCCAGACCTGGCCCTCTGCAGCAGCATGGGCTGTGACTACCATGGTGAGCAGGCCTCTCTCTTTTCTTAGTTTTGAAATGTTGTTCTACAGAAACGTCTTGCTTGTGTCATTTCTCACAATATGACTGTCACTGTGCTCACCCCTCACATTATTCTGTAATTTTCTCTGTTTGTGTTTCTTGGGTCAACAGGCTTATACAATTCTTGGCCATTGTTTCTTTTAATTAATCTATATTAGTTTCTGTTAATGTTTTCCTGCATACTCTCTCTATATAATAGTGTTTCAATGTCCTCACGTTACAAGTTATCTGTGCCACCCCTGGATCTGTTAAGATTGAATCCTTTTCACTGTGGACTATATCATCCAGTCTTTTGCATTCCTAGAAATTTTTTATTGTGATTTTTAGATTATAAAGTAATTTTTGGGGGGGCTGGCAGGAAGTGGTGGCAGCTCCAGAAAGACCACACCAGGCCAAACAGTTCCACGTGAGGTTTATTGAGAGGGGAAAGGGCAAAGGTGATGGTAGAAAGAGAAGAGAGGAGGAGAGAGAACAGGGTGGGGGCGGGGTGGGGGTAGGGGGTGTTGCTTCTCTTATATATACACACGGATGGTGACATGGTCACAGGTAAAGATTAGCCCAATGGATTCTGGGAATATGGTGGCTGTTGCCTTGGTAACATGTGTACAGGTCCCACTGTTGCCTATGTGATGTCACAGGTTTTGGAGGTCCTGGTACCAACAACTTTTATTTCTAAAAATTATTCTTGAGGTTTGTCGTAAAGTGCAGTTAGCTTACTTGGAAAAATTTCAATCCTTTGAAGCTTGCTTTTCAACTATGATATGAGGGAGTAAGCAAACATTGATTAAGGCTGGGTTTGCCTAATATCACAACAATAAACACTGAGCTGTATACGGTTAGGACTAAAATTTGGAAGCTTGTTTTCAGTTACAAATGAGCCAGACACCTGCTAATGCCTGCTAGTCTGTCTGTCCTTCTCAAATCTGCAAAGCTACTCCCACTCAAACTAGAATTTTCTACTATAGAATTTTCTACTAAAGTAGAAAATTGCTGACACCCAGGCTTGCCTACATGGTCATGTGGCTGATGAGCTGTAAAATAAACAGAATGTAAACTTAGGGATAACGGTACACTTGGTGTTTGTGGAGAGAAGGACCTGTATAATGTGCCAGCCTCCTGAGTATTAAGCAGGGCTGATGCCAACTTCTCAAGGCCTTAGCAAATGATTTGCTTTCACTACTCTGGGGTTCTAGTGCTCTCCTACAATGAAGTGAGAATCATTCTTTTTACAAGCAGTCTGCTTAGCTTCTATATTTTATGGCGCAGGGAACGGAACTGGTCCTGGCTTTTTGCCAGCTTGAATGTTAGGGTTATTTCCTCTGGATTAGCAAGCAGGGCTGTCTCTAAACTCAGGGATGCTTCTTACATACATACTGGCTGCTCTCAGCCATGGACATCGGAGGGATGGATTTTCTGTGCCTACCCAAAACCTCCTATTTTTTTCTCTTCAATGTTTTTCTCAGTAAACTCTTACCTCTGGGAGGTATGTCTCTCTGAACTTCTAAATGTGCCTAGGTTAAGGGGTTTTCCTTTCCTACACCATGGCTTCAAAACTCTCTCTAGTAACAAGTTTGAGTTCTCTGTGAAGCTTATGGAATATGGGCTCCTCTCTTTCGGGGACTGCTGGCTCGTATTCCTGAGACACACAATCTGAAAATAGGCATTTCTTTCCACAATAGGCTCCAACTTTCAGATAGATGGAGAGACCCTGCTCTTGTTGTTTAACTGTGATCGTAAGCATAAGGCTGTATGAGAGAGGGAGAGAGAGAGAGAGAGAGAGAGAGAGAGAGAGAGAGAGAGAGAGAGAACCTGTGCCTGTACATATGCTATGCATGTGTGACATCTCTGTGTGTACATGTGCTCTCATTCGTGCATGTGTGCACACCCGTGTATGTACACACTTGTGTGAGCATCTATGTGATGCCTAACAAAACCATTAAATAGATGAGAGTTTTTATTTTCTTTTATTTGTGCTATATGTTATAATTTCTGCTTTGAACATTGTAGCTATCTGGAAGCTTTGAAGTCTAGCAAGGTCTCACCTCAGTGACTAGTTTCACCTAAATGATTTCAAAAGGAATACAAAGGTCTGCTTTTAGCTTATAACCACAGTCTGCATTTCATTGCTTATTTATTAGTAGCTATCCTTAATTTACGTACATGAGCCACGCAGGTCATGTGCAGTTTTACTTTTCTCAGGAGAAAACCGTAAAAAGTGGCTCCTGGCTCACATACAAATTGCAGGTGTAGCGGTAACATTTTCACAGGCCTGTTGCTCACAGCCTTCCCCTGAATAATGTTTGTAGACAGCAAGGGACTTTGACAGCAGAGGTGGCGACTTCTACACTAATTTTGTTACCAAAAGTGTATAATGCAAAATTTACATTTGTCAACAATAATTATATGTAGAGTGCCATGGTTAATCTCGATTGTCACAGTGACAGGATCTGGAATTAACTAAACAGAAAGCTGATGGACACTCCTTTGAGTGATTTTTCTGATCACATTATTTAAAGCTATGACACCCCCTCTCAAGTGTCTTCAGAACCTTCTGGAGGCAGCACAGTTAAAAAGACATAAAAAAGAAATGCTTTGCTTTCAGCCTATTTGCCTACATGCTCGCAGGCAAGCGCATCCTCTTGCTGCTGCCGTGGCTTCAGCCCTTCGGTGTTATTAGAAGCAGCTTCTCTTGTCTTGGAGTTTTACAGTTTGAGCCTCTTCAGTGTGAGTCTGGCATTGCTAGGTTTCCCAGACCATTCTGTGTAAAACAATCTGTTAAGTCCCCTTTAATGTGTATCCTTTCTAACAATTCTTTCTTCAGGAAGCCTGATAGAATAACCACAATCGTCTAACATTTCCTTTGCTTTGAATTACAGAATCCAAAATCCCTACTGCTTAATGAGAAAATATGCTCAAATAATCGTTTATAATCTTTAAAATAACTGTGCAGAGAAATCACTCTTACCCAGTCCTCTCGCTGTCTTCAACACAATACAGAGCCACTGGTTATTGTGACCTAGGAGGGAAGTCTGCGCCACACTAACTTTTGATGGGATTCTTAGAATGAATTACTAACACAGCAGCTAATTTGTCAACATGACAGAATAGAATATTAGGCAATTTTGATCAGACAGATACATACTCAAATCTCATCCATTTATGGCTTTTATGATCTTAGGAGGTTTACTTATCAGAATGAGCCTCAGAATGTATTAATAAGTAATAAGAAGAGCCAGGTTTATCTGATTGCTCACTAGGTGCCAGACATGGTCATGGGATAAAAAGAGAACTGTTATTATCCTCATTTCCAGGAAAATGAGGCTGAGAGAGGTCATTTTCTCTGAATTATAAAAAATAGTGCATGGACAAAGAGGGTCTGAACCTTGGCCACAACAGCTTCATGAAAAACATTTGAAATGAGACTGATTGTAAGTAGTGGTTAGGAGAGCTTAAACCTTACAACATGTTCCTGAAACTTACAATCCCTTTTCTCTCCCTGTAATCTCTTTAAACAAGGTGCTTGTACAAGGGGAGATAACAACTTAAAAATGTAGCTCTGTAATGAGCAAAATATTTGCAGTTGATGAGCATGTGAGCCGGTTCTTCATTGCTGTGATGAAATACCCCCCCTAAAGAGTGATTTGACAGAGGGAACCTTGACCTTGATGCACAGGTTTAAAGGCGTCAGTCCTTAGTCCCTGGCTCTGTTGACTGGAAGTCTGTGGTGAGGTAGAACATCAGGGTGATGAGAGTATGGAGGGGACAGCCCACCTCAGGGTGGGCGATGGACAGGAAGCAAAGAAAGAAAGACTGGCGGACGTGGCCGGGTGAGTTAGAGCCAGAAGTGACCCGGGCTTCACTGCCTTCCATTACCTCCCAATAATTCCATCAAGTGTGAATCCATCAAAGGATTAAGCCAATGATTACATCAGAGCCTCTAAGATCCAATCACTTCACTAAAGCTCACCAGATAGCGACCCAGCCCCCAATGCAGGAGTTCATGCGGCACACTTTATATTAAAGTATGACAGAGGGAAAAACTTAAATTCAGAGAATGAAAGCAATTTTAAGACATTTTAATAATGATATTACTTTGCTCTCTATGGTATCCATGTTTGAGGAACCACACAAATGAAGACAATCCTGGGTATGATTATGTGAGACAGGCTCTAGGATTAGCATTCTTTCTGGGGACAGAGATTCAGGGTGTATCTACCGTACCCCTGTACAGATTTAGCTGCTTGGATGTGAGTGGAGCCCGACCTTGGTGTAGGCGGCTTAACCCTTGAGTTCTGACCTCTAACCCCTGAGCCATGCCACCTCACTGTAGCGCCTAATACCTCATTTCCACACCACATGTTTTGCATATTGAGGAATAGGAAGCTGGGGATTGAAGTCAGGATCTTGCATAGGGAAAGCACAGAAGGTAACTTTACAGAATACTCTCAGCCACCTTCCCATTTCTGACTGAATCGAGCTGTGTATTTGGTGCCAGGATTATCATAAGTCCAAGATGATGCTCCCCTATTCCTGGATGCAGTTTCCCCTTAAAGGTAATGTCACAGGTTCAAGGTAGGTTGGATAAATATTTCCTTTGTGCCTTCCAATGTGTACTCACCCTCTGCCCCAGCTGATTCCAGATTTCTGTCGGTGACAGCTAATTTCCAGCCAACAAGGTTCAAATGAACGGAATCCTGGAAATTGCGTAAGAAATCCCTCTTCCTCCCAGGGTTACAGCAATTACATCCTTGATAATGAATTGCTCATCAGGTCTTCAGGAGATAGAAGTGATTGCCTCTGCAGGTAGCAATCATTTTTGTGCAACTGCAGTAATTATCAGTCCCCTTCAGTGTGATTGGATTTTAGCAATGGAGACCAGAAGAGCATCACATCTTCACTCCTCTGAAGGATGCTTAAACATGCAAGCCTTGGATTTAAAAGACAGTCATCAACATTTCTGAGTTTATTCCCTTAAAGGATTGCATGTGGATTGTATATACCCCAAACATTTGATACTTGTGAGATTCATCTGCCGTAATGTGTGTGTGTGTGCGTGTGTGTGTGCGTGTGTGTGTGCGTGTGCGTGCGTGTGTGTGTGTGTGTGTGTGTGTGTGTGTGTGTGTGCACGCTTGCCATGATAAGTGTAACATGTAGAAAGGTGCTCTTGGTCTTCATAATGTGGGTCCCGGTGCTTGAACTCGGGTCCTCAGGCTTGGCAGCTCCCTTGCCTGCTGAGTCATCAGGCCAGTCTGCCTGCCTTGGTTTTTAAAATGTGCCAGCATTTTTCTTTCATTTTTTAAAAGATTTTTTTATCTTAGCAATTTTTTATTAGATATTTTCTTTATTTATATTTCAAATGTTATCCCCTTTCCTGATTTCCCCTCCTAAAACACCCTATCCCATCCCTCCTCTCCCCCTTCTCACCAACCTACCCATTTCCCTGTCCTGGCATTCCCCTATACTGGGGTACTGAGCCTTCTCAGGACCTAGGACCTCTACTCCTTTTGATGTCCAACAAGGCCATCCTCTGCTACACATGCAGCAGGAGCCATGGGTCCCTCCATGTGCACTCTTTCTGCGTCACTATTACCCTGGGTAATGCTGATGCACGTGCATTTCTGGTCAATTACATTCTTGATAACTCTCTCTCTCTCTCTCTCTCTCTCTCTCTCTCTCTCTCTCTCTCTCTCTCTCTCTCTCTCCCCCTCTCCCTCTGCCTCTCCCTCTTCCTCCCTCCCTCTCTCCCTCTCTCTCCCTCTCTCCCTCTCCCTCTCTCTTCCTCTCACTTCCTCTCCCTCTCCCTCTCTCTCCTTCTCTCTGTCTCTGTCTCTCTCTCTGTCTCTGTCTCTCTCTCTTTCTTCATTTCTTTCTTCCTTTCTAGCCTGATCACTGCCCCTTCCTGTTCCTCTCTCACATTCTCTCCCCCATCCTCATCTCCTCTGAGAGAATGGAGATGTTTCCCCAGGGTATCTCCCTACCCTGGCATATCAAATCTCTGCAGGGCTAGGTGCTTCTTATCCCACTGTGGCCAGACAAGACAATCAAGTGAGGGGAACAGATTCCACAGGCAATAGTTTTAGGGGCAGCCCTAGCTCCTAGCCCATGCTCCACATGAAGACCAAGCTGACCATCTGCTGCATATGTGTGGGGGACTTAGGTCCAGCCTGTGTCTGTGTTTGATTGGTGGTTCAGTTTCTGAGAGCCTCCAACAGTCTAGGTTAGTTGACTCTACTGGTCTTTCTGTGGAGTTCCTATCCCCTTTGGGATCCTCAATCTTTCCCCCAGCTCTTCCATAAGAGTCCTTGATCTCTGTCTAGTGTTTGGCTGTAGGTCTCTGAATCTGTCTGAGTCAGCTGCTAGGGGGAGACTCTCAGAAGACAGCTTGTCTGCAAGCATAACAGAGTATCACTAATAGTGTCAGGGATTGGTGCTTGCCCATTGGATGGATCTCAGGTTGAGCTGGCCATTGGCTATCCATTCCCTTGTCTCTGCTCCATTTGATAACTTTCACTGCTGATGGCAGTATCAAAAGGTTGTGTTCTCCCAACACTCAGGAATGTAATTTGGCAATAGATATACAAATATTAAACTTTTCTCTTCTCCATCCTTAGCATTTATCTTGGGAAGTATGACCTGGAGAGACAAAGAAAAACTTAGAAAAAGACATGTTTGAGATTATTCCTAACAGCAAAACATTAGAAAACACTTCACAGCTCAATGAGAACAAATCGTTAAATACAACATGCTTCATTAAGTAATGGCATATTATGCAGTCATTAAAAGTCATGTTGTTGAAGAGTAGTTAATGACACATGGAAAATGTTCATTACTTGAATGTCAAGTGGCAAAAAACTAAACACAATCAAAGTTGAACTACAGTAGGTGTGGTGCAATTTATTAAGCACCCATTATGTAATACTGAAAGATTTTACAGCAAAGAATTTTGTCTTCATATTTCAGAAAGGGAAACAAAGATTCAGTATGTGCTCTCATGCATGTGTATGTGTGTCTGTGCATGTGTGTCTGTGCGTGCGTGTGTGTGTGTGTGTGTGTGTGTGTGTGTGTGTGTGTGTGCATATGACAGAGTCAGAAATGGATGGGGAAAATGTGGGGAAGACACAAGATGAATTTGTGTTTGCCATCAAAGAGTAGGAACACAAAGTATTTCTTTTCTATTTCCATTTAAATGATGATTTCCATCTTAAGCAGCTATTGCATTTGCATTAGAAAAATGATAAATATCATTAAAAATGTTCTGGACTCCTAAGGAGTGAAGGTCTCTGGAAAAGAACATGTTCCTAAGCTGGACGTCTTTAAGCAAGACTCACACCTATTTCAGTTCAAACACTCAGTTTGAGCATGCACCTTCTTCCCTATGCAAGGTTCAGGTTAGGGCTGGAAGTCTCCAGCTAATAACACTTGTCTCAGAATGAAGCATTGTGGTAACATAACCTCACCCACAGTTTCTGAGGGAGTTGTTTAATTCTCATTAAAGTCATGTTATCCATAGTCAGTATGAGGTTGGGGGTTCAGTGTGTGTAACAAAAGCTCTATGAGACTCCTAATCACCAAATGCTACTGTGCTATGAAAATCATCTCCCAAAAGAAATAGAGGGTGCCCCTGAACTCCTGAGAAGCTGCTCAGAGCAGATAGAGCTGGGACAGTAAATCCCTCCAATAAATTCTGACCAACAAATTCCTCCTAGCATCCTGGTTCTTTTACATCTCATCTGGGTGACTTCAAACTTAGGAAATTACTTCCCATTTCTGAATTTCACTTTTTTTTTTTTTTAAATGAGAACAGTAATGATGATGGTGGTGGTGGTAGAGGTTGTGGTGGTGGAGGAAGTGGTGATGTTGGTGTTCGTGTTGGAGGTGGTGGTGGTGATGGAGGTAGTGGAGGTGGTGGTGTTGAAGGTGGTAGTGTTGGAGGTGGTGGTGGTCGAGGTGGAGGTTTTAGTGGTGATGGGGGTGGGGGTGGTTCATGACTTAGAATAGTTTCAGGATCAACACTCATCACATTCTTTGGCTGAAATGTCAGGTCATCTTTATCATATAGACAGAACCAATGTGACCTAATCCCTTCTGCAGAGCTTCCCTGCCCCTGTTTCCCTCTTTCCCACATTCAGGCACAATGCTCACCTCCTTTCTGCTTATACAGTATAAGAATCTCGAATGGTCAGCCCTTTTCACATCTGTTTCAATTCTACCAAGTCCTGCTCCCTGCAGTTACACTTCAAGCCTTCCTTTCACACTGCCCTTCTTTTCTTTTCATATTCTATGGCAGATTTACCTTTTCCCTTTCTCCATTGTCTCTGCCATCAGCCCCCACATAGCTGTTGGAATATAAACTACAGAAAGCCAGACATCTTGCATTATTGTTCATTGACATCTTCAAACATCTCAAACAGTTCCTGGCACATGACAGGTGCTCAGAATATTGTTGAATGAAAGTATGGGTAAGAGGATGGATGAATGCAGGGAAGGAGAGAAGAGAGGATGGAAGAACAAATCTTCCTCTCGTTTGCTAGAATCGGTGGTTACAGAATGTGCAATGGCTTGAATGCCCACACATATTCTTATTTGTCTCACTGTTTAGCCAGTCCTCTAGAAATCCATTTCTCTTACATCCTTCTTGTTTAATATCTTTAGTACCTATGTACCTAGAGATATAGCAACAATTCAGCCCAATGGGCAAGCCCCTGGAGTTGCCATTTTATATGAATATATACACATAAAATTGTATGCTTCTGGAAAAGGCAGGTTAAATCACTCCCTTCACAAATGGGGTCAAGGCTTCTGCCAAGGCTTTCAAGGGCTGTTCTGAATGTCAAATTTAAGCTGTCCTGCTTGCCTTACCCAATGGGTCTCTGGACTTCACGAATGAAATGTAATTTCCCAAATAAGTAAAATCAGTTCGCAATAGCTGTTACTTTCTAGATACTTTCTGAGACCCTTAGAAAACAGGACTCCGTTAGCACTATTTTTTTTTTTTTAGCACCAACAGGACACTATTAATTACTTTACTTACTGTTCTGATGAATGCCTAACCGAATTAGCTTCAGGAGAGGAGGGCTTCTTCTGGCTCAGAGTTCAAGGGGATGCAGTCGCTGTGGGCACAGATGAGTGATGTGCTTGGTCACACTGTGTCCACGGTGACGAAGCAGTGTGAGAGAAATGGATGCCTGTGCTCAGTTCAATTTCTTCTTTGTATGCTGTTCAGGACCGCAGCCTTTGGAATGGGGCCACCCCTGTAGGATACGTTTTTCTACCTATTAACCTAATCTAGAAAATCTCCCATAGACTTCCACAAATGATTCTATGTCCCATCAAGCTGATGATGAAGATTAACTGTCATGAAGAATATTGGGCAAGAAATACAGATGTGGTTAGGAAATACGTACTGGAGGCAATGGTGCGCTCCGTGTCCCCGTGGACACTCCAGTGCGTGCCAATCTTGTGCCTACTGCTCCTGTTGGTACCACTTGTTCTCAGCCATGAGTGTGAGGTTTCAGTCACTCTTTCCACTTCCTTGGTGTGGAAGTTATGCCCAGAATTGGACTGAGGGCCAGATTGGCTCAGAAAGCCATTTACTATCATCTTGATAAAAGCAAGCTCTCTCTAGACCATCTCATTCTTCCATTACCCCAGGTCTCCATGGAGGTGATCAATAAAAACATATAAAGTGCTCAGAAGTCCATTGTTTCCAGTAGAGGGGACCAGATGACAAACCTACAGAAAAGGTTCTTGGCACTTCTTAGACTACCTAATGTCGAGCATACTTGACTTTAATGATTGTTTTTGTTATTCTGCACAGCAAGATGCAATTCATCTTCTCTGAGATTTCAGAACAGGAAGTTCCTCTCTTTTCCTCGGGTCTTTTTCAGACAGCCACCATAGAGTTCATAAGCAATCACTTTACAGTGTCACACAACAGAAATTAGGAAGACAAGCAACAGAAAAGGGCAAACCACGTGACATTCAAATGACATAGGAGGGACCCTTAGCATGTAGCAACTGACAGAGAGGGAGCTGGGTGAGGATGGATGCCTTCTGGGACTCTGCCCACTCTCTGCAAAGACGGTAATGGCATGGTCACAGGGATTCTTTTGAAGAAGGTCTTGACTCATATTTTGATCATGGTGTTTTCCATCAAGGTAAACTTGGTAGATTTATTTATCTTTGTGTGCCTCGGCTCCTTAGATCACAGATGGATTGGCAATGCCTCCTGTAGGGCTGACTTGAGAATTTAGGGTAAACACCTACAGTTTTTAGTATACAGTTGGTATAGAGTTTGCTATTACTGTGTGGAGCCACACCTATTCCTAATTCCTTGGAGGCTGTAACACACATGTGATGAGCAGTTGGTTTCATCGTGTGGCAGCTCAAACCCCCCTGTTTCTTAGTGCATCTGTATTTCTGCCTATTTTCTTTCTTTAGGCAAAGATCTCCAGCAATGGAAACAAATTCCATAATCTTGTCACCTTAATTGCTGCTGTCACTGTGAACACTGAAATTAATTTTGATTTCCTTTTGTTTCTGCTTAGCACTTGGAATATGACTAATGGGATTTTTTTCTGTCCTTGGCAGGGGCAGTGTTCCTGTGAACTTGAGTACTGCTGGTCCAAGTTCTGTCTGTCGGTCCGCATTCTGTCCAGAGCCCCCACAGGTGCTGTAAACCTCAGGGAAGAGAATCATTTGTCTGTGGTCATTCGGCCACACAGGCCGTGAGGGAGTGCTGTGTTCTGCCTGCAGATTCCTCTTTCATATCTTAATGGTCCTAAGGAAGGAAATGTGGCTATTCCTGGGAAGGGAAGAAAGTGAGATTTGCTGCATGCCAAGGCACTACATTGGATTATCCAACTACCAGTCAGAACTTCAAGAGTTACTAAAAGGAGGTTCATTTTACAAATAATGTCAGGAAACTAACTGTTAGGGAACAAATCTGAATGCAGTAGACAATATAGGCCACCCTCAGTGTAATAAAACTCCCTCAGAGGATTCTGAATACTTGATTCAAGGTATTTGTTTATGATTAGGTGTAGTTCTTCCTGTGTTAAGCAGAGTCCTCTAAAATTATTATTTTTTAAGATAATAATATGTATTAATATAATAAATATACTAATATATACTGTATATGTATACAAAGAGAACTTACTAGATTGGCTTACCCTGACAGTGGCTAGGTAGTGACAATGGGTATCTGCATGCTGTAGTATGCTGTAGAGGTAGATAACCCAGTCCAGAGAGCCAGACATCTCTACTGTACTGGTTAGGCCCAAAAGCCTGGAAAATCCCTCTGAGCAGTCTGAGTCAACACTGGAAGATCCAGAAAGCTGCATCCTGGTGATACTGGCTCCCAGCAACCGAGGAAACTGGAAAGAGCAGTTTGCAACGGCCAGTGTGCACACCCTGCTTTTCCTCTGGCAAGATTTTCATCAGGGTCATCTGGAGAACAGCCACCAGAATGATTTCCAGCTATAGCCCCACATGACATCCATCTCTGAAAATGCCCTCACAAACATATAGAAGTGTGTGTGTCACAGTCTAGTCAAGTTGACAACTGAGGCAAGGTAACAATCATGCTTTCATTTCATGGCTTCAAGTTGACAGCCAAGATTGACCATCTGCTTTCTGACTACCCATTTTCAAGGTTTGGTTAGAATCTCCCTCTGTGCTACTTACTTTCTCATCAACTTGACAAAAGATAGGGTTGTGGGAGAGGAGGGAGCCCAAGTTGAGAAAATGGCTCCAGAAGACTGGGCTGCAGACAAACCTATAGGACATTTTCTTAGTGATTGATGCGAGAGGGCCCAGCCCAGGTGATAGCATCCTGGACTCGTGGCCCCGGGAGGCAGAGGGAGCCAGCCTGTAGGCAGCACTCCATCGTGGCCTCTGCAACAGCTTCTCACTCCAGGGGCCTGCCTTGTGTGAGTTTCTGTCCTGACTTTCCTGGACTATGGACTACAAGCTGTACAATGAAGCAAAACCTTTCCTTCTCAAGTTGTTTTAGGTCATGGTGTTTTGCCACAGTAATGGAAACCCTGACCAAGTCACCTTCCCTGTTGGTGCTATTGTGAGATATTTCTGCCACACAGTGTTATTTCCCTAATCCCATTCTTGCTCCCTGTAACCCATGCTCCCCATAACAGATTATAACTATGTGAAAAACTTCAATTTCATTATATTAACCTCCATGTATTATTAAAACTTCAGTAACATTCTATTGTATAAAAATAATTTGATGGTGCGTTAAGCATGAGTACTTCTCTGGTCAATAAGGCTGGCCCTTATCATTGATTTTTATCAATGTAAAGAAGCAAAAATGTTGCCTAACATGCAACACTGATCCTTAAAAGATCTTTGGCTCCCAGTTGGGGTGCTCTTTCTTGGAGTCCCATAGCTATCCTGCTGGGAAGCCCAGGCTTGCCATGTCATATACTTTCTAGCTCAACATAACGAGATGAATGTATATGCATGGCTGACCCGTCTTATTATTATTCAAATATATGCATTTTCTATATATTTGAATAATAATAAGATGTTTTATTAACTTAATCCATTACATTTGGTCTCATTTTTACTCAGGAATAGAAGGTCCAAGTAAGATCCAAATGTTTACAGCATCCCACAAGCCCTTGCATGACCTCAGCAATCACATGTCAATGTCACAACACACTTCATCTACTTACTATGATCCACTCAGCTCTGCTTAAAGTCCCTTCAGAAAATAAGACCTTTCCTAATTTCAATCATTGATCTTGACTTGCTTCATTATACAGGATATTCTTTCTTCCATCTGTTAAGAACATGGTGGCCTTTCACCCTTCCTCAGACTTAGCTTAAATATAATCTCCTTCAGAGAACCCCCAGTCACTCTCATTAAATTGGTAACCCTAGTATTTTAATTGTAAGTGTATTCTGGTTGTTTTATTAATGCTATTTGTCACAATTCTGAATCACATACTCCTTTGCTGGCCTGTTACTTGTCTCTTCCAGTAGATTTAAAAATACCAAAGGGAAAGGACTGGATGTGTCTTTTAAACTAGTAGAGAGTTTGCATCAAGCCCCGTGCTGGGTGTATCATGCGTGTCCTCTTGGGACCACATGCTGCTTGTTCTCAATCACAGCTTACATCATCTCCATTCGTTCTCTTTTGTTCTAGGACTTGCGCATTTCAGGGTCTTTTGTACACAGGAATTGGACAGCCACATGGTGATCTTTAAGAACATAATCTACATTTTAAAGTTTGATTTTTAATACTTGTTTTCATACATTATATTTTGATTATATTTCTTACTCCCTATAATCCTCCCCACCTCCATACCCAGTTTCTTTCTTTCTTTATTTTTTTAATTTTCTATATTCTATGTTTGCATTCCAAATGATTTTCCCTTTCCCGGTTCCCCCCTTCCCATAAGTTCCCTAAGCCCTCCTCCCTCCACCCATTCTCCTATCAACCCCCTCCTAATTCTCTGTCCTGGTGTTCCCCTACAATGTTGGAACAAGCCTTTTTAGGATCCGGGACCTCCCCTTCCTTCTTCTTGGGAGTCATTTGATATGTGAATTGTGTCTTGGGTATTCAGAGTTTCTGAGCTAATATCCACTTATCAGTGACTGTATTCCATGTGTATTCTTTTGTGACTGGGTTACCTCACTTAAGATGATATTTTCCAGATCCAACCATTTGCCTAAGAATTTCATGAATTCATTGTTTTTAATTGCTGAGTAGTATTCCATTGTGTAAATATACCACATTTTCTGTATCCATTCCTCCATTGAGGGATATCTGGGTTCTTTCCAGCTTCTGGCTATTACAAACAGGGCTGCGATGAACATAGTGGAGCATGTGTCCTTATTGCATGCTGGGAAATCCTCTGGATATATGCCCAGGAGTGATATTGCAGGGTCCTCCGGAAGTGTTATGCCCAGTTTTCTGAGGAACAGCCAGACTGATTTCCATAGTGGTTGTACCAACTTGCATTCCCACTAGCAGTGGAGGAGTGTTCCTCTTTCTCCACATCCTCACCAACACCTACTGTCTCCTGAGTTTTTAAATCTTAGCCATTCTAACTGGTGTAAGGTGAAATCTCAGGGTTGTTTTGATTTGCATTTCCCTAATGACTAATGATGTTGAACATTTCTTAAGGTGCTTCTCAGCCATTCGAAGTTCTTCATGTGAAAATTCTTTGTTTAGCTCTATACCCCATTTTTTTAATAGGGTTATTTGGCTCTCTGGCATCTAACTCTTAAGTTCTTTGTATACATAGGATATTAGCCCACTGTCAGATGTAGGGTTGGTGAATATCCTTTCCCAATTTGTTGGTTGCCATTTTGTCTGCTTGACAGTGTCCTTTGCTTTACAGAAACTTTGTGAGGTCCAATTTGTCAATTCTTGATCTTAGAGCATAAGCTATTGGTATTCTATTCAGGAACTTTCCCCCTGTGCCCATGTCCTCAAGAGACTTCCCCAGTTTCTTTTCTATTAGTTTCAGTGTATGTGTTTTTTTTTTGTGGAGGTCCTTGATCCACTTGGAGTTGAGCTTAGTACAAGGAGATAAGAATGGATCAATTTGCATTCTTTTGCATGCTGACCTCCAGTTGAGCCAGCACCGTTTGTTGAATAGGCTATCTTTTTTTTCCTCTGGATGGTTTCAGCTCCTTTGTCAAAGATCAAGTGACCCTATGTGTGTGGGTTCATTTCTGGGTCTTCAATCCTATTCCATTGATCTACCTGCCTGTCACTGTACCAATACCATGCAGTTTTTAACACTATTGTTCTGTAGTACTGCTTGAGGTCCGGTATACTGATTCCCCCGGAAGTTCTTTTACTATTGAGAATAGTTTTAGCTATCCTGGGTTTTTTGTTATTCCCGATGAATTTGAGAATTGTTCTTTCTAACTCTATGAAAACTGAGTTGGGATTTTGATGGGGATTTCATTGAATCTGTAGATTGCTTTTGGTAAGGTGGCCATTTTTACTATATCAATCCTGCCAATCCATGAGCATGGAAAAAAATTTTCATTTTCTGAGGTCTTCTTCAAAGACCTGAAGTTCTTCTCATACAGATCTTTCACTTGTTTGGTTAGAGTCACCCGAAGATACTTTATATTGTTTGTGGCTATTGTGAAGGGTGTCATTTCCCTAATTTCTTTCTCAGCCTGCTTATCCTTTGAGTATAGGAAGGCAATTGATTTGTTGAGTTGACTTTATAACCAGCCACTTTGCTGAAGTTGTTTATCATCTGTAGGAGTTCTCTGGTGGAGTTTTTTGGGTCACTTAAGTAGACTATCATATCATTGTCAAATAGTGATAGTTTGACTTCTTCCTTTCCAATTTGGATCCCTTTGACCTCCTTATGTTGTCTACTTGCTCTGGCTAGAACTTCAAGTACTATATTAAAAAGATATGGAGAGAGGGGGCAGCCTTGTCTAGTCCCTGATTTTAGTGAGATTGCTTCAAGTTTTTCTCCTTTTAGTTTGATGCTGGCTACCAGTTTGCTGTATATTGCTTTTACTATGTTTAGGTATGGGCCTTGAATTCCTGTTCTTTCCAAGACTTTAAGCATGAAAGGATGCTGAATTTTGTCAAAAGCTTTTTCAGCATCTAATGAAATGACCATGTGATTTTTTTCTTTGAGTTTGCTTATGTAGTGGATCCCATTGATCGATTTCCATATATTGAACCATCCATGCATCCCTGGGATGAAGCCTACTTGATCATGGTGAATAATCGTTTTGATGTGTTCTTGGATTTGGTAGGCAAGAATTTTATTGAGTATTTTTGCGTCGATTTGTGTGGTTTTCAGATCAGCATAATTGTGGCTTTGTAGAACTAGTTGGGTAGCGTTCCTTCTGTTTCTATTTTGTGGGATAATTTGAAGAGTATTGGGGTTAACAAAAATGAAGGCACAACACACCCAAATCTTTGGGACACAATGAAAGCAGTGCTAAGAGTAAAACTCATAGCCCTGAGTGCCTCCATAAAGAAAATGGAGAGAGAGCATACACTCAAAGCTTAATGGCACAACTGAAAGCCCTGGAACAAAAAGAAGCTAATTCACCCAGGAGGAGAAGAAGACAGGAAATCATCATACTCAGGGCTGAAATCAATCAAGTAGAAACAAAGAGAACCATACAAAGAATCAACAAAACCAGGAGCTGGTCCTTTGAAAAAATCAACAAGATAAATGAACCCTTAGCCAGACTAACCAAAGGGCACAGAGAAAGTATCCAGATTAACAAAAATTAGAAATGAAAATGCAGATATAACAATAGAAACTAAGGAAATTAAAAAAATCATCATATCCTACTACTAAAGTCTATACTCAACACAACTGGTAAATGTGGAGGAAATGGACAATTTCCTACAGATACCAAATACCAAAATTAAATCAGGATCAAATAGATCAGCTAAACAGTCCCATAATCCCTAAAGAAATAGAAGGGGTCATAGAAAGTCTTCCAACCAAAAAAAGCACAGGAACAGATGGTTTTAGTGCAGAATTCTATCAGACCTTCAAAGAAGACCTAACACCATACCCAGTTTCTTTATGTCCTTTCTCTTTAAAAAAATACAAAAGCAATTCAAAACAGGAAAATTAAATAACAAACAAACAAACAATAAGACAAAAATACCAAAACGAAGGAAAACAACGAGATAAACACAATCAAGGCAAGAGCCAATGAGGTCATTTCTATGTGCCAGCTGCTCCAGGGCATGGGGTCTGCCCTGGACAGAAGCCGATATACCCCATGATACTCCATTAGAGAAAACTGACTTCTCCCTTCCCAGAAGATTTAAGTTACAAATAGCTTCTTGGTTTGGAGTGGGGATTTATTTTCATAACCTAAAAATATTACTCTGTTCTAGACAAAGTATTTTTAATTATATCCTTGTATATCATCCACCATATCAAGTATCCATTTATTCACATATCTATCTACTTGTCCATACATTTATCTATACATATGGATTTATTCTTTCTAAACATATTCATTGAACCCCTATGATCTACTTACTGTAAACTTAAATTCCACGCTACATCACACAGACATTATCCTGTTCCTAATGAAAAGGACTAACTAATGACAGGCAATGAAACACAAGTTTGGAAGAAGGTGATAACAGAGGGGAGACATTGTCAAGAATCTGGAAAATATGGTACCATCCCTGTGTTCTCACCTGCTATTGTCAGCTGTACATGTGACATCTGTCTCTGACTTAGACTTTTTCAATGACCCTATTTCCTTCAATGCCCTCATTGCCCTCAGCATAAAATCCTCATTGTTTACAGGCCATCTCACCATCCATCCTCCCATTTGTCTCTTGCTTCCTCATACTACCTTGTGTCCTTCAAGCCAGACTTCCTCCATCCTAGAGATGAGCAGTTCTTGGACACAGGAGCAACCTTTGGACAGTCGCATGATGCCCTGTCTCCAGATACACCCAGTACATCACAGCGGCACCTCTGCCTGCTTTATATGTTGACCAAAAAATCTGGAGAAACTTCTAAGAGGTAAACATACTACTGGATGAGAACCTCGTTTTGAGTCAAGGGGATCACGTTTGGTTTGATATAGGAAGGTTCTACCCATTCCAGGAGAACATCATCTACTGTCAACCAAAGTGCAACCCTTCCTCAATCCAAGGGTCAGCTACATAACCCCCTTCTTGGAACTGAGGTTTCAGTAAAACATGGGCTGAAAACTGGTGTCTCGTCTGTGGCAGTTCCAGATGGGACCCATTCAGCTCCATGGTGCTGTACTTGCTGAGTCTATTTCCCCAGTTCTGGAGTTCTTCAGATCTGCCTCATACTCAGGTTAGAATCAACTTTTGTGATTTACGATCAAAGAATCCTAGCTAGTCCATCCTCCTATGCCATTCAATTCTTAGGGTACTAATAGTAATATACCCCATCCCTCTTACCATTCCTCTACCACTTCTGGATTATCCTGCCCACCCACCCAGGTCTTCATCTTTCATGACCAAGATCAAATTGTATCTCCCTCCAAGGACATCACCGTGACTTTACTCTGGTTCTTCTGTATACCCCTGGGCTGGGTAACCTCAGTTACCTTTTTCCTGTTCCCCAGTTGCTTTCTTGCATGCCTGCTTTTCTGTGATGGAACACTCTTTTCCAGTTGAGACTTTGTCTAGGCTACAGGTGGATACCATGCTCGGAACGGTTCCAGGCGGGCAGCTCTTCTTGGTGACTGCACTTTGTATGAGTGGGCAGGTGTATGGATGGACTGACCTTGTGCAAGGACAAAAGGTCTGAGAATCATCACACTGAGAGTAATCATGTTGAATTGCCTAGAATAAACCTTTCGTGGGTTTGTGCTCATATGTTCAAAGTGCCCTGGGCCAAAATCAAAGAGCTCATTTCTCCAGATGCACAGAGGACAGAAAGCACAAAGTCACTGTGACCTCTGAGATTCTGCTTTCTACAAAAATAACAGGTTTTTTTTCCAGTCTGATTATAAAAGCAGTGAAAATATAATGTGGAGAATTTATATAATATAAAATGGCAAAAAAGTAAAAATCCCCCATTACCCTATACAGAGAAAAAGGCCAGTCTTTCTCATCTAGCCCCTCTGAGGTACAAATTCATATTTATTTAATACTATTTTATGACATGCTTTCCCCCATTTGATCTTAGAAAATGCTTATTTTATGTGTTTGAAAAGAATACTGCTTTTAGAGTCTGTATGTGATTGCATTCCACAGCTGAACCAACATTGATTTAAGTCGAGCAAGTCTCTTGCTTCCCAGAGCTGTGCTGTCTTCCTTTCTGTGGCAGGTGGTTGTTAGGAACACCGAGCTGAAGCCTGAGTATAGCTGATGAACAGCATCTTTCTCATCTCCACCCAAGTCTAGAGTAGGTAGAAGAGTTGAAGCAGTGGGGATCCAGCTGCTGGCCTAGCTACTGGCCTGCTACTAGTTTGAAGGGTATGCTTTTTGTTGTGAGAAGAGACCCCGCCCAGACAGCAGGCTTAGATCTGACAGGCTTATCCTCAAAGCTCCTGGCGAGTACTTTGCCCTAGACCTCTCCCCACCCATCTCTATTTCTAGAGAACAAAGCAGCGATGCTGTGATAAATAATCTTAGTTGTCAACTTGACTGAGTATTAAATCACCATGGAGACCCACTGAGCGTGTATTTATGAGTGTTCCCAGCAATGTTTAAGGAAGGAGGAAGAGTCACCCAGGGTCTGGGAACACCATCTTGTGGGCTGCAGTCCTGGACTAAATAGAAAGGAAAAGGAAAGGGCACCCACCTTTCTCCGCTGTCTGACTGCAGTTAGGATGTGACCAACCACTCCATGACAGTCCCATCTTGCTTTCTCCACCATGAAGGACGGAGGTCCCTCAAAACGCAAGCAAATGGCCTTACCTTCCTCCCTAAGCTGCTGCTTCTCGGGTACTTGGTTACAAGAAAAAGTAAGTGATACAAAGACCCTTGGAAGGTAAGTCTTCCACCAAAGAGTGAGGAAGAGTAAAGGCAAGACTGCCTGAAAGCAGTGTTTCTCCCTGTTGTACCAAGACAGGCCTTCCTTCTCTGTAGAATAAGAAAAGATCAGTCAGTGCTCTTGGAGGCCATCTCCCGCCTTCCTGAGAGCAGTCTCCTTTGAACACACAGTCCTGCTGTCTCCATATTTCACTTGTAAACAATACATCATGGTCACAACCACCCTGTTCTAGTGTCATGTCTGCTGCTGTGACAAAACACCCTCACAAAACGAAAATTAGAGGAAAAAGTGTTTATAGTTCCAGGTCACAGTGCATGTTTACAGTGAAGTCAAGGCATGAAGATTTTAAAGTGGCTAAGTCACTTCAGTCCCACGGTCAAGAGCAGCGGGCGATGGAGGCTCAGTTGACAGTTTGCTCACACTTCACTTGATTTCTTCATTCTCACACAGTTTAGGAGTCCATGCCTAGGGAAAGGTGTGCCTCACAGCAGTCTGGATCTGTCCCCTTCAGCCAACTGAGTTAAGTCAATCAGTCCCTCACAGACATGACCCCAGGCCAACCCAATGGTGGCAGTTCCTCACTGAGACTGCCTTCTCGGGTGATTCTAGACTGTCAGGTTGACAAAGCGAGGTGCCACAATGCCCCATTGGCTCTCTCATCTCTCCTACAGCCAACTCGCTCGCTGCCTCCTCTCACATCTCCCCATCCCGTCCTTTTTCCTCCCAGACTCTGTGCATGAAGCCACAGCTGCTGTGTACTGATAACTGCCCTGGCCTCCCTGCATCCACCTGACCCCGCCCTGTTGAGTGCCTCCCTGTCCTTCGGCTCCCACAGTTCTTTCAACCCCACCCTTTTTTGATGTTCTCTCAGTCTCAGAGGGAGAGCCCTGGGAAATGAACTACTTTACAAAAATATGTTTCCAGAAAAACACCTTAGCACAGGAAATGGGATATTTTCGAGGCATCCAAACTTATTCCTTGCAAGCAGGTTGCAAACTGGTTTGTTGTGATTCCCCTCGCTGCTTTCAATGAGGCCACTGACCCTGCCACTTCCCATAAAACAGTATCCTGAAGGGTTGCTTTAAGAGTTAGCCTCTGTTTATTAGACAGAGGGAAAGAGCCTTCTTTTCCAAGTTTGTTACCAGAATAGTAAGTATCACTAACTCGTCCCTTGGGCTTCCCTTCTCCCAGTAGTCCCTTCAGGTCTGTTTGTTTTTACTGAATTTTAACCTTTTTGATAAATATTTGAACTTTCATCTGATGTTTGTTTATTCTTCTGTAGTTTAAAGTTGTAAGAGTTTGCTTCATAATTTCTTCCATTGCTGAGAAATTCTTTCCATTTCATACATAAAAACTTTACTTGCTTGGTGATTTTATTAATATGTTTACATTTAATATTTTGACTTGGTTGGATTAACTTTGTTTAATTCATGGTTCCAGTAACATGTTTCTTTTTCTTTACTGCTGATTTTTGCAATTTTTTTGTTTCTTCGCCAACTTGTCTGCTAGGATCCAATTTGGGTTGACATACCATTAAAATTATAAAACTCCTCATATTCTAGGTTCCTTCAAATCTCTTGGTCAGTCTTTTGTTTCTAAATGATCTTTAGGACTGTTTACTTCACTCTTAATCTCAGAATCCCAATTGACATTGAATGAAACGCATTAGCTTATTTAAGGAAAGAAATGTAGCTTTTAACACATGCACAATCAAACCCAAGACCCCAGGGCATGCCGGGAAAACTGCCTTGAAGGCAATCCCCCATCCAGCAGAAGCCTGCCTTCAAGAGAATGGCCCCTGAGTGGGACTGCCTCTGCATACCAGTCTGTGCTTCCTCCTAAGTTTGACAGTTTAATTTCTACTTTGTCAACATTGTGAATGCAATTAATTTTTTCCTGTTTTATTTCAAATAAAGTCCCATTGATTTTTTTTTTAGAATGTTCTTCGCATTTTTATCTGTTTCCCAGCTTAGTTCTTAGTTCTTTTCCAAGCAGACCGTCGTGCCGTCAACGAGCGGTCAGAGTTTTCCTTACTGCCCTGTTATGATCCATCAGCCCAATGAGACAGAGCATGCAGAGTGCTAAGCATCTTGTCTCACAAAAGCCTGTGACCCGCCTCTCTCTGGGATGTGGTCCCCAGCCGGGATGCTTACAAACAGTGCCTAGGAACTCTTATCCCAGTTGCATTTGATTTTAGTTGGCGAGGAGAGTTTATCCTATAAAATTGACTGCTGCTTATTGAGATGATCTTAGTCTTTGCCTAGGAATTTTGGGGGTGCTGTGGTGTTGTATGCTGTCTTCTTCTAAATGGGCTGTTACAAGAAGACAAACTTGAGGCTAGTTTCCTGTTTAACTCTTTCCAGGCTACGTGTGGTACGTGTTTCCCTTTGTTCTATTTTATACCAGAATACACACAGAAAATTTTTGAATTAATCTTTGAAATTCTAAACCCGTGGGAGGCATTGTCTAACAAGCACTATCCATTGTATCTATTCAGATTCAGACCATCTAGAAACCTGGGGGACTTTTGCCGCATTGCCACTCTGATGATTGCTTTGGTCCTATTTTTCAGGATTGCTTTCTCAAAACACCAGTTGGTGGTATGCTGAAACTCTATATTTGGTTCTCCACAGCTTTTCATTTCTCTTCTTATTTCCTGTCTTTGTTCTTGTACTTTGTATTCTGGACAAGGTCACTCATACACTGCCGGTTTAGTGTCCACAATGTCCTCTGCCCTGTTCTTAAAATGTGATTTTACATGACCTTACACGCATCTTTTGTTGTATTTTCATACCTCATGAGAGCAATTCCTTGTCTGTCTATCCTGGGTCTGACTTGTTCCCCATCTGCGAATGGTTTTTGTTTTATGATCTTTATTTTATCTTCTTTAGCCTTGATTATTATTTTTATCCATTAGGTGGTTTTTCAATAATATTCATAAATACTTCTCAGATTTTAAAAATAGCATGCCTGTACAGGAAACAAAAAAGAGTACAGAGGAATAAAAATGATAATTATCTTGTCAACAAAAAATCATTAACATAACGAAATATTTTCTTTTAGTCAGAATTTGTGTGTTTGAAACAAAATCAGGCTTTACTTAGTAGAAATACTCTTTTTTCCTTATTATATCTTATGTATCCTCAGGACGCTGTTGTAACCCCAATTATACTCTCTAGCTTTCAGAAGAAAATCATGGAGGTGGAGGACAGACCAGCTGGGGGAAGAAAGGGAAGACAGGAGGAGGGAGGGGGCCAGGATGGGATGGACAGGAGCGAAATTGGCAAGTTCGCACGTGCTCATGACTGAAACTCCTTGGTATGCAGCATTAACACATCCCAACAAGAACATTAAACATGGCTGGAGGAGGCCAGGCGTGGTGGCACACGCCTGTAATCCCAGCACTTGGGAGGCAGAGGCAGGGGGATTTCAGAGTTCGAGGCCAGCCTGGTCTACAGAGTAAGTTCCAGGACAGCCAGGGCTACACAGAGAAACCCTGACTCAAAAAACCAAAAAAATAAAATAAAATAAAATAAAAATAAAAATAAAAGAAACATGGCTGGAGGGATTGCTCAGTGGTTAAGGGCACGTACCGCTTTTGCAGAGGACCTTGGCTGATTTCCCGGCACCCAGAGTAGCTCACAGCACTCACAGGTCCAGGTGCAGGAGATTCTCTTCTCCATGGGCACTAGGCATACATGCACCACCATTCAGACGTGAGGCAAACATAAACAAATCGTGAAAACATCTGAATGTCCTTGTACGTGCCACCCCAGCTCCTCCACGGTACCAAGTTCTGTAACCTTAGCAGACTACGGAACTGTGGCAGCGCCATGCAGGACACTGCACGCACTGCTCCTCCCCAGCCACACCATTCGGTCTCTCCTTAAGCACTAGACACCATTCAGATAGGTTTTTCCAGTGTGGTTTTAGTAGTTCAAAGGGAAAAGATGTTGGTTGGATAGAGGGAATATCTTTTTATAAACCACTGCAAAATGTGGGGAAATGGCTATCGGTGCAGCAGAGTACATTCCCAAATCACTGAAAGCAGTTTTCAAATTTCTAATTTCAAAAATGTTTAAATATTTAAGGTGCTACCAACATTGTACTCAAAATTCATAGCATCAGTCCGTATCCCAATAAATATATAAATGCATAAAGTAGTTGTAATTTATCAATATGTCATTTTGCAAAGCTTAGCACATGCAGAAATCAGACACTGTAGCCTGAGAGTTTGACTATTTTGCTAAGGGCCATTCCCTGAGATCCATGTAGGACAGTCTATGTATCAGTGCACATTTGGAGGGGAGTGTGCACACACACTTACCCTCTGAAGAAAGTGTGACTTTGCCGTGACTTTGCTTTCAGGGCTTATGCCATTAATAATAAGGTTTCTATGAAGTTTACATACACACACACACACACATATGTCGGGATTCTGCAAAATGCGGTCTGTGTGTGCAGGGCCGTTAACTCCCAGGTTTAAAACATCCCCACCCTACTGCAAGCGCTCCTCGGTAAGGATTTAGTTTTTGAAAACAAAGGTTTTAATGACTGTGTAATATTCTGCTGTATGATTGCACCTCGCCTTGTTTAACTAGCACCTGAGAAGTTTGTCCTTCTTTGAATTTTACTAGTAGCATACCAGATGAAATTTAGACATTTCTTCTCTTTCTAGTAAATCTTTTTAAAACTGTTGGCACTTTTGCTGTGTTTTTAAAAATGTAGCACTCTTCATGTTTCATTTCATTCATGGTTACAAGTTGTTTACCTACCTGTAGGCCATTGTTCTGTTATTGTTATTATTATTATTTGTTTTTCTTCATTTTTTTTCCAAAATGAAGAAAGGTTTGAGCATATTTAGGCAAATTAGATATACTAAAAACCCTCTCTCTCTCTCTCTCTCTCTCTCTCTTTCTGTATGCACATGCATGCACCTGTGATTGTGTTTGTGTGTGTGTGTGTGTGTGTGATTACACATGGTGGTATATGTGGGAATGTGGGTATGTGTGTATAGGAGTGTGTGCCTGTGTGTGCACACAGAGGCTGCGGTGGGTGGGATACTAGATGTTCTGCTCTCTCATCCTGTGCTTTCTTCCCTTGAGACAGGGTTTTTCACTGAACCTGAGCCAGGCTGATGCCAAGCAAGCAAACCTTAGCAATCTCCTGCCTTTTACAGAGCAAGACTAGAGGCATGCTTCTAGCCATGCCTGCCATTTTATGAGGGTGCTAGGGATTTGAACTCAGATCCTCACATTTGTGCAGCAAGCATTCTTACCCACCAACCAATATCTCTAGTCCCCAAATGGGGTGGGTTTTCTTGATGTCTCCATCTATCTTTTGGGTCCTCTTCCTCACAGATTTTGGTGGAAGGCTATTGACTAATCCTATAGCTGAAACCTCACAGCTCTACACTGAATAGGAACCAAGAAGGAACAGGAGGTCTTACTGATGGAACAGAAGCAATTTATTTGTCAATTAAAGTTTTAAAAATTTATTTTATGTGTGTGGGTGTTTGCCTGCTTATATGTCTGTGCATCACGTGCATACAGTGCTGTAAGGGACAGAAGCAGCATCAGTTTCCCTGGAACTGTATTTCAGATAGTTGTGAGCTACATATAGATGCTGAGAATCGAACCCAGGGCCTCTGAAAGAGCAGCCAGTGTTCTTAACTGCTGAGCCCTCTCTCCAGTTGCTCTTCGTGGGTCTCTAATGCTGCCTAGTTCTATGGTCAGAAGCATTGCATTGAGTCCAAGCTGGAGATCACTGTCCCCATTGCTGCTTCTCTCTCCACCCTTTCTCCTTTCATTTTATTTGAAGTGCAGAGCCTTGAACCTAGGCCCTTCTTCATGCTGAGCACGAATGCATGCTGTTACTTTCCCACAAACCCTACCCTTTTCTTGTGTCTCTAGCATGAAATCCTGCTCTCGAGATAGCAATAAACCGCCACTATTCGCTTTCTTGTTAGCATCATGCACTGTGCCTGTGCATAACAACCAACAACTCTGACCATTAGAGCCTACCCAGGACTGTAGTTAGAAAGGCAGTATGTAGGATGGGTCAGTGCAGAAACTAGGATCTCTGTGCCCTTCCCAGCCTTGAGCAGGCTGAATAGACCTTGAGCATTTGCGCTTAACAACCTAGGTGGAGTTATCTGCCTTGGTTGCAGGAGCGACTTCCCACAGAAACATAAAAGAATAGACTGCCCAGCTGAGACAAAGGATGATCAGATCAGAACCTCCTCGTCTCGGCTTCATTCTTCTCTCGCCCTCCCATCTCTTTCATCTCTAGTCCCCCTTTCAGGTAAACCCAGTTAGTCCATGGCTGCTGGGCAGCTACAGATCTTAGCAGAACTTGCCTCCTGCATACCAGAGTCCATGTGCCTCAGCTATTACCGGTCATGAAAAATTTGTTACCTTCCCCCACCCTGGTCTTGCTCTCCTGCCTCCTATGGAAAAGAGAGTCCTTCCAGGACCCCCTCCCCCTCCGCCCCAGAGTAGCCACCCGGTGCCTTTACCATTATGCATTTTGATGTGGTTTGAAGTGCACAGAAATGAGTCACAGTCCAAACTTGATGCCTCAAGGTTTTTACTCCTTGTGAGCTGGAAGCGTGTAACGGTGCTGTGATCTAGGAGGATGGGACTGGCGAAATTCTTACACGTCTCCAAATGATGAGGGCTCCCATTCCTGAAAGGCTTCATGCATTATCTGAGCGCCTGTTAGAATCCAGGCACTGAGGACACAGAGCAAATGACATCTCTGCTTTCACTTCCCTTAATTTTTCCCAAGGACTTCGTGCTACACTTTGAATAAAAACTTGATTCCGTTCCTTCCTGCAAGAGCTAGCTTTTCCACTTTGGCCCATCTCAATGTCCTGTGCCCTCTTCTGACCAGTGTCTACTTTCTTTAACCATAGGGGGCTCTGAATGTGCCTCTTACCTCAGAACCCCCACTGACTTCTGACTGAAATGTTCTTTCTTTATATTCGCATGACTTACTGCTACTTGTCATTCAATATCTCCGCTTAACTGTCATCTCCTATAGAAGTTGAAACACTGCTTTGATTTACCAAAAGTATTGGAAAGGAAAGAAGTTCACCCCAACCAAACCAGGAATTCTTTAGGTACAATCAGTTAGTCAATTGATTATCAGCAAGCTTTCTACTATGGTTCAGGCTCATTGTTAGACCACCGGATATGGTTAAGTTGTTGGCCATACCTCTGACATCTTGAAGTCTGTTGTGTGGTATTGTTCCTGGGGAAACATGAGCAAATATCTACTCATTCTAGATAGGGAATGACAGCATATCAAACCAAGAACATCACTATAATTAATTCGTGAACTGATGAGTTTTATTGGGATTACGTTAAGAGTATGTATGGGTCATAACTTACAGGAACAGAAATAACTCAAAGGCAGCTGCATCACCAAAGCCTGCCTCAGCATGGCTGACAGCTCAAGAAAGCTGCAGGCAGCTGAACAGTTTGGAGAGTGTCTCTTTCAGGCATCTTGCCTGGTTTATTTCCTCTCCTGCATTTTTCTGGGTGTCTCTCAGCAGTCTCTACTGCTTATATAAACTTTGAGAGGGAGGGGGCCTAGTGATTCTGGTCAGTTTCTGGGACTTCCTAAGGCCACTGTGTGGTTTGTTCCCCATGCTTATGGAGCTCCAGGATGGATCCTGCAGGGTGGCACAGTTCACCTCCCCTTAGAACATCCTCGGTCATACAGAGCATCTCTTCAAGATGAAGGGTCTATCCTGAAGGAATCTACCTGCTTTTTGTAGCTGATAGTCTTTAAACAGATATGACCTTGCCAAAGGATGGGCAATAGAAATGAGACAGGTTGGAGTCAGCCTAAAAGCTGTTCTCTGTAAGGTATTCCCTTCCAAAGAACTTCCACTTGTTTCTCCTCTCCAGTTTCTAATCTTCTCATTTATAAACTCAGATTCTACTTTTCAAAGTGACCCAAAGACTCTCCAAAAGTCCCATTAGTCTCACCTGTTCTGGAGCCTGGCTGCTTCCCAGCTCCAATCCCAGGAGTGATTCACCCTGCGTGCCCGAGGATAGAGCTCAACCACACTGGTCCTTGTGTTTGCCCGCAGAATGTCCTAGGAAAGGGTTCTGTTTGACTTTTGCTTTTCCCCTTCTTGGGAGGAGATTGAGGGCTAGTTGCCATGGTGACTCAGAGTCCTGAGATCCTTACCTTATTCTCCAAGGGGAGGCATGATGAGTAAGACCAAAGGTGAAGGCTGGAATCCAAAGGGGGCTGATGTTCTTCTTTTCCAGAAGCCTTTAGCTATGGTTTAAAATGTTTCTCATGATTAAATTATGCAATTCCAGTGCTCTTTAACCTCATGCTCTTCATCAGAAGAATAGGAATACTCAGGAGTCTTTTGGGAATTTTCCTAAAGGTAAGTGCTTAGAAAGTTCCTGGCACGTATGTAGTAAAGCCATCAATATTCTTACTTTCTTACTATAGCGTCCACAATCAGTTACCACTGTCACCACCATCATCACAATAATCACCATCACCAGCATCCTCTTCACCACCACCATCATTATCAGCATCACCATCATCACTACCACCACCATCATCATTATAAACATCATCCACAACTTCCAGTAGCTTCTTTGTCAGAACAGAACCATATAAAAGAGCAAGGAAAATGAAAACTGAAGCTTTCTTGTCAAAGTGGTTCTGTTGAGATATAGTTATCATACAAAGCTGTTGAAATTTATACTTTGAAATCGGTACCGTGTGTACTCGTGAAAGATTTCAGACACATGAGGTAATGAGCTTGCATCAGCTCAAACTTTTCTCCAGTGCTTATCTATAAGCCCTCTGTCCCATGTTGGCCCCAGAACATCTCCCAGTGGTCACACAAATGCTCGTTTCCCTAATTACATGTGTTTCTATGCCCTCTAATTCTGCATAAATAGAACCACACAGGTATCACCTGTGAAAACCTGTGATAACTGTTTGATACTCTGCATGCATGTGTGATACTTTTCCACTGTAATGTGTTTCTCCATTTGTCTCTTGATTAATATTTGTAGTTTTTCCATTTTGATATTATACAAAAATCATTGTTAAAATTTATATGCAAGACTTATATATTTCTTAATATTCAGTTTTAATGGTAAAGTTTGTTTTTAGAGGACCATACTGGACACAATGTAGAGATCAACAGACCAGGAGGACCCCAGCCATAATGTGTATATCTACATCATCTCTCCTTCATCTATGGCTCAGGGAACACCATGACAGAGGGAGGAGAGGAGTATAAGAGCCAGAACAGCAGGAAGTCTGCCATGAAACAGTTGTCCTAGAAGTGATCACGTAAGAACAAGATGGACAAGGCAATATCAGTGAGCATGCTAATGTGGAAAGGAGAGATTGTCCTGGAGTCCCACCCCTAGACAAACAAAGACAGATAACTAATGTCTCTTTGAGAGGGAGAGTTATCCTCTCCACGGAAGGAGCCCGTAACTGGTTGTTCAATGCAAAATGTTCAGCCTTGAAATCATACACACACTACCAACAAAAATGGACTCTTCATTTTGCATTTATATGTAATTATGTATGCATGTACATACACATACACAAATATATGTACGTAACCATGATGATAAAAGAAAAAGAAGCCATCAACTTGTGAGTGGGGGATCATGGAAGGGAGAATGGCTGGGAGGAGTGGGAAGGAAGAGAGGGACGTGAAAGTGCCCTAATCTAACTTCAATTAAAATCACTTTTAAAATGGAAATGATAACAAAATTAAATCACAAATAAAAAAATAAATTCCTAGTCTGTTTTTATTTTTTATGTTTAAAACCACACTTCATTAGAATATGGACTTAGGTCAATGGTCTCTTAATATCAATTTAGATTATCATGTGAATAAAATTTTGGCATAAAGAAAATAATCTTTTAAAACATCTCCTTTATGTAGTTTGATAAATATTACTACTGGGAGGGGGGAAGTCAGATCTATTTAAGAGCAAGGGTTATAATATATGTGCCTCAGTTTCCTTATGTATAAAGTAGAGGACATTCAACTACTTTGGGGCTTGTTCTGAAGATTTACAAGCTTATCAAATGAAAGTGTTTGACAAATAATTTGTACTTACAACAAATTATTGAGTGAAGACCTGGCTGTTAAAACTTTAAAAGAGAGTTCACAATTAAGGAAAAATTAAAAACAGTTTCCCTTTACAAATAATTCAAAAAGGCATTATCTTATAGCATGTTTAGAATGAAGTCACCCCGTAGAAATTCATCTGACAGTCTAATATGATTATTGCCTCAATGTGTTGTGCAGTCTATTAGCTAGTCAGAATCATCTGTTTTAACCATTTTGTCTGATACTCTGCAAGGGGGATGAAGGCACAGAAGGCCCAAAGCACTTGAGTGAAGCCTTATGTATACTGCACCAGGAAGAGTTGAGAAGAGATTCTAGAGTCTACAGTTTCGGATGAAAGGGCCAAGTGAGGTTCACTCCAAAGGCCTTCAGGTTCTGACTTCTTGCAGTTTCACTCTCTGCTATTTGACAAATACCCGAAGATCCAATGGGAATGCTTGATTGGATAATGCTCATTCTTGCTCCTCTGTACAGATGATGAAGGCTCTTCTGCTTCTGAGGCTTCTTCTCAGATGATCCCTCCCAAAACAAGCACATCCTCTTAATCTTCTCAGAGTCACCTGAAGCCGCATAGACCACAAGAATGCTCACGTGCCTCCCATCTCTACACCTGCCATATTTCCACCAATACAATGGTCATTTTGTAAACCATGTTAGTTGAATATTGTCAAATTTATTTGGTTCACTCAAATTCCCCAGCATCCTCTAAATCATCCATACACTAGACCTAGAGGAATAAACATTCAGGCTCTGTACTTGAATTGTGCTGGTCCAACCCCACTTTGGCAATTTCTCTGAACTGTAACCTTGGAAAGTGACTTAACCTTTCAGTTTAATTTCTCCTTTAGTAAAGTGTAAACTATCTCATAACAATCACAAGGGACTAAATGGGAATTTTAATATATGTACGTATAATAATATATAAATATAAACAAATTTAACCCAACTAAAGAAATACACTTAATAAATAATTTCAGATGAGTATAAACTACTATGCAATGATTGTTACTTTATTTTCTTGGCCTCCTCTTTTATGACACAAACCCACTGCCAGCATTACATAATATTCATTGTTCATATGTCCTGAATACTAAGCAAGGCAATAACCAAGAGTGGCCAGTAGATGTTTCTTGAGCTATGACCCAGACTTGAGTTCTGCTTCTGCCAGGCTCTAGGTGTGAACTCAGAAAAGTCTTTCAACCTCTTTAAAGTTCTGTTTTTGCCTGTAAAATTAAAACTATGATTTAAAAATTGAATGATGTATGCTTTAGAATTATTAGCTAACATTGTAGCTACCAAACTTATACAATGGGTCTTTAACAATTTTATAAATAGCTGTCTACTCTGTGTGCTGGGATGTAGATACACCACTGGTTTATTGATTGTGCATGTCTTACTGTCTGTGCTGACTTCTTTTGTGTTTAAGGAGGGACTCCAGACACTCCTGGGCATATACCCTGCAGATTCTCCAACATATAATAAAGACACATGTGCCATTATGTTCATAGCAGCCTTATTTATAATAGCTAGAACCTGGAAAGAACCCAGATGTCTCTCAACAGAGGAATGGATACAGAAAATGTGGTATATATACACAATGGAGTACTATTCAGCTATTAAAAATGATGAATTCATGAAATTCTTAGGCAAATGGATGGAACTAGAAAATATCATTCTGAGTGAGGTAACCCAATCACAAAAGAACACACATGGTATGCCACTCACTGATAGGTGGATATTAGCCCAGAAGTTTGGAATACCCAAGATAAAATTCACAGACCAAATGAAGCTCAAGCAGAGGATGGCCTTGTTGGTCATCATGGAGGAGTGGCCCTTGGTCCTGAGAAGGCTAAATGCCCAAGTATATGGGAATGCCAGGACAGGGAAGAGGGAGTGGGTGTGTTGGTGAGCAGGGTGAAGGAGGATGGGATAGGGTGTTTTTGGAGGGGAAACCAGGAAAGGGAATAACATTTGTAATGTAAATTAAGAAAATATCTAACAAAAAATAAATTAAAAATAGGGAGGAACTCCAGAGTGAATCAATATTGGCTGTAGGAGGAAAGAAGTCTTAATATAGGAAATTCCCAGACAACAGAGAAAAATTAAATATATCAATTCTGAGACTGAAGGTCAGCCAATAACAGTTCATTATTAGATTTTAAAACTTAGTCCTGAAATACATGTCTCATGTTCCTTGATATGAAATTAGAAATAATTCGTTTTCATTCAGTTTGGGGTGTGTGTGGTATCTTTTGGGTATGTAGATTTAATATAGAAAGGAAAGGATGGGATGATAAAAGGAGTTGAGCCAGGAAGAGAGGGACAGGAAGCCAATTTGTGGCAATCAAGTTTACTGGATAATATACTTCTGTGCTATCCAAACATTCCAGAGGGTCAGGCAGAATAGTTCAAATGTGCCTTGCAGTTGTCTACTGATTTCAGGGGCCATGCTCAAGTTTGATTGTATTAGTTTTCCTTTCTTTTATTGAGTGAGCTCAGTTGTTTTAAAAAGGATTCTTCTATCAGATTCCAATGTATCTCCCATTCCACAATTAATTTCATGTCTCCCCTGAAACTGGACCAGCTCAAATGCACACGGCACGATGAGAAAGGAAGTGGAAACCATTCAGAAGGGGCACTAGGAAAATGGAGAACACCCACTTAGCCTGGTACATAATGCAGACAGAAATCCTGCAGGGCCACGGTTTAGAAATTTCATGTGCCAGCCTCTGGACAACATCATTTGCACATAATTTGCTTTAAAAAAGATTTTCCTTAAAAAAAAAATGTTAAAATCAAAGCAGAAGTGTGATGGAATAAAAGTGAGTGGGCAGCAATCTAAATTTATTTCAAAATAATGTTAAGTGGATAGATGGCAATTTATGACTCTTGGTTACAAGTGATACAGTGAATTTCAGAAAACTGGAGACTCTGGGTGATCCTGAAAAGTCAAACCAATGCACACCTGGGCTTGTGTACAACTTAAATTTTTCCATTCTCTCAATCAGTGCTACCAAAGAAAGGCTTTCATTTAAAACTCTCTGCCCAGTCTGTGGGCTTCACTTCCCTTTTGGAAGGAGATATTGATAGCACCCAAACTCTCTATCTTATCAGACCATAGTGCCGACGGGACCTCTAAGTTCCAGATACCTAAACCCCGGAGAGGCACTCTGACTGGATTCGATCCCCATCCATGGCCCCTGAAGCTTCTGGGATAAACCACTGGCTAGAGAAGAGAGGAATGGTAAAGAGTATTTAGGCAGTTATTTGGTTTGGGATGTAAATGATGCTATACCAGATAGCTTCATATTGCTACTGCAGCAAAACTTGGTTTATAAACCTGTCAACAGGAGCTTCCTACACAACCAAAAGGTGACATTTATCAATGACTATTGTTGACTCCTGAGACTTGGTTGTAAGATTTTCAAGGAACTAAAGCTTACACGAGGAAAATACAACATTGGTGCACAGGTTGATCTTGACAAGTCAGGTGCTTTATGTACCAGGTCTCATAGAGCTACGATCCCTAGTTTACTGATGTGGAACAGACTGAGAACACTTAAGCAGAACTGTGGTGTAACATATTGTAAAGCAATTTCTAAAATGTATTCCATATCCCAAAGCCTTATTATTCTCAAGCAAGCTCGTTTATAACCAATTTTCTTACCCCCCACAACCCCAGTGTCTTAGTCTCTCTAAACTTAAAAAAAGTTTTCAGAAAAAGTTACATAGAAAATATCTTGTTTTCTTCCAACTTCTGTAAATAGTTTGGTTCTACTCTGATCTCATGGGTTCTTGCCAACAAGTCTGAGTCAGTCAAACCAAAACCAACCAAACCAGTTCCAAGTGAGTCATGGTACCCAGCATGCATATTTATAGGCTCTTGCCAAGAGTGAATCCACTCCAGGCTCTCTTGTTCACACCCCCATGCATCTGTGGTCTTGCATCTAGCAGGCACTTGGAGGAATCAAAGACTCTAGTACTTACTTATTCGCCCCCCCCCCCCATGGGCTTTGAAAGCTCAGTGAACCACCACCATCTCACAGAGCCAAATGCTAAGTGCTCATCTGTGGGTCTTGAGTTGTGAACGAATTCTGTTCTTGCTTCCACTAGACATTCTTCCACTTGGATTTCCTGGGAGTTACTGCTGGAGCCTGGGACACCAGCCTCCCTGACTTATTTTCCTGTGGACATAGCAGACCGGTGTGTTGGCACTACAGTTGGACAGATTGAGGCTCTGCTGCCACTGATGATATGACCTTGAAGTGCTTTTGGTTCCCTGAGACATAATGTTCTCTCCATTTAAAATGTAAATGTGAGCCCCCTCTCCCCAGGGAACTGCTGGGAGAAGAAGAGGGATGGAAACAAGCTGCCTGGAACTGGAGCTCAGGTGTTGGAGTGCTTGTCTGGCATGAGTGAAGCCCTGGGTTCTAAACTGGGTATGGTGGCCCATGCCTATAATTCCAGCAAATGGAAGAGGTAGAGGCAGACGAGATCATGCTTAATTATAGAGGTTCCCTTGGGCTGCAAGAGACCTAGTCTTAATAAAAACAACTGGAAGAAATGAAGAAACCCAGAAGACAGGAAAAATGATGCTGGATGTGACAGGAGCTGGTATCAACTGCAAGCCTCAGGAGATGGGGAGAAGGCAGTTCTGCCACCCAATGGAATGCAGATGTTTGGAGAGGTTGGAGGAGGTTATAGGTAATCTTCAGCAGGAGGACAGACACATCCAGCTCCCCCAGGGTGACTTGGCTTGGAGGGAGCCTGTGGACTACAGAGAAACTCTCACTGTCATCCTTGCCTCTACCTTCCATTGGTACCTCCTACTCACGGGACCCATCCAAGAAGATCTTTGCAGTCTATACAGGTGAGGATGCCAACACCAGACTTGATGGTTCGGTATGGAGAGCAGACTGGAGGGCCAGTCGAGGCAGGCAGCTCAAGTTACAAACAGCAAGCAGGATGCATGTGAATGCTGTGTCACACTGCTTGGCAGGTGCCATGTGTTTAATAAATATTGGCCCTGCTTATTTAATCAACACGAAAAGAATTGGAGAATCTTGCATTTGGTGATTCATTTCCATTTCAAATTTGGTGTTCAGTTTTATAGAAAAATTGGACTAAGGTGGCTCCTGTGCTTGGTGTTTACGGTGTACATTGCAGCTCATTATCACCCCAGCAATGACCCCTGACACAGTCTTTCTTTCTTATTCGGGAAAGCAATCATTCATCATTGATTTACTCATGTATCATTTTCTCAGCACCATCTATGCAACCCATGATACAAGGCACAGAGGCTGCCTTGGTGGACACACACTGGGCCATACAGTGTTTATGGCCTGGCACAGGGAAGACACATAAACCATTAATCAAGAAACAGCATGTGCAGCATTAGCGAGGGAAGAACAGGAAGCTGAGTAGCAGAACCTTTCCCAGCATCTTTGGCAATGCTGCCTGATGCTGTCATTACTGAGCATTTGGGAATGAATGTTTGGGGACAAAGAGGAAAGTGTGACAGAGGAAGATGAGGGTTTCATCCCGAGTTTAAAGGCTTGCAAAGTTTTGCAGTTGCTCAGCCCCAACTTTGACGTCTTTCCAGCCTTGTGGTTGGATGACTATTTAAGTGAAAACGATTAAGGTCGTATTCTAATTGCTTATAGAAATCAGCTTCTTGTTTGTGCGCTGAGCATATTCTTTCCCAACTAATTAGCTTGACAAAGCTGAATAGAGAATTGTTTCTGACCCTCCCTAAGCAATTAAACATAAGTGTTTTATCTTGTCTACAACCCTTCCACCGCCTTCTGAGTTTCTGCTGCCAAGGACTGATGTGCAGAACTTGGATGCATACACCCCTCCTTGGCTAGTAAGGATCACTGTTGTGCTATAGTGCTATTCTTCATAGTTTCCTTCCTCCATTCCTACCCTCCTATGTCTGTCTATCTAAAAAGGAAATCCAGCCCATCTTCCCCTGAATGGACAGACATGGTTTCCTCCAGTACATATACGCCATAGTGTGGGAGAAAGAAAGCAGCAGACAATGGGAAAGAATTAATTATTAGACCATGGGCATGCTAATTATTTCCATGGACCTACTGGGTATATCAGCAGTAGCCCAGAAATAGACAATACTATTATTTTCCAGTCAAACCAATATGTTGAAGACGGCACATTCTTAGAAAGTAACCTTCTGTGTTATTAGAAATAGCAGTGGATAAAGTGGGGTGGAGATTGTCTGGTTAACTACCAAGACACGGATTCATTGAGGGTCCCAAGATCCTGCGTGGCAACGAAAAGCAGAGAGCAGAGTCCTGATGCCTCAGAGGCGGTGTGGGTGTCTTTCCATCTTTGATCCTGGGTCCTGGAGTAAGATAGCCCAGGACCTCTCACACTGGTAAGAGTGAGAATGATGAAGACCAAGCAGTTCTCAGGAGAAACAGGAAGTGGCAGCTGATGCCAGAAAACTAGGACATCTCTCCCTCTGAGTGATGCCATTGTATAAGCCTCAGAGTGTTACCACAATCCCCTGCTAGTAATTGAAGCTGTACTTTTAGTTTTCTCTGTTCCACAAGCCTTAGAATACTTTTCTTCTGGAGCTGCAAATGAAACTCAGTTAGTAGAATTGACTAATCATTCAGGAAGCACTTGGCTCTACCCCAGCACACAATAAACTGGACAAAGCCTTAAGCCTGGGTGCTTCCTGGGTGCTAATCCAGGAAGTGGAGGCTTGAGAAATCCATCTTCTTGGATGGATCCCATGAGTAGGAGGTACCAATGGAAGGTAGAGGCAAGGATGACAGTGAGAGTTTCTCTGTGGTCCACAGGCTCCCTCCAAGCCTAGTCACCCTGGGGGAGCTGGATGTGTCTGTCCTCCTGCTGAAGATTACCTGTAACCTCCTCCAACCTCTCCAAACATCTGCATTCCATTGGGTGGCAGAACTCCCTTCTCCCCATCTCCTGAGGCTTGCAGTTGATACCAGCTCCTGTCACATCCAGCATCATTTTTCCTGTCTTCTGGGTTTCTTCATTTCTTCCAGTTGTTTTTATTAAGACTAGGTCTCTTGCAGCCCAAGGGAACCTCTATAATTAAGCATGACCTCATCTGCCTCTACCTCTTCCAGTTTGCTGGAATTATAGGCATGGGCCACCATACCCAGTTTAGAACTCAGGGCTTCACTCATGCCAGACAAGCACTCCAACACCAGCTTGTTTCTGTCCCTGTCCTTCTCTCAGCAGTTCCCTGGGGAGAGGGAGCTCACATTTACATTTTAAATGTGGAGTAGGTGTGGCCTTGTTGGAGGAAGTGTGTTAAGGGCAGGGGAAGCAGGGTTGAGGTCTTAGCTGCTCCAGCCAGGCCTAATGTCACTCTTTCCTCTTGCTACCTGAAGATCTGGATCTAGAACTCTTAGCTTCTTAGCTGCCTCTCCAGCACCATGTCTGCCTGCATGCCACCAAGCTTCCCACCATGATAATGACGTAGGCCAGCCCCAATTAAATGCTTTTCGTTATAAGAATTGCCTTGGTCATGGTGTCTCTTCATAGAGATAGAAACCCTGACTAAGACAGTGGGTTCTAATTCTTTTTCCTTGTGCCTAACTTGCCATGTGACAACTTCACTGAAAGCACACACTCCTATCTATAAGTGACTTCTCCTGTGACCTGTGCTTTTTTCTGTCATGACATATACCACATACATTATACCACACTGACATAGCTGTTTGCTAGTCTGTTTTCTGCTAGACTGTTGCCTCCTGGGTAAAGGGAAGAGTGTACTTGTTTTCTTACCACTGTAACAAAAATGCCTGCTGGAAGTGATTTAAGAGCAGAGACTTTTTTAAAATCATGATTTCGTGTTTGAGGGAATAGTTCATCATGGTGGACTGCTTCATGCAGGGACATGGAGCATGGCGTGTTCGCATCCAGGCAAGTGAGGCAGTAGAGAGCAGAACAGGTCTGAGCTCCAATGGCCACCCTCTGAACTTCTACCATAAGTCAGGCTGGAGCCCCCTTACTTATGTCTACAGCCTGGGGACTATAGAGAACATTTTATATTCAATCATCACAGAGATGTATCGTCTTTCTTTTGGTGACCCATGGAGTACATACATGGTGAATAGTAAGGATTCAATAAGCTCTGGCTAAGGCTCCCACAGTGACCACCAATGGAGCATGTGAGCAGAACGCTGAAAGGCAAACAAATCTAGATGTGCATGTAGCAGAGTGAACAGAACCTAAACAAAAGACCATGTGCTCTAAGTGTGACCACAGGATCTGCAGTGTCCTAAATCCTGACTTTCTTCAAACCCTGGGAAGTCCAGACAGCCATTACTGGGGTGTGCTGTGAGCTTCAGTGTACACAGACTGGAATTTCCCATGGTTTTTCAGAACTATCAAAATGTATTCAAAATTTCTCTTTGTCTATGACCATGGGAGCATGAATTATTTCTGTTTCACACTGTAAATTCAACCAGGGACAGAACTATTTTGATCACTCTTATTTCTCCTCTACCTGACAGATATTTGTTGAACAAATAAACACACAGTGAATGAATGCTATGAGCTAGCTATGTGATTGCCGCTAAATTACACACTCTCGCACCCACTGTCTGCTGATATGTAATCCATCCTTACAGGACCCCTGGGTTTTGTTATACATAAAGTAAAGCTGGTGTGTCTATGTCTGTGTGATTGTGTGTGTGGTGTGATGTGTGTTTGTGGTGTGGTGAGTGTAGTGAGTCAGCACTAAATTGCTAAAAACCTTCCAGTAATTTGCCATTTTATTTGAAACAAAATAAGACCTTGGCTTATTCAGACCCATTACCAATAGCTACAGCTTCATGTCTTCTTACTGTTGCCATCAAATTCACTGTCCCCTCTGCTGTCCAACTGCCATGTTTTCTCCATTCATAACTTCTGTGCAAACTGTAACATAAATGTCCTCATATCTAGCATTTTCTTCCCATCATTCATCTTTTTCCTTAGATGGTTACTTCCCAGAGGCTTCTTCAGTAATAGGATCCCAGGGAAAGAGATTTTTTTTTGTACTCTTATATTTTTATTGTACTTATTTATCTGATATTCTGTGTTTCACTGCCAGAATGTATGAATGGAAAGTCTCCTTCCAAATGAATCCTACAATATGTACATTTTGTGTGCGCGTGTGCACACACACACACACACACACAGAGACACACACACACATAACTTGAAAATAGCATTAGGAATGGATAGAGGGTGAATGTTGTTTACATACACATATATACATACACATATACATACACATACACACACATACACACACACACACACACATACATATATAAATGTCTTCCTAAACCCTACTCTTTCTCTTCAACTCCAATCCCATCTCCCTCCCAACTCCACGTCATTTCCTTTCCTCCTCCTGTTCTCTTTCATTCTTCTGAGACAGGGTCTCACTATGTTGCCCTGGATGATCTTGAACTCAGAGATCCACCTGCCTCTTTCTTCTGAATGCTGGAATTAAAGTGTATACTGCCACACTTGGTTGATGTATTTATTTTTTAACCAATTGAGTCTAATTATCAGTGCCAGTATGTGCATGGGCAGAGTTCATCCCCTGGGGTACAGGCAACTTACCAGTGGCCACACCTGTGAAGGACGTTCTTTTCCCAGCAGCCATTGACTTCGAAGAAGCCTTGAGCCAGGGGCCTCAGGTTCTCATCTCCACTCCATATGGATTTTACTAGGCTTGATTTTGCCTGTAATAACAGCTGCCTTGTTCGTGTGTGCAAACCCTGTGCCATGTCCAGAGGGCAGCATTTCACAGCTCTCCTCTCTCTCACCTGTCTCTCACATTCTCTCTGCCTCCTCTTTCATAAGGCTCCCTAAGGCTAGTTAAGGAGGGGGTTGATAGTATACAGTCCTGACTGTAGGTGAGCACTTAGAGTCACATATTCTTTACACTAGAAATAGTTACAAATTTCTGCATTAACTACTACCTACTACAATAAGACACTTCTCTGGCCAAGGCCGAGAGCCTTGTGGATATGTACATAAATATTTCGAAGGCAGTTTGAAAACATGAGTGTTTAGAAAAACAATATTAAGAAGTACCTTAGAAGTCCGGGCAGTGGTGATGCATGCTTTTAATCCCAGCACTTGTGAGGCAGAGGCAGGTGGACTTCTGAGTTGGAGGCAAGCCTGGTCTACAGAGTGAGTTCCAGGACAGTCAAGGCTATACAGAAAAAAACCCCGTTTCGAAAAACCAAAAACCCAAAACCAAAAAAAAAGCCCCCCAAGAAACCAAAAAACAAAAAACAAAACAAAAAACAAACAAACAAAAGAAGTACCATAGAGCTTATGACTCCCCCAGCTATGGGTTTGGCTGTGTTTAAAGTATCAAGAATCAGGTATGAATTCCCTCTTATGCATCAAGCCTTAAATCCAATCATGAGAGTAGTTTTTTACTCCATAGTCATGCTGCTATGGCACCAGTGGTCACATCTTGCCAGGCAGGTCAGTGTTGTACCAAGAAGTGTTCAGTGCTGGATAAGACCTTTTTTATTCCCAGCAGACTGCAAAGCACCTTCCAGCATCATAAAAGCTACTCAGCAGGGAAAATTTCCCCATCAGTTCAAGATAGATTTGTCTGGGTCTTGCATCCAAAGGTTATCAGGTCTTTGGCAACAGAGACTTCCCACCTAGTTATGGTGGGCAGTACAGAGCTGTGGCGATAGCCTGTGTTGTTTTGAGATCTTTAGTCCCTCATTGAATAACAGCTTGTAGAAAGTGTATCAGTTGAGTTTCTCTAGGGGATCAGAACTTATAGAATGAACATGTATATTCATATACCTATATATCTACAGGTATCTATATCTCCATATATAGTTATGAAATTTGTTAGTGTGGCTTACAGGTTGTACTCTAGCTAATCCAACAATGGCTGCCTATCAGCTAAAGGTTCAAAGATCCTGTGATGTTCAGTCCACATGGCTAGTTGTCTTCGCTGGTCTTCAGTATACAACAGAATCCCAAAGAAGTAGGCTCTGTGCCAATGAATGAATGGACGTGCCAGTGAGAGGGGGGCAAACAGGCAAAGAACAAAGCCTCAGCCTTCCATGTCCAGCTTCCGTGTTAGGCGGCCAGCAGAAGGGGTGGCCCAGATTAAAGTGCATCTTCTTACTTCAAAGATCTGGATTGATCAAAAGATGGAGATTTCAATGGGGTTTCCCCACTTTCCATGACTTGATTAGGACAAAGCCCCCATCCAGCTGCTTGGGTTTTAGTTTCAGATGTAGTCAAATCTGACAACCAAGAATCACCACCACAAGTCCACCACTTGTCAACTTGACACACAATTATATATCTCCTTATGACATGATTAATTTCCAAATGAAAAAAAATAACCAGATCATAATTAAACCTAACAGGAAATAACTAGCCCACATATAACTGAAATGCATTGATTATTATCCAGGTCAGAATTATACCTAGTATGATAAAATTCTCTTTTGCATAACCTAATATGCCCTATAAACTTTAGAATAGGTTGCAATGTTTCTAGAGAGACATTTAAATTGGTATTTCAAAACTTAAATAGAACAACTGATATTCTTTTAATTGATGTTACATTACATGATAAAGAAATGAGGAAAGGAAACCGAAATTTCTGTACAAACACATTCTTAACAAACTATGACAGAAACATCTATTATGATCCTCATGTCTTCACCTGGTCACATGACCTGAGCTGGTATATAACCACCTCTGCTATGCAGTCTGTAGTTCTTCCACCTTCACCAGCACCTCAGCAGGTCTTCACTCTTCCTGGGGAAGTGACCCATCCAGTCGTTCCTGAAGGGTCTGTGCCTTTTGTCATCTTGCAGGATTAGGTTGTTGTAGTTCCCCTCTGACTATAATCACAGGAGAGTGCAGCACCAAGAGATGATCTAAAGTATTTCCTGTACTCCAGACATAACCTTTCTTACTTCCATTGTGGAAAATTAGACTGATTTTCCTCCTTGGTAATCTGACTTGGACATACATTGAACCTACTCTGTCAGATTTTCCCCAGTGTAGAATGTCCCTCATAAAAGACTGTGAGTCTTTCTGGGAAAGGGCTGGAAGAAAGGGTAACAGCAAAACTCTTGGGTATTTTAGCAAAGTCTTTCCTCTGGGAAACCTGACCATCCTTTAAGATGGCCCTCGAGGAGTTCTGGGTCTGCTCAAGTCTAGAAACTGGCTCCTGGGCCAAAATTCCCTTTTGCCACGATCCGGTGTAGCCTTTCTTTCATTTGCTTGAGAATTCTTCTGCTTATAAAGATAAAACAAAACTGCAGTAGGCTTCTTATCTATTTCATGCCTGGAAACACCATGATTGATTAGCCAGTACCAAAGGTCGCTGTGAGTCACGCCACCATTAAATTCACTTTGCCTGTGCTGTCCATTATGGACCCTGACGTTATGGGCATTGCTTTGTTTGTCCTTCCCATTAAGGTAACTGCAATCACCTTGCCTTTGCTGATTCTGTGCTGTGTCTCCAGGGCCCAATTACACACACTGTATTCAATCCATCCAACTGAGCAGCATTGTTTCTAACCCTAAGGTCTGGCACAAGGAAAAAGACAAATACAAACCTCTTCAAACATGTGGTGTCCATTTCACAATTTTAATCTTATAGGATTTGTGAAAGGTATGTGTTCTGGGTCTTCCCATTGTGGAGGATTGCACAGCATTACAATTTCTCTGAGCCTAAATCACTTCTTCAACACTAAACCAAAGGATATTAGGCATTTCCAACTTCTTTTCAGTGAGATATCTCTTGACAAATGGCTTCAGCCAACCATTCACTCTTGAAAACCTTTTATAACTGTGTGAGCTTCCATACTAAACCTAGAACCTCCACTCAGTGGGCCCATATCACTAAACTCAGCCTGATCCAGTTATGTTTTTTTCCACCATCATCTCACACCTTTATAATTCATTCCCACACATATTCCCCTGACTTCTGCTTGAATGAATTGGCAGACTTCTCAAGCTTGTTAGTAGAGTAGTACACTTCCTCATGGACTACACTTCTAGTTCTCCTCTAGGACCCTGATTAGCCTTTACTAGGGTTATAGGTCTAGACAAATATAGGCAACTGTTGGTTGGCCCTGGGGAACATCAGTACTCTCTTGACTGCCATCTCCTTCAGGGAATATCATTGCTATTTTAGCAGTCAACGAAGGATTGTTTTTCTCAGTCAAAGGTGGGAAATGCAATATCTCAGAGGGTGTGTACTGGATAATTTTATGTCACATTGGCAGAAAATAGTCATAGAACAGAGGGAGTCTCAACTGAGAAACTGCCTTCATAAGATTGGACTGTAGGCAAGCCTGGAGGGCATTTACTTAATTAGTGATTGATGGGGGAGGGGAGGGCTCTCAGGAGAGGCTTTGGTAACTGTAGGTCTTGGCAAATTAGAAAGCCTATTGCAGAAACTTAAAATTCATTTTTATACATCTGTTGCTCTAGAACCACTCTGGTACTGAATTACGCATTAGTCAGGGTTCTCTAGAGGAACGTATCTTATAGAATGAATATACATATGTATATATATGTATATATACATAGAAACATATTGTATGTGTGTGTGTATGTTATGTTACATGCATATAGGAGCTGGAGGTCTTAACTAAAATGAAGTATGCATGAAGAAGCTACTTGGGAACCTGTGACCTTGCAACCAACCTCTGGCACCTGGCTCTCGTGCAATTTGTATGATTATTTTAATCATTCATTACCATGTTTTAAATGAAAGTGCCCACCTGCAAGGTTCTGTTTTTATGAAAGTTCTCACCACCACTTTGGAAGTTGGGGTGGCAGAGGTTTTCCAAGAAAAGCTAACTTGTTTTCTTCTTCCATGTCTTGCACATTGTCATCCTGCTACATGTGGTAGAATGGAACACAGAAATGAGGGTGTCAACTGAAACTATCTTCAGCTGTAAGCAGTAGAAAGTAGAGATAAATGATAGGTTAATTGACAAGAATTATTCTCTGCTCACACAGCAATGTCTAGAGATTCACACAGTCAAGGGACCACACCCAATCGCATTCTTTCTTCTAGCTCTTCAATCTTCTCTTTAGGGTTTCTGAATGTTGCCTAATGCACTCCCAGGGATCATTCCCCATGAACCCTATTCACACCACTCTGTGTGGTAATGGCATTATCTGGAATCACATGGTGTGAGTCAGCAGCCAGGCTTGGAAACACAGCACTCAGATCCCATTCACTTTTCAGGGTGGGGTCCAAGCATATCCACTCCCACAAGGTTAAGTAGCATCTTCACAGCCATCTCATCCTTCACAAGGAGGTACTTTATTGTTACTATTTTCATCACCAGGAAATAGGACAGCTCTCTGCTCTCCTGTGAACATCCCATATTAGCGTCTGCCTTATCTTATTTCCCCAAGCAGTGACCATACTTGGGTCACTGGCTCCCCCTTCACTCATTTTTGCAGTTTTGTGCTTGCACTAAGAAGCACAGACACTGTTCAGTTTGTCTCTGTCCTCTCCTTTATCTTTCTGTAGCACTGGCTGGCCCACATCAGATAACTCCAAGTAGACTGCTGCAACTTTTACATATCTGTGGCTGTTTTCTCTAGGCTCTTACGCTATTCTGAGTAGAGAACTTGCTATGATACAACAAAGCCTTCATTCAGTTCCAGCTGATGTACAAACATGGTGATATATGAATGATGGTTCCTTTGTTATTCAAAGTCTGCTGAAGGTTGGGTAGCAAACTAGGTTATCTCTTCCTAGATCACCCAAGGGTCTATCCAGCTTCCTTCCTTCCTTCCTTCCTTCCTTCCTTCCTTCCTTCCTTCCTTCCTTCCTTCCTTCTGTGTGTGTGTGTGTGAATGAGTGTGCTTATGAGTGTGTAAAGGTATATGTATGGAAGGCAGGGACAACTAATAAAAGTTGGTTCTATTTTCTCAGCACGTGGTTTTCAGAAATTGAACTGATACTACCATGCTTGGTAGCAAGCTCTTGATCTGCTGAGTTTGCTTTCTTGTTATGGCAGTCTTTGTGGATGCCTTCAAAGATTGTCACTGCAGGGGAAACAAAATGTGGGTAGTTATGTGAAGAATGCTATCATCCCATGTATGAAGAAACGCACCACTCAGTTTTTCACTTACTGACCAACATTAGTTATTGTCTAAGTGTAAAGGGGCTGAGTGAGCCTTTTTATGTTCTTGGCAAGAAGAAAGGAGATGGAGCCAGGTGTAAAAAAGAACTTTTGGTCTCAGACACAGCAGTGCTTCCCGGGCTGTGCACATATAGTGCAAGCCATTGGCTGACAATAAGTTAGCATTATAATATATCACTTAAGTGGTATGTAGTGTAGAAAGAGCTTGGGAGAACCATCCTGCATCGCTTTACGGCTACTATTTTCATCACCAGGACAGCTCCCTACTCTCTTGTGAGCATCCCAATATTAGCAGGGCTGCCTTATCTTATTTTCCCATCTGCTGATTGGACTCACACAGAGGTTAGATTCCCTCGGGGTAGCTACTAAAAGCTGAGGAATGTGAATCAGTGGATAAATTTCCCAGCCTTCCAGGTCTCAGCACAAGAAAATTCTGTGGTGTGTTCCACGTGGTTCTTTCAGTGCCCCGATCGTTCAATGACATACTTTTGTTGGCCTTCCTCCTACCCTGCTTGTTCCTCATCTTCCTCATCCTGTTTCCTAAAATCTTTCAATAAACCAAATACATGAAATAGGAGTTCTTTGAGGGGGGGAGAGAAAACAAAAATATCTATTAAGCAATTAATTTCAAAACTATTAATTTAATTGTATTCTTTATTACAGGATTTTGAGAACCTTTAATATGCAAATAAAATGTTCATTTTATGATGGCCTAGTGATAAAGGCTCTTGGTCCTGTCTGAGGACCTGAGTTTGATTATTGAATCTCACATAACCATGGAAGGAGAGAATCTATTCCACAATTTTCTGATCCCCAGCCCCCCAACTTACCAAAATATGTGAATTCCCCGTCTCTCACACACAAATTATAATAATCTTTAAAAAGCTTATCCAAGCTCAGAAGAACAAATATTACATGTTCTCTGTTTTTGTAGATCCTCCAGGCAATTGAAGGTTACCAAGAGAGGGAGAATTAGTCTTTCCTGGGGATTATAACCTCTCTAATGGGTTATAAGTTTTCTAATACCAAGTAGTCAGCTCTAAACACATATACCTATGTTTACACTAAATAGACTCAACGGTTCCTGTATGCATATTAAGGAAGACGTCAACAACTTGTAAGGAATGGAGTGGACATGGGAAGAGTTGAAGTGTAGAGGAGGGGGGGGTAAACAATGTAAACACAGTCAATACTCATATATAAGAAATTCAAATGATATGGAGAGTCCAAAATATTTTTTTTTTTGTTTTTTTTTTGTATTGTCTTTTTTTTTTATTTGATATAATTTATTTACATTTCAAATGATTTCCCCTTTTCTAGCCCCCCCCCACTCCCCGAAAGTCCCGTAAGCCCCCTTCTCTTCCCCTGTCCTCCCTCCCACCCCTTCCCAGTTCCCCGTTCTGGTTTTGCCAAATACTGTTTCACTGAGTCTTTCCAGAACCAGGGACCACTCCTGCTTTCTTCTTGTATCTCATTTGATGTGTGGATTATGTTTTGGGTATTCCAGTTTTCTAGGTTAATAACCACTTATTAGTGAGTGCATACCATGATTCACCTTTTGAGTCTGGGTTACCTCACTTAGTATGATGTTCTCTAGCTCCATCCATTTGCCTAAGAATTTCATGAATTCATTGTTTCTAATGGCTGAATAGTACTCCATTGTGTAGATATACCACATTTTTTGTATCCACTCTTCTGTTGAGGGATACCTGGGTTCTTTCCAGCATCTGGCAATTATAAATAGGGCTGCTATGAACATAGTAGAGCATGTATCCTTATTACATGGTGGGGAATCCTCTGGGTATATGCCCAGGAGTGGTATAGCAGGATCTTCTGGAAGTGAGGTGCCCAGTTTTCGGAGGAACCACCAGACTGCTTTCCAGAGTGGTTGTACCAATTTGCAACCCCACCAGCAGTGGAGGAGTGTTCCTCTTTCTCCGCACCCTCTCCAACACCTGCTGTCTCCTGAATTTTTAATCTTAGCCATTCTGACTGGTGTAAGATGAAATCTTAGGGTTGTTTTGATTTGCATTTCCCTAATGACTAATGAAGTGGAGCATTTTTTAAGATGCTTCTCCGCCATCCGAAGTTCTTTAGGTGAGAATTCTTTGTTTAACTCTGTACCCCATTTTTTAATAGGGTTGTTCGGTTTTCTGGAGTCTAACTTCTTGAGTTCTTTATATATATTGGATATTAGCCCTCTATCTGATGTAGGATTGGTGAAGATCTTTTCCCAATTTGTTGGTTGCCGATCTGTCCTCTTGATGGTGTCCTTTGCCTTACAGAAACTCTGTAACCTTATGAGGTCCCATTTGTCAATTCTTGCTCTTAGAGCATACGCTATTGGTGTTCTGTTCAGAAACTTTCTCCCTGTACCGATGTCCTCAAGGGTCTTCCCCAGTTTCTTTTCTATTAGCTTCAGAGTGTCTGGCTTTATGTGGAGGTCCTTGATCCATTTGGATTTGAGCTTAGTACAAGGAGACAAGGATGGATCAATTCGCATTCTTCTGCATGCTGACCTCCAGTTGAACCAGCACCATTTGTTGAAAAGGCTATCTTTTTTCCATTGGATGTTTTCAGCCTCTTTGTCGAGGATCAAGTGGCCATAGGTGTGTGGGTTCATTTCTGGATCTTCAATCCTGTTCCATTGATCCTCCTGCCTGTCACTGTACCAATACCATGCAGTTTTTAACACTATTGCTCTGTAGTATTGCTTGAGGTCAGGGATACTGATTCCCCCAGATTTTCTTTTGTTGCTGAGAATAGTTTTAGCTATCCTGGGTTTTTTGTTGTTCCAGATGAATTTGATAATTGCTCTTTCTAACTCTGTGAAGAATTGAGTTGGGATTTTGATGGGTATTGCATTGAATCTGTATAGTGCTTTAGGCAAAATGGCCATTTTAACTATATTGATTCTACCGATCCATGAGCATGGGAGGTTTCCCCATTTTTTGAGGTCTTCTTCCATTTCCTTCTTCAGAGTCTTGAAGTTCTTGCCATACAGATCTTTCGCATGTTTGGTAAGAGTCACCCCAAGATACTTTATACTGTAAGAGTTAACACCAATACTCTTCAAACTATTCCACAAAATAGAAACAGAAGGAACACTACCCAATTCCTTCTACGAAGCCACAATTACGCTGATACCAAAGCCACACAAAGATCCAACAAAGAAAGAGAACTTCAGACCAATTTCCCTTATGAACATCGATGCAAAAATACTCAACAAAATTCTTGCCAACCGAATCCAAGAACACATCAAAACGATCATCCACCATGATCAAGTAGGCTTTATCCCGGGAATGCAGGGTTGGTTCAATATACGGAAATCCATCAATACAATCCACTACATAAACAAACTCAAAGAACAAAACCACATGGTCATTTCATTGGATGCTGAAAAAGCATTTGACAAAATTCAGCATCCTTTCATGCTTAAAGTCTTGGAGAGAACAGGAATTCAAGGCCCATACCTAAACATAGTAAAAGCAATATACAGCAAACCGGTAGCCAGCATCAAACTAAACGGAGAGAAACTTGAAGCAATCCCACTGAAATCAGGGACCAGACAAGGCTGCCCCCTTTCTCCTTATCTTTTCAATATTGTACTTGAGGTACTAGCTCGGGCAATTCGACAACATAAGGAGGTCAAAGGGATACAAATTGGAAAGGAGGAAGTCAAACTATCATTATTTGCAGACGACATGATCGTCTACCTAAGTGACCCAAAGAACTCCACTAGAGAGCTCCTACAGCTGATAAACAACTTCAGCAAAGTGGCAGGTTACAAAATCAACTCAAGCAAATCAGTGGCCTTCCTATACTCAAAGGATAAGCAGGCTGAGAAAGAAATTAGGGAAATGACCCCCTTCACAATAGCCAAAATATTTTTTAAAACATGGAAATTAGAAACCCTAATCTTAATTATAAACTTTTATCACTAAGTCAACTTTCAGAATCAATACTCCATAAAACCTATGACAAGAATCTCTAATATTCAATTTAACTTTTTAACTTTTCTGATTTTCAAATAAAGAAAAACATTGCTTTTCTCAAAGATTTAGAATTGTAGGTGGAGAAAGAAAAGGTTTTTTATGTGCATTGAATTATGAATACCCTAATTTCATTGCACAAAGAAGAATGAACTATATTATGAGTACCTTATCCCAAGTAAACAGTCAATAGTGGGCTCTAAGTGGTGCTCCCTGAGTGCTAAAAAAAATTCATGCAACTTCCATGGTAGGATGGCATCCCGTGTTCTCAGTTGAAAAGATCTAGCTTGTATCCCTCTTTAATTACTGTGCTGAGTAGTGAGATTAAACCCAGCAGTTAAGCACCTCCTGTGTGGGTCTCTGGAGCTGCTATCTCACACTCTGGTTAATCATATCAACCTGCAGAGGATGATTAGCATAATTAATCTTACCCTGTGATTACCCTGAGGAGGAAGCTGTTCTGAATTGCACAGGTGGGGTCGGGTGAATGAGTGACTGTGTCTGTTTCCAAGTCACAAAGTAGAATGAGCTGGGGAAGGTTGAGACCAAGCCACAGAGTCATTGGAATGAGGTGGAGCTGAGTTTCATGGGAAAGGAAAGAGATAGGACAGGAGAGAAGTTTGTGTGTCAGAGCCCAAAGGCTGGGATATTCCAAATATATATATAGTCACACAATTCCATGTTTCCTTTAACTCGGGAGTTGGCTTTTTTTTAATGTAACCATTGGAGAATTTCATACATGAATATATATTTATATTATCCCCTCCTCTCCTCCTGCTCTAACTGTACCCACGAAATCTCAGCAGCATGAGGTATCATAGAGAATAAGGGAAATCTGACAAGGTCCCAAGCCTAACTGAAAATATACAGTCAGTTAATGCCTGTTAGGACATTAGGGAATGGAGAAGCATTCTTTTCCAAGGGCGAGCTCTCAGTATGTTATCAAATCCCAAGTGGTCACCTCCAATACCACATAGGTACAAACCACACTTGACAGGAGCTCTTGGAGCATAGTATTGTGTATTCAATTCATAGAGCAATATAGCTTGGAGTGGGGATGAGCCCCTATTAACTGGGTGTGGAACAATGTATAGAACAAGACGAGAAGCTCAAAAATAAGATGGGATCAGGAATAAAATAAAAGTACTCTATTAAAATTAAGATGTAGCCATTGTTGGCCAGATGAATGGATAACAGACAAAGAATTAAAGAAAGGAAACTTGATGACCATGAGCCCAGCTGTGCACTTTTCTTGTTGTCACTGTTATTGTTGTTGTTTTCCTCCTTTCCCTCCTCCCGCTTCTCCTTCTTCTCCTCCTCCTTTTTCTTCCTTTATATTTTCTCTCCCTCCTCCATCTCCTCTTCCTTCACCATCCCTCTCTTCCTCTTCCTTCTGTACCATCTTGCTTAATTATCTCAGCAATTCAATATTCCCACTGATTTTTCAATTAAAGGATGACTTGCAACTACTATGAATGATTGTTTAAAAAGTGTGGATTTAAAGTGTGGATGCTTCAGTACTTCTTAGAAGAGGGAACAAAATACTCATAGGAGTAAATATGGAGACAAACTTTGTAGCAGTGACTGAAGGAAAGGCCATCCAGAGACTGCCCCACCTTGGGATCCATCCCATACAGAGTCACCAAACCCAGACGCCATTGTGGATGCTGGGAAGTGCTTGCTGACAGGAACTTCATATGATTGTCTCCTGACAGGCTCTGCCAGAGCTTGACAAATACAGAGCTGGATGCTCACAGCCAGCCATTGGACTGCAGACAGGGTTCCTGCTGGAGCAACATGGCCTGCACCTCCTTGTAGCACTTTCTCTTTGAGACAGTAAATCTGTTTGATAGGAGTCTGCCTCTCTCCTACTCTCCTTCCAAATGTTCTAGGTCCAGGAACAGATCACATGACCTAAGGTGTAGCACCCATTTCACAGCAATGCCCTGACTTCAGATAGTTCTGCTGCCATCCACTGCATAGGGGCCATGACTGATGTTACCTGGCCTACACAGCATAGGGCACCCTTTCAGCAGATCATTAATCATTTGTTCCCAAATATTAGTAATACTGAACTTTAAGATCCTTTTATAAAGTACTATTAATATAAGCTTTCTTCTTTATAAAATATATTTTTAGAATGGGATCCCTACTGTCCTTTATAATAAAAATCTTTGTTCACTCTAAATCTCTAGATAGAAATGTTAGGAAAAAATGACCCATATCCTCGAAGAATATGAAAGTCTTTATCCAGATATAGGAGTTGCCAGATTATTCATTTCTTTATTTTTCTCAGATATAAAAATAGGGAAAATGTCACCTATCTTAGTACTTTCATGACGACTACATGGAAGTCTTCTTCATGGGGGTAGAAATTCATCTTGCCAGCCCTGTGTCTATTTAAAAGATATAGGTAACAGAGACACAGAAAATTTAAGTGGAAACCTGTTTGGTGATTATCACAGCACAGAGATAGTGAGGTGAGGCCACCCTGAGTATATAAACGGACTCTGAAAGAGTCCTGACCTTCCTATTAATTAATCGTTCCCTTTGGGCATAAGGTAACTAGGAAAAAAATCAAAGAACAACTTTGCCAGATAAACAGTGAAGCAATTAGGTGGAAGTCAATATTAACAAGTTTGTGAAATCCAAGGAGCCAAAGACGCAGCTTGGGAAGCTTCTACCACTTGGCTTTTATTGTAGACTTGAATCCTAAGGGCAAGAAACATGACAGAGGAGTCGACTTTGCCAGATGATTAGCTATTTGATGTTTTCCAAGCAGCCAACAGTCCTGTCTCAGCGATAGCCATGGATGTGGCCAACTACACCAGGTTAAATAAAGATGTTGTAGGAGAAACACTTTCTATAAGGACAGAGTTCTCATCTGTGGCAGCTCAGCTTATCAAGGTCACACCTGGAAAGAAGGAACCTCACCTGAAGAGTTGCCTAAATCAGATTGGCCTGTGGCCCTGTCTGGGAGGCATGCTCATAATTGTTCATTGATATAGGAGAGTCCAGCCCACTGTCAGCAGAGCCATCCCCAGGCAGATGGGCCTGTGTTACAAGAAAGGCAGGGAAAGCAAGCCAGGAGCAGTGCTCCTTCATGGTTTCTGTTTCAAGCTCCAGCCTGGGGTTAGTTACTGCCTTGATTTCTCTCATTGATAGACTACTACTTGTAAGCAGAATAAACCATTTCTTCCCCCTGGGTGTTTTTTGGTGAGTGCACAGTCCTCAACATTGATAGAGACAGTTGACAGTTACTTCCTTCTGTTCTGCAACCAGCAAAGGCAATCATGAGCATCCTACATGGTACTGATGATGTTCTCCATTTGAGACAAGCTCAGAATTCTTCCCAGAGGCCTCCCTTCTCCATGATATTTAAGGACTCTGTCCGCAAGGACTATGGTCACTGTTTTTCCACACGGTCCATTCACATCACCAATCATTAACTCCCATGCTCAGATTTCTGGAACTACTACAATCGCTTCATAAGTGCTCCTCAGATGCCACACTCTCCCTTTCCAGCGCGATCTGCAGTGAGATGTTTACACTTGGCTTTAGACAATTTCATCACAATAGGATCACACGCAGCTCCTAACAAGGCCTGATGAGAAGCAGTGAGGTTGGTGCCGGCCCATTTGCCTGCACTTTATTTTCGTGCCCCTCTTGTTCCAGTCTCCATCACACCAGGCTTCCGTTACCCACATTCCTTCACTTTCACATATGCTTTTTCTTGGGCAGAATGACCTTTCCTTCTTTACCCAAACTTAATAGATTTAACTACTTGTCTTACTAAAGACACACATTATTTTGTTAAAAATTTTTTTTTGAATTGAATGAAGCACTCACTCCTCTAGATTCCAGTGGCTTCTTGGTCTTCCCTCTTGTGGAGAAACATTATGTTCATGGATTCTGTAACACAGTTCCCTTCAAAATTCTTCCCTTCAAAGTGAATTATTGCTTAAAAGGGCAGAAGATGTCAATAGAAGCAGAAAATGTTTTAGTTTTGTTGTTTCATTTGTTTGTTTGTTTGTTTGTATTTAAAGAGCATTGAGGACTGGGGGATGGATGCCTCCATGTTAAGAGATAGGCTCGTAGCCAAAAATAAAAAGAGCCTTGAATCAAGCATAGTGGTGCAGTCTTGTAATCACCGAGGAGGTGAGCAGAGCAAGATAGGAAATGCAAGGTCACCCTTGGCTGCAGAGCAAGTCTGAGACTAGCCTGAACTATATGAGACATTATCTCAAAACTCCAAACAAAAGTACTATACAGGCACCATAAAGATGAAAGGTGGGTATGCCTGAGGCTCACAGAGGAAATTTCAGAAGATTCAAGAAGGCCCATATAGTTTCTCTAAATAAATATATGCTACAAAAGGAAGCATGCATTTCCCTGGGTGTAGAGTAAATTTTCTTGTGAACACTGGGCAAGTAAGAGCGAGGCACTGACTGCCCTGAAACTGTAAGGAAAGGAACAGGAGGGGGAGGGTAGAAAAGAGAAAGACAGGCATGTCAGTAGAGAGGATCTTCCCCAGTCCTTCCCAGGGAACCTCTGTTCACAGTTCTTATTTCCCATGTGGAGCCAACAGTTGGAGCACTTTTCTTCTTAGTCTCTGGGCCAGTGAGTTGTTTGAGGTCTATCTTACCACAGATGGTGGCAGCAGAAGCTTTAGGGACTGTGTGGTGGCCAAGATAGGGACTAACTCAGGGAGACGGTGCTAGAGAGCAATAATTTCTATCAGTGCTGAAGTGATTATCAACCAAAGAAGGACAAGAGTAGGAGACTCAGATGCCCAAGGCCTTCACAGAGATCTGATCTGTGCAGGGCAGCAGCTGAGGAAAAGCCTCTCAGAATATTGGCAGTGGACTGAACCTGTGTTCTGAAATCTTCTTCTTGGTGGTGCTTGGCAACCATGACTGTCGTGTTGGAAGGCAGCCCCCACAAGGCTGCTCTCACTTCTACTAGCAATTTCAAGTTTGAGGGCAGGATACAAAAACATCTGAAAGTTTTTTAACCAACTGGAAGCTTTGTAGAAGTTGCTGATAGGGCTTTACTGTGGCCACGACTTCTCACAGAAGGAATCGGCTAAAGGAAGAGCTCAGTGCCAGACTCCAGGAAAATGATAATCCACAACTTCTGCCTTCTTCTCGTGTTGCAAGGACAGAACTACTTTTCTGATGCCTGTGTATGAGTATGCTTGAAACATTGGCAACTCAGCATACAGACCTGAGCCTAGAAGTCTGGTGTTTAGCTTCGACCTTAAATGGGCAGTCTCTTCAGAGTTAGAACTTATAATATAGGGCTTCCCATAAGTCTCTAAGTCCTCTGGAACTGGAATCAAGACAGTCTGGTCCAAAGCTGCCACCATCAATTACACTGTTAAACTGTCGAATGACAAAAAACCTCAGGCAAACAAAGACACTACATCAAGCATGACATCTGTGGGAGTTTAGGAAATATGTCTCTGTAGCCAAAGGCAGATACTAGATCTCTTTTTGGGTGTGATTAATTCTCCACTGCAGATAGGTCCCTAATTTATGGTGATTTGGGTTACAATTTTCACTTTACCATGGTTCAAAAGTGTTATGGACTAATGCTTCTAAGTTTGATTTTATTATTTTCCATGCCTAGGCATACTCAACACAATTATATTTCATAATTCAGAGCAGAAACAGTGATCTACACATGTAATTCCAAAGGATAAAAACAAATACAGTGATCTTCAATGTGCTGTAATCATGCTAGGATGAGCTCAGTAAATTATGTACAATGGATTGCACTTTAGATTTAGGATATTTTCAATTGAGAATAGGTGTGTGTGTGTGTGTGTGTGTGTGTGTGTGTGTGTGAGAGAGAGAGAGAGAGAGAGAGAGAGAGAGAGAGATTAGATCTCACATAGCCCCCTATACTCCCTATGTAGCTGAGGATGATCTTAAATGTTTGATTCTCCTGCCTCTACTTTGCAAGTTCTATGGTTATAGCTGTATAGCATCATAGCAGTTTCTAGAGTGCTAGAGATTGACCTTGGACCTTTTGCGATATAGGCAAGTGCTTATCTCTTTAAATGGATGTATCAAGATATATCTCTACAACAAATCAAGGGGCATCTATGCAGTGGCATTAAAGAATAGACATTGCCATCTCAGATTCCCCAGTGGCTCATCCATCCATATAAACACCCTGTGGAAATGGGCTGTAAGGAAAGTCATGATAAAATGACTGTTAACTGATCTGACCCAGATGTGAGCAATTGTGGGGCATGCAGAGAAGACAGCATGTGAAAAAGTGGCCCACCAGATAGATAGCATGGAGAACCTGGTATGCAGTGCCAGGGGGCTTCTGGGTCTCACTTCAAAATGGAAAATGAATTCAATTGTGCAGCCAGGAGACTGTGGACATGCTTTCCTGTCTGCAGGGAACAGGAAGTGCCCTCACTAGCTACATCGTTTGTATCCCGTGTATCTTTTTCTTAGCAGTCAACATCTGACACTGGTTTTCTTGGTTGGTGTTTCTGTCATCTCCAGATGGAATGGGGACTGGTGCCAGCTTGTGTTTCCCACCACCACACCTCCAACAGTTGGAAGAGCCTCTTGTCTAATGGAGACATCCATCATTTACCTGTTACATCAATCTGATTCCAACCTCATGCCACAAGAAGGGTCTCTCCATTCAAGACTCATGTAGTTTGGGTTTCTCTGTTTAATCAGGGAAAACTCGGAGCTTCTAACAGTAGCTAGCTTCAGGTCAGCTCTCCCCTTTCTCCCCACAGGAGAACTGTGCCCTGTATCAGGAGAATGGAGGAGTCCTTTATAGCCACTTAAAATCTCAGAGGTAATTGCAGATGCAAACCTGCTACTTTAATGCTCTAACTCCAAGAGGATTTAACAAAGCACTGAGTACTTGGCTTCATGTTTTTACATCTTAGCATACAAAGGCACTTTGCAAAAGGTTGAGTGCACATGATCATCAATTTCCATGTGCATAGTGCTGTTCAGCTGTGGCCGTGCAGATACTTCCTAAACATGTTGTTGACTGTGGTAATGAATATATCTACTCACTTCTCTCACTGGCCACACACATATTTGCATCAGTTTTGTAGATTCCATTTTATTGGTTCCTATTTAGATCCTGGTAAATACTAAACACTAGAGTCACATTCAAAGCCAATGAAGTTGATGATGAGCAACAAAATAGAATTTGACTTTGTTTACTGTAGAAGTAAGTAGTGTCCGTTGAGGGATTATGAAATTGTAGAAAGTGGCTTAGGACAATGAAGAAGGTTTTTTTGTTTGTTTGTTTGCTTGCTTGTTTTTTCCATTTACCATAGTATAAATTCAGACAAAGGCTGGTGTAGGACAAAATGTAAAGCACTGAAGAGAAGGGACTCTTTCTCTGAAAAAGGAACTTATACTGTTAGATACACACACACACACACACACACACACACACACACATTTAGATTAATGGATTATAAAGCATAATTATGTAGTTTTAGCTACTTGGGAATATTCTGCTCTAAAATAAATCAAATAGGCTAAATTAGAAGAATAAGAACATGGCATGGGGAGAAGAATGGGAAAAGCTGGGCTGGCAGGGGGGTTCAGTGGGCACAAAGCACTTGCCTCACAAGCCTGATGACCTAGAATACCAGCACCCCTATGGTGAGATGTAGGGCAGAGAAAGGAGGCTGGAACCCTGTGGCCCAGTTAGCCTGCAGTGTGCAGAGAGACAGAGACAACAAGGGTCCCTGCAGCAACAAGGGAGAAGGTGAAAGCCCACTCCAGAGTTCTCCTTTAATCTCCATAAAGTTAATAGAGCCTGCAATTCTCTCCCCGTACTTATGCAGCGTGCGCGTGCGTGAGCATACACACAAATACACACACACACACACACACACACACACACACACCAATAATAAAACAAATCAAAGGAGAGAGCTGAGTGTATTTCTGTCATAGCAATAGTACAATAAACCAACAACATAGGCAGAATTCAGGATGCTGTAGGGAAGACTTAAACATGCTTAGGGGTAGGTCGAGCAGCTCCAATATGGGAGCTCCAAACAGGTTATAAAGGAAGACATTCTGTCTCCTGTCCATCACCACTGATGGAGATCAAATGCTTAATGACATATACCATGCTTCAATTTTCCACATAGCTTCTTGCAAGCTAGGTAAAATATGGGTATCAGCACAAAACTGCATTTGAACCCCAGTTTCATCACTTAATGTCTGATTTTTGAGCTGATTTCTTTCTCTGCAAAGAAGGTAGAAATGGTAGAGCTATTGAGAGGGATCCATGGTTTATATAGCAGCATGTGTTAGTATTCCCTACATTTTGTTTAGCACTTTTTTCTTTGTTTCTTTTAGTCAACTTTATTTAATACTGGGAAGAGCTGGGGGTGTGAAGGAAAATACCAATGTCCTACTTGGCCAGTGCTCTTGGTTCCTTCTCCTCTGCTTGTGTCACCCTAGCTGAACATCTCCTTAGGGGTTCATATACAAACAGCTTCTGCTGCACTTCCTCACACCACATACCCTCATTGTGAAACAGAACCATGTTTCAGGAAAGGGCAATCTTTGTGACTTTGCGTGGATGGTCAGATATGTCCTGTAGGGGGAGCCATCTGCTTTCTCTCTCCTCTTACAGGCAGCCCATGCAAAAGAACTTCCCTGTCCCCACAAAAGAATCACAGCGTTGTGGACAGTTCCTTGCCTTTCACTGCTTGAACAAGAGGAGTTGTTTGTTTGACATTCTAAGTGAAGGGTTCAGTTAAACCAGACTGCTGTTCTTTACTGGAAAGAAATGATGAGTTGCGGGTAGTGACCCACACACTGCTTGCACAGAAGTGAGCTATGGCTTATCCTACTCTTTGATGGGCAACTACCAGCCTTCCCTGGTTGTGCTGCTACCAGTTGGCATAAGTAGAGTTCATTAAATGCAGTGGTACAATGATGGCCATTTACTGGGCTTCTCTTGGTTAGATATACCCAGTGTTAGGAACTCAGTTCTGCATATTTCAATTGAAGTTGACTAGGAGCTGGCTGGTCTAGAATGACTTGGCTGGGACAACTGAGATCTTCTCCACGTATCTGTCATTCTCCAACTGGTCAGAACAGGATTTTCCAGGATCTTAGATTCAGGGACCCACTGCACTTCCAACCTCTGCTTACATGAAGGTCACTATCATCTGATAAAGTCAAACCAATGAATGTGATCAGGAACAAAATCAACCCACTTCTGTCCTTTGCCAAATGGGTTGGTGTATTTACCCCAATGTTGATTCCATCTAGCCAAAACACTAGAACACAATTTAATGGGCGAATATCTGTCTTAGCCCATGGTTTCAGGAATGTTAGTTCACTTTGTTGAAGATAACATTCCAAAACAGAGCCCTACCTACACATTGCCATAGATAGGAAAGATCGAGACAGGGAGGGGACAAGGACAAGATACTCCTAACAACTCACTTTACCAGTTGACCTACTTCCCCAAGTGGGCTCTACCTACACTCTCAAAATAGCCCCACCTGATGGAATACCAGCAGCAAACACAGGAGCCGTTGCTAGGACAATTGCTTTTCAAACCTTGACATTCTCATATTGCAAATATGAGGACAGTTTTACCTAGAGACAAAGGTTTGCTTTATACCCAAGAGCATTCTTGAGGCAAACTTTGGAAGCTAAGCATGCATTCTTTAAGAGAAAGCAAGATAAGACAAGAGGACAGCACATATTAAGCAAACACTCTAAAATCCCACAGTGAGGAGCACAGAAGGAACCAGCAATAAAATAAGATATAAAATGCAAGATGGGTGTTACAGGATTCATCTCAAAGTCCACCTAAAGCCTCAAAAGCTTTCTGTGATGTTAGGTGGTGGGGTCAGCCTCCATGTGGAAAACAACTGTCCAAGGAATAAGAAGGGAAGAAGAGCCATGCCTATGGGATCTGCAAGTCTGGGGAGTTGCTACCCAATAGTGTTTCTTCCTCTGCCAACTCTGCATTGTTTAATAGCATTGTTCCTCTCAGAAACACAGGTAAATGGTTCTAATTCACAAGCTTGAAGATCAGTTGTTTGCATAGTTCCCCCCCCACTCTCTCTCTCACACATACACACACACACACACACACACACACACACACACACACACACACACAGGTCTCCCACAGTCACCATCAGAAATAATGGCTGGCATAAGAAAGGAGGCCACAGCTCAAAGCTGGTCCTTTCATTTTCATCCAGAAGCATCCATAACCAGGCTGCAGAGAAGTGGTTTGCTTAATTCATGTTATTTCATGCAATATCATTAGCAGTTTCCAACTGAATCTTTATTACCCTTCTGCATTCTTTCTCTATAAGAGTTGAAAGCAACAATGGAGTTTTACTTATCTTCAGGAAGCCAGTCCTTTCTTTTGATGAAAGAAAAATGGCCCCAGCCCCAGGTTGCCATAGACACTGAAAAAGGCTGTCACCAAGCTGCAGCATACCTATTTCCTGGTGACACCCAGAATTAGAGGTATTGGAGACTCAACTGGAAAACTAACTTGATGAAACAAAGGATCCCCACAGTGTCTTCTGACATACTGCTTTGCAGAAGCATCCTCCACATGCCCTTTGCCTTTCACTTCCTCCTGAAGCCATGTCAGTGGATTCAAATCCCAAGACCTTAGCCAGAAAAGTGAAAGCAGTAACTACTATGTAAGGCTGAAATTCATATACAGAACAAAGACTTCCCTTAAACAAAGTCAGTAACCATCTGGGGCTCCAAACTGTGGGGTAAGGTGGGGTGGGGTAGGGTAGTGTGGGGTGGTGCAGGGTTGTGTGTGTGTATGTGTGTGTGTGTGTGTGTGTGTGATTTGCATAGATATACACATATTTTGTCTGTGTGCAAACACCTGTGTGGGTCATTTATTATTACTTTTCCAACTTACTTACTGAGACAGGGTGTGCTGATTAGTTTTATGTCAACTTGACACAAGCTACAGCCATCTGAGAAGAGCAAGACTCATTCAAAAAAATACCTCCATAAGATTGGGCTGTAGGCAAGCCTGTAAGAGATTGCCTTAATAGGAGATTGATGTGCAAAGGACCAGGCCACTGTGGGTGCAGCCATTCCTGGGCTGGTGGCCTTGGGTTCTATAAAAAAGCAGACTGAGCAAGCCATGAGGAGCAAGCCAGTATGAAGCACCCTCCATGGTCTCTGCATCAGCTCCTGCCTCCAGGTTCCTGCCTTGACTTTCCTCAGTGGACTGTGATTCAGGATATTTAAGCCAAAAAAAAAATCCTTTCTTACCCAGATTGCTTTTGTTCATGGTGTTTTATTACAGCAGTAACAGTCCTAACTGAGACACAAGATCTCTCAATAAAACCCAGAACTCACTGATGTAAATAGTCTTACTAGCCTATTTGCTCTGAGGATCCCTGTCTCTGCCTTCTGAATCGGGAATCATAGGCCTCATGGGGATCTGAACTGCAGTTCTCTGGCTTTCTTAGCAAGTGCTTTGACCTCTGAGCCTTGTCCCTATGCCCTGACAAACTTCTTGGCATTCCTAAAGGTTTCCCAAAGCTGGATGTTTGCCTGTGCTTTAGAAGTTCCTCAGTTCTTCAACATGGAGAACAATTTCCAACCAGGGTGCTGTTTAAATTAAAAATGTCTCTACAGGCTCATGTGTTGAAAGCCTGGTCCTCATATGGTGATTAAGTGTGGAAGGTCCTAAAACTTTGGGAGGTGGAGCCTAGCTACAGGAAATAGGCTGCTGGATGCCGGAGGTGGCTTTGCCTCCTCCTTTTTTGCCTGATTTTGCTTCTTGGCTGTCATGAAGTTAATAGTTTATTTCACTGCAGCTAGTACATGCTTCTACTGTGATACACTGTCTCACCACAGACCCTGGGATAATGGCTGAGAACTCTGAAACCATGAGCCAAAATAAATCTCTTCTCCTTTAAAGGTGTTCTCTCCCCTTTCTACAAAGGACCCAAGGATCCATACTTTGTTCTTCCTCCTTCTTGGGCATCATTTGATATGTGAATTGTGTCTTGGGTATTCCAAGCTTCTAGGCTAATATCCACTTATCAGTGAGTGCATACCATGAGTGTTCTTTTGTGACTGGGTTACCTCACTCAGGATGATATTCTCTAGATCTATCCATTTGTCTAAGAATTTCATGAATTCATTGTTTTTAATGGCTGAATAGTACTCCATTGTGTATATATACCACATTTTCTGTATCTATTCCTCTATTGAGGGACATCTGGGTTCTTTCCAGCTTCTGGCTATTATAAATAGGGCTGCTATGAACATAGTGGAACATGTGCCCTTATTATATGTGGGATAATCATCTGGGTATATGCTCAGGAGTGGTATAGCAGGGTCCAATCAATACCCACAGAAGGAGATACAAAGACAGAAGGTTGAGCAGAGTCTGAGGGAGAGACCATCCAGAGACTGCCCCACCCAGGGATGCATCCTATATACAGTTGCAAAACCCAGGCACTATTGTGGGCACCCACAAGTGCTGGCTGACCAGAGCTGGATATAGCTATCCCCTGGGAAGCTCTCCTCGTGTATGACAAATACAGAGGGGGGCACTTTCAGCCAACCATTGATCTGAGCACAGGGTCCCCAATGGGGGAGCTAGAGAAAGGACCCAAAAAGCTGAAGAGGTTTGTAGGGCCATAGGAGGAACAACAATATGAGTCACCAAGTACTCCTAGAGCTACCAGGAACAAAGCCATCAACCAAAGAGTACACATGGATTTGCTCATGGCTCCAGACACATAGGCAGCAGAGGATAATTTTGTTGAAGATCAAATGGGGGAGAGGCCCTTGGTCCTGGAAAGTCTTGATGCTGTAGTGTAGAGGAATATCAGGACAGGGAAGCAGGGGTGGGTTGATTGGGGAAGGGGAGATGGCTTATAGGATTTTTGGGGGAGGGGGAACCAGGAAAGGGGACAGCATTTGAAATGTAAATAAAGAATATACCTAATAAACAAATTTTTCAAAAAGCTGTTCTCTCAAGTGTTTATGCTAGCAATTCAACATAGCGGCCTTTATGTCGTCTCTCCATAGAAGTTATCTCCTTTGCTCTTTGTGTGGCTGGCTCCTTTGTCTCCAAGTCCTAATTTTGATACCATGCCTGCCTGATTCATTTAAAAATAATTCATTTACCATAATTACTCTCTGCCATATCATGTTGTCATATCATGCTGGTTCTTTTTAGATAATTGTCAGCACCGACAATCATCCTTCATTTCCTATTTGCTTCTTTGGGCTGTCTCCCTGGCCCCAATCAGGGAGCAAGCTGTGGAAAGGAAGCTGCCTGACAGATGTGCATGCTCAGTTTTGATTGTTTGTTTTGTGAGCCAGGGGTCTTGGGGCTCACCTGCTTCCCTTGCTAGTCTGACTAGGCTGCTTGTTAAGTTGTGGACATGTCAGTGGCCTACTGTAACTGCCCACAGTTACATCTAACAGTTTACCTGGAAGGGAAGCTGGGGATGTATGGGAAGGTGGCAAAAAAAGAGATGGAGACCAAGACAACACCTGCTATTCAATGTCTCAAAGTTTAATGAAGAACTCCCAATATATATAGGCAGGGGGGAAAGTCTGGAAGCTTCTCAGCAGATTCAGTTCAGTTGCTCCACAGGTGGCTAGTGTTTCTCAGGGGGCACTGAGGTCCTTGAAGAATAGGCTTCACCTTTGTCTGAGCACACCACCCTAGGTGGAGGGGATTTTGGCTGACACAGGAGTTCCCATTCAAAGGCTGGGAGAGGAACTTCACAGCCTACTTCAAAAAACAAAAACTGGATGGCACCGAGGTAGGTAGGATACCTGAGACTCCCCTATGGTTGACAAGCAGGGGCATACACCTGTGGGGCATATAGAGAAATGCAGATAAAACCTAAAGGAAAAAGAGGAGATGCTGGCAGCATGTGCTTTGTGCTTTGTGGATATATGTTGCATGAATAATCAATTGATCCACCTATCAGTGCCTTTGATACCTGATTCTTCAGAAATGTTCTAGTCTAATAGGAAAGACACCATAAAGAAAGTATGTATAGGACCCAGTTCTGGTTTCCAGATCTCATACCAGGCATCCCACAACCATCTGATATTCTACTCTCTTAGCAGGAACTAGACATGCATTGCTGTACATACATGCAAGCAGGCAAATATTCATCTGCATGAAATAAAATGAAATATATCTTTTTAGAAAAGACATTGATTGGAGCTTGGAAAGATCTAAGTTAAAATGTAGCTAGACAAATTTCATGACCTCTTGGAGTCTTTTCATAGACAAAATTAGCCCTTCACCTAGTGACAAGTACTTTATGTACTTATGCTAATCTATACAACATAAACCCTATGAAGAAGATGCTAACCTTGCCTAAGTTTTGAAGATGGAACAAAATTAAAAGAAAGTTAAGCCCTTGAGGAAACTCTGAAACTTAAACAGCCAAATATGAGTAAGGATTGTGTTTGAACAGCTATGTAGAAAATAGATAAAGTAGGATTTTTTTTATAAAGGTAAAGTTGGTGCCATATGGGTTGGAGTAATTGAACTAGAGTGCTAGGAACCATATGGAAACACAGTACTGCTCACAAATATTATGGAAAAAAACAAGTAGAGAGTGCTGTATGAACAAGAAGAGTGGGTTGACCAGCACATGGGCACTTGACATCAAGACAAAATAGATGTTGGGTAAGATGGAGGCATGGTCTAGTGAATCTCTGTTTTGACAATCACAGGGTAGACGGTTTCCATCCCTCTAGAACAGAGCATACTCCTCTGATTCCATCCCCCAAAGACTGGATTTGTAAAGCATGCTTGTTTAGTTTATGAAAGGAATAAATGTAGCTATAAAAAAGTGTAGACAAAAAGACAAAATTAGAAGGAAGAGATTAAACCCTGACGATCCACAAGCCCAGAACTACGTGGGTTCACTTTTCAATGTCTTCAGCTTACATTTTCAACTGTTCTCTTGAGATCATATTGTAAACTCAATTTTATATTCTATATTTTAAATGCATCCTTGGGACATACATGATTTTCTAGTACACACTCTTTGGAAGGTCCATATTACATGCTTTGAAATATCCCACTGAGGAAGTGTTCAGTTTCCTACATGTTAATTCTTTTTTTTTTCTTCTTTCTTTTTTTGTTCTTATTTCAGTCATAAGCATCTTTTTGCATAAAGTTCTGACTGATTTCAAATTTAATTAGAGGAGGCATGCAAGTCTGTGTTAAACTGATGTGTGTTCTATAAATCTATGGTAGTTACCAGTAGAGGGCTTTCTATAGACTATCATTATGCTGTCAGATGAACTGCATCCACAAAAGCACTGTGCACCAGACACTCCAGCAGCACTGGGGCCTACTTTGTCTTAAACTTCTTCAAACCTGGAATTGGGGATATAGCTCAGCTTGTGAAGAGCATACCTTGCACTTCACTGTAAGGATCCCAGCTAGATACCCAATGCCCATGAATAGTTTTTGAATGTGGTAGAGTGTGTTTGTAATCCCAGCTCTGGAGCAGTGTAGGCAGGGCATCCCTGGAGTTCACTGGTCATTCAGCCTAGTCTAATCAGAAAGTTCCAAGCAAAGTTAAAGGCTCTGTCTCTGTAAACAAGGTAACGAGTGTCTAAGGAACAGCAGTCAAAGAGGACCTCTGGCCTAGACATGCTTGCTAACATACATGCAAATGTATCTATGTGCACAGATGTGCGAGCACACACGGGGAGACATATACACACACACACAATTAAGACTGAAAGGCTACCCAGGAGAACTGAGAAAAGCTATTGAGCTAAAAGCTCTCTTTACCAACAGAGTCAACTTACCTGGACCCTTGGGGACTCTCAGAGGCTGAACCACTAACCACTAGGCTAGACCTAGCCCCCCACATGTGTAGCTTGGTTTTCTTGAGGATCCCCCAACAACTGGAGTAGGTCTGTCTCTGAATCTGTTGCCTGCTTGCCTGCCTGTAGATCCCATTCCTAACTGAGCCTCCTTATCCCTCAGTGGGAGAAGATTCTCCTAGTCTGGCAGTGACTTGATGTCCTGGGGGAAAGGGTAGTGGGGGGAGGGAAGGGCTGATATTGGGATGTAAAGTGAATAAATAAAGAAAAAATAGATGCCACCCAAAGAATAATGCTGTTTTATTTGCCTCTTCAAGTTCTGTAATGCTTACAGATTTTGAAGAGGTGACCTCAGAAATCACTTTGGTTCAACATCTGGAACCATGGATGAGAAGTAAGTACAGAGGACAGAGAAGTATCTACAGTCTGCCTTGGAGCTGGGTCACAGATGGTCTCCCTTACATAAACCCTTCAGAGGAGGATGCTCTCCTTTCTAGTTCAATCACAGAATAAGAAGTGAAGAAGTTGACAGGTAAGTCTGTGACTTTGGCAGCATTAGAAGGTGCCTTTGTGATGATCAGGATGGCATGAGAGCTGATAAGTACATTGCTGGGCACAGATGAGAGACATAAGGACCATGGCCAACCTAACATTTAAGTCAGACACTGCTAAGGTCATTGAAGGCATGTCTCTCCTCCTTTCAAATCCAAGTGGACAGACACGTAGTATATTTGATTGTAAATGTATCTGTGATTTTTAAAGGAGACATTATTGTGCGATATGATATTTAATATAACGAAAATCATATTTCTGTGTCAGTCTCTCAATATCTTAAAAGAAAGGAAGGGAGGAATGAGTGAGGGGAGAGAGAGAGAGAGAGACAGAGAGAGAGAGAGAGAGACAGAGACAGAGAGAGACAGAGAAAGACAGACAGAGAGAGAGAGAGAGAGAGAGAGAGAGAGAGAGAGAGAGACAGAGACAGAGACAGAGAGAGGGAGAGAATCCAGAAAGGTTGAGAAAAGCTCTCTTTAGCTCCACACTAACAATGCTGCTTCATTTTGCTCTAATCTCTGTTAGAGTCCAAAGCCATCATACTGTCACAACTTTATTACCTTGCATATACTACCTCTATAAGACAAGAAAGAACTAGTGGAAGGGAATATGGGGAGGGGGAGGAAAGTGGAGCAAAAGGAACACAGAGGAAGAAAGGGATGAGGATCATTGCACACAAGCTATGCCGCTGGTGCACCAAACATGTGCTCCCTGGCTTGAAATTCCTGAAATCTTGGCTAGTTCACACTTATTCCATGACTTCCCACTTGTAACTCATGCCAAACCCATGAAGAAAGCTATCTTGGTTTCTCTGCAGGTTAGACTAGGACTAAAGTGACAAATGTCTGCAGTCTTGTATCTCAGGCAACCCAGGCTTGTAAGACTCTGACAAGCCTTAGCTTACCAGGGCCCTCCCCCATCCCCAGTGAACAATGCAGAGGTGGGGATTGATGCAAAAACAAGAGGAATTTATTGTTCCAGAATGCTGGGGTCATCATCCTGCACCTGAAGGAGAGGTGGTGACCCCACACAGCCATACAATCTTCAGAGCAGCAGCCATCAGGCAGGATGTAACTGGCAGAACAGTGTGACATTTAAGGAACAGGTCTGGAGGAATTTTCCAAAGGCCCTGAACTGACCTCTCCAGGCTTACACCTCCGTCCAGCCCTCATGGTAGATTTAGGTCTTCTTTCTTTTTCTACCTGGCCTTGCTATGAGACCAGACATAGAAACAAATGATCCTTCTATCTTTCAGCCATTTCCCTAGATTCTCAGCACACTGGGACCCTATCGGCATGTAGGAAACAAGTCCCCAAACACATTGAACTCAGGCCACTACTTTCCTGACCTTTCTGTCCAGAAATACTCAAAGCATCTATTCATCCTAAGCCATGTGATCTCTTTTGTGCATTTTTCTTTCTCTTTTTGAAGACAGGCTCTTCATGTATACTAGACTGGCCTTGAGTTTGCTATGCAGTCCAAGATGACTTTGAACTTCTTCTCCTCCCCTCTCCACCACCTGATTGCTTCAATTATAAGTATGTGCTAGTTTATGTAGTGCTAGGACTTGAACCCAGGGCTTCACATATGCTAGACAAGCACTTTAGCAAATGAGCTATATCCCAGCTTGTTTAGAGAATTTTTTTATTGGATATTTTCTTTATTTACATTTCAAATTTCCCCTTTCCTGGTTTCCCTTCCAGAAACCCTCTATCCCATCTTCCCTCCCCCTGCTTCTATGAGGGTGCTCCCCCACTCACCCACCCACTCCCACCTCCCTGCTCTGGAATTCCCCTACACTGGGGCTTCAAGCCTTCACAGGACCAAGGGCCTTTCCTCCCATTGAAAGCCTACAAGGCAATCCTCTGCTATATGCACTGGAGCCATGGGTCCAGGTTCCTCTGGGAGCCCTGGGGGGGGGTCTGGTTGGTTGATATTGTTGTTCTTCCTATGGGGTTGCAAACACCTTCAGCTCCTTCAGTCCTTTATCTCCTCCATCGGGGGCCCCCATGCTCAGTCCAATGGTTGGCTGCAAGCATCTGCCTCTGTATTTGTCACTGTATTTTTGAGAATCAATTCTGCAAACGTGGTCATATCAGCTTTGACCAGGAATGTCAAATGCCCTCTGTAAACAGTGATGTGTTTATAAAAAGATAAAAAGAAAGAATATATTCTATAGGGGTGCAGTCAGGTAAAGGGGTAGGGGATGTTTCAGCGGGCCCATGCCAAGGCATACCTTCCCCCCAAGGGGCCAACCACACGATGATATAATATAGAATAGAGTTTATTCAGGGCATGGGGAGGGGAGTTAAGAAGGTAGTAGAGGCAGAGAAAGGCAGAGAGATGGGGGAGGGGAGAAGAGACCAGCCATGAATGTGTGGAGAGATGGGGAAGGGAATAGGGAAGGGAGAAGGAAGGGTTAGAGGACAGGGAACAAGGAGGGAAGAGCACAAGAGAGCAAGGGAACAAGAGAGGGAGGAGGGGCAAGCATCCCCTTTTATAGTGGGCCAGGCCTACTTGGTGGAGTGGAGTGGAGTTTAGACAGAATGCTAACAAACAGGGACAGGAAGATGACACGCAGAACAAAGTGCAGGTCCCTCTCTCTCCTCTCTCTCCTTCCCTGCCTCCTTCCTTCTCTTCTTTGCTCCCTCTCCATTAGTTGCTCTGCTCAGATGTGTTTTCTGTTTATTCTTCTAGTCTCTAACTCAGAATCCTACTCTCCAGATCTCTTGTTTATATCACTTTATCAATGAAGCCCCTTCCTACTTCTGCTGGCCTCATTTATTTGCTTCATTGAACATATTACATATTAAATGCTTGACTTTATATGATATGAGCATCTTGCAGGCCAAGACACATCTTTTGTGATACTTACTTCTCTAGAATATAATCTGGTTTTAAGTATATTACCTTGAATCCACATCGCAATTTATGTGATGATAATAATACAGGGAACATTTACTCTTTGTTCAGGACTATGCTAAGAATCTTTTAAAGTAACACAAAAATAATCCTTTAGTAGTCTAGGAGTTAGTATCAGTATATCTAAAGATTTGCCATTTTTAAAATTCAGAAACAGAAGCCAATGAGGGTCCAACGTTTGGTCTGAAGCTACATCTAAGGGTAAGAAGTTATGTCATGATGTGAATTCAGGTGGTCAGACTTTAAGCAAAATCTGTGAGTCTGAACTACCTACGTCATATGCTATTCCATAAGCCAATGAGTACGCCAAGACTAAACATGTCAATTGGAGGAAAGGGTAGTGAAGAAGATGATCTGAGATGGCCCAGGGATGGCAGTCCCACTCTCAAAATACTTAAGCCAGCATATCTTCATTTGTTTCTTCCTTCATTCTTTCAACATATATTTATTGACAGTATCCCAGGAGCTATGCTAGGAGCTGTATTTCTGTAGTGAAAACAGGAAGCATTGTCTCCACAAAATGTAGCATCAAAATTCATGTCAATATGCTTGATTCTTTTTTCAACAAGCATCTCCGGAGATGCTTTTTGCCAAGATTGTGCTGAGACCTGGAGACACCAAGAGGAATGCAGACACCTTGAGAATGTCATAAATGGTTGGGACACAATATTAGCATATTAAAATGTGTAAAGAAAACTAAGACCCATCTATTGATGCCTTCATAGACGAGGCGTAGTGACACTGGACTCGTAAAGAATAAATCTTGAGATGAAGAACATCTATGTGTATGTAGAAAATCAGAATATGGGGCTGTTATCTAGGAGCACATTAATGCTATGGGAACCTCCTGTGACTGACACAGTGAGTGACAGGAGAGGGAGATGTACAACATAGCAAATGTGGACAAGAGAACATACTGGGAAGCATGCCACCCATGTGACCTTTAGATTTCTGTATATACTATTACATATGTTTATTCATATATATGTATGTTAATTATTATATAGGTTCTGACTGCATCATTAACAGCAATGAAAATGATACAAGGTGATCTCCATGAAGCCAGGGCCAAGTGACTATTGAAAGACAACCATCTTGGGAGATGGCTTCTGTATGACAATTACTGCCTCACCAGGCCAACAGACTCTTTGCAAATAAGTTATTGGACTTCTGGACCAGGCCCCTACTTGGAAGTAAAAAAGAGAGTAGGCTTAAATTTGATTGATACACAGATGACTCCATAAACGACAAGAAAGAAGGTAAGAAAAGTGAATGAAGGCAGGCCTGAGGAGAATCATGAAGGGGTGCCAGTGGGTGCTTTATGAGGTATGGCATTTTGTTAATGCTAAAATTTCCCGGGTGTGTCATATAAGCCATAGAACAAGGCAGTAGATGGAAATTTTATTACCTTGTTTGAAATAACTAGTCCCTGTGAACTAAATAAAAATATAAAGGCTGGGAATATGGCAAGTTGATTATAAAGGCATCAAATTGAACACATGGGTAATGCCCTACCGTGTATTAACAACACCACCCACCGCTATTGTCATCTAGATATGCTTGATATTTTAAAGATTATCAAGTACTTTTATGTTCCATTATTTCATGTAACTCTATTGCAAACCTTTATTTAAACCTTATTTTTGAGATTATAATATAATCACATAATTTTGCCCTTCTCTTTCCTCCCTCCAAACCCTCCCATATGCTACTTGTTCTCAAATTCATGACCTCCTTTATCATTAATTGTTCTTCCATGCTAAATATTAGTGCTAAATGCAACCTTCTCAGTCTGCATGTCACTCATACATACACAGTGTCAGGTATTGGCTACACATACGCAGTGCTTGGTATTGGCTAGTCACCTGGTACGCTGCTCCCTAGGGAAGAATATTTTTCCCACTCTTGGAATTTCTTAGTTGCCTGTGTGTGGCTAAGGCCTCTTGGAGTTGTGCTGTGCTGGTCTTTGCTGTGCTTCATAGACACCATAGCTGTGTAGGACAGCTGGCTGCTTCCCTTATTAGGAAGCTTGCATAACACCTTCTAGCTTCATGAAAACTAGTCCTCATGGAGGAGGCCTGCAGGTCAGTTCTAGCTCGGTAGCCTCTGGGCACTGTGTCTGAAGTGCATGGAGTCTTCAGAAACAGGAATTTACCTTCTACCTCAAGGTTAGTGGCTGGGACACGATCACTGTCAATATCACTAGCCCATGTGATTTGAGAGGCTCTTGGACAGCCCAGCAACAACTCAAGAGAGTGTTGCTTATGTCAGATGCTGAGGTCTTATTAGGTAGCCTTTGGCTCTTAGAGGGAGCACCGTTAGCCCAAAATAAGAAAAATTATTTAAATTATGTATAATTATATACAGATTTACATGAACTACAGGGTTTTAAAGGTAAATAGCCAATGGTATGATCCCTTATACTGTTTCAGACATCCTTACTGTTGTTTTACCCTCCTTCTCCTATACTGCTCTCCCCATCCCTAAAGACAGCCCCTTTCCATTTCCCACAATCAGATCACTTGAACTCTGCTGTTGCCTCCTTATTGCTCCCCAAGCCCCACCCCAGCGATCCTCGTCTTCCCTTCTCTGGTGGCTGTGGTTACTCCAGGCTGCGAGCTCACATCTGACCATGACAACTTTCACCAGACTCCTCCGTTCCTCTGTGTTAGGGCTTTCTCTTCCCCTTTCCCACTCTATTTGGAACAACTAGGATTTCAGAGCCACAATTTTCCTTTTTCTCTGGTGAATATTCCAAGAAATTTATTTTAATGAGAGAGAGAGAGAGAGAGAAAGAGAGAGAGAGAGGGGGGGGGGAGGACAAGGCAGCCTGTTACGCTGTCACATCTCTTAGCTGACAACCTAGTTTTATTTGGTCTGAGGAGTTTTGTTTTGAGAAATTTCTTTCTTTTTTTTTTTTAAGTTTGAATCTTAAAACACATATTCATGCATATTTTTCTGAACATTACAAAAACAGTATAGAACAGTGTAAAGGATCCTTGACAGCTTATTCCTACCATCTATACAGATCTACGCTGTAATATCAGTGCAGACATCTTGACTGAATGAATCAGGCCCTCAAATGTAAATGGGGTGCCAGCAATAAGACCAGAAGATTTAAGATAGAGGGTGGATATTCAGCCTCCTTAGAGACACGGGAGGACGGGCAGACCCTTTGCAGGAGGCATTAGTAGACACATAGTGGCTTCCCTGGCTAGTTCTGAAAGTCTTTTCTTCTCATTGAGACCAGGAAACCCTTGACTTGACCTCTGCATGATGCGGAAGTGACCCAGTGGACCTGTGTCTCTTGCTGCTGGCACCACAATGCACCAACTCAAGGAATCCCTGTGAAGTAAAAAGCATTCTTTCTCTACCATCTAACTGCCTCCCACTCCCACTCCAGCCCCTAGTCTTGATCTCAGTTGCTGCTCTGCTGAGCTAGATCAGTTCCTTGGCTCCCTGAAGATCACTGCCAGAGCTTGGAACATACCCAGACCCTATTTTAAAACAGAGCACAGGCAGGTTCTAGGTTAACAGAAAGGCATTGGAAAGGAAACTCCCATTGGAAAAGCACAGTGACAGATTAAGTTGTGGACACTCTATCTTATATTTTAAGATCAGGATGTCTGTGTCTGCTCTGCTTTTAAAGGCAGACAATGGTGAAGGCTTTCTCTCCCTTTCTCCTTTCAAAGAAGCTTAAATTCGATCTATCCCCGAAACTGAAGCCAGCAGAAGCCAGGATGGATGAGTCAGTCTATAACTCTCCCCCAAATCCCAAATCAGAAGAAACACACACTGGTAAAGCAAGGGTGTTAAAGGGGTTCAAGATTTAGTTAGGGATGGAAACTAGAGAAAAGAAAAGGGGATAGCTTTCCCAAGAAAGGGGTGTGTTGAAAATGACCCTTCCATGTGATTAAGAAACGGTATACATTGAAGTTGGGTGTGTGACCCACTTGGTAGGGAGGGTACTTATTCAATTATGAAGCTTGGGTTCAGTTCCTAGCATAAGCAGGCCTTGATACACAATGATGCAAGCCTGTGCCTGTACTCCCAGCATTTGGAGGTAAAGATGAGAAGATCAGTAATAAAGTGGAGGTTACCCTCAGCTACAGGGTGTGCCCACTTTGGGTGTATGAGATGCAGATATCTAAAGTCATCTCTTCTGTATGGACATGTGACTGGGACATGGTACCTGGGACCCTACCAAGACTCCCTCTCTCCCTCAGTATAGGAAGATTGGCCCTCCCAGAACACAAACACTCAGGCTGCTTGGAATGATACATTTACCTAAGCATTACCTCAGCCCCTTAGCAGCCTTTCACCTCGCTGTAGGCTCAGCAGCCCATGCTGGTAAATCGTTGAGATCATTGCCCTTCTAATGTGGAGTTTGGAAGGTCAGAAGAGGCAGAGCTGGCTCCCAGCTGGGCTTTTGAGAATTGACCTTTTATTTCTTCTGCTGCTCTGTGGCAAAAGCAAGTCCTTATTTCCCAGGAAGGTCCTCGTGATTGGGTTTAACACAGTGGCAGCAGCAGAGACCTGGGCAAGGTAGAAACCTAGTCTGGCATTCAAGTGATTAAAGACCTGAGAATCCCAGACACCAACATGCCCCATGCCAGTCTTCTCTGTTTCCCCATTTAAAAAAAAAATCAAGATGAATGATGGATGTCCTCCTACAGAGACTTGACTTTCCAACTGTACCAAGCCTGAAACACACACTGTCCTGAATTGACAACTCATGACTTCACATAGGAGTGTGTGTGTGTGTGTGTGTGTGTGTGTGTGTGTGTGTGTGTAACTCTTCAGAGATCTACTTTGAACTTGGAATGTGTGGCAGGAAGATCATTTGAATCTGAGTGTTGAATATCAGTCTGGGAGACATAGGAGCCCCTGTTTACAATCTTTCTTTGATTGATTGTAGGCAGCTTGTCCCTTGTTTCACACACACGCCCAGGGGTTTGAATAGATGATGGGACATGTGCCCTGATGATCATGATCTGAAATTTAGCATTACTTGAAAACACTGAATCCATATTTCATTTGAGGGCGTGAATATTTGCACCCCAGAGGGAGGATGGCAACTCTTATTTTTGGAGTATTTTCTGTCATGAGCACAATCTTGGATAAATGATGCTTTAAGGAATCTTTAATGAACTTATGGATTATGAGTCTTACATCTTCATCTTGTCCTCAGTGATAAGTTCCAAAGTCTTCCTCTTAGTGCTCTAACCCTGGCATGGAGGAGGTCTGTGGGGTGAGAAGTCCACCTCTGTTATTGGATCATGAGTGAGTCAGAATCTTATTAACTCTGTCCACTGTTCTGGGCATGTAGCCCCTACAATGACTTCACTTCACATGCTGCTGGACAGATGTGTCCTTTCTTCCTTATTTCTCAGCCTCACAGCACAACTTTCTACTCTCTATTCCTATAAACTTAACTTTGCAAGATTTCACATTGAAATGAAACCATGCATTTTTTTTTCTTTTTCTCAACCTGGCTGATTTCACTTAGCAGAATGTCTTCCAGGGCAGCGTTGACTATCACAGCTGCGAGACTCTAAAGGTCCCAAGAATGGCCTCTCATTTGCTTTGCTTTGCTTTAATGTCACTGTCTCCAGGTTTTTCATGAGTATTTTAAGGGCAATAAAGAGATGGAGCATATCCTGTTTGGGGAAGAATTAAAGAGGGTATTTAGTGGTCATTTAGTCATTTCTGGGCTAACTAATACCAATTATTTCTAACCTTTTTCACATGGCCTTTTATTCCTGAATTTTTAATGAAAGTTTCCCTATTCATATGCAGCCCTTGTCTACAGGCTCTGAGCTCTTCAAATAGCTTGCAGAATCATTTTTGTGTAATACTAAAATGACTCTTTGCCCCCTAATCACAACAGCAGACTCTCATACATTATGTGGTGTGTGTGTGTGTGTGTGTGTGTGTGTATGTGTGTGTAAAGTGTATGTGGAGACAAGCATTCAACTTTAGACATCATTTCTCTGACACTATTTGTATTTATTTATTTATATAAACATTGATTGTAAGCATTTGTTTGCCACAGACTCTTTCACTGATCTGAAATTTGCCACTGAGTCCCAGGGAAGCCACTCATCTCCAGGACTGGCATTGCAAGCAATACTATGATATCTAGTATGTTGTAAATTTAATTTAGCTTTTATGATATTTTATTGGTATAGGTGGTTTTCTTTGCATGTATGTTTGAGTACCACATTCATTCAGTGCCTAAAAAAATCAGAAGAGAGCATTAGATTTGCCAGAGGTAGAGTTACAGGTAGTTGATAGCTGCCGTGTCAGCCCTGGGAATGAAGCTTGGGGCCCCTGTTAGAAAGATACGGTGAAAGGAAAGGTGTTGCAGTAAACCTCCAATCCCAAAAGTCAGTGGAATCCCAGCTCAGTTGATAGGAATACAAGCTGCACACCTAGAGTGGGCAGATCTCCCACTACAGTACTACATTTGTCATCTATGAGATCCCATAGAACTTGTGGTTTCTCCAAGCCACGGGCTTCTGCTCCATCTTCCTTTCACCTCCTCTTCCTCCATCTTACTCTCTCTCCTCCTTTCTCTTTCTCCCCCAAAATTTTCAGCTCCACCTTCCCTCCTACTGCCCAATCACCAGCTCTAGCCTTTATTTGAAAAATTAAGGTGGGGAGAAGGTTCACCAGGTACCCTTTTATGTGATTAAGTACTTGTTTGCAGCCCCTCCTGGGAGAGCAGAATTTGCATCAAAAAGACCCGGCTATCCGGAACACTTCCCCCTTTCTGTCCAATTAAAAGACTCATTTGTCTCAGATAGAAATTAAGCACAACTATTACTATTTTGTAATTTATAAAGTGCAAGATATACTTAACACCCAGTCCATCATTTTTGTCAATTAAATATGACCTCTGTCATCAATCCTAACTTAAGAGACTGATAATTCTATACCTGACTCATACCCTGGCTTTAGATTGTATGCCATCTGAAAACCATTCTCTCAAATCTATATCATATTTCTCAGTGCTAAACACCTTGAGTTGGCTATGAGACTGGCAGCTTCAACCCCATCAGAAATCCAAGAACAACCAATATTATCTGAAAGTATGAGAAACACCAAATATAGCTTCCAAAACTTAGCCAATTTATAGAGACTACTGATCACCTGGACATTGGAGCATCAGTCTTCAGTCTTCTGGCCCAGGATCATCTGACAGACCTTTTTAATGAAGAATTTTGAAGGGCTGATTACCCTGTCTTGGTAGAGATTGTCAGTCGAATATTCCAAATAGTGTGTCCTTTTTTTTCTGCATAGTATTTTGTCTGTAGATGAAATGAGGCAATTCTTGTGTAGTGGCTGTCTAACCACTACTGGAGCAACACCACTGACACTCAATTTCTTCTTTGAATCCAAGAGAGGTGTGCTCTCAGGAGCAGACAGGTCTCTAGCCAAATGATCTTTAATAAAGAAATGTCCATAAACATCATATTCTGTGGCCTTCTGATACCTTTGAAGACTATCTACCCAAAGCATCTCTGAACTTTTAAGCCTTGACTACTCTCAGTCATTTCTAATTGAAATATCTCAGAAACATCCTTTTAATTAACTCGGGATCATGGGTTTGCTATCTGGCCCTTAACTGGTATTGCTTAATTATCTAAAAACAGTTTGTAATAGCAATTGTAGAAGGACTGGGTCTAAGCCTTTTTTCTTAAATGTGTTATATAAGCACAATGCCAATATGAGAGTAACAATATTAATCCCAATTTTATATCAATAAGAAATTCATAGCAATGAAAACTTTAAATTTGTATCAAATAAATTCTGTGCCAATGTAAGAGATTATAACTTCATCATTTTATTAATTATAAAGATCTCTACCAATTTAAGATATAGCTATGTAATGTTTTGCTTAAGGGTAAATTTGCTAACCTATCCCTATTTGTCTATTTCTATAATTTCTATGATATTACTATTTACCCAATTTCTTTCCCACCCCTTTCACATTACCTAAGAAGGAAGGATAGAGAAGAGAAAAGAAAAGGTAGAAATCCCTGAGTTTAAGCTCTCTAGTTCCCTCCCTGCCCAAAGCTACATTGTAAAGTATGCCTTACATGACAACATGTCTATAATTCCTAAAATAACCAGAACCATCTATCCCAACATAGGGAACTGGGACCATGATCTTTTTTTGTTTGCTTTCAGCTGAACTGAGGCAAAGAATTCCCATCTGGGGGCCCAAAGGGAAGTAGGAAAATTGGTGTTCACTCTCTCTTATTCACTTGCTTGCCTTGTGGGACTGAGTAACTACTAGATCCTTGGACTTTCATTCACAGCTGCTGCTGACCATTGTTGGGGAGTTGGACTACAGACTGTGCTAAGCTTACTGATCCTGGAGCCATTGGCCATTGAGGTTAAGCCTGATCTAGTTTTCCTTGAAAACTGGTTCCTTGTCAGGAATTAAGATGGGAACCCTTGTGACCCGTGAAGATATATCCCTGTGGGTCAAAGTTCCTGAAGACCTGAAAGATCCAGAAGTATTCCTTCCTGGCCCACACACTGGTGCTAAAATTTCTGTTTGGCCCACAGGGATCTCAAATGCCTCACATTGTGCAGGTGAACAAAGCCATGTTTGAGCTGAAGATTCTGGAATCTTCCAAATTTACCGAGGTCTTAATTTATGGCTCTGAGGACCACAAGCTTCGGACTAAATGGATGCTTCAGTCCATGGCTGAGAGGTGCCACCTGTGCCAGGCAAGAGAAATACTTAAGCTGGAGGAAGCCACAAAGACCCTAGAACTAGGCCAGTGTTTGGAGGGAAGCAAGTTTCCAGTCATTGTGACTCCCACCTGGACACAAACTGTGGCCAGTGTTTGGTTCTGGCATGATTTTTAACTTTGTTATATCCTTTATAGTCTAAGAAGATATTCCTGGATCCCTGCTGTGCATTCTGATGTGAATATCTGTTTCTCAAGTTTATTATTCTAATTGAATAATAAAATTTAAATAAGAAACAACAACAACAAAAGGAGAGCTAGCTGGCATCATTTGCCTTCCAGTCACTATGTGTCTAGCTGTGACACTGCCTAGCTGACATCTTGTCCATGACAGTCTGAAAGGCTGGATAAGCAAGCTAGCTGGTCCGGAAACATTCTGGAAGCAGTCTTTAAAAGAATCAGCTTCGATGTAGTTGAAATAGAGTCAAGCACGAACCTGGAGTGGAAGGTCCCAGGATCTCAGCATCCCGGAGTGTGAATCTTTTCAGGGTTATCTTTCTCTTCTTTCATCCTGAGGTATATAAAACTTAAAAGCAACATGTAGTTCTGCAAAGACATTCATGTGGAGTATGCAGGGTGCACAGACTGGTCAATGAAGATCAATAAAGAAAGATGACTGCCTTTCTTCAGGGTAGCTTGATCACATAGTCAAATGGCACTATACTTTGTAGACATGTCCTCATAACAGATAGTATGTAATAACAAGTCATTAGATAAAAATAATTGTTATTGGCTGGGTATAGACATTTTAGTCTGGTACCAGAGCTGTCCCCATATACAGAGACATAACCATCACTGCATATACATCACCTATTTTGTTGATTATGTTAGCTTCCCATTTCTTCTCTGTCACCAAGGTCTTCAGGAGGTCTCCCTTTGTCATGCCTGATTTATCGACTTGGAAGGAACCCACAGCTTTTCTTTTCCTGTGGAAAGGGTAAAGATATGTATCATGTGAATGGGGTTGCAAGCTTGGTATAGGATGAAAGACACAGTTTGCTCTTTATGCCAGATATAAGAAACAGCAACTTATTCTTAATTACAGATAGAAATCTTAATTTTCAAGGATTTAATATGGAACAAAGAAGAACTTATTCTTAACTGGCTTAACCTTAACCTACAAGGTTTATTGTTCCTGTTTTAGTCCCCTGTATATAGTATAAGCACTATGTAGCAGGTTGCCATACTGTATTGTGCATAGTGAACAATGACAGGAAGCAAAGGCCTCTAAGGTATGTCTTTGTGGATACTAGTGATCCACGCCCACTGTTGCTTGAATTTGTTCCTGTGGAGACTGAGAGACAACCAGACTTGGTTTTCTGTTGTTGTCTTTGGGATCTGGGAATTTAATGTAGCGTCAATGACAATGAGTGTGCTAAACACACACTAAACCGATGAGGTATAACCCTAACACTGTAGGTGAATGTTAGGTGAATGTGTGTGTGTGTGTGTGTGTGTGTGTGTGTAATATGTGTGCACGCACGTGGAGGACAGAGGTCAATATCAGATGTTTTCCTCAGCTGTCCCTATCATCCTTTTTTGAGACAGGTCTGCTCAAATCCAGAGCTTGATGAACTGGTTAGAGTGACAAGCCAGCCCTCACATCTCTGCCCTCAGCACTGGGATTACAGGCATGTGCCACATGCCACTGTTTGTGTGTGTGTGTGTGTGTGTGTGTGTCTGTGTCTGTGTGTTTGTGTGTATGTGGTGTGTGTGTGTGTGCATGCTTAGGAGTGTGTGTGAGTATGTGTGAATATCTATCCTAAGATAGAATTCAGGCATTCATGTCCGAAAGACAAACATGTTGACAAGCAAGTTACCTCCCCAGCCCCTTGTTCTAGTTCACTGATGCGACCTTGAGTCCCTTCTTTACAAAGCCACCCACAAAGACAAGGCTGAGTAAGAAGTAACTTCAGAAATGCCACTCTACAGGTCAGTGAAGATTCGCAGGGAAGGGCATTCGAAGGTCTCAGGATGGCAACGAAGTCCCGGTGATTCTGGTCACTCTGGTACTGGAAGCAGTTAGGACAGAGAGCATGCAGGTGCAGGGAAGCTGCCCTGCCATTCTACTCAGCTCTTTAAAGTGCAGCCTGTTTCAGAAACCCTTTCAGTTTCTTCTTTGTAGGCCAGGAGTGCTGGATATACTAAAATGTTTAAAGTGCTTAAGGCTGATCTGGGCTACACAGATACTATTAGTAAGTAGTTACTAGTAGCTGTCATTATTGCAGAACTCCTCCTGGGTGACACAGGAGGAAACCTTCTAAGGTCCATCTTCTCTGCAGTCACCTCATTCTTTGGTAACCATGGCAAACAGCCCCAGCCAGATGTTGCCATGACAGTCTTTTTTCTTGAACAAAAACTATAAAATCTCTCTTTTGAGAACCAAAGATATTTAATTCTATTCCCCCCCGAAACACATACTAAAAGGAATCTAGGTTTCTATTAAAGCCAGAAAGTGTTTAAAACATGAATATAGGGGATTAAATAGGGTGTCCCAAAGCAATTAAAAACACGAATGGATAGAAGAGAAACTGGATCTATATAAAATACAAGGTCATTGTGTTTTAAGGTGACAATGGATTGAAGCAGGAATCGAAACGGAGAGTCGAAAGTGGGTCTGGAATGTGTCTGACTAACTTGTTCCTTTCTGGGTTTTTCAAATGTATAATTTATACTGCAGTGCAGCATAATAGAGCAAAGGATGGATGCAATCCTAGATGAAATTTTACAAATAAATGAACAGGCTTACCATGCCCTTTCCCACTTGGGTTTATTTCCTGTTTTTCTTCCCACTCATAGCCCTAATGAAGAATGACAAGACCTGAATATGAAAAATAACAAACCATTTTTCTAGGTGTGGTGACTGAGCCTGCGGTCCTGGCACTTGGGAGACTGGGAAGAGCTTCTCTGGGAAGTGAGGCTAGCCTGGGCCGCAGGAGACGAGCCGTGAGAGTGGCAGCGAGGACATAAGTGCTCCGGTGGATGGTTGAGGAGGCTGGTGCTGCATGTGATGAGAAGGAGGACAGACAGGGGCATCTGGAAGGGTCGAGATGGAATAGGACCCTGAGAAGAGGGCAGTGAGGGAGGAAGGAGAGAGAGCGAGCCTGCCGCACCGACCCCAGTAGGGGACAGTTCCACAGGCTGAGGCATTAGGCTTCAAAAGAAGGAGGTCTCCTGGACCTGGTTGTGGAACTCTCGGCTGGAACAAACATACTGAGCCATAGTTCTCACGGCCATTTTTCTGTTTTGTTTTCCTTCATTCCTTTTCTTAGTTACAGGTTCCTGGTAACCTAGATCATGATCTTAAGCAAGAATAATGGGTATGAAACCATTCCTTGAGAAGGGTCACTAACATGGCCCTATCTCCAGGGAAACCAACGCTTTACTTTTCAAATCATTTACAAAACTATTTCCCAACAATAAAATTTCATATGGCTACACATGTATCATTGGAGTTGGGTTTTGGTATATGGTAAAGAAAGCCTTAATTAAAAAGAATTAAAATAGTTTAAATTTATGCTTTGAAGATTTACAAAAAATCAGGCATTAGATGTTAAGCAATAATTAACCATAGTGGCTGGAAAGTTAGCTCAGTGGTTAAGAGCATTGACCATAAAGATTTATTATCCTGTTCTTGGGAATGTGCCACTAGCCTTGGATGACCATGCACTATTGAATGCATTCTTTTAGAATTGTTATATTTTGATAGTGATGTTACCTGTTCTGTTTGTGATTCACTGAACATGTAGTTTTAGAGTCATAATACTCAGATGATTTTTGTATTTTATTGTGCCAAATGATCCTTGTTGGTATTCCTGATTATTTCGCTGGATGTGGTTTCTAAGAGTTGTCATATTTGGTTTAATGTATAAAATTGCCTGCTTGAGAGCTGCAAAATACACTCAGATTCAAACTGCCTCTGTGTTTGTTTCTGTTTGTCACCACTGACTCCTTGCCCACCTGCACTTCGAGAACCCTCAACCCAGGGCCCCCCATACCTGACTGAGGTGGTCCGCGGCATGAGCCAAGAGAGCTCATGTGCAGAAAGGGCAGGTTTCCGCTGGATTGAGAAGCTGGGGGAGGAAAGGGAAGCCCCTCGGCTGGAGAGGTTTAGCATTAGAGGGGAAGGGTAAGAAATGCTGAGGAGCCTCAGATGCTGAGCTTGCCTAGCTGCCAAGCAGATATTTCCATATACAAAGAGACACCACAGTTAGCATTTTGTCCTCCTTGTCTTTGGGACCTGACACTGCTGTGTGACTTTTCCTAGGAGATATTATCAAACTTCCTTAAAGTATGAATGACATACCGAAGAATTGATTCCACTCAAGTTTCTGTCAAGAAGCAATGAATTTACAGAGATTTGCTGGTGGGGATATGAGGGAGAAGTTAGAGTAGTGTGGGTGAGCCTCAAAGAACTGCCGGACCCAAAGGCCCCTTCCTATCCTGGAGAAGGCCTCCTAAAAGCTGCAGAATTACATCTGAAAAGAGGAGTGTGCGAATTTCAAAGGAGGGTTAGGTCCTCCCCAGACTCTCCCATTGAAGTAGCATCAACAGGTTGAATCTTATGAAGGTCTAGGCCAGACAATCTTTCAAAAGAGGCCACAGACACCTGGAAAACCGTGTTTTATATGCCTTGCCTTAACAAATCATACACATGATTTCAATTTTGCTTTGAACTCGCAGAGCTGACGGAATTTATTCTCCCTTCACCCTTTTCTCATTTTTAGCCAAATTTGAGCCCACCAAAAATACTTTTCAATGGCTCAAGATAGCTTGTATGTTACATGCCTCATTAGCAAATTATCTCTGGCAGGGATGCTCCAATAAACACAAAGTAAAAACAAAACAGAGCAAGCAAAAGCAAAGTCCTAGGGTAGCTGTCATCTTCTACCAGGCTGGCTCTGCCACATCCAGCTTTCTGTCTGTCCCTGCTGTCCTGGGCCTGGTGTTCTGCCATTTGCCTGTGAGTTTATCTTCACACCCACATGTGGGATCCCCTGAGGGTTGAGGTCTCCCATCACCTCTTTGAAGTTTCTAAGGTTTTCAGTGCTCATGACACATAGAGTGCTTTCAATTATTGATTCAAAGAATGGTTACATTTCTCCTCTTGGGTAATAAATAATGCTAGAAAAATAGAAGTTCTACTACAAATACAAACATGAAACCTTGGTATGTTCCTAGAAGCTTGTGTTTTCATTAATTAGAATAATGGGTCTAGTAAGTAGTGAAAAATATGTTTGAAAAAGATCAGGATACCTTCAGGCTGAAATATCATCATACAACACATTTGCAGTTTAGTATAGTTTTCTTTTCATTTAAAAGAGAAAATATTAATTAAGCCCCAAGAGCATACTGTGCTTATAGTGTATTCTGCAATGTACCAATCTCTATCCAACTGCTTTATAATCAGAGACTGACTAACTCGCTCGTCAATGCTACATAAAGGCACCTATGAAATGTTCTGTTAAGAACCCAGAGTGCTACCCTACTCCCAAGGGCCTCCTTTTATTTATTTGGGACAATTCCCTACCCTGCAGCCCAGGCGGGCCTGACACCCCTATCCTATATTGGCCTCCCAAGTCCTGGAATGCTATGTAAGTTTTCACCATTTCTGATGTTGCAATGTCTGCTCATTCACCCATCCATCCATCCATTCACTTCTCATTCAGCTGAGACTCATTGGCTATCTACTCTGTACCAGGTAATTCTTGCTTAATGCAGGAACATCAACAAGCAACACAAATCTGGCCAAACCCTGCCAAGTATGTTTAATGTCTGCCAATTGTGGAGATACGAAGGGAAGGCAGAAGAACAACTTCTTTTAAATCAGTTCAAATGCTGCCTGCCTCCTGTATTCACTCCAAATGTGACTGGTTAAAACACTTCTGCCTACTTCTCTTTGTGGTACAGTTATAATACTTCTTAAGAACTTAGAGTGCAGGCTGAGTTTCAGGCCAGCTTGAGCTACAGGAGACTCTGCCTCAGAAGCAAACAGCAAAATAGAGCTCTCACCTCCGTGCTCAGAAGTGGAGGTTCCGCTGTGAAATCTCTCTCTCCCTGTGGGCTGAGCACAGAATGCTGTGGGCACGCGCCTAGCTCCCTGGTGCAAATACCCATAGGAGAAGATACAGTGACAAAATGTGGAGCAGAGTCTGAGGAAAAGACCATACAGAGACTGCCCCCACCCCTGCCAGGGATCCATCCCATATACTGTCACCAAACCCAAACACTATTGTGGATGCCAACAAGGGCTTACTGATAAGGGCCTGATATAGCTGTCACCTGGGAGGCTCTGCCAGTGCCAAATACTGAGGAGGACACTCTCAGCCAACCATTCAACTGAGCACAGGGTCCCCAATGGAGGAGCTAGAGAAAGGCCCCAAGGAGCTGAAGGGGTTTCCTGGGCCATAGGAAGAACAACATGAGCCACCCAGTACCCTCAGAGATCCCAAGGACTAAACCACCAAACAAAGAGAACACATTGAGGGGCCCATGGCTCCAGATGCATATGCATCAGATGATGGCCTTGTTGGACATCAAAGGGAAAAGTGGCCCTTGGTTCTGAGAAGGCTAAATGCCTCAGTATAGGGGATGCCAGGACAGGGAAGCGGGAGTGGGTGGATTGGTGAGCAGTGGGAGCAGGGATAGGTTAGGGGATTTTCTGGTGTGGGGGAACCAGGAAACAGGACAACATTTGAATTGTAAATAAAGAATATATCTAATGAAAAACAAAAGCAAATAGCAAAATGAAGTCACTCATGTTGAAGTTCCTTACAAACCAGGACTGAGTTGTGAATTGATTGATCTCCAGATAAATTGAAAGGGGGTGGAGTATGGCTGGGTGATGGCCACATTTTCCAGACAGGTCTCCCACTATTCAGAGCTCAAGGAACTTGAATAGGTAGAAGAGTCTCAGAGACAGTAGATGGGGAGGGGAACTGTGAAATGCTTCTGGATATTACCTGATGTTGTAGAGTATCTTCCTTTGCGTTTGAAACATTCCATTTTGCTGGAAGTTCCCTAAACAGGAAGAAAAACAACTCAAACTAGCTTTGGAAGTTGCTGAGATTGACCAGATTCACTAGACTCCTCCCCATCAGAGAGAGAGAGAGAGAGAGAGAGAGAGAGAAAGTCCTGCTCAGACAAGCATGACTGGACCACCTTCCCAGAAGAGGTTTAGATTAACTGACTCACTTGGAAAGGACAGTGCCCAGTCGCTGCCTGCAGGCTGTGCAGTGAGCTCCAGGTTCCCAGCGTTGTTGTGAGCTGTCACCATGCTGGGGTGGGCTTTGGTGATGCAGTTGTCTTTGAATCACTTACGTAACCCCTCACACTCCTTTGCTAAAGGAGGAAAAGTCATTCTCTTTTGGGACCACGGCTGATGTTGTCTCATGTCTCAGTAAGTGGCCACAGATCCTTATGCACATGGGCAGTACTAATTGAACTTAGAGGGTTATTAATAACAAAAAAATTAAAATGAAAGAAAACATGGAGTTGGAAAGGAAATAAATGGGGGACTTGGGGTAGCTGGAGAGAGGTACTAGTGGATGGATATAATCAGTACACCTTGTGTGCATGTATGAAACTATAAAAGATACACATTATTTAAAAGTATAAGGGCTGGAAAGATGACTGAGTGGTTAAAAGCATGTGCTGCTTTTGTAGAGGACTCAGGTTCGGTTTCCAGCACTTGCCTGGTGATTACAGTCCCACAGGATCTGATTCACACTCCTAACCTCTGCAGGTACCAGGCAAACATATGGTACATTAGATACATGCAGATAAAACACTCACATGTAGAATGAAATGAATGACTCTGATACAATTATTTTAAAAGTATGTGGTAGCTGTTAATACTAGTATAATGAATGAATTTCAGTCATCTTTTTAAAGGTCTGTTAGCATTCCTTCTAGACTCTGCCCCACAGTTACCTGGCAACAGCCAGGAATGCCTGACTCACTACAAAAGGGATAGCTTGCCCCCTCCTTACTCTCTTAGTCTCTTCTCTCTCTCTCCCTCCTCTCCAAATCCCCTTCCCCCTCTCTCCTCATGTTCAAGGGTAGCCTCTATTTCTCTGTCTCTGTCTCTCTCTGTCTCTCTGTCTCTGTCTCTCTGCCTCTCTGTCTCTGTCTCTGTCTCCACCCCCTGCCTCTCCCCTCCCCAGTCTTTCTGTTGTGAGACATCCATTGTTATTCCATCCATATTGAATAAAGAAAGCTGATGACTCCTGCCTTAACTTACATTGTTCTGTTGATATAGAGAACTCTGAGTGATACACAGTTTAAGCCAGATGGCTTTTAGAATCACCAATCAGTGGGGAAAAATCCTCTCTCCATAAGTGAGCTAGCAAACACCATGCCTAGAAAAAAAATAAACAAAATAAAAGTGAAATAGACGCTGAGAGATTTTTAATTTTTCACTTTTTTTTTGTCTTAAGGTGTGTAAGAAAGATTCTTTTTGTTTTATTGTTTACATATATGTGACAGTGTGTGCTGTGAGTAGAGGGTGTTGCCAGCAGTGGTGTGACAGAGCATTTAATGCCCCGGAGGTAGAGTTTAAGGCCACTTTGAGCTACCTAACATGGATGTTGGGATACAACCCAGATTATCTACAAGAGTAGCAAACCATCTTACCCAGTGAGCCACTTCTACTGTGAAGAAAAACAAGAAGACATGGCCCATGAGGATGAAAATCCACAGCATAATAACCTTTCTGTTTATGTCTCTTTCTTCTCCTCTCATCCTATAAAAATCTCTCGTACCCTGAGATCCTTAAGATAGGCCCTGGAGCAGTACCATCTTCCCCTGTCTTATCAAGATAGTAGCTCTCAAATAATAGTGGTTTCCTTCCCATCAGCTTTTGGGTAGGGGTAGCTGGACCTGGGTTGAATGCTATTACAGGAGAAATCCAGGCTTTATGAACATAGATTTCTAGTAGTAATACTGTATCCTGGACTAGAAATATAGTGTGGACAGTAGAATAATAGCCTACTATGCATGAGGACCTGGATTCCACCCCACAATTCTTCATAACTGAGTGTAGTGGCACACACAGTAACCCCAGCACTTGAGAGGTAGAAGAAAGATGATTGTAGGTTCAAAGTTATCCATGACTACATCTCATGTTTGAGGCCAGCCTGATCTATATAAGATTCTATTTCAAACAATGAACAAAACATAATCTGCTTTCCAAACACCTACGTGTTCTGTTAACATAGCTAGAGACTGATACTCAGGATCGCCTTCACTGCCTGTCTGCTGAAGCAAAGCAGTGAATCAGAGAAACAAGATACAGTGGAATGAATTAGAGAAAGAAGGAATTAGAGAACTCATTTGTGAGTCTATCTGGCTTGATGTCCCATCTTCTGAGCAAGGAGAAACATCATTAGGTACTGATGAGCACAGTCCCCTGTGAGCTGGACCCTCATTACATCCCTGTCTCCCAAGTCCTCAGATGGTGGGGCCCTGTACAGACCACACCTCAATACCCACTTTTCTGTCTTTATGTGCATGGTGGTTTGAATAAGAATGGCCCCCACCCTAGTTACAGTAGTGCTGGGGAGCTCACCCTGCTCATGCTGACAGGAAGAGCTGGGCTGTCCAGCTTAGCTACCACCCAGGCTTAAATACAGGACTCAGAGTTGGCCACCCCAATATCTCCATTATCTGTGAATTTGGGGTGTATGAATGGGCCATTCCTGCTGTTCCAAAGCTTCAGGGTCTCCATGACACAGGACAACAAGAAGATAACTGGGAGGAATCTCAGTGAGGATTCAATATTGACGGTGTCACAGAAGCCAGACCAATGACATATTATCATGAACATTCTCAGTGAAGATGTGTGGACAGGGGGATATATTGTGGGACACACTGACACACTACAGCTTCCAAGATGAGATGTTTTCTATGCTTTGTTTTGGTTGTGTGTTTTGTTTTATTTTTGGTGGGGAATTGCAAGGGTAGAGGGCAGATACAGTAAGTGGGGACAGGGAGATGAGTAAGACTGGGGTACATGATATGAAACTCACAAAGAATCAATAAAAAAATAAGAAGAAGAATAGTCCCTCTCAGGCTCATATATTTGAATGCTTACCAGGGAGTGAAGGTATTTGTAAACATTTGAAGGATTAGGAAGCCTTATCTTGTTGGAGGAAGTATGGTCTTTGGGGGAAAGTGTGTCATAGGGGGTGGGCTGTGAGGTTTCGAAAGTCTGTGACAGGCTAGATAAGTCTCCCTACACCCCCACCCTACTCTCCCACCCCACCCCCATGCCACCCCCTTGCTGCCTGTGGAACAGGGTGTGGTTGTTACCTCTTTGCTAGTGCCTTTGAGCTCCTGTGTTCCCCAACAAGCTGATCATGGACTAACCCCTAAAACTGGAATCAAGCCCCTAGTTAAACACTCTTTTATGAGTTGCCTTGAACAAGGTGTCTCTTTACAGCAAGAGAACAGTGAATAAGACAGTGTGTTTTTCCCTTTCCTCCTTCCTTCTAGACAATTAAAATGGTCATCTGTATATTAAAAACAAAAACAAAAAACAAAACAAACTCATACCATAGGTCAGTTAACAGTTTTGTCCACCAGAGAATAGATGCGCTGTCTGGAGACACCTTTAGTTGTCATAATGCAGGAGAAAGTGTGGTTGCAGCAGACACTGACTAAGTAGAGGTAAGGGTGCAGGTAAGTGCCCTAAGGCGCACATCACAGACCCACAACACAGAACTATCCTGCCTGTCTTTCTCTCCTCTCTTTCTTCCCTCTCCCACTAGTGCTTTCTTCCCTATTACAAATGCATTCTTTTTCCAACTTCTTTCCTCTCTTAATAACAAATGAAAGGGAGCATGACTTTTCTTTTTTTTTGTATTAATATTTTTATTTTCTATATTCTTTGTCTACATTCCAAATGATTTCCCCTTTCCCAGATCCCCCCCCCCCATATATCCCATAACCCTTTTTCTCTCCATCCATTCTCCAATCACCTCCCTCCTTTTTTTCTCTGTCCTTATATTCCCCTCCAATGCTAGATCAATCCTTTCCAGGATCAGGACCTTCTCCATACTTCTTCATGGGAGTCATTTGTTATGTGATTTGTGCCTTGGGTATTCAGGGCTTCTGGGCTAATTAATATCCACTTATCAGAGATTGCATTCCATGTGTATTCTTTTGTGACTGGGTTACCTTACTTAGGATGATATTTTCCAGATCAAACCATTTGCCTAAAAATTTTGTGAATTCATTGTTTCTAATTGCTGAGTAGTATTCCATTGTATAAATATACCACATTTTCTGTATCCATTCCACCTTTGAGGGGCATATGGGTTCTTTCTGGCTATTAAAAATAAGGCTGCTATGAACATAATGGAGCATATGTCTTTATTGCATGCCAGGGAATCCTTTGGGTATATGCCCAGGAGAGGTATAGCAGGGTCCTCCGGAAGTGTCATGTCCACTTTTCTGAGGGACCGCCAGACTGATTTCCAAAGTGGTTGTACCATCTTACAGCCCCGCCAGCAGTGGAGGAGTGTTCCTCTTTCTCCACATCCTCGCCAACACCTGCTGTCTCCTGAGTTTTTGACCTTAGCCATTCTGACTGGTGTAAGGTGAAATCTCAGGGTTGTTTTGATTTGCATTTCCCTAATGACTAATGATGTTGAGCACTTCTTAAGGGGCTTCTCGGCCATCCGAATTTCTTCAGGTGAAAATTCTTTGTTTAGATCTGCACCCCATTTTTAATAGGGTTATTTGGTTCCCTGGGTTCAAACTTCTTGAGTTCTTTGTATATATTGGATGTTAGTCGTCTATCAGATGTAGGGTTGGTGAAAATCTTTTCCCAATTTGTTGGTTGCCATTTTGTCCTTTTGACAATGTCCTTTGCCTTACAGAAACTTTGTAATTTTATGAGGTCCCATTTGTCAATTTTTGATCTTAGAGTGTAAGCTATTGTTGTTCTATTCAGGAACTTTCCCCCTGTGTCCATGTCCTCAAGGGTTTTCCCCAGTTTATTTTCTATTAGTTTCAGTGTGTCTGGTTTTATGTGGAGGTCCTTGATCCACTTTGGAGTACAAAGAGATAAGAATGGATCAATTCACATTCTTCTGCATGCTGACCTCCAGTTGAACCAGCACCATTTGTTGAAAAGGCTATCTTTTTTTTCCCACTGGATGCTTTCCGCTCCTTTGTCAAAGATCAAGTGACCATAGGTGTGTGGATTCATTTCTGGGTCTTCTATTCTATTCCATTGATCCACTTGCCTGTCACTGTACCAATACCATGCAGTTTTTAACACTATTGCTCTATAGTATTGCTTTAGGTCTGGGATACTGGTTCCCCCAGAAATTGTTTTACTGTTGAGAATAGTATCCTGGGTTTTTTGTTATTCCAGATGAATTTGAGAATTGTTTTTTCTAACTCTGTGAAGAACTGAGTTGTGATTTTGATGGGGATTGCATTGAATCTGTATATTGCTTCTGGCAAAATGGCCGTTTTAACTATATTAATCCTGCCAATTCACGAGCATGGAAGATTTTTCCATTTTCTGAGGTCTTCTTCGATTTTCTTCTTCAGAGACCTGAAGTTCTTCTCATACAGATCTTTTATTTGTTTGGCTAGAGTCACACCAAGATACTTTATATTGTTTGTGGCTATTGTGAAGGGTGTCATTTCCCTAACTTCTTTCTCAGCCTGCTTATCCTTTGAGTGTAGGAAGGCTACTGATTTGCTTGACTTGATTTTATAACCTGCCACTTTGCTGAGGCTGTTTATCAGCTGTAGGAGTTCTCTGGTAGAGGTTTTCGGGTCACTTAAGTAGAGTATCATGTCATCTGCAAATAGTGATAATTTGACTTCTTCCTTTCCAATTTTTGACCTCCTTATGTTGTCTAATTGCTCTAGCCAGAACTTCCAAGTACTGTATTGAAAAGATATGGAGAGAGAAGACAGCCTTGTCTAGTCCCTGATTTTAGTGGGATTGCTTCAAGTTTCTCTCCATTTAGTTTGTTGTTAGCTACCAGTTTGCTGTATATTGATTTAACTATGTTTAGGTATGGGCCTTAAATTCCTGTTCTTTCCAAGACTTTTAGCATGAAAGGGTGCTGAATTTTGTCAAATGCTTTTTCTGCATCTAATGAGATGATCATATGGTTTTTTTCTTTGAGTTTGTTTATGTAGTGGATTGCATTGATGGATTTCCTTATATTGAACCATCCCTGCATCCCTGGGATGAAGCCTACTTGATCATGGTGGATGATCATTTTGATGTGTTCTTGGATTCTGTTGGCAAGAATTTTATTAAGTATTTTTGCATTGATATTCATAAGGGAAATTGGCCTGACGTTCTCTTTCTTTGTTGGATCTTTGTGTGGTTTTGCTATCAGCATAATTGTGGCTTCTTGAACAAGGTGGGTAGTGTTCCTTCTGTTTCTATTTTGTGGAACAGTTTGAAGAGTATTCGTGTTAGGTCTTCTATGAAGGTCTGATAGAATTGTGCACTGAAGCCATCTGGTCCAGTGCTTTTTTTGATTGGGAGACTTTCTATGACCCCTTTTATTTCTTTAGGGGTTATGGGACTGTTTAGATGACCTATTTGATCCTGATTTAATTTTGATGTCTGATATCTGTCTAGGACACTCTCCATTTCCTCCAGATTCTCCAGTTGTGTTGAGTATAGGCCTTTGTAGTAGGATCTGATGATTTTTTTGAATTTCCTCAGTTTCTGTTGTTATATCTTCCTTTTCATTTCTAATTTTGTTAATCTGGACACTGTGTATGTGCCCTTTGGTTAGTCTGGCTAAGGGTTTATCTATCTTGTTGATTTTCTCAAAGAACCAGCTCCTGGTTTTGTTGATTCTTTGTATGGTTCTCTTGGTTTCTACTTGATTGATTTCAGCCCTGAGTTTGATGATTTCCTGCCTTCTACTCCTCCTGGGTGAATTAGCTTCTTTTTGTTCCAGGGCTTTCAGGTTTGTCGTTAAGCTGCTAGTGTATGCACTCTCCATTTTCTTTTTGGAGGCACTCAGGGCTATGAGTTTTCCTCTTAGCATTGCTTTCATTGTGTCCCATAGATTTGGGTATGTTGTGTCTTCATTTTCATTAAATTCTAAAAAGTCTTTGATTTCTTTCTTTATTTCTTCCTTGACCAAGGTATCATTGAGTAGAATATTGTTCATTTTCCATGTGTATGTGGGCTTTCTGTTGTTTTTGTTGCTATTGAAGACCACTTTTACTCCATAGTGATCTGATAGGTGGCATGGGATTATTTCTATCTTTTTATATTTGTTGAGGTCTGTCTTGTGACCATTATATGATCAATTTTGGAGAAGCTACCATGAGGTGCTGAGAAAAAGGTATATTCTTTTGCTTTAGGATAAAATGTTTTATATATATATTAAATCTAATTGGTCCAAAGCTTCGACTAGTTTCACTGTGTCCCTGTTCAGCTTCTGTTTTCCTGATCAGTCCATTGAGGAAATTGCAGTGTTGAAGTCATCCACAATAATTGTGTTAGGTGCAATGTGTGCTTTGAGCTTTAATAAAGTTTCTTTTATGAATGAGGGTAGCCTTGCATTTGGAGCATAAATGTTCTTCTTTGTGGGATTGAGAGTTCTTCTTTGTGAATTTTTCCTTTGACCAGGAAGAAGTGTCTCTCAGAGTCTCTTTTGATGACTTTGGGTTGAGCATGACTTTTCTTAAATGAGTCAATATCATGTCTTAATACTCAAATGGCTAAAATTACAAGAGACAATGTGGTGGAATTTAAGATGTCAGGGCTTGCTGACATGGGCTATGATGTGAATGCTGCTTTCCCTGAGGGGTTAGGCCTGCTGGAGCTTGAAAACCATGGTACATTGCAGATTGTCCCCAGGACGTGAAGATTTGTTTACAAGGAGACAGTGTTGCCCAGTCCCAAAGTTCTTTAGTATGCTTTTGTCGCAGTTACTAAACTCTGCATTAGTTTGTTTGGGCTGCCAAAAAAATATATCATAGAAACTAACTTTTCATACAGTCGTAGAGGATTGATATCTGAGTTCAAGTTGTCAGTAGGCTTATAGGGCTAATATCATTTCACTTTCCTCGTAGAAATCTGTCTCCGCCCTTTAACTTTGCATGTCCTTTCTTCTATGTAACATGTTTTTGTCTTAATCTCTACCTAGAAAGGTACCAGTCAGTTGGCTTAAGGCCTGTTATAAACAGTCTAAAATCTTATATTGTTAGAGATCATATCTATTTTATTGAGAGTCACTGGGGATGGAGAGGACAAAACATTAACTTGTATTAGTAACCACTTTTATCTTTTTCTTCTTTTCTAATTTTATATTCTATGCTAATATTGCTTTGCTATATAACAGATTTGTTTCAGAGTCAGGACCTAAGTACATATGCTGGTCTAAAACATTGCCTGTTTTAGCCTCTTTAGTGCTGGGATTGTGAATGGTACCATTAAGCCAAGAACTACAAGTCATCTCAATGAAGTCACTAGAAACCCATACTCTGTTTCAGGTATTGGACCTGGAATTTATGCTTCACACATAGTGGGCAGGTGTTCTATCTCTGAGGCACACCCATTTTCCAAAATCTTTCTGAGTTAGGTTTTTCCATGACTACCCCCTCCAAACTGCATGTATTAAAATCTTTATTTGCAATTATTCCTGAAGCAATCTTACTGAGGAATAAGGATTCTTTATATACATTTAAGATGAGACTGATGTTAGATTTGGGTGGGCTTCTAACTTAGTCCAGCTGTTGTCCTCTAGAAAAAAAAAATGACCGTTGAGAAACAGTGGAAGACAAAAAGAAGAAAGATAGTGTGAAGACACAGGACAGACTCCAGCCATCACAAAGCAGGATGGCATCGGAATGGAAGAACCTGGTGAAGACTACATATTGCCAACAGACCAGCAGGAGGGAGGACAACGGCAAGGGACACATTTTCTTTACAGCTTCCAGAAAGAACTAAATTTCTGTCACCACCATGACTCGGACCCATGGCTTGCAGAACCGTCCTGCTCTAAGTGTCTGTTTTTAAGCCCCACAGTCTGTGCAGCTTTACCAGGACAGCCATGGAAAACTATCACACATCCCATTTTCTGTATTCTATAACTACAGCCAGAACTACTGAGGTCTGCATCACTTCTCACCTTGCTTTGCACTGTCATCTCAGGTACCACTGCCTCTATAAAGGCTTCTTCTTCCACTAATTTTTTAAAAAACTCTCTCTCTCTCTCTGTATGTGCGTGTGTGTGTGTGTTGTGCATGTCTGTGTTTGTGTTTGCAGGGTCTCTGTGTGTATCTCTATAGGGTGTGTGTGTGTGTGTGTGTGTGTGTGTGTGTAGCTTTCTCATGGCAACTAGGAAAGGAGGTGAAACCCAACAAGATTGTTATTCAGCTCAACTGCTTTATTTCTCTCTCTCTCTCCCTCTCCCTCAAGCAAGGGTCATCAACTCTGATAGCTTAGGTGGGCACTGCTCGATGGGAAATTATTTACATCCAATTACAAGGATTCTGCATGGCAGTCTCATTCACGGAGTGAGCGGTGATTCAAAGTTGAATTTGAACGTTGCCCACACTAATGCTTCATCTTTCTTCTGTCTGTCTGTTTGTCTATTGTTATTTTCTAGTTCATTGTACCACAATGACACACAGTGACAGATTATGACTCCAAGCGCTTCTCCTTTTGCCCTCACAGTAAATGCTAACCCTCTCATTTATAGTTTCTGAAAACCCTTCAATGTGTCTTGAATGTTTACTAAACAATAACACTGTACAAAGTGCTACAAAACTCTAAAAACACTATGGAATTTATAAAAGATGAGGCAGTTGGCTCATTATGAAGTAGGTCTGGGCTTTCGATGATGGTTGTAGCAATCTAGAATGATATCTCATTGCACCCCTTGTGCTGGGACACTAACCCCCTCAGTTTGTCATTATTCCATCTTTTGTCACACCCTCTCACTTGCTTCTCTTGAGTCCCACTTCTCTCTGTACCTGCCATCTGACACAGCTGATTTTCCCCAGGCCTTTCCTTTCTCTCTGCTTTTTACTTGCAATGCTCTTCTCTGTTTGCAAGTTTATTACAAGCTGCCTTTGAGAAGGCCTTGAGAAAGGCTTTCTCTTTTCCTTTATAAGATGTCCCAATGCCCAATTAGAGTGATTCTACCTGAGCAGTTCCTCGAGTTGTTAAGCTGCTTTTTTATCTTAATTTATTTGGCATTTTAGCAAACCGCTTCCAGATCTATCAGGAAGTCAAATCTTGGCTCAGCCATTTGTCTAGCTCTAAGACCTCGGATAAGTACAGTAGCAGCTCTTCCTTCCTTTGTAAGATGAAGGGGACTAACAACAATTGCCTTCAAGCAAGTATTTCATTCCTTTTCTCTTAGCATGCAATGCTGGATTATTAAGTTTGTATCAAATCAGCAATGACATTTCTTGGCTTGAATATTTAATTGAAGGGTAGTACTCTGCTGCTTCCTTTTCCATATGTGGTACCAACACTATTTCAAATACCAACCAGACACATTTGAAAGAGAATATTCTACAAAATTAAAGGGTTCTCTACACATTCTGGTCTCAGAGTAGGAGAGCCTCTAGCTGAATATATAAGGCATATAGAATGATAAGGAAATAAGCTTTAGAGTGAGGGTTGCCTATTACTGCTATAGAACCTGACCTAGCCTGACTAATACAGACCTCCTTATGCAAAATGCTTGGTACTTCACAGATAGGAAATGCTTAATCATTTAAAACATTCACATTCATATAGTATCCAGTGAGATTGGGATGATGTCAGTCTTACTTAGGCAGACCCATTCACTCTCAGTGTTGTTTTGTGATGTGGTTTGAAAGATCTCACAAGCAACAAGCTTCAAGTTATGTATGTGGCTCTTGCTTCCTTCAAACTTATTCGTTCAACCTCAAATTAAGCCCTCCATCATGCCATTAACTTACAGCAGATGATTTGTAGATTCAGGAAGCCCTTCACCAAGTGTTATTGTCTGACCAGACTTCCAAGAATCTATCTGGTACCCTTTGTGGGAGAGGTCTCATCCTTTCTTCACCTTATGGGCAGAAGCAATGTGCAGAGTTGGTGTATCCCAAGAGGCCTCTGTCTCTAGGATGCAGAGGCTCCTTGGTGTTATGTTTAGGTCAACTTACTGCTGAGTCACAGAGACTTGCTCTCCAGATTGACTCCACCATTTTCTTGTTCTGTAAATCTAGGCAAGCTGATTAACTTTTTTGCACTAGTTCCCCATGAATAAAACCCGAAAAGGAAAAGTGGTTATCTCACAATCACCAAGAGAATTAAAAGAGATGGCAAGAAAGAAACATTTGGCAATGTGCCCAGTCTGTAGTAAGTGTCTAATAACAACAGCCGCAGCGCAGACCACTGCTTCTGCCAAATACTGTACAGAACCCACTGAGCAGCAGTGCTCTTTGTTCAACAGGTAGGGGGAGGGAGGTGAAGGAAACAGAGACCTTTAGTTCAGGTTTGGAGGACAACAGGACTTTTGTGAGCCTATTAATCTCTATAGAATGGCTGTAGAGACAAACCACATAAAACTGGACCTTTGACAAGCCTTAGGAATGAGTGGAATTTATGCCTAAGGGTCCAGTAAAGCAGCTATCATTTCATATATAATAATATAATATAATAACAATGTATAGGTGTGGGGATACAGCTCAACTGACCTCACAAGCACATGGACTGGGATTTGACCCCCAGAGCCCATGTAAAAGAGCTAAATACAGTGATGCATAACTGTAACGGAAGCAACAGTGAGCTGGGCTGGTCCCTGAGGCTTGCTCGTCAGCACCCCAGCTGACTTGCTGAACGTCCATGCCAATGAAGACCTGAAGAAGGGCTCCAAAGCCCTTCCTATACCCTCCACATGCATGTGCTCATGTGTGTGCTTGCCCATCTACACATACACAAGGTATAATAGCATATAGCACCTATTAATATAGATACTATTACATTTAAATGTGCAAGCGACTATAATTTTATTGTTTCCCTGGAGTTTTCAGATGTATAAGAGTTCCCCCCTTGAAAAAGGAATCAAGTACGAAAGGTAAATAGAATTTTCAAGATGTTATAAAAATACAGTGACAAAGTTCAAGACTGGGAATTCCACATAGGTGTGAATGAGGCTTGTCCTGAGATGGGTGTCCTAGGGATGTAGACTCTTTATTTTCCTTTTCCACAGAGCAGGAATTTCCTTATGTGGGGAGTTGGAGGATGATTTGGGCAAATGATGCATTTCACTTGGGGACATTCCAAACAAGTCTGGGAGATATCTAATAAGCTTTACCTGTGCACCCAGAGGGTGGGGTAAAGTACAGATGTGCATCCTGAGGGTGGGGTGGAGTACAGATGTGCATCCTGAGGGTGGGGTGGAGTACAGATGTGCATCCAGAGGGTGGGGTAGAGTACAGATGTGTATCCAGAGGGTGGGGTGGAGTACAGTTGTGCATCCTGAGGGTAGGGTAGAATACAGATGTGCACCCCGAGGGTGGGGTGGAGTACAGATATTCATCCAGAGGGTGGGGTGGAGTACAGATGTGCATCCAGAGGGCGGGGTGGAGTACAGATGCATATCCAGAGGGTGGGATGGAGTACAGATGTGCATCCAGAGGGTGGGGTGGAATACAGATAAGCATCCTGAGGGTGGGGTAGAGTACAGATATGCATCTAGAGGACAGGGTGGAATACAGATGTGCATCCAGAGGGTGGAGCAGAATACAGATGTGCATCCAGAGGGTGGGGTAGAGTACAGATGTGCATCCAGAGGGTGGGGTAGAGTACAGATGTGCATCCAGAGGGTGGGGTAGAGTACAGATGTGCGTCCAGAGGGTGGGGTAGAGTACAGATGTGCATCCAGGGGGTGGGGTAGAGTACAGATGTGCATGCAGAAGGTGGAGCGGAATACAGATGTGCATCCAGAGGGTGGAGCGGAATACAGATGTGCATCCAGAGGGTGGGGTAGAGTACAGATGTGCATCCAGAGGGTGGGGTAGAGTACAGATGTGCGTCCAGAGGGTGGGGTAAAGTACAGATGTGCATCCTGAGGGTGGGGTAGAGTACAGATATGCATCTAGAGGACAGGGTGGAATACAGATGTGCATCCAGAGGGTGGAGCAGAATACAGATGTGCATCCAGAGGGTGGGGTAGAGTACAGATGTGCATCCAGAGGGTGGGGTAGAGTACAGATGTGCATCCAGATGGTGGGGTAGAGTACAGATGTGCATCCAGAGGGTGGGGTAGAGTACAGATGTGCATGCAGAAGGTGGAGCAGAATACAGATGTGCATCCAGAGGGTGGAGCGGAATACAGATGTGCATCCAGAGGGTGGGGTAGAGTACAGATGTGCATCCAGAGGGTGGGGTAGAGTACAGATGTGCGTCCTGAGGGTGGGGTGGAGTACAGATGTGCATCCAGAGGGTGGGGTGGAGTACAAATTTGCATCCTAAGGATGAGGTGGAGTACAGATGAGCATTCAGAGGGGGAGGTAGAGTACACATGTGCATCCAGAGGATGGAGTGTAGTACAGATGTGCATCCAGAGGACAGGGTGAAGTACAAATGCACATCCAGAGGGTGGGGTGGAGTACAGATATGCATCTAGAGGACAGGGTAGAATACAGATGTGCATCCTGAGGGCGGGGTGAAGTACAGATATGCATCTAGAGGACAGGGTGGAATACAGATGTGCATCCAGAGGGTGGGGTGGAGTACAGATGTGCATCCCAAGGGTCGGGTAGAGTACAGATGTGCATCCAGAGGGTGGGGTGGAGTACAGATGTGCATCCTGAGGGCGGGGTGGAGTACAGATGTTCATCCAGAGGGTGGGGTGGAGTACAGATGTGCACCCAGAGGGTGGGGTGGAGTACAGATGTGCATCCAGAGGGTAGGGTGGAGTACAGATGTGCATCCAGAGGACAGGGTGGAGTACAGATGCTCTTCTGTTTGCTTTTCTCTTTCATTAAATTCATCTTGCTTTTATAATAAGACAAAAAGATAGAAAACAATTTCCAGGAAAACACAGGCAGATGTTGGATGTCCAGACAGTGGTGGTCTTTCTGTAGAACTTGTAGAGAACAAATCCTGCATCACATGGCAGATCAAAGGCTTCCCGTTTCTTGGGCAAGTGTCCAGATGCCGAGCCCTCATGAGCTCAGGGATGCTGTTCAGAAAGATGCCTGGAGCAATCTCGTCTTCTCTGAGTTACTGACTCATCAGGCCTTCCTTTCTCATCTTGTGACTAAAGGGAATGATTCTTGGAGATATTACATTATTTATGGGAGGCCATACAACTCATTAGTGGCAAAGTTAGGAAAAGAATCCATAGTCTATAACTTCAACTCTTCCCTCTTTATGTTGCCGTGGAAAGCTTTGATTTCAGAGCTAGAGGGAACTTTACCTCTTATCTTGTAAAAATGGAGGCACAAATTAGTAAAATAACCCGAGTACTCACTGGGTAGCTGTAATTACAAGATAAGAATTTAGATTTCACTGTTTACCAATTGTTTTATTCCACCTTTGTTCTTGAAGCATGTGTTATATCCCCACTCACTGAAGGTGTCTTTTTGAAGCTTTTTACTGTGTCAAAGAAAGGAATCACATGTTTCAGTCACCTCTAACACAGGGGTGATTCTGGGAAGGTGAACCCTGTCTGTGAGAACACTCTCTTCTATAGCAAAAGATAGGAGACGGTGCAGCTCTGACCACAGAGCCTGTTGGGTCTTGTCCTCAGAGCAGAGTCTGCAGAGCCAGCCTTTCCTGTTAGAGTTTGTAGAGCATGAAGCCACCATAGACTAAAGATCGCCACGTGGGCTCACTCTCAGGCACGCAGCTTTCCCTTCGTCTGTTAAACATTAAACGTTGCTCCAATATGAATTTTGTTTGGAGAGATACCCCTAAGGTGTCTGTTGTAGTAGAAAATGTGGCCCAGGAGAGGTCCCAAGAGATTTAAGCAAAGGGTGAAAGAGTGGAATGCCTTGGAAGAGAGGGCAGAGAACAAGTGTTTGCTGATACTATTGTGTGCCAAATACAAGTATTGAACACTGTTTCATACAGACAAATAATATTGGTCAAAATGCCCTTAGTGCTTGCTGTGTTCTATTGGGTAGAGTGTGTGTCTTGGTGTATTAGAGTTCAAGGACAGTATATTGCAATGGCATGGGCCTCAGGATGACATTGTTAGAAATGATGCAGAGAACTGTATACAGTCTCTAGAAGGTCTGATGCAGGAGACCCTCCATTATATGTCATAGACAGAGTGTAGAGTTACAAATTCTAGTTCAAAGGAAAGCACCAAAGAACAAGTTCCAGGGCTCCCTGATGCTTCTAATTGGTATTAGAGCATTTGGCAAAAAGTGCCATTACCTCTGTCCCTCAAAGTAGCATTTAGCTGACGCATTTGCAGCAGGCATGACACACAAGAGGATTTCAGTGTTTTGTCACCTGCAGGGGATCAGCTGTTCTTAAAAACAGAATGGATAGGAGATGACCTGATGCGTGTCCAGAGGAGGAGCGAACACCCTTAAGGGTCAGAGGCTTTGAGCCTTGTGTGCACTTCTTGACCTTTCCGTCAGTTCCCTGAAGGCTTCCAGTTTCTTATTCACCAAACCTGTTGTGGTCACACTGAGATTTTTTTCTCAAATAAACAGAACCTCTCTTCGCTCTATGTATCTGAAACATGTTTCCTAAACATTGTCCATAGCTGCCTCATTTCTATAAGCCCCTGCACTAGGACCAAGCTCCTCTTAACCTCCTTTAAAATGGAATTCTCACAGAATGAAGCAAACATCTAGAGCAGGGCCAGGAAGCGATCTACGGTTTAAGGTCCAGTCCACCTTGTCTTCTAGTTATCTTCTGGTTTGTAAATACTCAGTAGCCTAACTCATTCACTTCCACCTGTCTGAGTCTGCCCTCAGGCCAGTGACCTGCAGTGTGTGGTGGAGACAATTCCAAGGAGTACTTGCCAGATAATCAAACAAAGTTCCAATTCTTTTCTTTTGAGTCTAAGAAGATTATATAAGTCAATGGATCTTTAAAATACCTCCTCTAATTTTGATTTTTCAGTCCCTTCCTATGAACCTTCAAACTCCAGAGTCCCATGCATTGCACATTAAAAATGGCTAAAGTATAAACTTCTTTAATGTTTAGGAGAAAAATAATTCTGTCTTGGGCTAGATGTCATTAAAATATCTCTCCTTTTCAGATTCCACCCACTCCATTTTCTACCTAAATAAGTTGCACCAACTTCCAAAACATAGATGATTTCCTTCATCCCCATCCACAATGCCCCTAGTCCTTGTAGCTTTCACAATTCTTCCTTATTGGAGGTTGTGCCTATAAAACCATGTTTGTGAGGTTTATTCTGGGCTACCTGTTGGCATCTCTTATGCTATCTTATACTATTATATTATTTAATATATATTAATTTCATTTCCCCAATTAGATGCTAAACCCCTGAGAGTGAAGCCACACTTTGTACTTAATAGTAAAAAGCTTGAGTTACAAACATAAAAGGTAACTCTCATCTTTGCAAACTATGTTGTACAAATGAACTTATGTAAAGTTGAATATCCACACTTGATTGGTTTTTTTTTTTCAGCTGCTTACCAAGAACCCCTTTGGAAGGACCTACATTTATGTCTAGGAATTCCCCAGGGATCTCTCACTTGTGTTCATTACTCATATAGTTAGCTACAGACACTGCTCCGTGTGATGCTGACCTGTTTGAGACCTGTGCTGTTTGTGCTGCTTCTGGAGCTGCCTGGGTTGTATCTCAGTCTACTCATATCAAATGTGGTATTTCCATTTGTAAAGGCCAGACTGTTACTGCATCTCATGGATTTTGAGTGTGACTTTGACTTCATGAAGAAAGTAAACAATTAGCCCATCTATGCTATGTTTTTCATCTGGTCCCTAGGTCATTTCACCAGAGTTCCTAAAGTTTCTGTTCTTTTCCTTGATCTAAATCATGCTCTCCTGGTTGAGTACCAGGAGACTGCCATATTGTGAGGATATCCAGTAGTTATATGGAGGGAAAGCAGTGCCAGCCAGCCCCAATGATTCCAGGCATGTCAGTCTTAGTACCAGGCATGCAAGGAAAGCAACCCTTGGATGTAGTAGCATTTACAGCAGATGCTACACTGAGAAGTATTAAAACTTTTGATCTACAACCTCATCTGAACCATTTCAGCCATCTCCAATCACTCAGCAAGGGTAGCAGTTAGCTGAACCCACAGCAGACTGTCAGGATGGGGCCAGGGCATGGGAAGCGTTTTTTTTCAGTGCCTAAAGCTAGGCACTCACTGACATCCTCTTACCAACCACAACTGAAGACATTCTGATTATTAGGAATACTACAGAAGTGGACACCCAGAGTGCTTCTCCTACAACTCCTGTCCCCTCTGCAAAAAAAAAAAAGTCCTTTTCAAAATCCCAAGCAAGAGGCTGACAATGGCAGCCCATCCTTGGGACCACTCCTAGCAGACAGAAGTTCTGGTGATCATTGATCCCAGCCACAGGACTGACATTGTCCTGACCTTGAGTGTTCCTTCCCATGATGATGTTACAAGTGCCCCTTCCCATGGTGATGTCATGAGTGCCCTTTCCCCCACTTCTCAATTTAGTTCTTTCACTTTGCATTCACTCTGCAAAGTGGAGTGAGAGAGAATGCACGTAGGTGGTGTGAGAGAGAACGCATGTGGATAGAGCAGGAGCTGGCCTTCCGGCCTTGTTGCTGCTGCCCACTAGGATCAACTTCGGATTCCAGTCCGTCCTGTTGATCTGTCCATTTGTCTTTACATCATTTCAGGATGTAGCCCAGGCTGGCTGCATGACTGAGGTCCTCCTGCTTTGCTCTTTAAGCAACACCAGTCTGGTTATTAGCACAAACTCACTTTTCCTTGAGTGTTAGTTGCAGTCTCTGCCTTTATTATTTTAAACGTAAAGCTTCCAGATCACAGATCTGACAGTATGAAGAAGCCGGCTTCTAATCTTTGTGATAAATTCCTCCACCTTTTAATTTTTCCAAGTGACAAAACATGTCATAAAGCATGAGGCACATACACGTCTCCTTTCTGGGTGCCAACCATCCTTCAACACATCATCACAGAACCTATGCTGATGTTAATAGTCCTCTGCTTCCCAAACGACTGAACCAACCTGCATCTTTTGCACTTACTATGCAGTGATGTACAGTGTGGTTTATTCCAAAGGAAACTTGAGTAAGCAGAGAGTTTTAACCTTCATGATTTTCTCTGTAGCTGCCTTGTTTTTTTTGTTTTTTTTTTTTGATAAATAGAATGTATTCATCTCAGCTAATATTGGATTTTTGACACAAACAGATTTTTATCCCAGAGGAAATTTGGAGAATTCATCTTAGCTCTTCAAGAGTTTTCAAAGAATAAACCTGTGAATTAAAATGCCCCTGGCTATCCAAAGTCAAGTGTAAAAGATAATGCCATTAGAACTGGGACATTGGATATGGGATGCTCTATTCTTATCTGTTGAATAGGCAGAGGCAACATAATCAAGCTTTTCAGACATATCCCTCTAAGAAGGGGTGACAACTGTGTCCCTTTTTAAAAGCTGAGTTAATTAAGTACAAAAAAAAAAAATCAGATCCTAAAAGAAAGATCTATGGTGTCAGTCACTGCTCTTGTCTTTCACTGATTTTTCTGATAGCCTTTAGTTAGCATGTTTCCTAACTTTGTAGATCTTAGACTTTACTTTTGACCTAGACAATGTAATGCACCTTCAAAATGTGCCTAGGTCCTAAGAATATTGGTCAATGGATTTCCACAAAGTATTAAGCTCAGTCATAAAGTCATTTAGTCAGACCCAGCTGGAGAATATCATCCTTACCCCAAAGTTCTGGCTCAGGTCCTCTTTAGACTCACTTCTCTGAGTTATCCACATTTCTAATATCATAGTGTTGCCTATTTCAAAAATTTATATAAATAAACTATTTCAGTATATACCTTTCTTAATACAGAGTTTTGTATTTCCCAGATTAGCCTTGGGTTTTTTATGTAGCAGAGGATAATCTCAAACTACTGCTCTTCCTCCCTCTATGTCTCCTGTGAGTGCTAGGATTATAGGCATACACCTTCTTGATTGATTTTATACAATGTTGGATATTGAACTGAGGGCATCATGCATGCTGGGTTGGCATCTTGGTCTTTAGTGTCTGGCTATTTTTGCTCAGTGCATATTTGCATGACTCAGCCATCTTGTTATATGTGTTATTTCCTGGTGTGTGACTACATTATTTTAGTTTCTCTTTTTATTACTCAGGGAAATTTGAGTAGTTTCTATTTTAATGGTGGTATGGATCATGCCTCAAACATTCTAGTGTATTTTTCTAGGTCAGGCCTTGGACACACTCCTGTTGGCAGTGAAATGGTGTAGTACAGAGTTTGCATGTGTGTGTTTGGGTTAGACAATGCTAAATGATTACGCACAGCAGTGATCCCATAATGAATTGCCACCATTTGCCTATGAGAGATGCAGCAGCATTCCCTTACTGAGACCCTGAGTTTTCTGTCTTAGACACTTTGGCAGGTTACATTGGTTTTGCTTCAGTGATACTATGGAAGACAGAAAGCCAGTGGATGGAGCCCTGAGCTGGCCGGTCAGCCTTGCTGCTGCTGCTGCTGCTGCTGCTCATTGGGATCAGTCCCTGATTCCAATTCATTCTGTTTGTCCATTTGTTTTTACCTTATCTCAGAATGTGCCCCAGGCTGGCCTCAAAATCAGTCTGATGGAGGGAACATGGCAGTAAAGAAAAAGCTTGTGACTCTTGAATTTGCACACCCCCTCCCAGACGTGTGACATAGTCACTTTACTTCTCCTAGCTGGGCTTCCTTCTATTTAAAATGAGGCTAGTAATTTCCCCAGGGGATTCAAAGCCCTTGCTTTCAGGAATGTGCTCTGGGCATTTGTAAACTCCCACTTTGTCATGCTTTCAAGTCCACATTTTCTTTGTATTCGGAGACCTAATCATCCACTGGGACTGAACACCAATAAATGATCAGGTAAAGATGGTGATTTTGGGGGTTTGCAAAGTTGTGGCTTAATGGGTCCTGCTATTTTTTTTAAATGGGGCTTTTAAATATGGTCCACAACAAAGAGATATCACGGGGATTACTCTTTTCCCATTTACTGAGGAATGAATAAAAACAAAACTCTGGGTTATTCAAAGCTTTCCATGTTTTTGTCCATCTAGCTCTCTCATTTGTGGGCCAAATACAGTAACTCAGATATGAGAAAACAAAATTTTACTCATGAGAAAAAGACTGTCCAAGCAATCTATCAATAGTGAAACTGAGAAAGCCACTCTGGTCACAGAAAAATGCCTTGTTGGCTCTGCTACTGGCCTCAGTTCAACCACTGGTCCAGCTCCAACATGACTTCAGATAGAAGGATACAAGGACTCAGCTTTAGTTTAGAGAAGTAAGGTTGTTCCTTTCCCTTGGATATCCAAAATGACAACTATCTGATCCAGATACCTGGTGTCTTAGTTTATTGCTGTTAAAAAACCACCATGACCAAGGCAAGTCTTATGAAAGAAAACATTGAACTAGGGCTGGCTTCCAGTTCAGAGGTTCAGTCAAGTATCACCATTGAGAGAAGCATGGCAGCATGCAGGCAGACATGGTGTTGGAGGAGCTGAAAGTTCTACATCTTGATCTAAAGGCAACTAAGAGGAGACTGTCTTCTGCAGGTAGATAGGGGGAGGCATAGAATGAGCACTCGTACCCCAAAACCAATCTCCACAGTGACTCACTTCATTTAACAAAGCCATACCTATCCAATAAGGCCACACCTAATAGTGCCACTTCCATGGGCCACTCATATTCAGACCACCATACCTGGTAAACTTACTTCTGATCACATGTATATCTACAATCTCCCAAAACAACTGTGCCTAATTATTAGAACCCATTTACTAGGCATGGGAGAAATGTTTACATCAGTAAAGCTTCTCCTGGTGTCCATTGTAAGGGTATTTCATATGACTAGTCATCTCAGATTTTCCTGAACTTAGAGGAATACTGGGATATGAAAGTTTCAGTGTAAAACCTAAAACTTGTCAATGTGTTGTTCTCTGTAGGCATTTTTTTTATTTCCTTAACCCAAGATAAGGCTCCTTTTGCAAATTATATGTTGAAAAAATAAGTAGGGGAGTACCAGGACAGGGAAGCAGGAGAGGGTTGATTGGGGAACAGGGGGAGGGGAGGTGGCTTATGGGATTTTCAGAATGGGGGAAACCAGGAAAGGGGAAATCATTTGAAATGTAAATAAAGAATATATCTAATAAAAAGAAGGAAAAAAAAAAAGAAAAGAAAAGCCAAAATCACTGTATTTTATCATATGTGACAATGACTGTGTTCTCAAAACATAGTTTTATTTTTAAATATTATAATGAAATTAAAACTGTGTGTGAGAGAGGGAGAAAGAAAACAAGGAGCCCTTCAAGGTTTCCTAGAGTGGATGCTGCCCCTCTGGTGTAGGGCATCCCAACCTAGAACTCAGTGACTCCATGTGACCCATGCCTAGGCATTCCTCAGAACAGAGAAGCCCTCTATACACTCAGGAAAACATTTTCCAAGTGTTTTCCACATTTGATGGACCCGTCCTAGAACAACAGTGACAGCTTACTGACAGCTCCTGTGCTAGGAAGCTTAGATGTTCTGACACCTGCAGCCGTGCCCCCAGAGGAGATATCCTCTTCCTCCTGATAGAGGCCACCCTGAGTTTTAGCTGGCTTGTGGGGCCCCAGAATAAGGTCTACATGGTCTCATCTCACTTAAAGTTATAGGCTGCTATCTTTCTAAGATTCCACCAGAGAATGTGAGCAGAAACCCTGATGTTTCTACCCACTGTACTTACCTCTCTCCCATACTACTGTTTGGAATTGGCGTGTATTATCCAGCCATTATTGCCAGTGTCAGCACGAAGCCCAGGCATAGCAGTGCAACCCAGAAGGATCCTTGATCCCCAATCTCTTGCAGCAGAGCTGCCGGTCTTAGTTGGCACTGTTTGGCTTGGATTAATCTTTAAGTCATAGTGATTGTGGGCTTCTGATACACAAAGATCAGGTGGCCCACACCCATTATCCCATGTTATCACCATCACTGTTGTTGTTGAGGAGGGTCAAATACTCTGCCCGTGACCACACAGCTAGCTCAAGGTAGACCCTCATCCTGATTGACATACAAGTTGTTCTCTAAGCATCGTGGTTTCCTGAAGACACTTGAAAAAATTTTCCCCTTGCACATACGGCTTTCCTGGAAGAACAAGGGACTCAATGTCCTAAACCCTGCACATATAATACAACATATTCAAGTACATTCATAGAGTCAAAAAACTCATTCCACGTCTACCCAAGGGAACTAAATACACGAGATTCCTTTGAATTAAAGTGTACTTATCTTAAACAGTAGTGACTCCTTAGTTAAGAAACAAATAAAGACATGACCAATTTCAGTATCACCTTCCACAAGTAGGGTGTTTTTTAAATCACTAGGTCTATTCATAATTTTTATAGTGAAAGAAAATTAAAGGGCCATTTTTTGATCAAACAAGTGATCTAATTCAGTCAAAACCTAGCGGGTTTTGTTTAGTGAGATTTAACAATATTATATAACTATTATAATCAATTGAGTGTCCTTGACGCAGCTGGCCTACTTCCCCAGTGCTGAAGTTTCTGACAAACACTCATTTTCTCACGTATTTCCAAAACTGTAGGTTCTAATTCTGTGTTCCAATTAAACAGCAGTACCTTTAATTTTAGACAACCCATATCAGTTGAGATCCCCAAAATTCCATCTTTGTTTCCAAAGGTGTCTGTTTGTTGTTCCAGAAGTTGCTCAGCTACCAAAATAAACAGATGACATATCAGGAGAAATGCTGCTGCCTCGTTGGGCAGATGTCTCTCACGATGGAGACTAAATATAAAGCGCCACTTTTAGGGCAACTATGCCTACAGATTTAAAACATGTTAATAAAGTGTTGGTTGGAAGTATAACACTTTGCTTACTGGGGTTGTAGAACAAATTCACTATTTTCAGGCATGGAAATGCTTAATTTCTGAAAACTAAAGACTTGTATGAACAATTTCATTTGAAACATGAAATTGAAGAGCAGGGGAGATGGCTTGGTGGTTAATATCAGGTGCTGCTCTCACAGAGGACAAGGTTCTCAGCTCCCAGGTCAGGTGATTCAAAACTACTTGTAACACCAGCTATAGGGGAAGTGATGCATTCTTCTGGCTTCTCTGGGCATCGGCATGCACCTGTACAACCTCCTTTCACACACACACACATGTACACATACACACACATTCACACATAAATAAAAAATTAAATCTTGAAATGTATAAACTTTAGAGTTGGATATGGGGAACAGACGTATAGTCCTTGCATCCAGGAGCCCAAAGTGAGAGGTTTAAGAATTTTTTTTTTATATGAACCCATTCTATATAGCAAGTTCAAGGCCAGGCTGAGATATTTGGGTTTTTTTTTTGTTGTTGTTGTTGTTTTTCTTAAATTTTTTATTATCAGAAAAGTCATGAAAACATCGCCTGTTCCTCCCTTGTTTCCTTCCTTCCTTCTTTCCTTCTTCTTGTTCTTCTTCTTGTTCTTCTTGTTGTTGTTCTTGTTGTTCTTGTTGTTCTTGTTGTTCTTTTTCTTGTTCTTCTCCTCCTCCTCCTCCTCCTCCTCTTCTTCCTCCTTCTTTTTCTTCTTTTTTTTTTTTTTTAGATAAAGTTTATACATATAGCTCCTGCTAGCCTAGAATTCAGAGATCAACCTGTCTCTGCCTCCCAGGAGCTGGGGTACTACAGGCAGGCACTACCACATCCAGCCCTGCCCCTCACATGGAGACTATGAAGATCGCTTTGTAGCCCAGGCTAACCTGAAACTCATGCTGTCCTGCCACAGCTTCTAGAGTGCTGGGATTACAGACAGGAGCCACCACTGTGTCTGGTTAGAATCCAGTACTCTCTAATCAGATGTCAGGAAGCAATCACAGGGCGTGAGGGAAAAAGAGCTCCCGACTTTACTTCCAAGACATAGCTGTCTTGTTACAGAGATATTTGTAGTGGTTTGAACATAAAATGTCTCCCTCAGGCTCATGTGTTTGAACTGGTCTCCAGCTGGTGGCACTGTTTTTATTTTTCCTGTGTGTGGCGGGGAAGAAACCTTTGGGACATGGTGTCTAGTGGGTGTATGTAGGGTTCTAAAGCCAGGAGAAATGGTTATAGATGGCCCCATTTGAGGCTCAGATGCTCTGCTTCTGGACTTCAGAGGTCTAATGGGGCCCAGAGACATGTCAGCCTTACTTTCTACCATCAGGAACTTTGCCATTCTCTCCCCACCATGATGGACTGTTGTCTTTCAAACTGTGAGTCTAAAGAATCCCTTCTACCCTTAAGTTTTTCCCATCAAAAAATTGGTGACTGCAATAAGAAAGGTAAAAAACACACATTTGAAGCTAGCCTGGTCTAGATAGCAAGAGCCACCCAGCAGAGAAGTCAAGCACTGCAGAACGTGCAATGTCAGCATCTGGTATTTCACCTGAAAATGCCATTGAATTCAAAGTTCTAATTTGTCTTTCCTTTTGTAACCCACTTGATCCCAAATGATTAAAGCTATGTGGTTTGGAATGTGTCATGGCTTACATTCTAGAGCCATATTTCAAAGAGAAAGGAGTATTTCCCTTGGATAGAAGGCAAACATTCTAGCTGTCTAATTCCTGTTGATCTGTCTATATGTTTGTTACAGAGACTGCCAAGATCAGCCTCTAGCAGCTGCAGTGAAGGCTATCTTCCACACCTTACATGATGCTTGCTAGAACTGGTTCCATTTAGTCACACAGCATGTGTTGATCAACCAGAAGTCGCTCACTCATTTGAAAAATATTTATTGAACCCATCTCTAGATGCTCCATGCAGTGTGCAAAGTCATGGAGACAAAAATTGTGCAAGAAACAAACGTGTCAGCTGCAAAAACAACACCGTGTACTGGGGAATAAAGAATAGAGATGCAGCTGGTTTCGATTTAAAGCCTTCACACAGGACAATGAATGAGTAAGACATTTTCTGTACATTGAGCTAAGTCCCATTTGTAGCCCTTGGCACATCTAGATGACAGATAATTCTGTCTCAGACACTATTAGGTGTCACCCTCCTAGTGTGGGAGTTTTCAAAGGACCTCAATTCTAGCTTTGCAAGACTTTGGGTTGATGATATTTGTAAGTTCCATCCATACTCCTGACCCATAGTATCCACAGAATAGCACATTTCTGTCATTTTTAGCCATTAAATTGTGGCAATTTGCTACAGAGCAACAGAAAATAAGAAGACAGTCACCTCTCATTTTTATGATATTCTTCTGTCAAGCCTACATAGTCTCTGAAGCAACCAGAGCTGTTGTTTCCATGACTCCTAAGGAAAAAAATGTGAGTAGCTAGGAGTCAGAAGTTGAGGCCAAATCCCCTCTGTTGAAGTGATCACGGTGTGTGTGTGTGTGTGTGTGTGTGTGTGTGTGTGTGTGCGCGCACACACAAGCGCAGGGGGGGTGTCATGAAGTCTTCATGAAGACTATATCGCTACATCAACTAAACTGAAATACAAATAAGCACCTCCATGTATTTTCCAAACATACTGGTAATGACCAAGAGAGTCAGAGAGCTGTGCTACAGTGTTTCCTGGAGAATCTTTAAGAAGAATTACTGCTGGATATAGAGCTCAGCGAGGGTCTGTGTGGGAAGGGGAAATGGAAGGAGAGAATGCATGAATGATGCAAAATAAGACTTCAAATTAGCAGTTTTGGAGACTGTAAAACCTGAGTGACTGAGGGAGAGATAATAGGCAAGGGTAGAAAAAAGGCAAGGTCTGGCCCGGGGAAGGTTTGCAGACTCACCAGAGCAAATGTCACTGGGTGGACCAACTTTGCATAGCAAAGGCTTCCTTCTTTTGATGGCTCATTTAAAAGCAAAATCAGAATATATTTTCCTATAATTTTAAAGAAAATTAGCTATCTTAATGTTTTCCCAGAAGTCAAATAGCTAATTAAAGAGTAGTGGTGTGGCATCCAGATGTAGCCGGAAGAAATATCTTCGGAGTGAAAATGGTCAGATACACTGGACTATTGGGTATCCTGCATTTGTGGAGAGGTGGTGACTCCAGACTGTACACGGGCCTGTCACACGCACGTATCTTCTGGTTGTCTTTGGGTCAGCTTCAACATGGGATGCTTCTCCAATGACAGAGGACAGAGATGCAGTAAGGCAAGTAATGCTGTCACAGGCTTTCTTCCTAATGCTGTGATAAAGTACTCTTGACAAAATCAGTTTAGGAGACAATGGATTCATTCTGGCTCTGCTTTAGTTAGGATTTCTATTGCTGTGATAAAACATCGTGACTAAAAGTAACTTGGAAAAGAAAGGGTTTATTATACTTATACTTCTGTATTATATTCCATCACTGAATGAAGCCAGGGCAGAATCTTAAAGAGGGCAGAAGGCCTTGAGGGGATGTGGCTTAGTGGCTTCCTCCCCATTCCTTTTCTATAGAACCTAGGATGACCATCCCAAGGATGGCACCGCTCACAAGGGGCTGGGACCCCCCCCCCCCAGTCAATAATTTAGAAGATGCCTTACAGCTGGATCTTATGGAGGCATTTTCTTAATTGAGGTTTCCTCTTTGCAGATGACTCTACCTCATGTCAAGATTAATAGAACTCGTCAGAACAGGCTCATAGTTCAAGGCACTACATAATGTGGAGGCCAAGAGCTTGAAGCATACAACCACACAGAATCCACAATCAGGAAGTAGTAAATGATGGATATCACCCCTCCCTTTTTCCTCTTAAATACTCCAGGATCCCAATCCAGGGAATGACATCACTCACAGTGGGTATGCCAATTAACACAATCAAGATAAACTCCCCCTAAAGTAGGCCAAAGACCTATCTCATAGATGATTCTGGATTTTGTTAAGCTGATAACCCTATCACAAGTACATAATATTTCTTAAGGCTTCAGCTGGGGAGTGCCACATTACGTTCTACATAAATTATACTAGTCCTGACAAGTCACATAGCTTATCCATCATGGTGGAACACAGAAGGCCACTCTGGCCACAGGGGACACAGTTTAGTTTATAGAAAGGGTATTGATGAGAACTGATAGGAGAAGTGAGCAAGTGAGGGTGACTCCCCAAATGTCCCATGATTCTAAGGACCATCGAAACCTATGCTAGCTTCAAGAGGTGCTGTAAATAAAACAATCATATTAGCAAAGCAGCACAGCAGCCTGCCACTTCCCGATGTCCTCAAGGGCAGGCACCCCTTTGGACTCTTGGTCACAGTTTGTCACCACAGTGTCAAAGCTGGAGTGCACATGCCAAGACTCAGTTTCTTTGTCTCCTGATCCATCGTTTACTTCTGGTGTTAGATAGGCTATTCTAAAGGAACCTAACTTATAGAATGAATATATGAAAAAAAAAATCCTTCAAGAAAGTAACCTGGATCAAATTAAGGGGACAAGCTGGTAAGTAGATCTACTGACAGTTTGGGGAACCCAATACAAAGGGAGAAAACAGGCCTTTGTTTAAAAAATAAAGTTGAAACATTTCTTAAAAAATCAAGAATTTCAAAATGATAACATACAAGAGTTAAGGCAGGAGCAGGGTCCCACACAAACTTGCTAGTCATATATACATATACACAAAGCAAGTGTCCCTGACACTGCAACAGGGAGCAAGAGTGACCAGGAATAGCTATTTGAATGACTGGTCTGCAATTGGAATTGGAACTGAGGCTTTGAGTGGTTCCTGGTCCTTACTCCTCACATCTAAACTTTTATTTGCTCTAGTCAGTGTGCAGTGCAGGTTTTCCCAGGGTGGAATTCTGGATGAGTTTCCCATAACATAAGCTATGGCATGGGCTCACAAAATGATGGCTTCAAATTGTAAATTTGTTGTCTTACAGGTCTAGAAGCTGCAGTTAGGTTGGTTTCTTCTGAGACGATCTGGATAAATAAGCTGTTCCTTGCTTCTTGCCTGACCTCTTGGGGTATGCTGGGCATGTTTGATACACCATTATAACTCTTCGGAGCACCACTCTAAATCTCTGCATACATCTTCAGGTTCTTTCTTCTTACAAGTATTGCTCTGTGTCCAAATTTTTCCTTCAAAGATGGCATCAAACATATACTGTTAAGGACTCACCCTATTCTAAGATGACCTCATCTTAAGTTCCATCTATAAATAGCATTACATTCTGTGGTAATGGAGCATAAGATTTTAACACATGGAACCAGAAGAATAATCTCAAACCCTAACAGCTGTATTTTTCAGCATTTGAAGATTGAGGTCATTTAGTAGAGACACAAATATAAAAGGTAGCTGACTGGCAGCATGTCCCTTTCCTCCATAGTTTTGGGCAGCAGATGGCCATAAACAGGCAGCCACCAACAAGCCAAGACCATCAAACACTTGGGGCAACCCATATGTCAGGGAGTGTGGAAGTCAGCTGTGAAGCTTGTCACTTGATTAACTGTCCTCTTGAACAGATGGACTTTTCATAGTCCTATGACAGTCCCTGAATCATTACCTCAATTACCCAACAGGTGCAGTCATTTCTTGAGCTACTTGGCTTTCAGTCTTTCTATAGAGCACCTCCAACACGGATTTGATTTACAGGGTTATCCAATATCATAGTTTGGCAAACTTGGCCGCACATTAGAGATATCTAGGGACCTCTGAAAACAACAATCCCTCCATTTAGCTGGTCTGAGGTACAATCTAGGCACTGAGAATTTTTTAAAGCTTTCAGGTGATTACAGTATGTGGCTAAGTTTGCAAACCACTGGTCTGGAGCTCTCCCAGACGCAGCCATCTGTATGACGATAATGGTGCTCATTGATTGCAGATGGTATAGCCTGGATTTGTTGCTTGTTGCTTCTAAGTCAAATAATTCAATAGCTCTTTGTTCTTGCTCTGTAATGCCAAATGCACCATTTTTGCTTCTTTAGCATAATTTTTTTCAGCTACTAACAGATCCACTCCTGGCTATCAAGACCTATTTCAGCTTACCGAAGCTGCTCTTCAGCAGAGGTCACCTGTCTGACTGAGGGAATAGATAGGCTTGAGTATGGAACAGCGTACTGTAAGTAGCAGAAGTCTGGGCTACCATATTTAAACTTTATCACCAAGGTACACCGATAAATCATTCCAGTGATTCTCGAACCTACCCACCCCTTCTTTTCTCTCTAAGCCTCTTCATTTACTGTCTCTCCTTGCTTCTCCTCCTCTCCTCCTCTCATGCTTTCCCTGATGCTCTAGTTCTTCCTACCACTTTAGTCCACAGATTATCAAGGATGGGGATGGAGAGCAAGAGACAGGAATTAGACTCAACAGCCAAAAGATTGTCATCAGTACTCTATGATATTTATGATTGCTTCTTACAGAGTTCTGAAGAGAAAACATAGACCCCAAGCACACTCTGGATCTTTATTCTTCGTCTTGGACCAATATGAGGCTAATATGTTCTGAGAGCCCGTATATTGGTCCTAGAAGAACTTGGAGTGGTTAGCTATATACAAGTAATAAATTATAATCACGATTTTTAACATGTCTGTTATCTGCTATGCTTTCTTAGGTGTACAGATAAGTTCAAAACTAAAGACCAAGCCAGGGTGGTTTAGGATCTTTACCCCAGTTTGTATACTGGGAACTTGACTTTTCATTGGCAGGTACTTCTGAAGGTGAGAAAGGAAGTAGGACACAAAAGAATTGAAAACCAAGAAGAAAAAAAAAAGAAGGAGGAGGAGGAGCAAGAGGAGGAGGAGGAAGGGGAAAGCAGAGGGACAGAAGACAGAGGAAAATGGGACAAATAGATGGCCAACAAGAAGTACATAAATAACAAGGCAGGAACTGACCGTGATAGCAGCCTCACAGAATGGAGTCAAGATGGAGAGAAACCCAGAAAACACACTGCCCACATTGTGTCTGGATCTCATTTTGCACCTGAGGCTCCAAGTGGACAAGCTGGGTCGTTCGTTCTATTGCATTGATATGACTTGGGTGAGTTTGTGATGTCACCTGGTTTTAGAAATGAATCTTTGTTTCCCCTTCACCTGGTGCTTTCGTAAAGAGTGAGAGAAAATAAAACCTTAAGTTTTAGGCTCAGTCCAGGAAAACAAATAAAAAATAATGTTAAGTATTAGGCTCTGTTTAACTCAGGACATTAGCAAACCAAGGCAAAATATTCTGATTTTTTTTTTTTTTTTTTTTTGCTGTGGTGGTTTGAATGAAAGCTCAAAGGCCACCTGCTAGTGACAGACTTCCTCTCACAAGGCCACACCTACTACAACAAGGCCACACCTCCTAGGAGTGCCACTCCCTATGGACCTACAGGGAGTGTTTTTGGTAATACAGGTATGCATGGCTGTGGGTCCTCCAAAATCTCTAAGAGAAAACATAACCTCTGTTAGATTCTCATGGCTCTAGGTGTCCATGTCTAAAGACATGGGGTTTAGGATTTGAAAATATATTTCAGAACTAAGGAGTGAAACTGAACCCATTACAAAAGCAAACCATGGTTTGTTGCAAGTTTGTGTAAATTTACAGAAAGGAATATACTTTATAATACATAAATTATCATTTAGTGGAGTCGTTTTATAATTTGGTAAGAAAACTTTTCGAACCATTGATAGATATCCTGAAATTCATATAAATAGCCCTGAATTTTGAGTTGTCTCATTAAAACTATTCAAAGCTATATTGAATAAGTCAATTACTTCAAATCGCATATAGAACACAGAAAGATACTCATGTGAGTTGAGAAGAAAATGGAAGAACAGCTTACATCTCTATCAATACAATAATGTTAAACGAATTTTAAAATATCCACATTCTAGAGTACGATACAATAATCTCAGTGTGATTAAGTTAAAATAGGAATTTAAAAATGAGAGTTCGGCATTTACTGGCATGGAAAGACATTTCAAGCATACGGTTCTAGTGTAGGGGAAAATAAAAATTATAGTATGACCACATTGTCTCATAGTTCTTTTCTGTGTTTCTCTTTTATAATGATAGCAGTAATATTGGATAGTCAGTTCACCCAGCTCCATAGACCCTCACTTTATACTTCTCTCTCTCTCTCTCTCTCTCTCTCTCTCTCTCTCTCTCTCTCTCTCTCTTTCTCTTACACACACACACACACATACAGAGTTGCCAAATAAGGTCACATTCTGAAGTATTGTTATGAATTCAAATTACATTTTCATAGAGAGATATTTCAGCTTCTTACCACAATGTGTTTAATGAGAATACATGGGCAATAAATAATATTGAACATTTTCTATGTGCCAAATATTAAACTAAGGCCCAGGAAGGTGAGAGTATTGTTGCAGGGAGCATTATAATAGTTTTTCTTGGTTATGTAACTTCGTGCTTTTCCTAGTGTTGATAATTGCCTCTTTCTTCCATATGTTTAGCTTTCTATTTATAAATTACTTCAGTTCTCCACAGAACATTATCCTTGTAACATATTTTTCTTACAGTCAAATAAATCAGTTATTCTATCAATTCTACAGATTTTCTGGGTTGAGCCCATTCATATTTCTCAAATTTCTATATTCCCTGTTCTATGTCATTTTCATTGCACTCTGGGGACTTTCTTTCAAAATTATCCTTAAAATCACCTTTGCTTATAGTTTCTTCCAGAGTTGTTTCCCTGGGGGCCTTATTTCTCAGGCATTGGGTGTGTACCTTCATTCTGATGGAACATTTTGTCCATTGACCTTGCAAGCAGTTGAGAATTTGAGAAAAAAATCTAGTGCATCCTTATATGTGATTTCTTCTTTGAACAGATCTGGATTTCTAGCCTGGGAACCATTATTAGTAAGACTTTCAAATAATCTCTGCAGCATCTTTCCCTGTTTAATGTCAGTGTTTCAGTTCAGTACCACACTGCTCTCTAGGAATTCGCCTGTTCCTTTCTCCTTTTCTTCTTCAAAACATAAAAACTCTTTCTCTGCCCCATTGTCTTAAAACATGATGGTATGTCTTGCTTTGACTTCTCGTTTTAAATTCTCAGTAGTAGAACATGAAGAACACCTTTTCATTAGAATAATGCTTTTCAAAATGGGGAAATTCTCTTGTACTTTTCCTTTGGCGATTTCCTTTCCTTTGTAACAACACGTGTTCTATTTTTTGGGACTCTTTTAAGTGAAAATATTGGCTTCCTTGCATCAGTTCTCCAGTTAAACATGTGTGAGCCCGTGCATCTGCATCTTTTCTATTGTTCCATTGTCTCTGAAATGTCCCCAGTTTTTATATTCCAGAGTTCATGCTTAGTTCTTTGCAAAGATGAGTTATATTTTAATTTACCCAGAGCTCCATGTGCACTCTGAAGATTCCTTTATTTATCTTGTCCTATTACATGGGTATTTCATGAATCCTAATGATGTGATTTAAGGCTAGATACCCTGGTAGTTAATACTCATTAAGCAGGGGCGTATTTTAAGAACTTTCAGAGTTAGCTAGCTCCTTTAGTCCCCAGAACCAAATCGATGGCGGGTAGAGAATCGTTCTTCAAAAGTGAAGAAAGTTTTCAAATGATAGACTAAATAGATGTAGGACATTTGTGATGGCCATGCTCACCACAGAATGTCCATGGGTACCACACATCTACTGGATCCATTTGCTGCTGTTAGGTATAAGGGTCAGGAACAAGGAGAGGGACTGATATGCTGTGTTCACATCTTTTAATGTAATTGGAAGCTAATGTCATTTGCCACTTGTCAGCCCCTGATGAATGCCTCCCCCAGAGCCTTGAAACAGCCCAAAGCTCTGCAGGAAAGGCAGGCTGGAGTAGGAGGAGGAGGGACAGGGAAGGGAGTTGGGGCAGGGACTTGTTTCTTCATAGAAAATCTGACGGAAAATTGTCAGCTGTACACCCACTCCCTCTGAAGTCAGGACGGTGCTGCACCCGTCTTAAGCACATCAGATCAAGAGAGCCCATTTTAATAAGCAGCATTATTCACGAAAACTTTCTTCTCCTTTCCCACTTCCTTCCAAAATAAGACAGACATGAACTTGCAGTGAACTCACTCGCCTCCTGCCTGCTTCTCTTTTTGTTCACACACATTATCTTCTCGCCAAGGCCTCATCCTCTGGACAGGATTCAGACGACAGACCCTGAGGAGCAGGGGCCCACCAGAAGAGATGGGAGCGTGCTGAGTCAGTCCCCGGCCCTTGGGCCTTACCACCGAGAAGAGGGCGATGAAGGAGATAGGAGCCCATCTAGCAGCAGAATTTACAGCTCATTCATCCTTGTACTGAGTAAACAAGCATTAATTGGGCACTTAATATGTACTTTGCTGATAACACAAGCAGGGATCAGATGTAATTTCTATTCACAGAGGAACTGCTTACTGATTTATCTTCAACTGTGTTTGAGCTGTTACAGAACCTGCAACAAGGCAATTAGAATGCATGTGGTCCCTGCACTTGATTATTCATTGCATTGTTGCCGCGCACACATAAATCCATGTTAGAATAATCCCTGAATTGTTCAGATGTGTGGATCAGTAATTTTTTCCCAGACACAAACCAATGTATTCACCCTTAAGCAACGTAAGTCCCAGGATAATATCTGTTTTAAGTCTCTAGGATTTGCAGAGTCAGGGAAGGGACATATGTCAGGATTCTACCTTCTATGATGGGGTTTGTTTGTTCTATAGAGAAGGGATGCCCTCTTTGGAGAATATCTCTGAGTTACAGCTGAGAAAGAAATATTTCATTTTAGTTAAACCAAAAACCCCTGAAGAATATATCTGTCGTGAGAAAATCATGTATGCATTTGCTCATTTTACTAACATTCTTTTTAAAATGGTGAGGACCAAGATTTGGGAGTGTCATGGAAGCAAGCATCCCATCTTTTTTCCTGCTCAGCACTATCCATCAGTTTTGGTAACAAAGGTTTTCACCTATTTGTTTCACATGGAAGGCATCATAGAACTTTTTTAGACTCCAATTAAGAAAACACATAAGACTATGTGGTGTGTGTGTGTGTGTGTGTGTGTGTGTGTGTGTGTGTGTGTGAGATGCATGTCCCCCCCACACATACCATGGCAGTGCTTCAGAGAAACAGAACTAGTGGGATATGCCTCTGTCCCTCTTTCTCTCTCCTCTCTGTCTCTCTGCCTCTCTCTCTCTCTGTGTGTGTGTATATAAAATATCTCTGCTAATTTGCAATCAAAAATGTATTTTCCTCAGTCAAAGCTATCTGCGGCCTCCAGTATGATGGGCATTTCATAGTGAGGAAAAGAGCCCTTAGTTCCTATATCTGCTAGACATCTATCTAAGCAGACACAACACAGAAAGTGTTGTTTATGTGAATCTACTGTCCGAGACATGCTAGAACAAATGGTGGAATGGATGGAAGAGTCTGAGCTGTGAAAATGGCCTCAGGTACAAATTCTTAAAGGATCCTGAAGTTTCATGATATTTGCTGACCCTTCAGTCTGCTTATTTACAAAGACAAACTAACAATGGAAGTCACCTTGTAGGTGTCTCTTGGGGGTTCAGTGTTTGTTAGGAAATGACTTTACATTTCTGCAGTGCTTGGAGGGTGTCTAGTATATTAATCTCTAGGTAGAATGTTGATTAGGAGGAGAGTGAAGGGCCACAATAGCCACCTAATGCTGTGTAATTACCACAGTTCTGCTTGGCCACCCCTTCTGGCCTCACCCCATTACTCACTCACCAAACAGACACTGCTGTTCTTTTAAACTTCTTTCCTGCGGGAACTGGCAAGATGTTAAGAACACAGGCTGCTCTTCCAGAGGACCTGTGTTTGACCATACCCCACAACCTTCTATAACTCCACTTCCAGTGCATCCAATGTCCTGTCTGGTCTCTGTAAATACTAAATATATACAGTGCACAGACATAGGCAGGCAACACAGCCATACAAGAAAAACAATAAGCATTTAAAGTCTCTTCTGACCATGTGACCCAGCATAGGCTCTGATCTCCAAGTTCTCACATTCAGTAATGTTATTACTTGTGAATTGAGTGAGTCTCTGGGATGGAGAATACACCTGTGTTTGCAGAACCACATATATGTTTTAGCATTTCACTAACATATTTTTGAATTAATAAGTGTTGAACCATGTGAATATCATAGAATCAAGTGTTTCCATTTTGCTGTCTGCCTAGGCTGGCCTGAAAAGTAGTGGTAACAAAAGTTTTCACTAAATCCAATGAAGAACATTATCTGTCCATCATCTATCTATCATCTATGTGTATCTGTATATACATAAACATACATATATATGTGTGTATGAAGAGAGAGAGAGAGAGATTATTTGTACTAACTCAAAATTTTGGAAACAGATTTTCTCTGATTTATCATCTAGAAGCTAGGATTGAGTCTTGAATTCAGATTTTCTAACTCAAGAGTGAAAGTTTTAATCACCATGGAACCTCCCAGAACAACCTCAAGAACACCATAGTAGGTGCTCAGTAAACACGTGCTTGCTGCTTTAATCATATGAATTAATTGTAACTGAAGACTTTGCTCTACAATATTTGGGTTGATTAAGGTTGAGCACCCATTCATATGTCCCCACTCTGGTGTAGCAATCATATCAAAGAACAAGTAAACATCCTGCCCATGAGGGGCTTCTGTACAAGCAAAGTCTGGTTATCACACCAAAGGCCATGCCATCCAGACTCTGTGGGAGCACATTGCCTTTTCTATGTAACCGTGATGCCATTAATTTATTATTTTAAATTTCTGCATGGAAGAAAGGGAATGCCACAAATCAGGATCAGGCTTGGACGCATTATCCTAGATTCCTTGTGGCTGGCCACCTGGCAAGCAAACAGAAGGTCCTGCTCAGAGTAAGTGCCTCTGCTATAAAGTGCTAACACTACCCTTCTTCCCCAGAGTCTAATGTCTAAAGAAACTCTACATGGAAAAATTCTTCCAAGGTACCTAGGTGTTGGGCAGTATGGAGAATTCTAATGAAAGAGAAAATGAGCCAAGTAACCAGAACGGTTCTCACAGCTCCACAGCATATCTGAAATGAAAGCCTAGAGCACAGAGGGAAGGGCCTCTGCGGGCAGCTCTGGAGTGTTGGCTGAGTGGTGGAAATTTGCTTGTAATCTGTGACACAGACTATCCATGAGTAGGAACCTTAGACTGGAGAGATTTCCTGAGCAAGAGCACACAGTGACATCAAAAGTTGATCTTGGTTAGTACCTAAGAGCCTTGAGTTCTAAAGGGCCACACAGTTCACAACATTGCTTCAACCACATGGCTGCTGTGTCTGCCTGTTCCCTGCTCCCTTTCCCTAGAAACAGGATATTTACTTACTTCTTTGCTTATTTTTGGTGTGTGTGTGTGTGTGTGTGTGTGTGTGTGTGTGTGTGTTAGATAGGGTCTTTGTTGGTAGTTCAGTCTGATGTAGAAGTCACTATGTCCATTATGACCTCCAACTGGCAATCCTCCTGCCTCAGAATCCTGATTGTTAGGAGTAGATCTAATGTTGTAACTCTTTAATATAGTTTTTTATGTTGTGGTAACAGCCAACTATAAAATTATTTCACTGGTACTTCATAATTGTAATTTTGTACTGTTATGGATAACAATATAAATATCTGATATGTGACTCCCAAAGAGGCCATGACCCATGGGATAAGAATGGCTGGATTAGAGGAATGTGCCACCTTGCCTGCTAAGACTTGGGCAGACACTCCTACCATTGTAAGACTCTGGCAAGCCTTAGATTACCGGGGACCTCCTGAGAGATCAAAGTGGAGTCTGAAATTGATGTAAAAAGCAAGAGGAATGTATTGTTCCAACATCCTGCACATGGAAAGAGAGAGCAACCATGTGTAGCCCTCTCAGAGAGCCTTTATATAGTCCTTAAGGCAGCAGATGTTAGGCACTATGTGGTTGGCAGAACAGTGTGACTTTTACACTGATTGGTCTTTAGGGAATGAGGTAGGTGGCCAACAGTAGCAGGGAGTTGTGGGAGCCCCTACTGCAGGATAGGAGGTTGGTCCCTCCTCCCTGTGGTCTGAGGAATGTAATTAGCTCCTCCCTCCCAGAAGGGAGGGGTGCCTATGTTCTTTATGACCTTTCTCTTTCAGGAAGGGAGGGGTCAGTGGAATTTTCCAAAGTTTCTGAGCTGACCTCTTCACCATTCACCAGTGAGAGGTTACAGATTCCGATCAGTATCTTAAAATGTGTAGAACAGCCTCCCACAGCCAGACAGGTGACTGGATTCACCCAGCCTAAGATGTTTCTTTAAAGAGCTAATTTCTACCTTGCCCTTAATATTTAGCAACATATGTTGAATGTCTTTCTACATGAGCTGCTTTTCAATGTTTTAAATAATTTCAGGTTATTCTATTATATATCTGCTTATCAAATCTGCCATTGTTTCAATCTGGGTCATTTGCAGAGCAGGGAAAACACAAACAGTGCATCCAGGAAGATGTGGCTGCGAGCATGACTCTGCAGAGTGATGAACGCATTGGTAGGATACGTGCACAGAAGAGTTGTGCTTCACTTTGCTCTTTCCAGACTGCTCGGTGAAGGTGCTACACTCTTTCCCATACCTTCCTCTAACGGTGAAAATGCCTGTTTCTGCACACCCACGCTAGGTTTTAGCAAACATTTGCAAATTTTTGTCATTTTGATAGATAAATACTTTGATCTCATTGCTATTTAAAATAGCTTCTCATTATTCATGAGCGTGGTTGAACATCTTGGACTTACTTTCCTTAGTTATCTGGAGTTCTTAGAAATGGTTCTTTGTTGCTGCAGCATGGGAGCTGTGCCCTTTCAGAAGGAGGCTTCATTTTAACACCTTTATCTCCCCATCCTGGAGGCAGGCTGCTTCTCTGGCAGAGCCATGGGAAGGTGTGAAAATGGTGTTACCACACTTACATGAAGACATGCTTCTAGGAAGACTGTTTATTGAAACTCTCTCTGGTGGGGAATCCCAAGTCAGCCCACCTAGCTGTTTACTGTATCTCAGGCCTTTACCTTTACAAGCATAGCTGTTCTTATATAAATTCCAAGAAAAAATAAAATTACAAAACACAACTGAATCAGGATGTTTCTTATGAACAAGCTCATTGTTTTGTCATAGGCTAATTATAAGCTTTTATATGGAACCAAAGAGATATCTTTAGTTCTTTAAGATGGTGATCTTTATATCAAGAAGACAGATATCTAAAGGGTAAGCAAATGGAAAAGGAGTGTTAATATCACCTCCATCTTTCCAGGAAGCAGGGAAGCAAAAAGGGTGTGTCATCTCAGCACCCAGCAAGGGCCTACCCACCTTAGAAAAGAGGAGGTGGTTCTTGGGATGACCAGGGAATGAAGATCTGTTCTTTTAGGATGGAAACCATTGCAGCCTATGGTTAGAACAGTACATATGGTGCAGTTCAGGCTCCCAGAGAAGAAAGCCATAGAGCAGGGCATGTGTTGAGTACAGTGGACTCATCCAGTGAACTTCCAAGGGGCTGCAAACTCACCAAGTCTTGTTCACTGTGCTTCCAAATGCCAGGCACTTGTTTGTATATCAAATACCACATCTAATCTAAATTAATGCCTCAAGTTTTCTGGAGGGAAGAGCAAAAGTAATTGTCCCCACATACTCTTTGTTTGTATCTTAGACCCTGAATTATGTCATCACTGTATCTAAATACCATCTCCGTGTGTGCTTAGACTATTCTTGGCCTCTTCCTAAGGAAGGGTTGTGCATTTCAACCTACTGATACAAGTTTGGTCATATAACTAGCTTAGAACAATCAGATGTGAGCCAAAGTGATGTTGGCTCCCATGGATAGAATTTTGTTTTTTTAGATTTATTTATTTCATGCATATGGGCACACTGTTGCTCTCTTCAGACACACTAAAAGAGGGCATTGATCTCATTATAGATGGTTCTGAGCCACCATGTAGTCGATGGGGATTGAACTCGGCACCTCTGGAAGAGTAGTCTGTGCTCTTAACCTCTGAGCCATCTCTAGCCCATGGGCAGAAATTTTCACATCTCCTGCATCTTCTCCTGAATGATATAACCATCACCCTCCTACAGAGCAGAGTCCTCTTCGATCTGTCTTTACCAAAACTTGTTTTGATTGATGTGACTTCTGAAACCAGGAATTAGAAGTCCTCTAAGGTTGGTGTGTGTTTGTTTTTGTTGTTTTTAAAGACATTACCATGATATATAAATCATGCATATCCATTTACATTTTAAAATCAGCGTATTAACTGTTGTAAAAATGGGAGTTAGGACTGTGAGATGCCTCAAGATGACACTTGAGACAAATTTAGGGAACATCGTCTTTTTCACACTATAACATCTACTTAACCATGAATATAGGATGTCTTTCTATTGTTTGCTTTGGATATTTTCATCAGTTTTGTGTAAAGATGTTTTAGAGTTTTAAGTGTCCTGGACTTCTGTTGAATTCTTTTGTTACATTTCCTAAATGTTAGTCATTCTTTCTTCCAGTGCCATTGAAACTTTCTTGGCCTCTCTTCCTTTTAGGGTTTGTTCACTGTTACTATGCATGAATCAAATGGGGTTCTTTTGCACAGTTATTTTCTATCTTATTGATTTGAAAAATAATTTATTAGCACTAGCAGTTAAAAAAATAAATACTTGGGAAATTCTATTCTTGTTATCTTGTCACCTGCAGACATCTGTACTTCTGCTCCATGATTTTTAATCTGGCCACCAGGTACTTGATTCCTTGATTCGTTATCTTAGATAAAAGTTCTAGCATGATGTTGAGCGGTTATGGCAAGAGTGACATCTGTGTCTTAGTTTCAGTCCTGTAGGGAAGCCTTTAATCTTTCATCATTAATTTTTATGATAGATGTGGATTTTTCACAGAGAGATAATTTTTTTCTTTTCTTTTTTTTCTCAATATGTTAACTATGGCCTCTCACTACAAAATGCTATGTGATTAGCTTTCATTAGTTCTTTGAAAAATTAATACAATGTATTTAGGGCATATTCATTCTCTTCCCCAAACTGCTCTCAGATCCACTCCTGCCCCTACCTACTAACTTTGTGCCTCCCTTTAAAAAAAACCCCACAAAAACTCCCAAAGACAATTTTGTTGACCATATAGGCCTGGGTGTGTGGACACCCACCAGGCTGTGGTTGACCTACCAGGGCATATACAGTTAAGAAGAATAACAGTCTCTCTCTGTCTCTCTGTGTGTGTTTATGTCTGTCTCTGTCTCTGTCACCATAATTTGTGAATATCTTCTTATAAAGAGGCAAAACTTCAAGCCCACCTCCCCTCTGATGTTAGCTGCTGGGAGTCCATCTGTGCAACTGCCCAGCAGTGCTTGGAAAACACTGTTGCCTGGTGCCACTTGCAGCTACTGCTGCCTCTTACTATATTTGCCTCCCCCATCCTGCTTGTTTTGCAACAATGTATAAGCCTTGGGAGGAGGAGATATGATAGTGATTTCACCTTTAAGGCTGAGCGTTCCTCAGGTTTTTGTTCTCTGTACTTTGACCATCTGTGAGTCTTTCTATGTTAAACTGCTGTAAAAAGAAGTTTCAAGCAAGGGCCCACCTACTCCTCCCCAAAGATGTCTACAACTGGAGACCAAGTGTTCAAACACACTCTCATTTGCTGTTACTTCTCGAGCCCTGAGCTCTGCTGGCTTGTGCTGAGACTCCAGGGCAGCCAGCATTCTTTAAAGTTCCCATCTCTAGATATGCACACTGCCTTCCATGTATCTACTACCTGCCAACCTTTCAGAACATGTAGGGGATTCTCAAAAGTGTCTGTGCATAACTGTCTTCACCTTTTCAAGTTATTTTGTTAACTTTTTGTTTGTTCAAATTTGCTGCCCCTGCTTGCTTCTGTATTCCGAAATCGCCTGTCAGCGCTGGTGTCAAAGGCTGCATGGAGCAGGCGGTCTTGTGGAGAGCTTTGAATCATTGCTTTGAAATCCACGCCTTGTGAGTCGCTGTTTTCAGGAAGCTGTCAGAAAGGTGAAGATGACAGTGACCTGAGACTAGGTTCTGGTGTTCAGAATCATTTGTCTGTCCATGGCTGGGAGCCTTCTGGTCTCACCTGTGTACTAGCTGCTGTTGCCAAGGACAACATGGAGCTGAGGATGCAGACAGAGCAAATGTCAACGTTACAAGCTTTAATCACATTTATCTGTGTTTCCCTTAATAAAATATTTGTATATTTTGCAAGCATTTGGTTAATTTCCAGAGCTCTGGATGCATTCATGTTGACATTTCCTTACCAGTGCTTTCATTGCTTTTATGAGATAGTAGATCTGGGGAGGTTTTATTATAGCATTCTCACTGCTGTGCTTCTGATGTCCCCTGATGGACTTTGAATCTGCATCTAAACACTTTGCATTTTATAATCCTTTACTAAAATGCTGCCTCCATCATTCTAAAGGCTTCACAAGATCTGATTCAGTTTACTGTGTTTCTCATTATACGCTTCTACCCATTACAAGGGCCTTCTGGAGAGCAAGTACTTGGTATGCATTTGATGAATCCAAGAATGAATGAATGAGTGAGCGGTTTCATGACTGATAAAGAGTTAAACCCAATGAGAATTTAAAATCAAGTTGTTACCTTACTTAATGATATTGTGTGCATGTGTGTGTGTGTGGATGCATATTGTGTGTGTGTGTGTGTGTGTGTAACAGAGGGGGGGAGGGAGGGAGAGAGGGAAAGAGAGAGAGAGACAGAGAAAGAGAGAGAGGGAGAGAGGGAGAGAGAGGGAGAGAGGGAAAGAGAAAGACAGAGAAAGAGAGAGGGAGAGAGACAGAGAAAGAGAAAGAGAGAGAGAGAGAGAGAGAGAGAGAGAGAGAGAGAGAGAGAGAGTCTGTGAATGTTCTAATAGATGCAAGATCAATTTTAGAATTTGGAAGTGGTAAAATCAGCATTTTAAAATGAGTACACAACATGTCTCAAACAGAAAGTGATAGTATTCTTAATTTTACATAAAGAGATACAAAGTCTATTATTTGTAGCAACTGTACTAGGATCACAAAACCAGTATGCAGAAGAAGCTTGTGTTAATTTCTGACTTTGACATCAGTGTCTGTAACCATTCATTAGCAGAGGCAGAAATTTAGCCAGGCACATAAGGTTAAGAACCAAGATATTTCTGAGTTCATATTCTAGTTCTATACATACATGCTACTGCCCTACAGCTAAATATACTCCCCACGTCTCATTCTACTCCTTTGGATCAATAGAGACAGAGTAACCCCAGCCTTCTGTGGGTGTAGACTGAATGCAGTGATGTATGCAGAGTGTTTATGCATGCATGATGCTAAATATATACCACATGCTCAGGGCATTACAGGAAAAAACATGTGAAAGTGATAATAGACAAGAAATGGAAAGGTTGGGTCTGGCTTTGTTCTCCTACTGATTATAACAGTTCATTTATTAAAGGGACAATGATACAGTATTCTTCTTGGGAAGTAATTCTGTGGTAAAAGCTTACTCTGAAAGCCTTAAAATCCAACTTTAATATTGAATATCCTATTAGACATTGGTCACTTCTATGTCCTTTCATGTGCACATTGTAAGTTAGATGGTGTATATTAAGTAGAATAAATAACCTCTTAACAGTCTTGTGTCATGACTCTCTAAAGACTGTAAATAAAGAACGCTCTGTTTTGGGAAGATTTGCAATGATGAGTAAATGGAGCTCATTTGGCACATCCATTTGAAAAGATGAAATATTCATGGGATGTATTATTTACCAGGAGATTTTTTTTCTACATGCTAGTGATGTCCTCCAGAGGGGTGGCCATCAATATTTTACTCTCCCTGTCCTACTCATAAAATGGTGCTTGTGTAGGTGCAGCAGACTTGTCCCTGTCCCTTTCCACCTGTTCTTTCACTGGCTTATTTTCACCTTCTCAATCCTGGGAATGGGTATGGACTGATTGATACAGAGATGCAGGCAGCTGCAGTGACTTTTGGAAGTGACGAGTTTGGAGGCTGCAGTCCACATCATGTCATACCCATATGGATTCATATACCTGAGGAAGAAAAAAGATACATTATATTAAGTGAGGACAAGAAAACAGATACATTAGCAATTACTTTTATTTTATGCATGTGAGTACACTGCAGTTCTCTTCAGACACACCAGAAGAGGGCATCAGATCCCATTACAGATGGCCATGAGCTACCATGTGGTTGCTGGGAATTGAGCTTGGGACCTCTGGAAGAGCAGTCAGTGCTCTTAACAACTGAGCCATCTCTCCAGGCCAGCAATTGCTTTTAAACCTCCAGAAGTATGTGTGTGTGCATAACAAACACATGGATATAGATTTGATACACACATGTATCATTACATTCATTTGTATCTGTTTACTGCATATAGGGTATGGGTAACTGCATGCCTGGGATATGCCTTGGCTGTTGTAGTTCAGTGTATAGTGATCAAGCACACAGCCTCTGCTTGTAGACTGTCTTACTTACACCCACCTCTACCACTGGCTGCTGGAAGAAAAACATTGATATCCAAGAGCTCAGTTTGTACTTCTGTGTAATGGGACTAGTTATGACTACAGCATCCAGATGTAAGGATTAAATAATATTATATAAGAAACACAGTATTGGAACACAGTGTACCTGCTACACAGTAAGAGCCCAACAGGTTCTATTCGAAAACAACACTGGGTTCCTTTTTTTTTTTTTAACTTGTCACAAACATATTTTACTAATTATTTTTGTCTTTTCATGATTAAATCCAAAACTGTATGCTCAAGGGAAAGCTTATCATTAGTTTGCTACACTGCTGCTGCCTAGTCCGCAGAATCCAACAGGTACTTAACAGTTAATTATGGTCAATTATGCACACTCTGCTTTGTACATATCTGTGTCTGTCAGTGGGTGAGTTACTGCACCCAGCATGACGGTGTATTTGCCTGCTTGAGTATATTTAGGACTATGTGCCTCTATGGCGGAAGAAGAGATTCAGACAAAATTTCTTTTTTTTTTTTTTAAGCATTTATTTTAATATGAGTACATTTGTTTTTTTGTTTGTTTGTTTTTATTTTCTACATTCTTTGTTTACATTCCAAATGCTTTCTCCTTTCCAGTTCCCCCCTCCCCATATGTCCCATAAGCCCTCTTCTCTCTACCCATTCCCCAATCACCCCCTCCCATTTCTCTGTCCTGGTACTCCCCTACAATGCTGGATCAAGCCTTTCCAGGACCAGGGCCCTCTCCTTCCTTCTTCATGGAAATCATTTAACATGCTAATTGTGTCTTGAGTATTTACATTTCAAATGATTTCCCCTTTCCTGGTTCCCCACTCTCTGAAAGAAAGTCCCATAAGCTCTCTCTCCTTCCCCTGTTCTCCACCCAACCCCCTCCTGCTTCCCTGCCCTGGTATTCCCCTACACTGCTGTATCGAGCCTTTCTAGGGCTAGGGGCCTCTCCTTCCTTCTTCTTGAGCATCATTTGATATGTGAATTGTGTCTTGGGTATTCCAAGCTTCTGGGCTCAGATAAGTGGGATATCCACTTATCAGTGAGTACATACCATGTGTGTTCTTTTGTGATTGGGTTACCTCACAAGGCTGGTATTTTTCAGTTTCACCCATTTCCCTAAGAATTTCATGAATTCATTGTTTTTAATAGCTGAGTAGTATTCCATAGTGTAAACATATCACATTTTCTGTATCTATTCCTCAGTTGAAGGACACCTGGGTTCTTTCCAGTTTCTGGCTATTATAAAAAGGGCTGCTATTAACATAGTGGAGCATGTGTCCTTATTACATGCTGGGGAATACTATGCCCAGGAGTATAACGGGGTCCTTAGGTAGTATCATTCCCAGTTTTCTGAGGAAGCGCCAGACTGATTTCCAGAGTGATTTTACCAGCTTGCAATCCCACCAGCGGTGGAGGAATGTTCCAATTTCTCCACATCCTCACCAGTATCTGCTGTCTCCTAGGGTTTTGATCTTAGCCATTCTGACTGGTGTGAGGTGAAATCTCAAAACCAGACACACTGAAACTACTAGAAAAGAAACTGGGGAAGAGCCTTAATCACATGGATATAGGAGAAAATTTCCTGAACAGAACACCAATAGCTTATGCTCTAAGATCAAGAATTGACAAATGGGACCTCATAAAATTACAAAGCTTCGGTAAGGCAAAGGACACTGTCAATAGGACAAAATGGCAACCAACAAATTGGGAAAAGATCTTTAACAACTAAATATCCAACAGAGGGCTAATATCCAATATATACAAAGAACTCAAGAAGTTAGACTCCAGAGAGCCAAATAACCCTATTAAAAATGGGGTACAGAGCAAAACAGAGAGTTCTCAACTGAGGAAACTTGAATGGCTAAGAAACACCTAAAGAAATGTTCAACATTCTTAGTCATCAGGGAAATGCAAATCAAAACAACCCTGAGATTTTACCTCAGACAAGATTTCTAAATGGCAAATGTCAAGAGACTGAGAAAGCTTTTGCAACGTTCTGGCACTAGAGAACATATTCATTAAAGTCACATCCTGAGGGATTCACTGGTGTTAGTAGACCCAAGAAACATGGGGTAACTTGCAGGTCAGGGAAAGCCCTGCTCTCCTTAAGGCAACCCTGTTCCTGTATTGTCAATCAGATTCTGATAAGTCTATCCATTCATTGCCAAAGCCTGCTGGTCCAGAGGCATATGCCCTAAAGAAATGAGTTCCCTGGTATGATCACTTGCTTCTGTTTGCAAAGTGCTCTTCAAATATGCTGTGAGACTGGTGGGCATTGGTTCTTGGGTTGCAACAGGGAAATGGAGGCATTTATCCACTTCTCTTGAGCATAATTTTGAAGTTCATTGCAATTCTTCCCCAGCACTGAAGATGACAGTGGTGATGATGATCATGGTGGCCATGGAGATGCACCACAGAGATCTGATAAGCCGACTCACTACAGAGGTATGGGAAGGGTGGTGAGCAGACAACCTGCAGGTCTTCGTTTAGGTGCAAATGCCAACATGTCAGAAGTCACCTCCTTTCCAGAACATCTTGTGGCATCAAAATGGAAAGAGATAATTCTGATCATTTGGGTCCAATTCTATTCTTTCTGGTGAATGTTATTGCTGTAGTATTTGTGATCAAGTTGGCAAATAGTTTACTGAATATTCTCCACTTTCCATGTCTTTGTTCATCTCCTTTTTTTTTCCTGCAGGTGCCACAGGTGATTGCAGGCAAATGTTTCATCTTCAACTCCTTCCTTGCCAGAGGGCTGAACCTTAATGAATATATAACTCCCCACACCATTTCAGTATATACTCCTTAAGAACCCAGCCTACAATCGTATGAATTTACAGTGAGTTCATATGTTTGCCCATGTGCAGACTGTTGCACTATGCTACCTCTTTGGTTCATACAAAATCTTCTTGGATTGTTTCTTCCCAATTCATGGGTGTGGGAGTACACGTCGAGAGACAATAAAGAGAAGTTCCGAGTCGCACTGCTCTCTCCAGGCTCTCTTTGAAGCTGGGTGAGAAGCTAGATGCTACAAGCACTTCTGTTGAGTCTATTATTTGTTTAGAAATGGGGCACACTGTATCCTAGACTACACTAAGACCCGTGTGACAAGAAGAAATAGCTAATAATGAATGTATTATACTTTCAATACTAAAAGCAGTTCCTGTCAATTTGGATATGAACTCCATTGTGTTGCTGGACAAAGTACTTTGCTCAGAGGTAGACAATTGTGCTCATAGCTCAGAGAGTGAGAACTCACCTGAGAGGGATAGAGGAAAGACTTGGCATCTGGATAGTACCCTCCTAATGTCCTTCCCCTGAATTCTTCTTTATCTCAGTCCCCAGTTCTAGCAGGCACTTCCTGCTAACCTACAGGCTAATCCTGCCTGGAAGCAGGTAGGTAGACTGCAGCTCTTCAGCTCTCCGTCCATCCCTACAGATTCAATGTCCTATTCTCATCTCCAACTCTACAGCAGAACTTCTAATGTAAGCTCTCTTCATTGTAAACCCCTATTCCAAGGAGAATAAATAAGCAGACCTTGTTGGAACATTCTGAATCCCTTCAGGCCTCTAGCCTACCCCCATTACTGTCAGATTACAATAACCAGAAATATATTTTACCTAGAACCTTCAGTGGCCACACCTGTCAGATACACAGAAATTTTTCTACCAGGGAACACACAGCTACCACACTCTACTAAAATCCAGAGAGGAAACAGAAACAAAGAATAAAACAAAGACAAAACCTAGCAAAGACAAAACCAGATATTAGCACATAGAAATGCAATTTCTCCAATCCCAGATACCAGTATACCAATACAACAAATAATAGGCAGGACAACATATCTCTAACAGCTCAGCAGTCCTACCACAGCTGATCCTGAATATTCCAACATAGCTGGAGTACAAAAAAGACCATAGAACAGTATGTTTGAGCTTTAAAAAAAAAAGGACAAGGTATAAAAAGTGGAAATAGAATCAATTATAAAAAAACTGAGGAATCCTGGAAATGAAAAATTTAAAGGGACCCATGGCTCTAACTATCTATGTAGCAAAGGATGGCCATTTCAGCATCAATGAGAGGAGATTCATTGGTCCTATGAAGGAAGGCTCAACGCCCCAGTGTGGAGGAATGCTAGGTGAGGAAAGAGGGGTGGGTTGGTAAGCAGAGGGAGGGGGGATGGGATAGGGGGTTTTCAGAGGAGTAACACGAAAAGGGGATATCATTTAAATGTAAATAAAGCAAATAACTAATAAAAATTAAAAAAGAATTTTAATAGAAAACACAGAGGCAAGCTTTACCAACATAATAGAAGAGATAAAAGACAGAATCTCAGGCATTAAAGATACTATAGAAAAAAAGGAATACATGAGTCAAAGAAGTTGTTAAATCTAAAAATATACTGGCACTAAACATCCAGGAAAACTGGTTTAAATTGAAAAGACCAAATCTGAAAACAATGCAAATATAGGCAGGAGAAGAAACCCAGGTCAAAAACTCACAAAATATTTTCAACAAAAATCATAGATGAACATTTCCTATATCTAAAGAAGAAAATGAATATATTGGCACAAGAAACTTACAGAACACCAAATAGACTGGAACAGAAAAGTAAGTCCATTTGGCACATAATAATAAAACACTAAATGTACAGAAAAAGGAAAGAATATTAAAAGCTTCGGGGGGGGGGGGGGGCAGGAGTTGACAAGTAACATATAAAAAAGCAGGCCTATAGAATTATACCTGACTTCCCAATAAAGACTCTAAAATCCAGAATGTCTTTAATAGATGTTCTGTGACTATAAGAAGTCAGAGATGCTTTATCTTAGAGTATGATACCCAACAAACATTTTAATTACTGTTGGGGGAGAAGATAAAAGATTTCATGTTAAAGTCAAACATAAATAATAAGTAAAATATTTTAAAATCCAGCACTACAGAAGGTGATAGAAGGTAAACTCCAACCTCAGGAGGTTAACTACAAGTATGAAAACACAGTGAATAAATAATCTCAGACCAGCAAAATCAAAAGAAGGTAAGTACACATGTATATTCTCTCTCTCTCTCTCTCTCTCTCTCTCTCTCTCATACACATACACACACACACACACACACACACACACACACACACATACAACCCAGGACAGCTAAAATAATCCTGAGCAATAAAAGAACTTCAGGAGGTATCACCATTCTTGATTTCAAGCTGTACTCCATAGCTACAGTAATAAAAACAGCATGGTATTGGCGCAAAAAGACACATTAAACAATGAAAATTAACTTGAAGGCCCAGACATAAATACACATACTTATGGATACCAGATTTTTTTTTTATAAAGAATCCAGAAATAGACACTAGGAAGAAAAAAAAAAAGCATCTTTAACAAATGATGCTGGTCAAAATGGGTGTCTCCATGTATAAGATTGTAAATAGATACACTCTACCTGAACAAACCTCAACTCTCTGAAAGAAGTGGGAAATAGCCTTGAACTCATTGGCACAGGAAAAGCCTTTCTGAACAGAACGCTGTTAGTGTGGGCACCAAGACCAACAATTAATACATGAAACCTCATAACATAGAAAAGCAAAGGACACCACCGTTCAGTCAAGTGACAGCCCATAGAATGGGAAATGTTTTCTATCAGTGTAATGACTAAAGAAACTCCATTTTATGCTAGGTCATCTTGGTGCTCACTGGCTGTTTGTCTCTGACTCAAGTGTCTGGAAGATAAGTGCCCAGGTACTATGACTCAGAGATTCCTCACCCAACAACGTACAGCTGAGTCTACTTACTTGTTATGATACAGCTAACTGCTCTTTTGGCCACTGTAACCTGCTTACACAGTCATCCAAAGATTATTTTGAGTTGCTTAAGCCACTGAAATTTGGCAGAACAGACCAGTTTTTGCTTGCTTGCATGAATATTGAAAGTCTTCTTGTGGTTTTGCTTTGTAAAAACCCTTCCCCAAACCCCTCCTTATGGATATGCTTGAGATTCAGCTTTAAGGCTGTAGGCCTCTAGAAGTTAATCAATGAATCTTTTAATTATAATTGGATTGAGTCATCTGTTCCCCGCCCCAGGGCCCACAAACTCTGTAACACCAACTCCACATCTGATAGAGGCTAATTTGAAAAATACAAATAACTCAACAAACTAGATATCAAAAAAAAAAAAACATGGTATAGATCTAAACAGAGAATTCTCAATAAAGAAAATTCAAATGGCCAAGAAACACTTAAAGAAATACTCAACATCCTTAGCCATCAAGGAAATGCAAACAAAAACTACTTTGAGATTCCATCTTTCATCTATCAGAATGGCTAAGATCAATAACACAAAAGACTTCTCATGTTGGTGAGGATGTAGAGCAATGGCTACACTTATCTGGACTCTTGGTAGGAGTGTAAACTTGAACAGCCAATATGGAAATCATTGTAGTATTTCCTCAGAATGATGCGAACCAATCTACCTCAAGACCCAGCTATAACACTCTTGGACATATATGTAAAGCATACCTTATCCTACCAAAAGGACACTTTGTTAGCCATGTTCATTGAGGCTTTATACATAATATCCAGTAGCTGGAATCAACCTAGACGTCTCTCAACAGAAGAATGGATAAAGAAAATATGGTACGTTTACACAATGAGTATTATTTCACTGTTGAGAAAATGAAATGATGAGTTTGCCGACTAATGGATGGAACTAGAAAAATCATCCTGAGTGAGGTATCCTAGACCCAAAAAGACAAATATCATATGTATTTGTTTATATATGGATATTAGTCATTAAGTAAATAATAACCAAGATATATTCCATACACCCAGAGAAGTTATGTATAGAGGAAGGGGACAGGGGGGGACAACACGTGGATCTCCATGGGAGGAGCCAATAGGATAGATTTTATTTGTGGACTGGGAGCATTTGGAGCAGGAACAAGTGGTGGGGAAGATAAGGTTTGTAGCCGCCAGCGGCCACATGTGAACCGGATACCTGGAAGAGAATTTTGGGGATAAACGGGAAGGGGACAAAAGGGAATTGAGTCAAGACGACAGTTGCCGATAGAGACTGACCTTACTATTATTTAGCCAATATATATAGTCTTTAGAAAACAATCCTGCCCCCCAAATGGCCTGCGAATTCCTTGGTTCTCCTCAGTGGATCGCCTGCTTCCAGTCAAGTAGGTTTCTGCAGGTCTCCTGGTGAGACTGCTCTGAGGCAGCCTTGGTTGTTAAGGTGAAAGCGGCTGTATTGTTCCCAATGGAACAAGGGCCTGAGATAACACCAGGGGAAGGGTAGAGGCTGCGGGCCATGAATGTCACAGCTAAATGCTGTGGGGGAAGGGACAAAGGTTGAGGAAGGGAATGTGGGGAAAGACAGCTTGAATTGAGGGGTATGTGAGGGCTGGTATGGAAAACTAGTGCAGTGGAAACCTCCTAAAGTATATGAAGGAGATGCAAATGACGTCTCCAAATGATAGGGAGACAAGAGTCCCAGCTGGCTCTCTCTTGTCACCAAATGAAAGTTACAGAACCAGGACTGGGTTATGTCCAACTGAGAAATTAGCTAAAAGGTCTCATGGAACTCTCTAAACAATCCAAGCTATTGCCAAGATAATAGGTTGGTTTCTACAAACTAACAGCAAGTCTTCATTGCTTTAGAAAATACACAAACCACTGAACATGAAGAGGTTAAGTAGTTACATAGAGCCTTCACCTCTTCATTCTAGTGTCTTTGGTACAGAAATGGACTCTGCATGCTACCTAAAGGGAAACATAAACACCAAGCCAGACATAAATCCTTTGATATACTATGCTGTCTGTCCTACCTGAAAGCCATACTAGGGCAATAGTGGTACAGAGGTTGTGGAAGTAACCAACCAGTGTCTGATGTGACTTAAGGTCCACTCCATGAGATAGAAACCATACCTGACACTGCTGGGTGACCACGAGCCAGAGGCTAGATAACCAAAGACCTACAGTAAAAAAAAAATAAAATAAATAAATAAATAAAAAACCCTATTATCATTATTTTTAGAAAGGGAATGATGAAATAACTCCTAATGATATTCTGCAATACTCACAGATCAGTGCTTTCTTCAACCATCATCAGAGAAACTTCTTCTTGTAGCAGATGGGAACAAATACAGAGACCTACACCCAGACATTAAATAGAGAGAAACTTCAGGAGGTAGGAGGTGGGAGAACCCTTTAGAATGTATCAGAGACCTGGAAGGTGAGGGACACTCAGGACTCAAACAGCGGGGTGTCCTTAGATGAAATGTCGAACAGTGGAGAGAGGGAACTTGCAGAGTCTACCTGCAGTAGAAAGGCAGGGCAAGTGGAGGAATGGGGTTGCCATCCCACAGTCAAAAACTCTGACCCAGAATTGTTCCTGTCTAAAGAACTGCAGGGACAAAAATGGAGAAGAAACTGAGGGACAGGAGGTTCAGTTACTGGCCTAAATTGGAATCCAGCTCAAGGGGAGGCTCCAAGATCTGACACTATGGTGTGCTTACAAACATGGCTGCCCTCTGAGAAGCCCAACCAGCAGCTGAAAGAGTCAGATGCAGATACTTACACCCAACCAATGGATAGAAGCCTGGGATCCCTATGGTTAAATTAGGGAGAAGATGGAAGAAGCTGAGGAGGAGGGCAACCCCATAGGAAGACCAGTATTATCAATTAACCTGGAACTCTAGGATCTCTCAGACACTGAGACACCAGCCAGGGAGCATACACTAGCTTGTATGAGGTTTCTGACACATAAAACAGAGGACTGCCGGGTCTGGCCTCAGTGAGAGAAGATGTAACTAACTCTTGAGAGACTTGAGGCCCCAGGGAGTGGGCAGGCCTGGCGGGGTGAGGGTGGGTGGTGGGGACATCCTCTTGGAGAAGGGGGAAGAAAAATGGGATTAGAAAAAGTCAGAGGGATAATGACTGGACTATAAAAGAAAAGATTAAAGAATAATTAAAAATCAAAGAGGGACTCACATTTGTAAATGGGATAACTCCAGGAAACCCTGTACCTCACATCTCAGAGAATCCCATGGAAGAGGGAGCAGAAAGAGGGTAAGATCCAGAAGGGATTGAGGACACAGGGAAAATGAAGCCCTCTGAATCAACTGAGAAGTGCTTGTATGAACTCGCAGGGCCTGAAGCATCACGCACAGGGCCCATGCAGGTCAGCACCACAGTTACACACAGATCTATTCTGTCTTTCAGCCTAGTATTCTTGTGGCACTCCTAAGAGTGTGACTGGGCAGGCATCTGACTCGTGGGCCTTCCCCTGGGTTCTTCTCCTTCTGCTGGTTTGCCTTTTCCAACTTTGATGTGATGGTTTTTGTTTTATATTATTATATTTTATTTTGTTATATTTTGTTCTTGGTTCTTAGAAGCCTGTTCTTTTCTAAGAGACAGAAAAGGAGTGGATCCAGATTAGAGAAGAGAGAGTACCTGGGAAAGGTAGATGGAGGTAAAGGGAATAAGGATATATTGCATGATAAAAGAAATTATTTTCAGCAAGATAGAAAAATTAATCTACAGTAAAATATTTTTATATTTGAAAAGCTTTAATAATTATAATGTTCTCCCTAAAACTATGCTATCTCCAAACAGTTTTATTATGTCTGCTGGCCATTTGTTTGGGCTTGTCGCAAAATATTAAAAAAATAAAATATATAACAGTTTTAATATTTATAAAAAATTACATCGAGTTCACCTTCCAATGTTGTTCTCCAGAATCTTCCAGGACCTCGTCTTCCAGTCCCTCACATTTCTCCTACTCTCAAAATAATAAGTTAATAGCTATACACACACACACACACACACACACACACACACACACATTCCATAAGAATTCTGGAAAAGCAATGGGACCCGAATCTCACTATCTATAAGCTGAATGAACTTGGGGAAAGTATTATGTTGCTCTGTGACTCAGTAAAGTGAGATAATGCTACATATCACATGAGGTGATTGCGAGGTTTAAAAAGATAACATATGCAAGAAAACTGGCCCAGAGGAATAATGAGACCTCTAGTAGTGGGTGTCTAATGAGACCTCAAGCTCTGTGTCAGATGATTTTGCAGAATATCGTTTTGTGGCCTCAAAACAAGATTAGAGGCCAGAGATCTAGCTCAGGCAGAGTGGTGGAGCTTAGCATACTGGGTACAAGAACAATGATGCAACAACAACAGGTGGGTGACATAGGCTCAGAGGACGGATCAATTACTTCAAGTTTGTAGAACTAGCAAAGGCCAGGAAGAGACAAAATCCACAGTGTCTGGCATAGTGTGAGCTCTTTTCACAAGAGATTCTTGCCAGCTGGGAGACTGTCTATGATCATAATCACTCAAACCAAATAAACATTACAGAAGTCCCCCAAGCAAAGACGTTAATGTGACACTGGATTTAACAGACAATTTCCTCCTCCCTATATTTTTAGCCAGTAGACTATAAATGGGTAAAAATGTGCCTTTGATTGAGTAAAACAGCCATCCCCCAGGTGGCCACAGCAGGGAGGTTGGTCCAGTATCAGATAGAAAAACATCTATTGGTTCCACTCAAGTTTTGGGAGAACAAAGTTGGACTTTTTGACTTTAACCCATACCTTCTGTGCTCTTATGAAGCCATTGTGCAGGAAAGTAGACCATTCCTCAGTGTCTGACATAAGGACGGGGTGCTGTGCTATGAAGAAGGGGAGAAACCGTCTCATCAAGCTTCAGACTTCACCATGGAGATGTGATACACTGTAGGCAGTCGTTCTGTGATGTGAGGAAGCTTCAAGGTTGTCATCCCTGCTGTCCCTACACCTGGCCTCCCAGCCTCTGCTTCTGCAAGTCAGTAAATGAGCTATGGCTGGGGATGCTTTGAAACATCTATGCAGTAGTCCAGAAGGGAGGATAAAAGCTCCAAGTGCATGGGTAAGATCGCCAGAACATTCTGTGAAGCAAAGATAAATGTCAGGGAAGGTTCTCAATGCCAAGCCAATTGAAATGGAGTAACAACTATAATAAACACATGTCAAAAGCAGACTGCTGGCTTCCACGCTCCCATAGCCCTGGTTCCTGAGTGTCTCCCTCCCTTTGTTAGCCCTGCATATACTGTGACTGTTCATGGATGCCTTCCTGCCTTAGACTGGTTGTTCTTGCTCTTTTCCCTGGAAAATCCTCACCACTAAGTAAGCACTGTGCCTCCTTTATCTGTGCTTCTGTTACAATGTCACCTTCTTAATAAAACCATCAATGGCCACCCTCCTTGTCCCTCACCATCCCTTCATTCATCTTCATCCTCTGTTTGTTACTCAGGATCCATGCTAATAAAAGTAGAGGTGTGTTTGCTTTTCCTGTTGCTGTAATAAAATGCTCTGATAAAAGCATATTATAGGGGAACTGGTTCTTCTAGGCATACAGTTCCTAGAGGCTTCTGTTTGTCTCAGTGAGTCAAGCACAGAGCAGGAAGCAGGTAGGCCTTCCTATTTCAGAAAGCCAAACAAGAGCAGAAGTGGCTCCCAGCTATGCAGCCTAATGACCCACTTCCTCCACTATGACTCCACCCCTACTTTCATCTACTTAAAGGACCACACCTTTTGAAAACAGAGACAACGTGTTAAAATAACTCATCCTATGGAGGACACGTGGCATTCAAACTACTGCAAGAGACTTTATTTATTATCTAATATCTCAAATTGCACTTAAAACACCTAATAAATATTTTATAAATGATATTAATGAGTGTATGAATGAATGAATGAATGAATGAATGAACAAATGAATTTCACATGCATGGAAATATGTGCAAAATAAGTCCTGGGAGATTATGGTGCTATTATTTAGCTGAGCTACTTTGGAGAGTATAAAGGACTTTACGTTTCCAAAGGAGAGTGTGGCTGTGAAGTCATGTTTCCCCCTCATAGAAGCAGATGGAATTTATATGTTAAGCTTCTATAAAGGTGTATCAAAATCTGGGTATCTCTTCTTGGTGAAAATAAAAATGTGCCTCACTATAACAAGAAAATGCAATTATGAGGTTTCTGGAAGTTCCTGTTTTAAAAGTTCCTTTTAATTTAATAATTGTTCTATTTTTAAGGGTTCTTTATAAAAAGTCCTTCTTGAGTTGAACATTCAGGTGGTGTATTGGTCAGGGTTCTCAAGAGTCACAGTACCTATGGGTAGTCTCTATATAGTTAGGGAATTTGTCGATGACTTACAGCTGTAGTCCAACTCCCCAACAATGGTCAGCAGCAGCTGTGGATGGAAGTCCAAGGATCTAGCAGTTGCTCAGTCCCACGAGGCCAGCAGGCAAAGAAGAGTGAGTCAGTCTTCCTTCTTCCAATGTCCTTATATAGGTCTCCAGCAGAGGGTGTGGCCCAGATTAAAAACGTATGCCATTGCACCTTTAATCCCAGATGCCAGATGACCTTGAACTCAGAGATCTCCTTGACTTAATCTTCTGGAATGCATAGTCACTATGCTTCAAGATCTCCATGCCAAGATCCAGGTCAGAAACTTCTATCTCTGAGCCTCCAGATTAGGATCATGGTGAGACTTCTAATTCTGGATTGTAGTTCATTCTGAATATAGTCAATTTGACAACCAGGAATAGCCACTACAGGTGATATACTCAGAATATTATTCTATTTTTTTTTATTTTAAATTGGTGTATATCATTGTATAGAGCGATGGGCTGCATAAGAATATAATACACTTTAAAAGTCCTTCCCTTCCATTACCCCTTTCTCCTTCTGACCTTTCCTTGTCCCTTTACCCACAGTGTCCTCCTTCTGCGTCCCTTTTACCCATGGTGTCCTCTAGACAGCTTCACTTCCGCCTTCATGTTATAGACATATATGTGATTTTATCTATCTGTATAAAATTTAGATCTATAAATGAAAGAGAACACATTTGTCTTTTAGAGATTTATTACTTTGATTAATATGAAGGTAAACAACTAAATAGAGCTTCAGGAAGTCCCTGAAACTGACTATAGTCTGGATTCACCTGGGCCCCTCCCTGCCAGAGTAAACAATAAAAGCTGAGAGTTGCTTACAAAGGATCAAAGCTAAGCTAGAAAAAACACCCTCCAACCTGCTGAGCTGCCCGCAGTCTGTTCAGTGCTCAGCTAGTCCTGGTGGGCCTTGGTGACAGCCATCTTTGAGTCATTTCTCCTCCTCTAAGTAACCTCTCGCCCATATTCCCATAAGTATCCCCAGTAAAAGGCATTGATGCACAAAGTTAGACTTTGGTGGCACCCATATTTTGGCCTGGCATGGACTTTCTCTCTGGGGTGAGTAGGCATGTGGAAAAGTTCCATCATAGAACAGAACAAAATTCTATGGGAAGGGGATTACAAGACAGTGAAGTGGGGAGAGAAAGGAAGGTTGCAGGGTGTGGAGCAGGAATAGCTAATATACAGTATATACTTGGATGAACAATTAAAAATTCTCATAATAATCTATTTACTCCATAGGTCCTGCTTCAAATGCCATCTTCCACAGGGAGCCTTACAACAAAGCAACAAACAAACAATCCAAAAATGGTAACAACAAAATAGGCTTCTTCATCCTTAGCTTATGTTGTTACAAAAGCTGTAGACTTGTGTATAGAAGAGTTTGACTTTGGGAATATTCACAAACCAACACTGATTTAAAACCCTAAAATCAAATGGGAAAACTAATTCTGAAAAACTAGGACAGGAATATATTCTGGAAAACCACTCTAGCAAAAGAACAAGTCTTTCAGACTGCCTTTTGGGGGTACTAACAAGAGACCCACAATTACACAGGAAAGGATTATGGGCAAGGGAACAAGGGGTATACAGAGTGAAGTAGCCTTGGTCAAGGGTTCTGGGTTAGCGGTGGTGGGGCTGCCTCCAGGAAATCAAGCTGTTCCAGAGGGTTACTCTGCTCCCGTGAAGGGATTATGGCTGTGCTTGGAGGAATAAGGCAAGATTAGGATACAAATTCTTCCAGATTTTTAAAATATCTTAAAGTCTATCATTGTAGCTTCCTCAGTCTGAAGAGGGTCAGAAAAAGGAAGAAAAATTTAGGATTAACCAGTCTTGTATTTCCAGTTCCTAATAATTTACATGTCTGTGTGCAGAACTGAGTCAGGATCTATCCCCAAAATTAGATCAAAGGGACAAGCAATGTGAAGACAGATGCAGGAATGCCTGGCACTTAGCCAACCATCAACCAGAGACTGGGAGGAACCTGTTCTTAACAACAGCAGGCTCTAAGTCTCTACCACAATATCTCAGTGTTGCAAACGCCTGCGATCTATTTGGGATCTGAGACAGGGGGTTTCCTTCGCTCTACTATTATCCTAAAGCTACCATGACAAAATATCAGGTGCAGAGTGGCTTAAATGAGGGTGATTTACTTACTACCATGGAGTTCTGGAGGATGGACGTCCAAAAATGAGAGCCTTGGCAGGCCTGTTTTCCCTCCAAATACGTGAGAGAACATGCGATATATTCTCGAGTTGCCTCCTGGATTATGAATTTTCCTTAATTAGTGGCAGAACTCCTCTCTCTCTCTCTCTCTCTCTCTCTCTCTCTCTCTCTCTCTCTCTGTGTGTGTGTGTGTGTGTTATGTTTTATATTTTAAGTTAGCTCACAAGGTATTAGCATCATGGTATTTTCAAACAAAGTGTGTTTTCATGACCTCCCTACCCTTGAATCCCTCTGGGTCTCTGTTTCTTTGATACACTGTTTTCTCAGTGTTCATCCTGTATGCAAATTACTCCTTCTCATAACAGTACTGGTTATGTTGACTCACACTCCATCCTTACTACTTCACTCTGTTTGCTTTTGTAATGATCCTATCTCTACAAAAGGTCACATTCTAAGATACTGGGAGGTCAAGGGGTATAAACCTAAATCAACTCATACTACCAACTGTAAGATGTCAACAATCTGTGGTACTGTCTTGTGTAATTGCTCCTTATTGCTTCTTCTAATACTTGGTTTCATCTGGAGCTCTTGATAGTGGTTTGTATATAAAGACACCACAAAATATAGAGAGGCAGTGCTGCCTACTGTTTGAGGCATGCATTCTGAATGGGAGTGTTCAGATCTCTAAGGGAACAAGAATTGATTCTAAGGATAGAGGAAGGCATGCTGTTTTATTTATAAGGCAAGATACATACACAATAATTAAATACTTAAGGGAGACTTACAATATATAAACAATGTATCGGAAATTAAAATTTCATATGGGGAAGACAATTTGAAAAAGTAATTGTTTCAGAGTCTCTTGGGTGATGTTACAAAATACTGTTCTGTGTGAAATCATATGTAGGACATCTCTAGACTGTCACTTCTTGCACCATCTTGTGTTTGATCATAGTGAATATACACAGAGGTCATTAGTGTCGGGTCTTGAAGAATGATCCATACATGTGTGACATGGTGCTTCGTGACTGCGAAGTCCCAGTGCGATTGGCTGACATAAGCGTGTTGTAAGGGTCAAAACTGGTGGTTTCAAAGGCTCCCAATTTCAGCAGTGCAGCTGAGGATCTTACCTGTAGTGCTACAGGTGTGTGCATACCAGGACAGGAGTTTTGGTAATACACGTCCCTCTCCCTTCAGAAGGAGTGCCATTTGAAGTGGTTTGGATTTTATTTCATTTGAGTGCATCCTTCAAGGAGTTGAATGATGGAAGCTTAGACTGCCAGTGTGATGTAAAATGTAAATAAATCAAAGCTATAGCAAGGTTCTATTTTACCCCACTCAGAGTGGCAGCCACTAACAAATGCCGACGGGGGTGGAAGGAAAGGTAGCCCTTGCACTGGGGATGTAAGCTAGTGACACCACTAACAAATTCAGAATGGAGGTTTCTATCGAGGAAATAAATCTTCCGTATTAGCCAGTTATACAGGAAGATCTCCAACTCAACCCATCACAGAGACATCAGCACATCTATGCTATTGGAGAACTGTACACAACAGCTGTTAAGAAACCTATCTAAGAACATGTGATATACTCACATGGACAAAAGGAAGTTTACCACATTTGGAAAAATGTGTACAGCTGGAGATTTTCATATTGAAGACATTGAGACATCAGGCTAGGGATAGAGGCACAATTGTCTTGACTGCCATTTTGTTCCCAGGCATGAGTCTACATACCTCTCTCCTAAGTCCACAGTAGGTTTTCAGTATACCTGTTGAATGAACTGATATAAAATGGAGTGTTCAGATGTCGGAACCTTTCTATAACTAGGATTTTAGTCATTCGTGTTCACTTATCACTAAGTCAGGGTGAAGCCAGGATGGTCTTTAGTCCTGATGCTCAACCTTGGCAGCTGTGGTGGCAATGCTGAGTGCACATGTTACAGCTGCCCTAGGTCATACTAAACAGTGTCCAGAGCTGAGAATCATGAAGCACGAAAAAGGCAGAGGGGGGTTTCCAATTGCAGCATTTGTGTGTGACAAAGATGCACTCTTGGCCTGATAACATCAGGGACTATGAAGCAGAAGATGAGCTTCTGAGCTTTAGGACACTTCCCAGTTCTCAGCCGTGTTGAGAACTGATTATCTGGCTTTATTCTTTCATTGTTCACATGGAGAAGTTGAAGCCCAAAGAGGAAGATGGCTTTATGCAGACACGTTGCGGCTGTAGCTTTTACTTCCTCCCAAGAGGCAGTCCTTGTCACAGGAGACACAAATATGACTGACAGCTGAACGATTACCAAATGACCTTACCTCTGTCTCTCAAGAGAGGCAATATATACCCATAGTGAGATGTGTAGGCTCTGGAGAAAACCCAACTCTGCCAGAGCGCTGATACTCTGGATGGGACCCAATGCCAACTGCATCTATCTACTTAACTGTACTTTGGAAAAATAATTATATATCTAATGTTCAGATTTGTCTGTGTTCTGTATTTCCTTCTGCCAACAGGTTGCCTCAGGGCAACCCTGCCCCTGAGAGTGTGGTGGGGGATGACCAGTGAGGGGTAGAATTTGCTGTTATTGCATCGTTTTATCATTGAGGTCTCACCTCCATTTCACTGGCCCCTCACAGACAAAAGAGTCCTTCAGAACCTTATTAATTTGATCACCAATAATTTTAGAGCACATAAACCTAAGCAGAGTGCAGATTAGAGCTTTTCACTGTTGAGCAAACACTCTCCCAAAAGCTAAATAAATTTGTGTTCAAAACTGGATCTCAGTGTAAGCATTTAGAATACTGCAGCAGACAAGTGGCTTTTATGACTTTGCACACATTTGAGAAGTTATTGGTTTCACCGTTAGAATAATTATAGTTTGTGTTAAAAGAAGGCCCCCGGAGCAGAGTGTTCTCAACCTGGTGTGGGCTCACAGTGCCACCTGAGCAAATGAACCCTTGTTAATAGAACTAAATTAAATTTTATTTTCGTAGTAATGGCAAGAGATAAGTATTTAAAACAAACGTGATGCTAATTATTGATTTGTCTTTGGACAACATATTTCTCATTTGGGGATTCTCGTTTCCTGTTTAAAAATAGAGCCATCATGTCACGAGACCCCTTAAAGGCTCTTGACTTTCTCTTTTTCCACCTAGGCTTCTGTTTGAGGGAAAAAGTAAAGAGCAGGAAAGGTAAATCTATTAACCATGTCTAGCATTGGCTGTTCTCAGACCAGGAGGAATAAAATGGACAAGGACTCTGCTTTAGAGCATGTAGTCTATGACAGAACCCAACGTCAGGTGGGAACTTGCAGAGGTCATTGTCCCAGTCAGAGATGCTGACTGAGCTAGCCTGCTGAGGGATAGAGCATCCTTAAGCAAGGGAGTTGTTGGTAATCTGCCATGGGGATCCAGAATCTCTAGCCCAGTTATGCAACAGGAGTTGTATAACTTTGTCCTTCCTCATATACTTCTCAAGTTCATGCCACAAGGTCTTGGAAGAGCTCGTGTGAAATTCAGTTCATTACAGTGTATTCGGTGGGACTCCCTAGCTCTCAGGGTGGCAGCATCAATGTAATCACAGCTAGATTTACTTCTGGCTGGAATATTTGTTCACAACCCTCCTTTCTTCTTGGATCCCAAGCCTTTTGCCTGCACCCACACTGCAGCCTAGGGTGCATTCTTCTCGGCCTATCACTACACTTAATTTCATTTCTTCAACTGTAGTGAGATCCTTTCAGTGAGCAGAAGAGTTTAGATTCATTTAATAAGCCCAAGCAGCACACTATCTCGTGGGTCACACAAGGGATCTTATTTTCCTACATTCTCTATAGTCTTCCCTTCATCTCAAACTCCTTGTATTCTCCTACATGTGGAACACTATTCTGAAACTCTACAACTGTGTCGATATAATCATTTGTAAATTTCAATAAACAGCACAAAATCTTAATTTGTATGGTGTTTTAAACTTTTCCTGAGAAGAATAAGAATTAGTACATTATGTACCTTACTTTTTTCTATTTAGCATTTGTTTGAGACTATTTAAATCCAGTCTTTTCATTTTAATATCTGTCTGATGTTCTATTACATAAGTATTACTACTCTTTTGGTCCACCGTGGTACATTTTTTCTATCATCATGACATTTAGAAATACACATATTCTCATATCAGTGATTTTACTCTTAGAGAATTTCATTTGTAACAGGAAAAATATTTGATGATACATCCAGTTACGTGAATATTTATTTAGATAAATGGTTCTCAATCTATGGGCCATAACCCTTTTGGGAGTCCTGTCAGAGAACATATATCAGATATTGTGCATATCAGATATTTACATTATAATTCATAAAAGTAGCAAAATTATAGTTATGAAGTAGCAACAAAATAATTTTATGGTTGGAGTCATCACAACCTGGGGTTTGTTAATGTAACATACCATTTCTCTTCTACCAAAACTAGAAGTGACAAAAGAATTTGCTCTAATCCAAGAAAATTATCACTTTCCTACTACATGTGTGAGTATGAGCTTATGTGCGTGTGTGTGTGTGTGTGTGTGTGTGTGTGTGTGTGTGTTAAAAGGCTTCTATCTTTGGGGTTGCAGCTCAGTTGACAGAGTACTTGCCTAGACAAACACGCCCTGAGTTTAATCCTAGCATCACATAAAATAGGTGTGGTAGATTGTGTGTGAAATCCCACCCAAGTACTTGGGAGTGTGAAGCAGGATGATCAAAATTTAAAGTCATTCTCAGCTATATAGCAGGTTAGAGATATGTCTGGGCATTAGACAGACAGACAGACAGACAGACAATCCCTTAGTGTTGAAACAAATCCTTTTTTCCCCATTTTTTCTCACCCGTTTAACAATCCCCACTCTTTCAACACATAAGTTTTAAGACCTACATAACATGCTTCTTTGAGGCTGCCTGGGCCTTTCTCCTGGTGGTTAGAAGTGCCAACCCTTTTTTTGTTTTCTATTCCTAGGTGAAAAAGTAATACTCTGAGTGTATGGTTTTTTTAGAAACAGGAGATAATTCACACCACCAAACATCCTTAAAATTCCTCTTTCCCATATTTATTGTCTCGAAAGATAGCTAAAATTCCAAGAACTGGAAAAATCTAGTTCAACCCATCCATTCTGTTCTACCTAGTAGCAGCCTCTACTCAGAAATGGCTCTGCTACACTCAGACTGGCTGAAGGTCTGGTTGAGGGAACCAGTTACCTACATGAAGGCAGTCTGAGAAGTCTCTGGAGGAAGCTTTTCTGAACTATTGAAGACTCTAAGTAAGAACATTGTGGATTTGAACTGAAACAAGGGTTCTATATCTAAGGGTTCTATAGCTTGGGTGACTGAGGGATGCCCAGGGTATGTAATGAGATTCAACCCAAATTCTAGGGGAAGGAAATTAACTTAGAAATGTATGTGTGGGGTATGTGCCTGTATGAGCACATGTGGTGTGTGTGTGTGTGTGCATGCATGTGTGTATATGCACAAACATGTGTGCATGAATGTGGTATGTGTACATTTGTGCATGAGTGTGGTATTGTGTACATTTGTACATGAGTGTGCTGTGTGTGCACATGTGTGCATGAGTGTGGAGTGCATTTGTACATGTGTACATGAATATGGTGTGTATACATTTGTGCATGAGTGTGGTGTATGTGTACATTTGTGCACAAGTGTGCTGTGTGTGCACATGTGTGCATGAGTGTGGGGTGCATGTACACATGTGTGCATGAGTGTGGTGTGGGTGTATACATGCATGTGTGCATGAGTGTGGTATGTGTATGTACATGCATGTGTGCATGAGTGTGGTGTGTGTATATGTACATGTGTGCATGGGTGTGGGGGGTATATATACATGTGTGCATGAGTGTGGTATGTGTGTATATATACATGCATGCATAAGTATGGTGTGTGTATGTTTGTGTGTGTACATGTGTGCATGAGTGTGGTATATGTGTACATACATGTATGCTTGAGTGTGGTGTGTGTGTGTGTATATTTGTGTGCACTCATGTGTTTTGACAGAGTTCTTCATTTCCCCGCCACTCCTACTATTATTCATCTTGCTTAATTCTAGGAATAGAATTTTCATTCTTAATAATGAGAACATCAACTGAGTTCACAAATTGTTCAAAATCTCAGTTTCCCCCCTTTGGGCAATGTGAAAAACTGACTCGACTGCTCTAGAATTCAGTTTCATATTCTGAATAATGAAAGCAATAATTATATTTCTCTATTTTCTTTGGGAGGAGCAAATGGTAGTTCATCTGTAAAGTGTCTGACTTTCTAAAGAGTAAGAGTATGATAAATGTTACCATGGGTGGCCTCATCCCTTCTTGTTTTCTATGTGTAGTTTGCCTTCCTTTAAGTCCCATCATGACTGGGTACCACAGAGTAAACACTGTGTGGTGCCTAGCATTCATAAGTCGTCAGCACATGGCAATTCCTCAAAGCATGATTGCTAAGTGGTTGTTTGCAAATGTTGAACATTTTTAGTAGTTTACCCTGGCTGGCGGCTTAAAACCAAGTTTAGACTGTGTCTTGGTTATGTGTGTTGAATTGGTTTGAAGAATGATTTTCTGGGTCTGATCTTTGAGACAGGAGATAAATTATGCACATGCTATATTCTGTACTTTTCTAATAGAAGTTTGAGGAAAGGAGGTTTATTCTGGGTCAGTTGGAGGGTATAGTCCACCACAGTGGGGGAGGGATGAGGAAGGAGCAAAGGATGCTGGTCCTATTGCACCCGCTGTCAGGAAACAGAGATGGATGATACTGGTGCTCCGTATGCTCTCTTCTCTTTTCTTCCATTCTGAAACCCAGCCCATGGATTCGTGTTGCCCACAATCAGAATGAGTCTTCCCACCTCAACTAACCCAATCTAGAAAATAGTCTACAGACATGCCACAGGCTTCTCTCCTGAGTGATCCTATATCCTGTCATGTTGACAAACAATATTAACCATGCTAACCATGTATGTATTAACTCAGCCATTTATAGTCAGATCTTTGCTATTAAACAGGGGTCTAGTGGCTAGAGATATTGGGATTATCTGGAACTTGAAGTACCACCAGTCCCATTGAATCAGAATCTATTCCTGGGAGATTTGCCAGCATAATAAGATTCAAATTCTGTTTATTGGATGTTTACACCATATTAAAAACACTCCCAGCTGTGGGTACGGCTCAGCACAGAACACTTACCCAGAAGGCACAGAGCCCAGTCCAGTCCTGAGTAGTCCAAACAAGAGTGTCATCACCACTAACTAAACCAACCCCATTCTCCTTACACAGACATGCTGATTCTGTGTATACAACAAACAATGAACAAAAATGGTGGACAAAAGGCTCAACACTGTGTTAAACTGAAGCACTGATTTTTGAGCAATCTACAAAATCTCTTTAATTGATGTAAACTACTGAAATGAGACACAGGATTTTTTTCAACAGATGCATAACTGGTGGAAGTTTTATACACGCATTTTGCCCATGAATAATACATACATTTTTGGACTATGTAGGTAGCAATACCATGTGGTAGTAACACCAGCAGGTGATCTATGTTCTTCAACATGAGACAATCTAGAAAGTTCTCTAGAGGGTTTTATTTTCTGTGAGATGACATTGTACTTGGAGAAAACTTCTTGAGCTACAAATCTATTCCACTCTGATCCCAATTTTCCTTTAGAGGTTCAAATCCATGAGTTCTCACAGACAGTTGTAAATTCAGAAGACATTCTTGAATTATAGCTCCATTTCTAACAATCAAAACATGTTGCTCTAAATATTTCTACAACTCATTACACACAGACATTGAGAGCGTTAAACAGGATAAAGCATGATACATGCCTTACACCATGCCTGGCATAACATGTGGGTCTTCCATACATGTACAACACAGGTAAACCAGTATTCTCCTTGCAGTTCAGGTCTGCTCTGCTGGAGGCAATGGTGTGTAGAGGTTAAGAACCCACGTCTGATACATATTCCCTTGGATTTGAAGGGGAATTCAGCCTTTTATTTCAGGTATGACTTCAGGGGTATTTGATAGAGTTGTCAAGGCTGCTTTCTGGATCCAGTGCTTCCCACTGGCTTATTCAGAAGCCTAGACAATGCTTGTACATAAACCACTCAGCACAATAATGTAATAGCTAGTGTGAGGCAGGTATTAATATTCAACATCGCAATCCTTTTGGGAACAGAGCTGTATTGTCCCAAGTTTCTAGGTGTTTGGACTTAGTTTCCCTAGATTATTCTTAGTAGAAATGCATGATGCTGTGTCAACATCTACCCTTCCTACTCCACTATTCCTTACTAATTGTTCATATTCTCATCCTAACTGTAGGTGCAGAAGATGAGTTCCCAATGTTACCAGAAACATGCTCAAATCAACATACATCAACCAAAAGAAAAATTAACCAAATACAGGTGTGCACCATTAAAACTGTCACTTGCATTACCTAGAGAAAACAGATTCATATCTATAGCTGATGAATCCATCAAAGAGCATAGTTATTTAGACACAGATAAAGACAAAGACTCTTCGAGAAGTTATTACAAGAATAAATGAAATCGGAAATGATCTTTCAGATGCTGATTATTATCAAATTGTCTCCATAATAAAAATATTCCCTGGTGTTCATTGTAACTGGCCTTTGTCGCTTTAATATTGTCTATATGATATATTGTCTGCAGAATAACAATAATGAATGGAGATAATTATACTTGGGTGAAGGAGCCATCTTGCTTATTCACTGAAAGACACACACCCACAATTGTGCAAGTTGAATGAATATGGAATGGGGAGCAGCCTGTGTTGTTTGTTCTAAATTTGCCTTTTTCCCCCCTCAGGGTGTCTCTTGCCTTTCTACAGCCCAACATCTACAGTAGAGAGACAATTGCTTTTCTTTCCTCCTTGTGGTATGTACATCAAAGGAATTGCTTCTCCCTCCCCAGCTTCTGGTCTATTTCATATTCCATTAGAGATCTTTTGAGCATAGCTCTTCCAAGGGCAAATGTCAAAGGCATCAGGAATCCATCAGTATGTGCTAAGCAATAAAGATAAAGGATGCATTTAGATCGTCTGAGTGGATTACCAAAGATTTGAGTTGTGGGCTTTGTTTTGCTTCTTGAATTCTTATTTATTTATTTATTTATTTATTTATTTATTTATTTATTTATTGTGTTTGCACATGATTGTGTGTGTGTGTGTGTGTGTGTGTGTGTGTACATGTATGCAGGAATACATATACAAACTCAGGAATCCTTCCTCAGGTGCCTTCCATCTTTCATTTGAGGCATGGTGCTAGCAGCTGTCCAGTGAGCTTGCAGAGATGTACCTGCCTCTGCCTCACACCCCCCTGTCCCTATAGGTGGGGCAGGTGTACCCCACTGTAGCAGCTTTCCTCACACTTTCAAGGCAAGCACTTTGCCACCAAGTTTTCTCCTCGGCCCATCTTTTCCTTCTCACGTGTGATCTCCGTGTGTCTTTTTTTTTTAATTGAGTATCTTCTTCATTTACATCGCCAATGGTAAAAACTTTCCAAATTTTCCCCCTCCGAAAAGCCCCCCTCCCCAAAGATTCCCTACCCCTCCTCCCACCCACTGCCTCCATGTATGTGCCCCTCTACCCAACACACTCCTACCTCACTCCCCCCAGTCCCCACCCTTGTTCGTTTCCCTTTGTTGGGTCCTCTATTGAGCCTTTACCTAACCAGACACCACTCTTCCCACTGATGCCCAACAAGGCCTTCCTCTGCCACATTTTTGGCTAGAACCATGTGCACCCCTTGGTTGATGGTTCAGTCCCTAGGAGTCTTGAGGTGTCTGGGTGTCCGAAGTCATTGTTCTTCCCATAGGGCTGTAAACCCCTTCAGCTCCTCTGGACCACCCTCCAGCTCCTCCCTTGGGGACCCCAAGCCCAGTTCAATAGTTGGTTGCTAGTTTCTGCCTCTGTATTTGTAGGGCTCTGGCAGGGCCCCTCTGGAGACAGCCATGGCATGCTCCTTTTGGTACAAGCTTCTTGCCGTAGTGTCAGGGTTTGGTGACTGTTTATAGGATTTATCCCCAGGTAGGGCAGTCTCTGGGTGACCTTTACTTCAGACTCGGCTCCACACATTGCCTCCCTTATTGCTCCTATGAGTATTATGTTCCCTTTCTCAGAGGAACCATAGCACTCTCACTTAAGTCCTCATTCTTCTTGGATTTCCTGTCCTGGGTGAATTGTAAATTGTTTATTTTGAGCTTTTGGACTAGAATCTGCTTATTAGTGAGTGCATTCCATGTGCGTTCTTTTGTGACTGGGTTACCTCGTTCAGGATGACACTTTCTAGTTCCATCCATTTGCCTAAGAATTTCTGTGTGCCTTAACCATCTAACTGCTTCTCTCTTCCAGCTCAGAACATGTCTCCTAGTCATATCTTATCGGGCCTCCCAATCCCCACTACTGTCACTGCCTCTCTTGATGGTTGTCACTGCTTCTTTTAGTAACTCATTTCACCATTCTTTCCTTCAGGAGCAAATATTTCCTGAGCATTTTAAGTGATTGATATTCTGGTGAGAACCCGGGATAAGATGGAAAACAGAATAGATATAGTCCTTCCTCAAAAAAAAAAAAAATCCCTTCAGAGAATTATATTTCCAAGGAGACATGCAATGAGTAGTTCCAACTAAAATCACTCTAAATTTCACTAGATCCTCCCCCCTTCCCCCACTGATTTCAATGTTGGGCATATCCAAGCAGAAACAGTGTTTCATGTGCCCGGATGTCCTTGCACACTGTGCCTCATGTTCATAAACTCTACATTTCTCTCATTTTTGTGTATCAGGAGTCCACACAGAATATTGTGCCTATGGTAGAGTAGTGTTTAAATGTTATCTAAGCTCAATAAAATGCACCTCTTTGGGGTTGTCTGACTAAGAATGACCTCCGTAGGCTCATGTATTTAAACGCTTAGTCCCTAGGGAGCAGAACTGTGTGAAAGAATTAGGAAGATTAGGAGGTGCAGCTTTGCTGGAGAAGGCGTGGCCTTGTTGTTTCAGGGAGTGTGTCACTGAAGGTTGGCTTTGGGTTTAAAAAGCCAGCATCTCAGTCTCAGACCCAGCATCTCAATGTCTCTATCTGCTGCTTGCCGATCAGGACGACACAGCTCTCAGCAGTGCTCTAGTGTCACACGTTCTCCCATGCTCCCTTCCTAATGACAGTGAACTGAGCCTCTGAAACTGAGACTAATAAGCAAGCCCCACATGACATGTTGTCCTTCATAAGAGTAGCCTTGGTCATGGTGTCTCTTCGCAGCAATCAAACAGTGACAATCAAACACTCTTCTTTGTAAAGGGACAATAATCTCCAATATAAGTGAACTCTCTAGGGAAACCCAAACCATATTGTTATCTGCATAGAATCCCTCTTGTGTGGGTAGAGACTCCGAGTTGAAAGAAGTCACTTGGGGGCAGATGACCCATCAGTGGCTTGGGGTGGAGTGGGGAAAGTGAGGAGATGAAGGAGAAGACTGTCCAGCTATGTGAGAAGCCGGGCGTGAGTGCTGCTACTGCACAGGGTGAGGAAACAACAGGAGCAATGTAAGAAAAGTGGAAAAAATGGCACCCACGGAAGAGAGGACACCAGAGAGGAAGAAGTGACCCAGTGACCCAGAATGCGGTTAAGGCAGAGATGGGATGAAGGAACAGATCAAATCCTTCCACCCCAAGAGAACCCAGACATTTTAATAGCAGAAAATTCTTTTTTGGTATTTTCCTATGACTTTAAGTAGAACACATTCCAAATTTTCACACACACCCTATAATCTCCAATACAAGTTATCCGCTCATATACATGGAAGTGTTTTCGTCAGTGTCGGTATGTATAGGAAACAGTGAAGAAGCTGGGTTTTATGTCTAATATATCGCAGTGGGGCCTGGTGCCAGGATTGGGCAGTGCTAAGGTTACCTTAAAGATTAACTTAACTTTGATTAACTTAAGATTAACTGAGTTAGCACGTAACTATTGCTCTTCCTATGATCACTATTGCCGCTGCGAATGCGGAATGTTAAACACTCATAGCAGAGACAGAGAAGAGTGACCTGAACATGAAGTTATCTCCTGCATTCCTTTGCACAAACTAGTGGTATAAGAACTGTTTTCAATCCATGCTTCACAGTCGTGGAACCCAGGTTTAGTAACATTAAGTGGCTTTCTCAGTGCCGCTAGAAATTAGTAACTAGTAACTAGTTTTTCTAGTAACTAGAGCAATGAAGCTACACCTCCGGCTTCAACACCCATACTTTTTTTAATGCATATTTATTAATGATAAAAAATAGTGAACAGTTGTATATAAATATATACAAAAACTAATAGTTTAAATTAAGGGTCATTTAACCAGTAAATTATTAGTACGAAGTAGAGGGGACACTAGGATGTGCGGATGGGGAAATGTCATGAGATGGCAGAGCAGGGGGCATGTCTAAGGATGTGTGTCAGGTAGCACAGTGTGGGGATGGGCTACATTAGAATATAGAGGTACTTCAGACATCAGGACCTGAAAGGAAGGGAAATGTTCACTTGCCTGATCTCTGTGCACTTCCTCTGGTAATCTTGGGCAATTTGATCACTAGGTGTGATTTTTGTCGTGCAAAAATGGGAATAAAAACAACACAAAGGGCTGTGGTGAGGTAGTGTGTGAAGATCAAGATGCTCAGCTGAAACAAAACCCCAACAAAGGTCAAAACAGGAGAGAAGAAGGTAAAATTGAGAAGCATTTTAAGTTTGGTGATGGGCAGGAGGACAGGAGGGGATGCCTTTGAGCGATTTCTAATGCAAGCAGCTCAGAGGTAGTGTGGTCCCTAACTGAAATGGATGATCCTGTCAGGGAGTCATAACTACTCAAAGCAAAGCGTGCCTCCATAGGGACCATCGTTCCATTTTCTCTGAGAATAACAGAATAACAAGAGCCCTTTGAGAAAAGAGGAGACAGAGTTTTATAAACTTTTAGGGTGACGTTAAATCATTCATTTTGGTGAAAAATGAAGGCTGTAGAGTATCAGAGAAACAAAGGGCCTGAGTCTGCGTTCAAGCAGAGCCTGAGACCGGGACATGAGTGCAAGTATCTTCTGTGGAGGGGACCTGGCACCATAGTACTGTGGCACCGTGGCACTGTGGTACTGTGGTACTGTGGTACTGTGGCACTGTGACACTGTGGTACTGTGGTACTGTGGTACTGTGGCACTGTGGTACTGTGGCACTGTGGCACCGTGGCACTGTGGTACTGTGGCACTGTAGCACTGTGGCACTGTGGCACTGTGGTACTGTGGCATTGTGGCACCATGGTACTGTGGCATTGTGGCACCGTCGTACTGTGGCACCGTGGTACCGTGGTACTGTGGCACTGTGGTACTGTGATACTGTGGTACTGTGGTACTGTGGTACTGTGGCACCATGGTACTGTGGCACTGTGGTACCGTGGCACTGTGGTACCATGGTACTGTGGCACTGTGGTACTGTGATACTGTGGCACTGTGGTACTGTGGTACTGTGGCACTGTGGTACTGTGGTACTGTGGTACTGTGGCACTATGGGAAGGGGAAGAGCAAGATGCCCTTTTGGGAGCCATTACTGCTATGAGCAAGAAGATATCATCTTGCAGGTGGAATAGAGCCCAGAATGTGCCTGTTGAAAGCCCAAATGCTGCAGCATTTATCCATGGACTTACTTCCCATTGGCTGACCTTTGAGCACCTGGTGCAAATTTCTTGCACTTCCAAATGCCACCTATGTGTGTCAAGCGTCATCTAGAACCATTTTTGACAAACTGCCTTGAGCCAGAAACATATAAAGTTGCTGGAGTGAACCTCAGCTGCACTACAACCAAGAGTTGAGCGCAGTACGCATGACACTTGTCTGAGTGGCCTAGCCTGATCTAGCTCTCTCCACTTCCTCCTTGTAGTTCCCAGGGATAAGTATACAGCACGCAAGAAGTGCAGTATTCTGAGATAGGAAAAAATTGGCTGGTACAGTACAGGCTCTGGTTCAGCTCCCTTCAACCCTAAACACAATGTCCCCTAGGGCATTCGCCTCAAGACTTGCATTGCTTTGAGGAATAAGACCCAGTGTGTGCTTCTCTCCAGTCTCCCTCAGTTACTGTTCAAGTAGTTTGCACAGTTGAGACTCCATCCACACTCCAGGGGCTCAGGCACAAGATGAATAAATACTCCAGTGGTCCCTTGCTATCAATGTATTGTAAATCAACTTCTTGTTGCTTGCACAGAGCCTTTGGTCTCACAAGACTTCATTAAGTTGGGAACCAATGTTGAATCTCTTTTCCCAGAGGAAAGAGGCATCAAGAATCCACAACATATGCTAGGAAAAGATAAGTAAAAATAAACTTCAAACTCTACAGAAATCTTGAAGTGTATAAATTTTTTTCAGTATCATTTAACCTATGACTCGGTTATCAGAGCAGGAAGAGTCAGGTGTTAAGTTAGGGTAAGACTCATAGTAGACACAATCTAAAACCTAGTCAGTCATCCACCCCTCCGTACAGTCAGCCTCCGGCTAATAATTCTATTAAGGTAAGAATGGAAGTGGCACTAATTCCACTCTCCTATTCTCCCCAGCTCTAATTACGGGAATTCTGCTGACTTATTATACAGACCATGAGCTAAAAATATACATTTTAAAAGGAGAGTAGATTTCTTGGCAGAATGAAGAAGACAAGATCCATGGAGAAACTGAAATAGGATATTAGTCTCCACTTGGAGTCCAGTGGATGGGAATTGCAGTTCTCAGTTCAATCAAGAACTTCTATCCCTAGGAGCACAGAGCTATTAGAGGTCCCGGCTTCTGGCCCCTAAGGAGGAATTCCAGAATTTCCTTCTGTAGCCTGCTTACTCAGCAATGTACACCACACACACAACTCTTGTTCTGTTTGCTTCATTCTCACAGGTCCTGAAATCACCCTGTCTTCTAGGCCAGGCAACCATATGGTGAGCATCTTCCTGCCATGCTGAAACAGCAAAGGTGCTACAATGCTTTTGACACCTGGATCACAAAACCCTTGACCTTCTGATGAAAGTGATGTATGTCAAGCATTGTGTGGGGGATGGGATATTCCCTTCTTGGCCTCATCCCCTGTCAGGCTAAAGCACTTAGAACTCTGCTGAATACATCCTGAGAGAACACAAAAGGCCCAAAGGAGAACAGAATTCTCTGGTCTCTGGTTCTTAAAGGATGAAGAGAAGGTAAGAGATAACAGGAGGGAAGAGGAAGAATGAGGAAGTGTGATTTGAACATTTATTTATCTCAGCCACATGCTCATGTATTATTTTACATGGATTTATAATTGATTAGGTGTGGCTGTGTGTGTGTGTGTGTGTGTGTGAGAGAGAGAGAGAGAGAGAGAGAGAGAGAGAGAGAGAGAGAGAGAGAGGAATTTTACATCTCAACATCTCAAGAGCCTGTAACAGTATTGGTTTTTCAACCTGCTGGCAAGCATGCTCTCTTCCTTGCCTGATCCAAGCAGACATTACCAATTGATCAAGCCTTTTACTTTTTTGACTTTTGACTGTCTCTCATCCCAGCCTCACATATAGTAAGCACCAAGCAAATGGAATGAGGTCATCTGATACCCTTCCTTCTTAGGTAAGATTTGTCTGAAAAAGGAAAATTCTGCTTCAAATGGGGCTGTATCCATCACAGAGGTATACTGAGATCTCCCAATCTTCAGGGCCTGATGGCACCCCCAAATTGCCACTGAGATTGTGATTATATAATAACAAGGAGGTGCTATCTGGAGCTGCCTGCCCTTTGCCAGCCGCAGGTGCTGGTAACATGCTCATGCCCTTATATCAGCTCTTGTCCACTCTACATATTTTACTGTTGACTGTAGTTTGTGATCAAGCTGCAGCAGACTGCGATCCCACCTTCCCACTTACTGTTACCAAAAAGCATCCAACAAACTCCTATAGCTGAAGAAATTCCATTTGTGGGAGTCTATTCTGTCTTAGATCATATACCTTTTTCATTCACTATTCCAGTCCCAATATTGAAGATGAATATTTTAAAAGATTTATTTCCATTTTATGTGTATGAGTGTTTCATTAGCACATACATATGTGCACCACAGGTGTGCCGGGTGCTAGTTGCAGCCAGAAGATGACACCAGATCCATTGGAACTGGAATTACAACCCACAAACCATCATGTAGATGCTAGGAGCCCAAGGTCTTCTGCAAGAGCAGCAAGCATTCTTAGCCACTGAGCCATCCTTCCAGTTCCACAGAATGGAGATTTAAAGGAAGAATAAGAAGTAAATATGTTCCTCACCTTAGGCACGAATGATGGCTTAGGCTGGGAAACTGCTGAGGCATAAAGCCTGAAGCGACCACTCTGTAGCCCTACATCTGTTCTCGACCCTTCACCTGACATCCTCTTCTCCAGCCTGTCTTGATACTATCAAAGCCTTTAGATTTGAGTCACAGCCAGAAGAAGCTTGGTAGATGCACACCCTGCTGTTGCTCCCTCTCCACTTGCCACAGAGGATCTGGAAAAATCTTTCTGGGAGAGCAGTGTGTTTGCTTTCCGACTGCCGTTTCCCATGTTTGATCTGATGTTTCTTGCCTGGAGCTCTTATGTCAGACTAGAGTAAATTATTTACTGATGTTAGCAACCGAGCCTTGCGTTATTCAAAATATAAACCTGAAATACCCAAGCAGTCAGACATTACCAGCTGACTCTGTTTATACTTTGTAGATATAGAGACAGATCAGAGGGTGATTCATAATTATCCTAACACAATGTTATTTTTCCAAGTGGAAAGAGGAGAAATGCAGTTCTCCCTGGTGACTAGATAGATGATCAGGGATATGTACAGCAGTTTGAGTGGATGCTGATGTAAAAGGAACGGGGAGGGTGTCAGAACCGTGTGATCCTAGCTTTGCCTTGTATGTCAACAGTCCTTGGATTATACTTGTCCCACGTGCTGCCTGTCAGCTGTTCCTTCTGCTCTCTCTGATGCCAGTCCACAAGTTTCTGGTGTCAGTTTCCATTTTTCTTGCCCTGGTAGTGTTGACTGTCTAGAAGCATTTTTCTCTGCCTTTTGGTGGGCCTCCATTCGAACAGTGACTGGTGGAACTTTGTAAGAAGTGATGAAGAAACTAGACTTTGGTGTGGCATGGGTCTTGATTGGAGTCCTGCTCAAATATCTGCCTGCTGTGTCACCTTGGGGAAAGGTCCTGATTCTCAAGTTCCTCGTGTGTAGAATAGGGACTTTATGAAAAGTGATGGAGAAAATTGTCTCTGCCCTAGGTTGTTATCCAGCCTTAGTTATCTAATTTCCCAGATGAAAGACATACAATCTTTATATTTATACTAAGTCTTGAAAAGAACACAAGTTGAGCAGCTGCCTACCCTATGTCGTTTAAACCTTCTTTCCTATCAATGTGCCTGAGTCATTACTCACTAGGCTTCACCCGGGCTGCTCTTGTCTCCAATTGGCTGGCCCCCAGGGCTGTGCTTTCTTGACCCCTAACCCGTGGCAGCTCCTCTTTCCTCCTCCCCTTGCACCTTCTAATTTCTCAGTGCGATCCTCTTCCTACTCCAAGCTTGGGAAACCTAAACCCCACCTATGCCTCTTCTGCCCACCTACTGGCTGTCAGCATCTTTATTTCCCAATCAGAAATAACGTGGGGGCAGGGTCACAGGTCTACATGCAGACTCTAGGTCTTGGGAGCCCATACTTAGCATTATAATAGACAGTAAAAGACAAGGCCTCAACAGAAAATTTATATTAAAGAATAATAATGTAAAGGAGTTGGCATAGTTCCTGATTATCAGTTAAGCAGACGGTGCCTATTGCAGTTGCAGACCTGAAAGCTTTCTGTAGCTCTGTGAAGCACTGTTGGTAGAAAATGCTCAGACTTGTGCCCCCGTGGAAAAAGTGAGTCCTGTAAGATCTTGAGACTTGCTTACTCAGTCTTTGCCAAACATGTTTTGAAAGGATAAAGAGGATTTCTGTGCGATGGGGAGAAAGTCTTAAAACTAGTACTTCAAAGTCCAGATGTCAGGCTCATTTTTTTCTCTTTCAAAATTAATGCAAGTCAGGAGTACCCAAGGGGACACTGAGGCACAAAGGCCATTGTAAGCCATATTTCATATGTCCATGTCTACAGTGAAGATGCAGAACCACAACCTCATGGTCTCAAACATGGCTGAGGCGGAACCTGAGGCTGGACAGAAATAGAGCTCCACTCAGTGGATATGTGTATCTTTATAAGTGTCTAGTGCAGAAATAGTCAAAAGGTATACATAATAGTTGTCTAGAAGTCTTTTTGTTTGCCTTGTAGGTAGCTTCCTTTGGAACAAAGAACAATGGTTATTGGCATATATGCATATATAGTATAGGTGTGTATATATAGTATATATACATATATATGATGTACATGTCTGTGTGTATATACATATATATAGTATATATACATATATGATATACATATATAGTATATATAGTACATATAATATATACTATATATAGTATATATACATATATATGGTGTGCATGTCTGTATGTATATACATATGTATAAGAATATATGTATGACCATATAAGGTATATAAGAACATAAGATGTGTAAATATAACACAAAATACATAAAATATGTTATATACATAAGATTATACAATATATGCATAAGATATACATAGATATATAAAATACATGAATATTTATGATATGTTAAATATGTAAAATATGTATATAGAAAAGAATACATACGTAGCTTGAGGGAAAAGAAAATACTTAGGAGAGGCTGATTCAGAAGCTGGGAAGTCCCAGGATAAATTATGTTCTAGTTTGAGAACCAGAGGGATCTAGTGTAGCTAAGTGAAAGTTCTAAGTCCCAGACCCAGGGAAATTGAAACTGTCTCAATCCAAGACTAAAGGCCTAGATGGTGTAGATCCTGCAATTCAAAGACAAAGGCATGAGGACACAGTGCTTGAGCTCCAGAAGTGAGAGATTGGATTGCCATTTCTTTGCTTTGGGCTCTATCTGGGTCCCCAGCTGTTTAATTATTGTTTCCCATGCCCATTGACTCAAATGCCTACCTCTTCCAGGACAACCTTGTAGATACATGTAGAAATAATGTCTTATTAGCCATTGGAATATCCTGTAACTCAGTCAAATTGAAACTCATTATGCAGGGTTTTCTCAGATGACACTGGCAACAGACCTCCTGAGTTCTATGTGACTAACATGTGACTGAGCCCCTTCCTTACAAACCAGAGAGAATACAAAATACTTTTGTGTTTATCAAACAAAAGCAACCAGCACTCCAAAAAATCCATCCATGTATCCTGATAATTCTAAGACATCATATTGACAATATATATTACACATATGCATATATATATATATCACCTATTTAATAGTGCTTTTCTAGGAGACAAACATGCAATGTGTGTGTTTCAGCTGCCAATGTTTATGCTTCCAGACATTGTAAGATGTGAAATATGTACAGCTCCAAGCTGAATGTCAAGTCATATTAGCTAAAAAGACATTCATTAAAACAGAAATGCTACAGCTATCAACAGATTAGATATTGCAGCAGTGGATCTGTTGATTCTTGGTCAGAGGATCCTTGGTACCTGGCTTCTGTTTCTATTCTGAGGTCCTCGAGATCATTGTTCCAGCGCCCTGATAACATCACATTCACGCCTTCAGAATAGGTGAATGTTCCCCAAAACCTCAGACGCTTTAGAATATGTATATGTATGTGTATGTATATGTATATACATATGCATATATATACATATACACATATATATACATATACACATATATACATACATACATATATATACATATATACATATATATATATATATATATAGTGTGTGTGTGTGTGTGTGTGTGTGTGTGTATGTGTTCCTACCTCATGTGGTGCTTGTGAAGGCCAAAAAAGAGCATGGGCTCCCCTGGAGTTGTGATTACAGATGAACCACCTGAGATGTGTGTTGGGAACTGCATTCAGGTTCTCTGGAAGAGTAACAAGCACTTCTAAATGTTAAGGCATCTCTCCAGATTCTTGTTTCTTTTTTAGACTAATTTTACATTTTCTAAAGAACTTGGAGCTGCCCTTTTTGAGATCCATTCTTTGAACTCCTCATGCTGTTGATGCTGTGTATGTTTGCTTGAGACAGAGTGACTGCCAGGCAGTGAGAAAGTCTAGACTGATGGCTACCTTGAAGCTTACTGATTGGTGCTGATCATTAATCTGTGCAACAAGATATTGATACAAATGTTAGGTTTTCACCCACTCCAAATACATGGAACCAAATATGTGTTCTAGAAATGACCCAGGAGGTTAATATAAAATCAGTATTATTTAAAAATAAATTCTGTCATTTGTTGATCATATAAGACCTAGGTTCACTTTAGTATCTCTTCTTCATCTACATATGCAAAGATCTTTTAAGAGAAGTATTCAAGTGTCTTTGCTCACCTGATCTTAATAGCTATTTTCTCTGCACTATTATCTGAAAGAAGAGACATCTGAGCGCTGGAAATGCTGACATGTTCTCAGGTTGTCTGTGAGTATAAGAGGTCGCTGACCTTGCATTGTGTGATTTCACTTGGAAGTAGATTGTCAGCAGATTTGAAGATAGATTTGAAGCTTAGTTCTTGCTTCCTCTAATCTCTGGGATATAAAGTGAAAATACAAAATTTCTCTATAATAAGGAACAAGAAGCAAAAATACATACCAGACACCCTATTTCTTTCCTCACCCCATCAGGGAAATGATTAACAGGAAACTATGTACAGTACTGTTTTATGTTTGTTGTTTTAAGTCAATGGATGAAGGCAGAGAAGTGGAGAGAGTCAGAAAACTAGAGACTTACAAGTCCTACTACTTGTTGGAATGTGAATGAATTTCAAAGTCCTATGTAAATGAAGAGACAGAAGAAGCAGAGTTAATTTTATAGGACAACATTGTTTATGCAAATTAAAACCACACACAAGTGGCACTGTATTTTTCAGGGTATGGGTATATTTTAAATGTTCATAAAATAAGGTAACTGAGTTGGAGGCTATATATTCAGCATAATCGTATGTATAACTTGTAGAGCAGTGGTTCTCAACCTATCCAATGCTGTTACCCTTCAATATAGTTATTCATGTTGTGGTTATTGCCCAATCATAATAAAATTATTTCATTGTTATTTCACAATTGTATTTTTACACTGTTATGAATCATAATGTAAATATCTGATACACCGGAAAGCTGATATATGACCCCTTTGGGGTCACAAGCCACAGGTTGAGAACCAGTGTTGTAGAGAGAAAAGTTAAGTGAAAATAATAAATAAGAGGCTCCTCACTGACTAATAGTGATAACGCAGAGAGAGTGCTGGGGAACAAACCTCTCCTCCTATTACGGAGAAAAACCAAGTGGTGGTGACTTGCCACTTATAATGTGAAGGGTAATAGCCAATAATGTTTTTAGAATAAGAGGCATGGCAGTCTGTAATTATAAAGTCGACTTGGAGACCTCCAAGTATTTGAGATAAATTGTACTGCCAAGTCTATTTGCTCTTCAGTAAGCCTAGCTTTGCCCAAGAGCATGACTGTCATGCTCTCTACAAAGAACCATCATCTCAAAATCTGAGGCCACCACAGCTGGTTTGATCGGTTTCCTTTCCTTATCACTTGTACCCAAGCCAGCAGGTGTGCAAGCCACTGAAGGAGCCACAGAAGAGAGGGTCACTTAGCGTTGCATCGTTCCTGAGCTCGATCTCTTGGCCATTTTCTTCTGTTTTCCATATGCATTGGGGATTTCTGATCCTTTGTCTCTATCTGTGAATTGAACACAATGTCTGACTTTTGGTATCTGCTGATCATGGAAACCAGGAGAACCAGTGCTTCCTTTGAGCTCCTCACAGCAATGCATCACCAAGGAAACAGGATTTGCTGTGTTTCGTGGACTTGAGCTTAGGGTCTTTCATTTATTGATTACATATCTTATCTTGGAGCATATAATTTTACCTCTCAGTGCATTCGCTCTCTCCATTTATAGAGTCCCAAGAAAAATAGTATCTGGCAAGAGCTCTTAACGTCGTGCTTAGAAAATGATGCAAAATCAGTAAGTACTGTCGTGATATCATCGTTGCTGCAGCTATCATCATTTCCATGGCTACCGTTACTGTCAGTGGTATTACCACACTATCATATTTGGATGTACCAGCACCATGAGCAGACATATTGCAGAGGTGTAATTGCTAGAAAATAACTTTAAAATCTTCAACAAATGGAAAGAAAGAAGGAAGAAAAAGTTAAAGAAAAATTTTTTGGATATCATTTTGCCATGGTGGAAACCATTCCTAGTTCATAGTAATCTTTAGGCCCAACACCCTTCTTCTTTGGATGGTCCCACACACATCTGTGCAGCATGCACACATACACACCCCTTTAAAGATTCAGTGTTATGAGTCCAGGAACTTAATGATAACCAAACCAAGCCCTGCCTCCCTTTTTCCTCTGCAAAGCCATCAAAGGAAGCAAAACTCTTTTCGTATCGGTGACTCACAGCTTATGGAAGCCACCTGGGTGGCTTCCCAGGTGATATCATTATCTGTGAAATCATTCTAGAGCTTTCCTTTGAGTAAGAGCACACATGGATGATGAAATTGTCATTTGTCTCTGTCATTAAAGAGTCAAGAGCTGTGAAATTCACGGTAATCCTCAGGCTGTGGTGGAGAAGAACATGTTCTTTAATGCCCCAGATTAAATTTGCCGACTGATCTGGTTTTGCTATTACACTGGGACAACAATGATTAATTTTAACCAAATTATCCTTTCATTGTTAAGCTACCACATTGTTCTAAGCATTTTCCTATGGATTAGTATTGATGCTGGAGCTCCTTGGAAAGCTCAGCGAATGAAGCAAATACTTCCCAAGATGTTATGTTTATGGATAGTCTCCTATGGATTTAATTAAAGATCGTGGTGCCTAATGTAATTAATTCAGCCACCCATTCTGCCAGGAAAGTTCTTATACCATAAGCACCAGAACTAAATTGCTTTGGGGATAATGAATTGCAATTCTGAAGAAGAAATGGCTTTCAGGGTATTAATCCTTGAATCAAATAGAACTTTAATTATAGGATTACCCCACTTTTATTTAAGGCAGTTGATGGTTATTCTCCTAGACCAAATCCTTTTCCACTTAGAGGTTAAATATTCTGTGCCATTTTGTTAAACATGCATTTATCATTTTATTTGAGAGATTGTTTTGAGTCCAGGGGATGGAAAATTGTGATCTACACATCAGGAAGATGACTAGCATTTATGTATGTTACTTGGGGAGGGGGGAGAGAAGAAAGACAGAAAATTGCAAAAGTCTCAAAGAAACATAGTAGCTGCAGATACAAGACTGCCTTCTGTGCATGCCATCATGGATACAGCAAGTTTCCACGAAGCCCAATGCCTTCTGCAGGAGGTGTTAACTGATAATGGTTTTTGGAGGATACAGTGACATTTTATTATGTTGTATCCACTGAAGGGAGAGTTGGGAAGAAGAAAGGGTTGGGATGGAAAAGAACAGAGCAGGCAGTCGTAATGGGTGGAGGTGAGCGTAAAACAAAGTAGTGCACATAGGTATAAAACTGTCAAAATAATTATACTGTCTTGATCATATATCAAGAGGATGACTTTTGGAAGCTGAGAAACAATTTGGAGAGGGAAGAAAGAGAAGATCAGTGGAGATTCTGGGTCTTGAAAACAAGATTAGGGGAGTGTCATCCGAATGTTTCTAAACTGAGCAAGGAATGAAGGTGTGCAATGAATGGAAAACAGGTTAATGACAATGGCAATGATATGGCAACAAGGAAGGAACAGTCTATGGCAGGGAGTGGTTCAGCCATTGTGTATTCATTAACGCTTAACATTCCAACAGCTTCGTGAGACTGGAATAGATCTTAGCATAAAAGCAAGCACGGTTTGAGAGGTTACACTATCACTGAGAGTCTAGGGTTTCTCTCTGCTGGTTTCAGCTGCTCAGGCAGAACAGAGAGAAGGCATATGCTTTGCTGCATTTAGGGCTGGGTTTTGCCAGGCAAGTATGGGGGGGGGAGGAGAGAGAAAGAGAGAGAGAGAGAGAGAGAGAGAGAGAGAGAGAGAGAGAGAGAGAACCTTGAGAACACCGCATTTGGAAGTAGCTATTGCTACTGAACCAGGCAGTCTTAAGAAGGTTAAGAGTTAAGTAGGTGAGAGGATTCATAAGGAGGGTAGAGTAGCAGTGTGAACTGACTGAAGTCACACTGAAGCTGTAGGATTGTTGCAAGGGGTTAGTGGACTCAAGCTGGGAGGGTGGGAATTGGCATCTGTGAGATAGGGAGCTGGCAGATCAGTGGTGGTTAGCTCCAAGAGTGTCCTGAATTGCTAGTTGAATTACAGAGGAGGTGCAAGAACAGGTATTATAAAATCTACATTTGCGAAGACAAGAAGACTGGCAGACGTCAGCCTGGAAAAGAAGTCTAGTCACTCTGGAGAGAGGTCACACAGGCTTGGCTACGATGACGTTGGTGAGGAAGGAAGCAGATTGGGAGGCATTTTTGTAGAGTGATTAGGATGACTCATTCTTATCCTCAACATGATAGATCAAGAAACTCCTGCCACAATTGTGAGGTGCACTTCTTGATATGTCTTGATAAAATTCCCAGAGATAATTAGGTCATGGGGGTTCTGATGTAATGAATGGGATTCATGGCATGCTGAAGTTATTAAGAAGTGATAATAGGTAGGAGGTGGGAAAATGCTAGGGTCTTAGGAAGACGAGGGAGTGTTCTTAGCTTTATGCCTTCCTGTATCCTTGTTCTTGCTTCAAACTTGACAGTTAGGTGAGTACTTTCCTCTGTCTCATTCTCTACGGTCACGATATTCTCCACAATCTCTTAGTGCCATGTGATCATGGACTCTAAGACCATGAGCCAAAACCAGTTCTCTCCTGTTTAATTTCTCTGTCAGGGATTTTGTTTAATCTACACATACACAGTGCAATGGTGGGTGGACTCTCTGGGTTTGGTCGTGTGAGCTCAGGATGAAGGAAGAAGTAGTAACATATACATAGAATTTTGTGGCCGCCACATGCATATTGGTCTGGATTGATCACTGGAAAAGATTGGTTGGAGGAACAATGAACCTAGAGTAGACACAGGTTCTGAGGTATGTTTTAAGTTAAGAGAAATCAAAATGTCTCTGTAGTATATACATGAGATCTTTACACGTAGCTTTCAATGCTTCATCTCCTCTGAGGAGACATTTACATCTTACTTGGTGACTAATTCACTCTACATTTTGTGGGAGGAAAGAGTTTTTTAAGTGAAGGGATGGATTCAGAAGTTTAGGGAAGGTATTACAGTTTAAAAGTGAAGATAAGCTCTACCATGACTAGAAATAACTGAAGTGGTACTTCCTGGCCAGGCTGGAGAGTCTGCTGAGACAGGATATAAATAACAGTGGTTATGAACTATAAACACCTTTGTGTTTTCCAGAACTTGGCCATTATCATTGCCAGCATTGTTCATCTTCATTTTGAATCCTCTTAGAACAGCCCTCAGGACTTTCTCCATCTCCACCTTACACTGGCATGAAAGAGTTGATTGAATTGCTGACAAGAGTAATACACTTATCCAAGATTAAAGAAACTGTAGGAATTGAATGGAATTGCATTGAGGGCCTTTACTGAGCCTACAGAAAATGTGAAGAGGAGGATGTGTTATGAGATATAGAGAAGATGACAGCTCTAAGAATCTCAACAGAGTTGCTCTGTGACCTCTCACCTTATAGATCCAGCCTCTGTTGAATTTTACCATTGGCTAAGCAAGGATTTATTAAGCATAGCCTATGAGTCAGGAACCTTGCCAGGTAAAACAGATACAAAAGGAAAACCGATGCTGATTCCAGAAGGTCTAGCCACCAATAAAATAATTATACATATACATAATATGTAATTATAGTTGTGGTTAATGTGATAGAAAGGAACAAAGAGTAAGATAAACAGACAAAGTTGCCCCAGTGGAGCAGGTCTGAGAGGGTTTGCATGAGATGATGCAAAATACCAGCAACAAAAGGAAGGGACCCGAGGTATTGTCACTGCAGGTAGAGGCAACAGAATGTACAAAGGCCTGCTTGCAAGGCAGACTTGGTGTCTTGGGTTTTTGTTGCTGTGAGAAAACACTATGGCAAAAGCAATTTGGGGCAGAAAGGGTTTATGCCATTTTGCAGTTTATAGTCCATCTTCCAGGGAAGTCAGACCAGGAAATCAAACAGAGCAGGAACCTAGAGGCAGGCATTGATACAGAAGCCATGGAGAGATGCTGCTTTCTGGCTTGCTTCCCATGGCTTTGTCAGTATACTTTCATTTTTTCTTCCTTTCTTCCTGTCTTTTTTTAAAAAAATGGTTTATTTATTTATTTTATGTGAGTTCACTGTTGCTCTCATCAGATACATCAGAAGAAGACATCAGATCCCATTACAGATAGTTGTGAACCATTACATGTGGTTGCTGGAAATTGAACTCAGGTCTTCTGAAAAAGCAGTCAGTGCTTCTAACTGCTGAACCATCTCTCCAGCCCTCTGTTTTCTTATAGAACCCAGGACTACTATCCCAGAGGTGACTCTGTCAAGAGGGAGATGTCCAATCCCACGTCCATCATCAATCAAGAAAATGTCCCATAGGCTTTGCCACAAAGCAATCTTGTGATAGCATTTTCTTACCTGAAGTTCCCTCTTCATAAATAACTCTAGCTTGTGTCCAGATGACATAAAACTAGCCAACAGGCCTGGTAAGTTCAAAAGTCACAGAGGACCAGTATGTTTACAGCATTGGATAGAAATCTAATGTGGCCTGAGAAAAGGCATGAAATGGCCATTGTGGCTCAAGTTAAGACTTGCTAGGACCTTATTTCAAGAACAATCTGGAGCCAGTTACATGTTTGAAGTAGGGAGAGGGGTAATGACTTTCAGATTTTCCTTTCAAAAGGATCATTATAGATGAACTGCTGATTATGATTAGGGAAAACTCAGGAGTTCATTGTTGTATGAAAGGGCCAGGTTGTAAGAAAGGGCCGCAGCTGGTGAGAACACACCTTAGGGGAGTCATCAGGAAGCATGAATCGGTAGCACATGCCTAACAATGCAGTCACTGATATTGGCTCTTCCAGTTTCCATGTAAACTCAGAGGTCACAGTGACCAGGGCTGGTAAATCATGCTTTCATTTTAATACCAGTGTAACTCCAAGGGGTAGGTGATGATTGTCCCCACTTATAAAAATCAAAATGAAAGGTTGGGCACATTTTAAATCAGGAATGACAAACTCTATTGTCTACATAATCTTCAATATTTTCCCACAAATCCCACAACCATGCTTATTAAATAAGCAATTACTGTTATAACCATCTATAAATCCTAAAAGAAATAAAAAGAATGCCCAGTCAATATACACACAATTTTATGGTGGAGTATATTTGCCACGCACTGTTCTAAACAGTCATTCACTCAACTTTTATGACAACTTAGCCACTAAAGCAGTGTTCTTGTCTCCTATAGAAGTCAGTAGAGCAGGCCCCCAAGAAGTTAAACAGTATAAGCAAAATACACATAGACATGGAGGCTGGACATAAATCAATGCCCATCTGATTGGCCTCAGAGTTCAGAATGTTAAAGATTATGCCCTGTCTCTTACCCCTCTTCTCCCTTTCATTTTCTCCCATCTTTTTCTTCTTTCCCTTGCCATCCTCCTCTTCCTCCCAGTATACCTCCTTTTCTTCTTATCTTCTCTTATTATTCTCATCCCACATCTCCCTCCAAACACATGTGCACAAAGAGTAAAAATATAAGCAAGACCATCATCCATTAGTTCATTTACATTTTAAATTTATGATTAATATATGTATATACATGAATGATTTGGGGGACACATATGCAAGGGGCATGTGTGAAGAGGTCAGAGGCCAACTTTGTGGAATTGGGCCTCTGATTCTATCTTTACGTAGGTTCTGGGAGTCAGCTTCAGGTCATCAGGCATACACCTCTAACACCTTACTCACAGAACCATCTCGTTGGCCCGCATTCATTTATTCTAATTCTGTGTACACTTTCAAGATGAACGGTAAGACACCATCTACTTTGATTAACAGCCCCTCATAATGTCAGTGGTATTATTCTCCCCAATATACTCATACATAAACTGAGGCTTGGGGAGATGAGTTACATAGTTGAGAAAACACAGACAGAGGAATTACAATTCTAATTAGGTATCACATCCAAGAGTCCTTGTCATTGGAGTGTGAGAAGAGCTCCTCTACCTCCGGTTCCATTTCAGATCTTCTTGAATGAACTGTAGCATCCTCACCCAAAACAATCTTGCAAAATATCAATACAGCTAAAAGCTCCTCTCAGCTCTTAAGTCACGTTGCTTCCTATTCCATGACACCCATACCCATGAGGCTGTGTTCTATATTCAGAAAAAAATAATAATGTCACAACAAGGGATTGATTTCTGGCATTTTCTGCTTCAGTTATAGTCTCTGTCCTGGAAATAAGTTATTTAGATGGTTAGTAGCTGACAGTCTTCATAAATTGCACGAGGAGGCTCATCAGGGTGACAGGTGACACTGGTTTTCTCTTTGCCATCCTCTCTCTTTCTCCCCCCTTTCTCTCTCTCATAGCAATTTCTCCAGGCAATTCCCTGTACCAAATGGCCATGAATTATACAAGTACTTTCTGAAGTTTGATGAAGATTTTTTTTTTTACCTATTATACACCCTGCTTATTAGGTCTAAGATGACTCTAGCTCAGGCACTTAGAGAGCGGCTGCTTATTCTCGTATTGTCACATTGCTAACTTCATCTCACTGCACTATATATTTGAAGTGTTTGGAGAGACTCTGCTTGCAGGGTAACCTAACCACCTAGGGATTACAACCAAGCACCAGTCAGATTCATCTCTGCAAGCTCATGTCAGAAATACAGAAAATTTTCCAGAATTTTTTTGAGACAGGGAAGAAGTATAGAGGGTCAGGAAATTGAATGGGGATGTGTAGAAGTAGGGGATGGGGAACTGGGGATAGCTACTAGAAAGCCCCAGATGTCAGGAAAGCAAGAGGCTCCCAGGACCCAAGAGGGATGCCATCCGCTGAGATACCCAACAAAGAGGAGAGAGGATCTATAGAAACCATATCCAGAGGTTAGGCACGACCCTTGGTTGAGGGATGGGAACACCCACCCATCTCAAAAGTATTAACCCAGAATTGCTCCCATCTAAAAGAAATGCAGGGACAAAGAATGGCACAGAGACTGAAGGAAATGCCATCCAGAGACTGTCCCACCTAGGGATCCATCCCATCTGCAGACACCAAACCCAGACACTGTTGCTGATGCCAAGAAGAGCTGCTGACAGGACCATGGTATAGGTGTCTCCTGAGTTCTGTCAGAGCCTGACCAATACAGATGCAGGTGCTCACAGCCAACCATTGGACTGAGCACAGGGACCCAAATGAAGGAGTTAAGGCAAGAACTGATGAAGCTGAGGGGGATTGCAACCCCATAGGAAGGACAGCAATATCAACCAACCAGACTTCCCAGAGCTCCCAGGGACTAAATCGCCAACCAAAGAGTACACATGGAGGGACCCATGGCTCCAAATGCATATGGAGCGGAGGATTGCCTTATCTGGCATCAATGTCCTGTGAAGACTTGATGCCCCAGTGTAAGGAATGCTAGCGAGATGAGGCAGGAGTGGGTAGGTGGGTGGGGGAGCACCCTTATAGAAGCATCGGGGAGGAAGGATGGGATAGGGGGTTTGAAGAGGAGAAATTGGGAATGGGGATAATGTTTGAAATGGAAATAAATAAAATAACTAATAATAAAAGAAATATAGAAAATATGATTCCCATCTTTCCTTTGCATCACTCAGGATACAGCCTCTTTCTGTTCTGGAAGTAATAAATAGAAAAAGACAGAAGCTGAGATTGAGAAACCAAACCTCAAAATAAGGTTATGTAAATGTAACACATATGTAGCAGAGGATGGCCTTGTTGGACATCAATGAGAGGAGAGGCCCTTGGTCCTGTGAAAGCTCAATGCCCCAGTGTAGGGAAATGCCAGGACAGGGAAGCAGGAGTGGGTGGGTTGGTAAGCAGGAGGAGGGGGAGGTGATAGGGGGTTTTCAGAGGCGAAATGAGGAAAGGGAATAACATTTGGAATGTAAATAAAGAAAATATATAACAACAATAACAATAATAACAATAATAATAATAGTAATAATAATAATTAATAGTAATAATAAAAGACAGAGAAGGCTAGAGCCACCTCTGCAATCTGTTGCTGGTATGTGCTCCCCTCGGAGCCAGAAGTAACTTTTTTTGACTTATTCACTTTACATCCCTCTCACTGCCCTCCTCCCAGTCATTCTCTCCCACAAGCCTTCCCCTCCCTGGCCCCTTCTCTGAATGCGTGGGAGCCCCCTGAGCATCACATCAAGTCTGCAAGGTTAAGCACATTCTTTCCCACTGAGACCAGACAAGGAAGCCCAACTAGAAGAACAAATCCTACATACAGGCAGGGGATTTGGGGATTTTCCCTGTTCCAGTTGTTCAGGACCCACATGAAGGTCAAGCTGCACATCTGCTGTATATGTAATGGGAGGCCTAGTGCAGCCCATGTATGTTCTTTGGTTGGTGGGTCACACTCTGAACTTCACAAGGGTACAGCTTAGTTGACTCTGTCCCTATCCTCTTCTGACCCCACAATCCCTTCACTTATTCTTTGATAAGAGTTTCCAAACTCCATACACTGTTGGGATGAGTGTCTGCATCTGTCTGAGTCAGCTGCTGGGTGGAGCTTCTCAGAAGACACTGATGCTATCCTGTCTGCAAGCACACCAGAGTATCATGGATAGTGTCAGCGATTATTCTTTGCCCATAGGATGGGTCTCAAGTTGGGCTGGTTATTGCCTGGCTGTTCTCTTAATCTCTGCTCCATTGCCTGTGCCTGCATTTCTTGTAGACAGGATTAATATGGGGTTGAAAGTTTTGTGGGTGTGTTGGTGTCCCTATTTCTCCACTGGGGTTCCTACCTGACTATAAGAGGTGACCTCTTCAGGTTCCATATTCCCAGTGTTGTGAGTTATAGCTAAGGTCACACCATCGATTCTTAGATACTTTCCTTATCCCAGGTCTCAAACTTTTAAAGAATGAATCCAAATTTCAGTAGAAAACAAAAGAACGACAGTGTAGACCCTAAGTATAGAACCTGTTTCACTTATCATCTCTGGTGTGGGCATAAGCAAAATGACATTTGTTGTGTGGCAGGGAAAGTTTAGCGAGGGTAAATTATTCAAGTGGAGCTGAATTAAAAGAGTTCTAATGACATCATAAGTCTGAAATTCTTATCCTGTCTCGGTAGGTTTACCTTTGTGTTGTTGGTGCTGAAGGAAAGCTCTTCCTCAGCTGACAAGAACCTCTAGGGAGTACTGGGACTGCATCCTATAATTCCAAGTGTTCATTAACATTTTGCAAAATGAATGAATAGAGAATCCTACTTGCATACCCCAGTTGACAGTATCTTGGTAAATGTCCATTCATCATTCACTAACAAATAGCAACTCTAGCACAGAGGTGGCCCCTTGACATCCAGTGTAGGCTCTCCATCCTCCCACATCCCATTGTCTCCCTGACCCTAGAGCCAAGCATCAGCAACCATTTCTCCATTTCTTCTCATGTTTTCATTGTTGGTTTTAGTTTAGAATTACTCCTTGTGTTCACATTTGTGTGAAAACTAGGTCAGCTCATGAACACTGAGAGAGTCATGTGAATTTTGATTACCTGTTCCACTCTAATCATATATGTTACCTATCTGAGTTCTAAGGATTGAGTCTCTGCAGGAAGGGTGGCCTACTTTGTTGCTGTTAGTAGATTAAACTGTGCTTAAAGAACTAGGGTCCAGGTACAGAGAAAGGATGAAGGCAAAATGAAATGACCAATGATCTCACCCATGAATTTGGCATTCCATATTCCTTCATTCACTCAAATTGATTGTTCTCAGAAATTGTTTGAAGCCAAGCACAGATGCTCGATCTATCTATCTATCTATCTATCTATCTATCTATCTATCCATCACCTATCTATAATTCATTTATCATCTCTCTATACTTTATCTATCATCTATGTATGTATGATCTATCTGTCAACTATATCATATATCTAGTTGTCTGTCTACCATCTATCTATCTATCTATCTATCTATCTATCTATCTATCTATCTATCTATCCATCTATCCATCTATCATATCTCCCTCTTTCACCCTCTTTTACTCCATTCTCTTACTTTCCACTTTCTCTCTACTCAGGATCAAATCTGTGGCCTTGGAATGGTGTATTATCCATGTTTCCTCTTGCTGAGACAATACAAAATGAAAACAATTCAAGAAAGGAAGGAAAGGTTTATTTTGGGTCACAGTCTGGGGACAATCTATCCCATTAGGAAAGACAGGATGCCAGGAGCCTGGGGCAGCTGATAATATTGCAAGCACAGCCAGTAAGTAGTGAGCGATGAAGGCAGCTTCTCACTCTCCCTTTTTCTTTTTATTAAGTCTGGGGCACATCACATGGATTGTCATCATATATATACATTTAAAGTAGGTTTTCCCATTTCAGTTGACCCCTCACTGACAGTCACAAAAGATTGCTTCCTCAGTGACTCTAGAGCCTATCAAACTGAGAGTCATATTTGCCATCACAGATGGGGAAAAGGCCATCTGTATTTATTTTAAGAAATCAATGCTTTATGTTGCTAGGAAATTCCTCTCTGGAACTGGATTGATTCAGTAAGTGTTATTTGCCTGTAAATGACAACAGCCTTCCTTGTATCTTTCACATAAATCTTGGGGCAGCAAAGATCCAGGTCCTTGGTAGTAGCAACAAAATGTAGCTTCAGCAAATGATCTATTATTCCCTTGGATGCCTCCATGATTCAGAAGCTTGACTGATATCGAAGCACAGGAGCCATGGTTATTACTACTTTCTAAACACAGAGGGTGATGGTTTCTTCTCCACCTTTGACTTTGTGCAAGTCACTTCTACAGAGGCAATTTACCTGAAAGCATCTGGAGAAGCCTGGGAACAGTGACTATCAGAGCCATTTCATGAGCTCCCAGAAAGGGGGACAAGGAAATGTCTGGTCTCAGGAGCCTCTACACTGGAACCCCTCCCTTCAGTATTTAACTATAATTAGCGAGCACCATCCATATGGTGAGTCTTCTCGGGCCAGATGGGTGGCTGTCAGGCGGCACATGATCTTTGCTTCACTTTGAAAGAGTCATGAGTAATCCTGGGGATATTAATCTGACAAAGGCTATATTTATCCTCCTTTCTTTGGCTGATGGCATGTCTCTATTTCTTCTCTAGACATCAGGAGGATACAGGGCACATGCAGCAAGACAGTTTTTATTGATGCCTAAGGAAGTAGGATGCCTCTGCTTGGATCCTACTGGAGTCCATGACCCAATCTTCGACTTAGCTCAGGAAACTTGAAGACTTCAGAACCTTGTGTTATCTCAGAGCCTTGGAGGCTGCCCAGGCAACTTCATAGATAAGGAAAGAGTAGCTGGTTCAGAACAAGTTATGGGGAAAGCTAGAGTAGAGTGACAGTCACAAGGTATGTCTGTGGCTTCATGTAAAGTTGAACTTGAATTTTCCATCTGCTAACAGGTCATATTTCTTTTATTCTTAAATGCCTATAGATGTATGTTTCTCTGCTGTGTGTGGTAAAAGGATTCAGAGAGCTGGCACAGAAAGCAGATCTGGGTGTATGGGAGCTAGGAGGATAACTGGAACTGAAAGGTGGTCCTACAAACTTTTCCATCTGTCTTTTATCTCTAGCTTTCTCCCTGACATCTTTATCTCTTGGCTCTATTACCTACGCTCTGTCTTAATGAGTCCACTTCCAATTTTAAGAGAAAGTCAATCTAATTGGCTGTGCTAATAACCAATATGTTTCTTAGCCACCTTTTATATGTAAGTCGGAAGATCCAGGTGGTTATTGACCAACCAATGGATGAGTAACAGCCAGACTCCATGGTCCAATCAAATGTAACTCCTAGCCCAGAGCATCTAGGCTGAGAAGGGGTTGCAATAGAATCATGCTTCTGGAAGAGGATTCAGGACAAGAAAACACTCTGGGTTATAAGCAAAGAGGTCCTTAAGGTTTTAATGACTTTATTAACAGCATTGTTATGGAAAATGACACTTCTTATTGACTACTTCTTGGTACCAATTTACAGCTTCATTGTTATTTTCTTTTTGAATCCTTGCACAAACCCAAAGGACGGGTTTCAGTATCCCCATTTTACAGATACAGCTTTGGAGAAAGGCTGGTCAGTGCTTCCCACACAACTCTTAAATCCAAACTGCAATTACCTCTGCTATTAGCACATCATATTCTAGGCCAATGTGTCCTTCCTATCTCCCTCAGGTCAAGTACCAAACACCCAGAATCAGGCTCAGTGTGCCTAGAACATTCAGTAGTTGTCAACAGAGCATGTCCTAATCTGACTTAATTCCCTTTAAATACCACAATAAGGAATTTTATCCATAGTGAAAGTTACCACCATTTACTGCTGTCACTTTGAACCTGGTGTTTCTGGGTAGTCCTAGGTGGTCTTTTTCCCTAGAATCATCACTGCAACTGGTCCTGAGACTCCAGTTTCTCATGAATGCCTGGCCTTGCTGTACCTTGCTATAATATAGTTTTAAAAATGACAGAATTCAAGAGACATAGAACCAGATCATGCCCCAGGCATGTTCATATCAGGAGCCATGCATGTGAATGAACCTTACTGCCTCTCATTCACCCAGGGGTTTGGGGAGAAAAGATCAGCAGCTTGGAGATCCAGATAGACCATGAACGTACAAGTTGCTGCAAACAGTTCTGAATCCTGGAGGCAAGAGTCATCTTTGACATTTCCAGTCTGGATACCTCTCAGAGATTCACAGATTGTATTGGAGTCTTTTTTTTTTAATTCAGTATATTCTTTATCTACATTTCAAATGATTTCCCCTTTTCTGGCTCCCCACTCCCCAAAAGTCCCATAAGCCCTCTTCCCTCTCCCTGTTCCCCCAACTACTCCTTCCCACTTCCCTGTTCTGGTAGTCCCCTATACTGCTGCACTGAGTCTTTCCAGAACCAGGGGCCACTCCTCCGTTCTTCTTGGACATCATTTAATATGTGGATTATGTCTTAGGTATCCAAAGTTTCTAGGCTAATATCCACTTATCAGTGAGTGCATACCATGATTGATCTTTTGAGACTAGGTTACCTCACTTAGTATGATGTTCTCCAGCTCCATCCATTTGTCTAAGAATTTCATGAATTCATTGTTTCTAATGGCTGAATAGTACTCCATTGTGTACCACATTTTTTATATCCATTCCTCTGTTGAGGGATACTTGGGTTCTTTCCAGCTTCTGGCTACTACAAATAGGGCTGCTATGAACATAGTGGAGCATGTGTCCTTCTAGGGGATTCAGTATCCCAGACCTCATACTTTACTACAGAGCAATAGTGATGAAAACTGCATGGTATTGATACAATGTCAGGCAAGCGGATCAATGGAACAGGATTGAAGACCCAGAAATGAACCCACACACCTATGGTCACTTGATTTTCAACAAAGAAGCTGAAAGCATCCAGTGGAAAAAAAGATAGCCTTTTCAACAAATGGTGCTGGTTCAATTGGAGGTCAGCATGCAGAAGAATGCAAATTGATCTATTCTTATCTCCTTGTACTAAGCTCAACCTCAAATGGATCAAGGACCTCCACATAAAACCTGACACACTGAAACTAATAGAAAAGAAACTGGGGAAGACCCTTGAAGACATGGGCACAGGGAAAAAGTTCCTGAATAGAACACCAATAGCTTATACTCTAAGACCAAGAATAGACAAATGGGACCTCATAAAACTACAAAGTTTCTGTAAAGCAAAGGACACTGTCAAAAGGGCAAAACATCAACCAACAGATTGGGAAAGGATCTTCACCAACACTAAATCTGACAGAGGGCTAATATCCAATATATACAAAGAACTCAAGAAGGTAGAACCAAGAGAACCAAATAACCCCATTAAAAAATGGGGTACAGAGCTAAACAAAGAATTTTCACATGAAGAACTTCAGATGTCTGAGAAGCACCTTAAGAAATGTTCAACATCATTAATCATTAGGGAAATGCAAATCAAAACAACCCTGAGATTTCACCTCACACCAGTCAGAATGGCTAAGTGGTCAAAAACTCAGGAGACAGCAGGTGTTGGCGAGGATGTGGAGAAAGAGGAACACTCCTCCACTGCTGGTGGGATTGCAAGATGGTGCAACCACTCTGGAAATCAGTCTGGCGGTTCCTCAGAAAACTGGGCATGACACTTCCAGAGGACCCTGCTATACCTCTCCTGGGCATATACCCAGTGTATTGGAGTCTTTAATATCATTTACAAACCAATCCTCAGACCCTGGTAAGCTTTATCATGTCTTTATGATTGTTGTTGGATATAAAGGAAAAGGATGCATGTGTGTAGCTTTATATGGGTTTTTGTTGTTGTTGCTGCTGCTGTTGTTGCTGCGGCTGCTGCTGTTGTTGTTGTTGTTGCTGCTGCTGTTGTTCTTGTTGCTGCTGCTGCTGCTGTTGTTGTTGTTTTAGAATCTCCATGTCTTCAGCAGGACAACAGAGACACTACTTTTCACTTCCTAAGTTATTATGAAGAATGAAACCAAAATATCCATAGAAGTGCCTGAGAGAACCTGGCATTCCATACTTGTTCACTAACCACTGGCACCCCATCACTGAATTCAGCACTGTCTTAGAGCTTCAGCTATCTTGAAAAGGCTTTATTCTTTGTTATAAAGACATGTTCTTTATCTATCCTTGCTTTCAGTACTAATTTTAAGTCTCATTCACAATTTCTTGTTTTCTCATTTTTCTTCCTATGACTGTACTTGAATCCTTAAAACACCACTTTTCCTTCCACTTTTAGCTATATTTCATGAGTAGATCTTAGCCTTCATCTTTGCCCCTCCAGAAATTATCTCTCAGTATCTATGTTCTTGTTTTTCTGAGTTAGAAATAGCAACCATTATTTAAATGTGAAGGCTAATTATGGTTGTATGATAATAACAGGTGTTGAGGTAAGATTCTGAGTTCAAATTCAACGAGACTTTCATGATTGTTTAGTAATGTCTGCTTGGGCACAAAGTGGAGACGGGCAACCCACTTACCACAGTTAGTCTGTGTTTAATACATAAATTTACTTCCCTCACATGCAATATTTCTAGAATTGTTGCCACATTATGCTAATGGTCAGCATGCATCTGAAGCCCAGTGCATGTCTCTGTTGCCACTCAACTAACCATTCAAATGCACATGGTGTGGCTTGTCCTCATGGCAAAGAAAAATGACCTTCTTAACTATCTTTTCTGAGCAGCTGGAATCAGCTCATTAAAGTCTGTCATTTTCAAACATCTGTAATAATTTTTGTAATTATATACAAAACTGGAGGAAAGGTGTGGTCTTTCAGCATGGTTATAATGGTTCGTTACTAACTGCACTTTAGAGAGTGCCCTCCTCCTTCAGCCTGCCACCATGGTAGCCACGCTGAGCAGCAGGCCTGTCTGTTTTCTTCCCTTCTGTTCTTCCTTCCTTCCTTCCTTCCTTCCTTCCTTCCTTCCTTCCTTCCTTCCTTCCTTCCTTCTTTTGTTTTTATCTCCCTTCCTTTTTCTTTCTTCTTTCTTTCAGCAAGGTCTTTGCATATATGTAGCTGTGTTCCTCTTCTTCCTGCCTTCTGACTATAGAACATTATGAGGTCAACTCCTGTAGGTTAGGAATATGTTCCTACAATGCACTGTACACATATAACCAAGCTAGAGCTCACCCTAGATGACAGTTATTTCCAAAACCTAATATTTTCACCCTCAAAATATGTTATTTAAGTTCTTATCTGCAGAAAAGGAAATGGTATTTTCTTATTTGTTGTTTAGTTGTCATTTGAGATGGGGACCTGTGTGTGTGTGTGTGTGTGTGTGTGTGTGTGTGTGCATGTGTATGTGTGTGCATGCATCTGTGGACATACATGTATATTTGTGTGCATCTGTGGACATGTAGAAATGCACACTCATGTGTACATATGTGAACATGTGTGCATGCATGTGTGTGCAAATTCCTCCATGTTTTTGCATATCCATATGATTTTTTTAATACAGTAGGATGAACAGAGCTGAATTCAAGGTGGTACATTATATAGCATCCATTGTTGGTTCAGAGAATAGGGGTCATGAAGAAAGTCTAGATTGGCCCTCAGCCAAGTCAGACAGCTTTAGATATCCCTGTCTCCAACTCCTGCCATATGAGCTTTCTGTAGAGGCTGTAATGGAGAGTTCTAGATTGAGATTGACATGGCCTCTGGGACACCTAGCTTCCTGGCACATAGATGGATGTGCAATGTCTTATTCCAGGATGAAAGAGTGAGTCCCGTGTGGGAAGCTCCCCGCTGAGCACTCTGCACTAATGAAGCTGTTTATTTCAATGACCAATAGGGCCTCTTTCTGCTTCAGGACAGCCAAAAATGGGTGTGTACATATGTGTGCATGTCTGTGTCTGTGTGTATACATGTACGTGTGTGCACAGATCTGTGCATGCCATGATGCTTGCGTGGAAGACAGCTCTTGAGAGCCGCCTCTCACCTACTGTCTGTAGGATCATGGAAAGAAACACAAATCATTGGACTTGCACAGAGTACATTTACCCGACATGATTCAGCTTGTCTTTACTGAGAAGCAAGGCCTTGCTACAAGATTGTGAGGTTTCTTTATTATTACTTTTAATTTTTTACAGTCTACTGTTGACCCACTCCTGGTCTCCCCTCCCACAGTTTCTCATCCCATTCCCACCCTGACCGTCCCCCCTACCCATCTCCAAGATGTCCCCTTCTCCTCCACCAGGCATCCCAACTCCCTGGAGCCTCAAGTGTCTGGAGGTTAGGTACATCTTCTCCCACTGAGGTCAGACTAGGCAGCCCTCTGCTTTATATGTGTTGGAGGGTTCAGGCCAGCTCCTGGTTGGTGGCTTAGTGTCTCAGAGCTCTCAATGACCTGGGCTAGTTGAGACTACTGGTCTTCCTATGGGGTTACCCTCCTCCTCAGCTTCTTCTAGCCTTTCTCTAATTCAACCACAGGGGACCCCAACTTCAGTCTAATGGTTAGGTGGAAGTGTCTGCATCTGTTCCTGTCAGGTGATTTTTGGGCCTCTCATAGGACAGCCCTGCTAGGCTCCTGTCTGTTGCACTGGGAACAGCCGATCTCCTAGGAAGCCTTCAAATTGTAGGATCTTCAGAGGGGCAGACCCACGAATGATCTGTCCTGTGGAGGGTGTAGACCAGAAGGAAGGTGGAGATCAAGCAGAGGGGAGGGGTCCTGCATCTGCTGGGCTCCTTGGGGTTCCTACTGCTAAGGTAATTTGGGTGGAGTTCTTGCCTGTTGCCCTGTGTGTGGCAGATCTCCTGAGAGACCTTTAGACTGTGGTGTCTCCTGATGGCTCTGCCCCAGAGGAAGGCTCAGGCCAAAAGGTCAAGCTTGTGGAGTTTTAACAAAGCAGTGTAAAGCAGTAATTGTTTTATTAAACAGAGGCATTCAAAAACTCTAGCATACCACTACTATCATCCCATTTTTGTTTCTGAGGATTGGGATGCCAAGACAGAACATGTGGATGCTCAGAGCTAAATTCCTAGTCATTCATGACATCTTTTATCATCCTCCAACATGAGGCTCTAGACGGTCCTTATGGATTGTACCCTGTGAAACTTCTTTTATGCCCGGGTTGCTTTTCTCTCTCTCTGAAGGAATGCTCAGCTGCTCTGGTGCCTCTGAGGAGGCAGAAGAGATTTATCTGAACAACGAATCTTCCTTGATGCTCTGAAGAAGAGATCTTTATCCTTGTTTGGGTTATGAAATGTATATACATATACATATATGTATATATATATTAAAAATCTATTTTTCTTTTAGTTGTGCTTTGCCTACATGTAGGTATACTTACTATGTGCATGCCTGATACTCGTGGGGGGTCTAAAGAGTGCAATAGATCTCCTAGGACTGAAGTGACAGAGAGCTGTAAGCTACATGTGGGTACTAGGAAATCAACCCTTGTCTTCTACGAGAGCAGCTAATGAACTTAAGTGCTGATCCATCTTTCTATCCCACAAACATCCCTTTAAATCATATTTGAAGCTCCCTTGGAAATGCATGACTATTCAAGATCAGCTGAGAAATGGCTTGACTAGTCACAGTCTTTGAATCATTTCCTAGCTGTCATCTCTTTCGTGCTCTCATTTGCTTTTTCAATATTTCTCCAGAAAGAAATGTATGTTTCTCTGCAAGCAGCTGAGCAGCCCATCCATTCTTGATGGGCATCAGGAAGGTTCAATATGACTTCCCAGAGATGGAAGCATTGAGCAATCCACTTGTTTTCCTTTGTCAAGATCTTCCTGGGTTTATCACTCAAGGTCTAATACCTGGGAAATCCTCTCTACTTCAGAACAATTAAAATAGATGGTTCCTTAGGCTAGAGATAGAGCTTAACTTGCCTAACATTCAAGAAGTGCTGAGTTCAACCTTCAGCATAAAACAGGTAAGCAGCGTGTACATGTCGTAACTGGTGCCCAGGGGCAGAAGAGGAACAAAGTTTCAGCTTAAGTCTTCCCAAACCTGTCTGTCACCTACCTAGAGAAGGCCTTTCCATTTTTCTTCCCACTATTATCTTTTTTTCTTTGACTGCTTCCAAGCATAATCTCTCTTGATACTCTCCTAAGTAGCACTATCCAATTTCCTCCCTGACATAATTAGTAAGAAATCCTTGTCCAAGACTGACAGAAGGCATTTTCTGAAAGGTATCAGGACAGAGATATCTACCTTATACATGCAGATTAATGTGTCAGATCTGCAGTTCTCACCGTGTAATCATCTCAACACGGGATAAGTTTCTGCTTTCCAGAGAGCAAAGCAAAGGTTCACGGAAACATCTTACCGCAAACAGACAGTATAGATTGAATCTACACTGTCTAGGTCATGTCCAGAAAAGAAGAGGTCATCTTGAAAGATAAATTTCTATTATAGATGCCAGGTCTTTCAAAATATTGGAACTAAGAGCAAAATGTCCCGTGATAGCAGGCGAAGCAGCTATGTGGGAACTGAAATGTATGCAGACCTCTGTTTTTAAAAAAATAACACTACGAAGCTTAAGCTTTGAAACTTAAAAATGTATTCTGTATAATGTGATTTGCTCATAAAATTATCGTGTTTGGTGTATTTAAAGATGTGAGAACACAGGAGGAAGCAGATGAGTTTAGGGAAATAGCTCTTTTTTTGAGAAAAGTTAAAACATTTTGAAAAAAAATTCTATTAAGGTGAAATTTCCCATTTTCCAGCAGATGTTCACAATTCTATTTCCAGTCTTCAGTATTTTCCATTCTCAGTTAAACCTCAGGAACCCTAAAGGACTCTATGTAAATAGTCCAAAGAACCAGCACTCTGTCACTGCCTCTTCCTACCCCTCTCTGTTCCCCTCTTCTTGCCACATGTGGGGCACTAAGTCTGATGCCCACCACTAGTCTGGTGCTTTATCACACTGCGGTCTTTTATGAAACTGTCTACTTCTGTGGTTAACTCTGCCTCTTTACAATTATGGATTGGTTGATGGCCGTGGTCACGCACGGTGGCAACAGTCATCTCACTAGGCTGAGCTCTCAGATAGGCTGGGACTGGATTTATCAAAGTGGAGTCTTTGGGGAATGACTTTGCCATAGCAAACATGAACTCGCAGCTGGGGCTGCCTGCATTGGGCCTGTACAAGCCTAGGCCTATCAACATCATCATGGATGTGGGAGGGGCTCATGGGTTTGCTATTACCCCGATGGATGCTGGGAAAAGTCATTCTTTCAGTGATGTATCCCCTGGTGAGCCTCCATGCACCAGAGGGTGGCTCTCCACCCTTTCCCAAATGGATGGTCCTGGTTAGTTTTACTATGTAACAAGCAAAACCAAAACAATAGACAGTAAAGTGAAAGGGAATATTTTAAGGAGGAAGACAGAATGAAGAAGGCTGGAGAGAGAAACTAGAGAAGCTGTGGGGAAGGTGGTAAGCAGAATGTTTGTTTATTTGCCTGAAATTGCCAAACAATTAATTTAATAAAAACACCTAATGAATCAACATTACAATGAAAGAAAGTATAGTATATAGCATTAAAATATCAAGAAAGAGCTATGTGCACTAAATATTGTGCAACTTCCTGGGTATTAAGTGAGACAAATGAAATACAAAAGAATATAGAAGTGTGTTCCATTAGTGAATACATGGAACAGAAGGAAAAAAAAATGATGAGAGGCATGCAGTAACTAAATTTCTCCAGGAAGAAGTCTAAGAAATTAGAAGGGACTTACAGTTGACTTTTAAAAGTATTTTGCACATATTGGCTCCACATTGTTGGCTAACAAAACAGATAAGTGGATAAATAAAAATTCAGTTATATTTTAGTACACTCTATATGTTAAAGGAGTCAGTGGGCTGGAAAAGAAACCTTTTGTAATGCTTTGACACATTCTACACATTCAAGAATTCCTTGGGTTAGGGAAACAGCACACAGTGGGTAAAGGTGCTTGTTGTATAAGCACGAAGATCTGGGTCTGAATTCCTAGCCTCCATGTAAAAAAGCCAAGCATGTCAGTACATGCCTGGGACCCCTGGACTAGGAGCAGTATCAGGCAAGTCCCAGAGCCAGTCTAGATAATCTGGTAAGGTTTGGGGTCCAGTGGAGGGCCCTATCCAAAGGAAATATATTGCAAACAGAGGAGGACACCCAACATTCCTCTCTAACCTCCCAAGGTATTCAAACCCTTACTCATGCATATGCTTTGCATATAAACACAAAGGAAGCATGTCATAAGTTGATTAGATTCTTGAAATCTCTGCCAATTAAGTCATCATCACAGAAAGAGCTGTTCATACATGTACTTGACTGAGCCGATTGTTTCTGTGAAAGGAAAGTAGATAGTCTTGCTGATTATCTAAATGTGCTTCTGGATGGTCCCCTCAGCAATTTAATCACTCCTGTAGCAAACGGTAGCTGGGGGCTTTTACTATGTCCAGAAGTGAAATGCACACTTGTGTTGCAAAGATAAATATGGCTCGGTTGACTTACCTGACACATCATCCATCACTATAAGATTGTGCAAAGATACTTGGTAATGATCCACAAAGAGGATTGTTATAGTTGTTGAGAATTGCCTAAGTTCAGAGCTCAACGTAACTTGGCAACCATCTTGTTTAGTTTTTTCATGAGAAAGCCAAGTAAAACAGAACTGATCAAGGTCGGGGTTGCCCTCTGAATGTGAAATCTACCCAATAGATACATGTGATTAAACACTGGAAAGATTGTGAAAATACTTAGGTGGAGCCTCATCAGAGCAAGTGGGTCACTGAGGAAAGCCTTGAAATGTTATAGCTTGGTCTATATCCTGTCCTGTTCACTCTGTGCTTCTTGACTACAATGTGCTATGGCCAACAGGTCTCTTACTCCTGATACTATGCCTTCTTTCTTATGGCAGACAGAATTCCCTGAAACCATAAGCTAGAATAAATTATTTGTAACTTATATTATTTATCAGTCATTTGGTCACAATGCTGAGGAAAGAAAATAGTACAACCATATGAGGATCATGGGTCAAAACTTTTTTTAAAGCTAAATATATATCTTTACTTCTGCTGTATAACAAACTTTCCTCAAACTTCTTAACAGCATGGACCAATTAGCACTGATTTTGTTCTAAGTCCAAGAGTTGGAGATGGAAGACATGGCTCTGCTCTACTCTGTTCCATTGGGTTTTATCCAATTGGATATCCCAGGTATATAATTTTCTTGGCATGGAAAACAAACAGGAAAGTAAGTGAAGAATGATTTACAGGCCATGGATGATGAAGCCTTGGAGGTGGCATAGTACCATAGCTAGAATTCTATTGACTAAAGGATCATAGGCTAGATACAAATTAGGGTGCGGAACATTGCTCTTTACACTTTTACTAGAAGAAAATAATAATTAAAAAATTGAGACTGGATCAAAGGATGACAAAATAGCATCCACAATACAGTCTATGACAGGATTTTAGTAACAGCCTAGTGTGGGGGGGGTGGGGGCTGCCTCTTAGAAAGTAATTTCTGGTTTGTGAAGAAAAATGTCTTGGGGAGTAGGGTGGGCTGTGGAAGTCCTGTTAGGATGCTGTTAGGGAGAGCACAGCAGAGGAACTGGATCTTTTCCTTCTTTTTCTAATCTAATCTAACCTGCTTAAGATGCAACAAGTACAGGAGCTTGGGGAAGGGATGCTGAGGACCACTCCCCAGGAGCTCAGGGAGCTGATGCTGAGGACTACACCTCAGGAGCTCAGAGAGCTGATGCTGAGGACCACACCTCAGGAGCTCAGATACCTGATGCTGAGAACCACACCTCAGGAGCTCAGAGAGCTGATGCTGAGGACCACACCTCAGGAGCTCAGAGAGCTGATGCTGAGGACCACTCCTCAGGAGCTCAGATAGCTGATGCTGAGGATCACTCCTCAGGAGCTCAGATAGCTGATGCTGAGGACCACTCCTCAGGAGATCAGCTGATGCTGAGGACCACACCTCAGGAGCTCAGATAGCTGATGCTGAGGACCACTCCTCAGGAGATCAGCTGATGCTGAGGACCACTCCTCAGGAGCTCAGATAGCTGATGCTGAGGACCACTCCTCAGGAGCTCAGATAGCTGATGCTGAGGATCACTCCTCAGGAGCTCAGATAGCTGATGCTGAGGACCACTCCTCAGGAGATCAGCTGATGCTGAGGATCACATCTCAGGAGCTCAGAGAGCTGATGCTGAGGACCACACCTCAGGAGCTCAGAGAGCTGATGCTGAGGACCACACCTCAGGAGCTCAGCTGATGCTGAGGACCACACCTCAGGAGCTCAGAGAGCTGATGCTGAGAACCACTCCTCAGGAACTCAGAGAGCTGATGCTGAGGACCACACCTCAGGAGCTGTCTTTTTTCAAATTTTACTTATTTTTTATTATTTTTGATATCTGCTTTATTTACATTTCAAATGTTATCCCCTTTCCTCCTTACCCCTCCAAAAACCCCTTATCCCATTTCCCTCCCTCTGATTAACAACCCCCTCCACCTCCCACTTCCCTGTCCTGGCATTGCCCTATACTAGGTCATCAATCCTTCACAGGACCAATGGCCTCTCCTCTCATTGATGTTTGAAAGGTCTATCCTCTGCTACATATGAAGATGGAGCCATGGGTCCCTCCATGTGTACTCTTTGGTTGGTGGTTTAGTCCCTGGGAGCTCTAGGGTTACTGGTTGGTTTATGTTATTGTTCCTCCTATGGGGCTGTAAACCTCTTCAGTTCCTTAGGTTTTTTTCTCCAGCTCCTCCATTGGGGACTCTGTGCCCAGTCCATTGGTTGGCTGTGAGCCCTGGGTATTTTGATCCCCCTTCTAAGGAGGACCAAAGTATCCACACTGTTGGCCTTCCTTCTTCTTGAGCTTCATGTGGTCTGTGAATTGTATCTTGGATATTCCAAGCTTTTGGGTTAATAGCCACTTATCACCAAGTGCATACCATGTGTGTTCTTTTGTGATTGGGTTACTTCACTCAGGATGATATTTTCTAGGTCCATACATTTGCCTAAGAATTTCATGAATTCATTGCTTTTAATAGCTGAGTAGTACTCCACGGTGTAAATGTACCATGTTTTCTGTATCCATTCCTCTATTAAGGAACATCTGGGTTCTTTCCAGCGTCTGGCTATTATAAATAAGGCTGCTATGAATATAATGGAACATGTGTCCTTATTACATGTTAGAGCATCTTCTGGGTATGTACAGAGCTAAACAAAGAATTTTCAACTAAGGAATACCAGATGGCTAAAAAAAATACTTAAAGGAATGTTCAACATCCCTAATCATCAGGGAAATGCAAATCAAAACAACCCTGAAATTCTACCTCACACCAGTCAAAATGGCTAAGATCAAAAACTCAGGGGACAGCAGATGGTGGAGATGATTGGAAAAAGAGGAACACTCCTTCATTGTTGGTAGGATTACTAGCTGGTAAAACCACTTTGGAAATCAGTTTGGTGGAAATCAGAAATATGCCTCAGAAAACTGGGCATAGTACTACCTGAGGACCCAGCCATACCACTCTTGGGCATATACCCAGGGGCTGTCTTAGTTAGAATTTCCTTTGCTGTGAAGAGACACCATTAACAAAGCAACTCTCATAAAGGACAACATTTAACTGGGGCTTGCTTACACTTTCATAGGTTCAGTTCATTATCATCATGGCAGGAAGCATGGCAACATGTAGGCAGACATGGTGCTGGAGGAGTCAAGAGTTCTCCATCTTCCTCAAAAGGAATCCAGTATCACATCAAAAGGCAGCCAGGATCACACTGTCTCACAGGCACTTAGGAGGAGAGTCTCTTCTGCACAGGGTAGAACTTTAGCATAGGACCACAAACCCTGCCCACACAGTGACACACATCCTCTAACAATGTCCCACCTCCTAATAGTACCATTTCCCATGAGTCAAGCTTATTCCAGCCACGCAAGATGTTCAAGGTGGTTGTGATGCTGAGGGACACATCCTAAAAGCCATGGTAGATTGAGAGCATGAAGACTTTGGAAAAATGTACATTAGGGGAGGAGAGAGTCAAGTGTTCTCTTCCTTTATATGCTGCAAAAGTGCAAGTCTTTCTATTACTTGTTTAAAGCCAAAATGTGAACATGACATTGTTATGAGGAAGGTGAATTTAGATAAAAATATGTGTCTGGACACAACTTTAAGGTATAAAGCAAATATAATATCTGTCGTTCTGGGATTCTATTGCTCTTAGTAATCCAAAAGAACAGGATCCTCATCCAACAGTTCCCACCCCTTCTGAGCCCCACTTAAACTCTCTTCCTCCCTGACAAGGGCCTTGCTAGATTCCTATGATGGATTAGTCAGGGAGTAAGGCTGGAAGGGCAGGGTTTTGTTTATTGGAAAAAATAATCTGGAAAGTTACTTTCACAGTAATCATGCCTACTGTTTCCTTGGAGGCAAGACTTCTATAAATTGAGAAGCACTACAACAGGAGCACAATGGCTGCTATTTAGGCTTCACACCCAAATCATAGTTATCAATGCTGAAGAAGAAGCAAATTCATTGGGTGGGTGTTGAGTTTGTTTTCACAGTAACTGGGTTCCAAAGACATTCTAGGATGCTTCACTGATAATAAGGCACAGAGGAGAGAGGTAAAAATAATAATAATTATACCCACAAATGGAATCTCATTCTGCACTGCTCATCTCTCCCAAGTCTACTTATCTCACACCACAGGACAATAGTAGCAGGTATATAGTCTATGCCAGCTGATCAGACCCTTTCCTTGGATTCTGACTCCACTGACATGACATATCCACAGTAGGAACCATTGGGGTTTGTCTATTCCAAAGTTGACACCTACTAGCACCACTGTCAAGTGTGGCTTTGTGTATCATCTTAACTGAGCCACATTAAGCCCCAGTATTTGATCAAACTTAGTTTCAGTGTGTCCAAGAAAGTGCTTGTGAAGGTGTTTGTGTCTTAACAGGTAGAACTGAGAAACAAATTGCCCTCCCTAACGAGGGCAGACTTTATCTGGATGCATAAGCAAAAGAAAAGGCAGGCTAAAGGAGAGTTTTCTTTCTCTGCCTGGCACCTTTTGAGCTATCTTATTTGTTTATTCCTGCACTTGGACTATTGCTGACACCATTGCCTTCAGTGGTTTTGGGGACCTTGGATTCCTACTGTAACCTCACTACCAAGCTCTCCAGAGTCTTGCATTTGCAGATAATAGAATGAGAAACACCATGGTTTCCATAATTGCATGAACCAGTTCCTATATAGATATAGATATGAACATGGATACAGATATGCATATGGATGCTATAGATGTAGATGATAGATCCAGATATGTATGTAAATGTAGTGTCCTAGTTTCAATCCTGTTGTGATAAAAATACCCTGTGATACTTTGTATGTGCTTGGGTCAGGGAGTGACACTATTAGGAAGTATGGTCTTATTGGAATAGGTGTGGTGCTGTGGGGGGGGGGGCCTTAAAACCCTAATCCTAGCTGAGTGGAAGTCAGTCATCTGCTAGCAGCCTTCAGATGAAGATGTAGAACTCTTCGCTCCTCTTGTACTATGTCAGCCTGGATGCGGCCATGCTCCCACATTGATGGTACTGGACTGAGCTTCTGAACTTGTAAGCCAGCCCCGATTAAATGCTGTCCTTATAAGACTTGCATTGGTTATAGTGTATGTTCACAGCAGTAAAACCCTAAGAGACACCCTAACAAAAATCAACTTGGACCAGAAAGATTTTTTTTGTCCTTTCAGTATTAGTTTACAGTCCCTCACTGTGAGGACGTCAAGGCAGGAACTCAAAGAGTCATATCATATGCACAGTCAAGAGCAGAGAGAATGAATACAACCTCGTTTGCTGCTCAACTTGATTTATTCAGCTGTATGCATTCAGAGTCCTGTTCATTAACAGTGCTGCCCATGTTCAGGGTAGGTTTTCCCACCTCTTCTTAACTAACTAGGAACAATATTTGACATGTTCAAAAATATTTGACAGGGTTAACCTGTAGGTTAACCCAGTACAGGAAGCCCCTTATCTAGGTTGTCTTCCCAGGTGTACCAAGTTGGCAAATTGAAGTAACCATCACATACAGGTACAGAAATATCACCTATTGGGTCTGGTTCTCAGGAAATTTCTTAATTTTTAAGGTGTATTATTTCATTTTATTTTAGTATTTTTATTCTGTGCATGAGCATTCTGCTTATATCCATGTGTATTCCATATGTGCCTGATGCCTACAGAGCTCAGAGAGGACATCAGATCCCCTGGAACAAGAGTTATAGATTGTTGTGAGCCCCCATGTAGTCACTAGTAACAGAACCCAGATTGTCTGTGAAAGCAACAAGTGTTCATAGCGGCTGAGCCCTTAGAGGACTCTGACGCATAAGGACATGTGTGATGGGAAGGTCTCTTGGAGATGCACAAATGCTTTGTTTTCCTTGCCTCGCACTATCATGGAAAACACTCCTCCTCTCTCTGGCTCACTAACTTTCATTTAAACTGCATTTAAAGAACCAACAACCAGGTTCTGCTACTGTGACCAAAAACTATAGCTAATAATACTACCCTAATACATGGATAAACATTATCCTCTTTCAAAGACTTAAAACCAGATACGGCTGTACCTGTCAAGAATGCCTGTAATTGCTACTTGGGAAGCAGAAGCAGAATCACAAATTTAAAGTCTCTGCTGACTAGAACAAGATTTGTGGCATTCTGAATAATGTAAAGATGCTTTGTCTAAGATATTTAAAAAACAAAAGAACTGAGGACCCAGTATAGTAGTAGAGCACTTGGTATGTGTATGAGTCATGCAATTCCAATCCCCATAAAACAAATAAAATAAACAATCAAACAATCCCCCCCCCAGTCACACACACACAGATATTCATAGATAGGAAGCCAATATCTTGTGAACAGCAGAGACAGGATTTGAACCAGTTTGCTGTAGCCAGAGCTTCTGTATAATTCCCTTTATTATGAAGGCTTCTTACAAGAAGGAATAGACATCAGATATACGCTGTTCCCTGAGTGTGCCTTTTGTGCATGCTTAAAAACAAACTCCTAGAGTCAGCTTCCTTGCCTCAATCTGGGAAAGAAGATGCAAAAGAGTCAAAGTTGGATAGACCAAAGAGGGTGGGCTACTCTAGCTCAGAACCAAGCACCACACTTGTGTACTCTCACTAAACTGCTGTGGGCTCTTCCACTTGAGGGAGGTGGGACATCTGGTGTGGTCCTTATGACAGTGCATTGCTAGCCTGAGGAATGGCCATGAGACCAGTCACCAAGCAGCGTCGACATAAAAGCATTCTGATGAAACAGAACAATAATAAGAAAATTGACTTTGTGCTAGGTGCCATCCTAAATGCTTTGTGTGGATTATGTCCCCAATTATTGTATCAATAGCAGCATTATTATCTCTTTTTCAGAAAAAGGGACACAAAGAAAAAATTAAATATCTTTTCTAAGGCCTCTAGGCAGGGATTGGAACCTAAGCAATCCAGCTATGTGTTTTACAGTGCTGAGTAGACGCCAGGGTCTTATGGGTGCTAGGCAAGAGCTCAGGCTCTGGGCTGCATCCCCAGCTCTTTACTCCGACTTGAAAGCAAACAGAGCAGAAGATGCTGAGGGCTCCAAGATGACTTTATCATGAAATCCCTTCCGGCATACCCGTTTCTCACACTTGTGGTCCAGATCTTGGGATGACATCAAGTAAGGCAGCCTTTGCATCAATGTTCATAGTTTTTATAAAAGATTTTGTTTATTTGTATATGTATGGGTGTTTTTCCTGAATATCTGTCCATGTATCATGTGCATGCAATGCTGTGGAGGCTGGTGGCAGCAAGGTTACAGAAGGTTGTGAGCCTCCATATGAGTGCTCGGGATTGAACTAGGGTCTTCTGGAAAAGCAAAAAATCCTCTTAACTGTAGAGCCATCTTTCCAGCCCCAACACTTAGATTTTAGGGAAGGTATATATGATGTTGCCTTTGATCTCAAATAAGAGTTGAAGGTTTTGCAGGCTGGTTGTGATTGACAAGAACTTGTAGTTCCGATGTGCAATTGGAACTCCAGATTCCTGCACCTTACTCAGTTTTGTTCCCTTTGAAGCCAACTTTGCAACCACCTATGTCTGTGAGAAGATCAGGCACAAGTCAGGAGCTGCTCATAGCAGAGGTGCTATTCCTTTGTTGTTGTTTGTGCATATGGGAGAGGATGTCCAAGTGTGCAGGAGGTCATGTGTGTATATATGCACATATGTGTACAAAAGCCGAGATCAACCTCAGTTGTCATTCCTTGTTTATTGAAACAACATCTCTCTCACTGATGAGGAACTGACAGCTCCTCCAGCCAGCTTGGGAGCCCCAGAAACTCACCTGTGTTCACCTCCATGGTACCTGAATCGCAAGTGCACAATACCACTCCTGACTTTGCTATGTGGGTTCTGGGTATTGACCTCATATTCTCATGATTGCATGATAAGCACTTTACCAACTGAGCCATCTGCCCAGTCCCTTCTGTTGCTACCTATTTACTCTTAGAGAGCAAATAATCTAGTCTTTGATATTCTGCATAAGCCTCCCAGGCTCCTGGGCTAAATTTCATCAATCTGTAGTATGTATTTTACATAGAGAGTGGGGGAGGGGAGAATATACTCTCTATTCCCCTGTCCACAGCCTTGTATTCACAGGGCTCTAGCTGGTTCTGAGCCTGGAGCCATGATATGCCTTTAGAATATGCTGCTAAGAGAGAAAAGGATGGGAAACTATTAGGCAGATGTCTGGCTGGTTTGGGACTTTATGGCTCCAGGGACCTTAGGGAGATTGTGGGGTGGGGGCAGAATTTGAAATTGAGGCTGTGCTCATTTTCAATTATCTTTTTCTATTAGTTCACAATATTGTCATTACTATTATTCTTCAACAGCAGCGGATATGCTGATGTGGTTGACTGAACTCAGTTAAGACCTTCAGCTTTTTCAAGGCCATTTCCATATCTGTTTAATGATGATAATAGACTATATTGCAGACACTATTGCCATGAGAATTAAGAAGAGCATTTGCCATGCATTTACTCAGAAAGTACGATACATGGATATACGATATATACACTATATACTTGAAGCTCTTTTATGGTGTTCTACAAGTGTTTAACAAATAAGTATAATATGTCAGCTATTGTATTAGTTACTTTAAAAAATCTTACTTAATTCCCACTAAGATGCAGTTCTTACACTGTGCATATTTAACAGAGCATTTTAAAACATTGACTAGCTATTTAACAGTCATATGGATGTTACTTGGTAGAGATGATATTATTATGACAGTTATTAGTAGTCTTGTCATATGGATCCCGACTCTAACAAGGCATTGCACATACACCAATGCATAAACACACTGGTGAGATCAGACAAATTCATCTGAATACACCATGCAGACATCATGCAGTAATATACAGCTAGGTATGCAAATAAACACCTGTAATCCCAGCAGTGGAAAGATAGAGACAGGATTCAAGGTTATGGAGCTACATATGAAGTCAAGGTCTTAAAAAATATAGAAAGAAAGGATAGATAGAAAAAGAAACAGCATAAACATTATAGAAAAAATGTTCTTCTTCATTTAGAGAGTTTAACTTTTCCTCTACAGTTAGGAATTTTTTTAAAAAGAAAATTATATCAATGCCAGTTCCCAAAGCAGATAAATTTTGGACAGCAAATGCAAAGACTGTCAGAATTACTTTCTCAGAGGGAAATTTGAGGCATACAATAGGTGACAAGAGAAAGCATTCTAGGATAAAATTATCCATTCATTCACTCAGTGATGTATTGTTGGACATTAGATATGTCCTATGTACCATGACACAATGCTGGGGTCTATGGCTATCAAAGCCTGCTGGTGCTAGAAATGCTGTTGGAACAGCCTTGCAATGCCACCTCTTTGATCAAGGTGGATGGCTGCTACCTAGGAACAATGACTCCATTCGAGATCTTTATTGTGTATGCTGAGGATACTGGGGATCTCCTGTTCACCACAACAACACTAGCCACTTTTGCTAATTATACTTGAATTCAAAAGTTTAAAAATTAAAACTTATCCTTCAGGTACTCCATCTCCATTGCCACATTTCTAGTGTTCAGAACCTCCATCAGCCACTTTTCAAGAGCTTAATACTTAGCCTTACTGAGGGCATTCATTCTTAGTGACTCATGTCCACTAATCCATAGAATATCATTGCACAGCACCAAACAGAATTGTGTGTGTATGTGTGTGTGTGTGTGTGCATGCATGTATGTGTGTAGTTTAAAAACAACCACCTTCTATTCTCCTTATGCATTTGGTGAGATGGAGCCACAGACAGGTGCAGAGTCTATCCAAGCTCAAGTGAAAACTCAATGCCTCTGGAAAGAAGTTGTCCTACTTTCAACCTTGTCCTACCCAGCATGCCAGCTTCCCTTCACGAATCAAGGATAGGAGCTCATCAGCGTCAGATTTGACATTGCTTTGCATGATCTATGGATACCAGATAGTCTTCAGAGGAAGTGGGCTCCAGAGCAGACCCAACCATCTCAACAGGAGTTAATGTGCAACACCAATGACAAACAGAATGAGGAGAGTAGTGGGTGTCCTGAATATATGACTCCTAGGACTGAGCTTGGCAAGCAATATCTTCTCAGTAGTCTGAAGTTATTATAACAGAAAGAGAAACTAAGAATCAGAAAGGCGAAGTAACTTGCTCAAGCTTGCCCACCTATACGGAGGAGGAAAGATAGGGGGAGAGGTGAAGGGAGAGGGAGAGAGAGAGGGAGGGGAAGAAAGAGAGCCAGGGGGAGAGGGAGAGGGAGCAATGGAGGGAGGAAGGGAGGAAGAGGGAGGGAAATAGAGAGATGGAAAGAGAGAGGAAGGGAGGGATGGAGGGAGAAGAATGGAGGGAGGGGGAGGGAGAGAGAGGAAGGGAAAGAAGGAGAGAAAGAAGAGAGGGAGAGAAGGAGAGAGAGACATATGAACCAGGACCTGATCTATGAACCTATAGTTTCTCTAACTTTGAATCTCATCTTAAAGCTTAATTTTTATGAGATAAGAAACAATTAAATTTGCATATTTTCTCTTCCCTGGCTGTGCTTCAAATTTAAAAATCAAAACAAATGTCAAACCGAAGTTGAAACAAGAACACTCCCTACTGGGAAAGCCACATTTGCTCTCCTCCTTCTTATCTGATTTTGGCAGCTCTGCCCATCTTTGAACTGGGACCCCCTGGAAACAAGATTGAGTCTGGGAAGGACCAGAAGGAGCCATGGGTAAGGTATCTGGAGACTAAGGGATGCACTGAGCATGTAGGATTCTGAGGGATCCCTGGCACCTTGGTCTCAAGCTGAATGAGAGAGACAAACACAGACACTCCCTCGATGATGGGCTCCCTTCCAACCTCAGCCACAGCTGTGCCACTTCAAATTCCTGTCAGGCAACAAGGCTTTCCTTTTGTGAGATAAGGCACCATCTTCTCTAATTTATGTAGGTTTACCTTGTTCTGTCACATTGGAGGACTGAAGTATTTGCTTGAGAATTTTCCCAATGGATCTCCTAGGACAGGAGAAATGCAGCTGGCTAGTGGGATTCCTCACCACTAGTTCAGTTTATTTTGCAAAAATGAACATAGGGAAATGAGTCTTTGAAGAACCTCAGAATCCAAAGGAGAGTATGAGGCAGGGGAGGGGACTTAGAACCACAGAGGGTTTGCTGCACCACCTATGGCACGTATTTACAACATATTAAGAATTTCAGAAATGACATCTTTCAATTCATTTGCTTTCAGCAGACAATTTCTACAATCTGGGTTTAATTTGATCATTTTGCAAATATTAAGTCTCTCTATGCACCAGCTACTCTTTTAGGTCTTACGAACTGGATCATGCACCAGAGATACACAGGCAGGCTCCCATGGAACGTATATTTATCTAGCATAGTGATTTTCAACTGGAGACATTTGTAATCATCAAGATGTATTGCTAATTTCCATAACAGGGAGAGGATGGGACATACTTTTAGAGTCCTGGAGCAGAGGCCAGGGATGTTGTAAACCATCCTGCAATATGCAGAACAGCCTGGTCACAAATGGCAGGATGTCAACTGGTACTGAAGGTAATGCAAACTCTGATCTACCAAGTCATAAGCTCATGGATAATGCCAACCTGTCTCCTTGCATATAAATCACAGACAGCATCACAGTGTCAAATGCACAGGGTATAAATAGCAGATCAAACAAAGTAAGATTTTTGTGGGATAGCTTTGGAAACGATCCAAGGATATACCAATGTCAGATTTTAAGTCTTACAGAAAAACAATAGAAAAGCTGTGATGTTTTTACTTCCAAGTAGAAGTTCAAGGGTATCCAATGTGAGATGTCCACAATTACAGACTCTAGGTGACTTCTGGGGAAAATGATTAATGAGGCCCTAGGAATCAGGAAGTGTCTGTGACAAACAGCCATAGCCTTTGGAATCTGCCACATGAAAAGGTCAATGGCAGCTGTCACTGATGAGATACTAGCCACAAGCATGCAGTCATCGTTGCCTGTATCATTCTAGTCTCCCTGTGAAATGGAATTTCAATGATCCTGGCTTTACAGATAAAGGATCAAAAGCAGAAAGCTTAGGTAACCTACCTAAGACACCCCCCCCCAACATAGTAGAGGCAAACTTTGAAAGAAAGCACGTTTTGGTCTCAGAACATGTACAGTGCCTACATTTCCTCTTTGGGTGCTCATTAATGTTTAGGGGACTACCATATAGGATCCCCAACTGACCAAATGGCCCCAGAAGGTAAACTCAAACTACAACACAAATGCAGAAACCTAATCTGAAATAGTTAATACAGATGTTTGATAGCAATTGTCTTCTAGACTCTGATGTTACCCTGGGTCCCATTTTCTGAACCATTCTACAAGCTGTCTCCTTTGGCAACGAGGGTTTCTCCTGCTTACATAAGCTATCACACTTTTTAGACATCCAAAACCAGTGAATCCTCATACAGAAAGTCACCAGGAAGTAATCTTTAAACCCAGGAAGTAGCTCCAGGGTCAGTCTGAGGAAAAGGAAGGATATATAACTGAAGATTAGACTGTAGCTCAGCCTAGGCATTAGGGGAGATGGAGAGAGACTGCAGGAGGCACCCAACCCTGGATCCATCTGTCTAGGTTTCTTGGCACTACTCACCACATGATTTCAAATAAGCCATTTAATATACCTCCAGCTCCCTGTTTCTGAAGGAGGTATATATTGATGCTTGCTGTGTGGAGTTGACTGGAAATCCATGTGAGCCAACGATGCATTTCATCATTCCTAAAATGCTCATCTACTGATTATCATCTCTGGAATTGGAAAGTGGCTTACGATTGACAGATTACCAGAGATTCATGTGGGAGCTTTTTTCTCAGTGATGCATAAAATAAAAATGTAAATTATTGATTGCATCTTAAAAATCAATAATACAGTATGTCTGGAATATTATAAAAGCTTAAAATATTAGTACTCATTGCCTCGTTTTATTAGCAGCTCTTAGAACCTCCTCAGGGCTCAGTAAATGTAAGCCCAGAATAAATTTTTCTTGGGCTTGCATGTGACATGAAGGTACATTTGAAGATTTGTATCAATACAGCACATGGAGAGGTCACACTCTGGGCTATCTTTCTAGGGTAAAGGTCAGCAGAAACCTACATACAGACAGAATCACTTTGGCAAGAAGAAATGATGAAATTCTAGTAGTAATAAATCACACTTGACAGGCTCTTTGTGGTTTCAGGCAATGTTTACAATGATGCTCCCCCTCTTGTGTACAATTTGCAACACAAAGTCATCAACTCTTCCATCTTCATCTTCCAGTCTCCAAGCAAGCCATACAGGTTCCAAGCCCAGTGGTGTGCATGTGATATTGCCTGCTCAGGCTCTGTTGTACCAGGGAGAAGCCATTCCTCACCTTGGGCTTGGCCACATCTACATCACCTTGGCCTCACAGTAGCACACCTTAATCTCCATGGCGATTTTCATAATTGAAATGACTCTCATCTTTACTTTTCTTCCTTTTTTGGTAGTACAGAATAAAGTTTATTCAGGGCATGGGAAGGGGAGTTGAGAGGTTGAGAGGGTAGTAGAGACAGACAGACAGACAGACAGACAGACAGACACACACACACAGAGAGAGAGAGAGAGAGAGAGAGAGAGAGAGAGAGAGAGAGAGAGAGAGAGAAGAGGAGTAGAGGCTGGCCATGAGCACATGGAGAGAGTTGGGGAAGTAGATGGGGAAAGAGGAGGAGCAGGGGCAAGGGGACAGAGCAGGAGAGAGAAAGAGAGGGGAGCACAAGTAGCCCCTGATGTTTATTTTTCTAAATCTTGTGTATTTGTTCAGTATTTAGTAGACATGAAGTTCATTTGGACTTTTTTTTTTTTTTGTCTACATTTACTTGAGCTAAAGAGCTGACTTGGGAGAAGCAAAATGTCACATTCATCAAGATAGCAAGTAATTGTTTTCTTGCCTTTAGTTCTAAGTATGTGACCTTATCCACATAAAAGACACCCAAATACTTACAGTTCCCCGGTTTCTGTAGAAAAATGAAAATAATAGCAGTAGATGATGATGATGTTGGTGGCGGTGATGATGATGATCATGATAATAATGATGGTGAACAAGAAACTGCCTCCATGTCACCGAAAGAATGAAAAGATTTAAAGTAAAACAAAACTAAGAACAGAACTATTCCAAAGACAAGAAGAGAGGAAGAACTTAGAAATCCTCAAAAAAGTAATGTTTACATGAAAGGGGCAGAAAAAGAGACAAGCAATGGCCAAGATAATGATCCACACTTTAACCCCAGTACTTGAGAGGTATAGGCAGGGGATCTCTGTGAGATGAGGACAAGTCTAGTCTACAGAGTGAGTTCCAGGCCATCCAGAGCTATACAACAAAGCCTTGTCTAAAACAAACCAAAAAGATGTAACATGTAGCAGAAAGAAGGAAGCCAGGGTGAATACAGAACTGGCTGTGTGGTTGTCTGACAGAAAGAGAGAATAGGTAAAATGTCACATGAAGATTTCAGAATATCATTAATAAAAATCACCAAGAACCTCAAGATTACAAAGAAGCAGAATTCAATCCAGAACCCTTTATCATAGTCATAGAAGGAATGGATGGGAAGTATTGTCTCGAAAAATCAGGGACTGGATGAAGTTATATCACCCTCCTCTCATAATACTGTGTTCAAATGTTAGCTGAAGCAATGAAACAAGTGAGAGAAATCAAAGGTATACAAATAGAAAAACAAGAAATTAAATTATCTTCATTTGCATATTGCACACTCCTTTACCTAAAAGACACTAAAGTCTCCACCAGAAAACTCTTAGCCTGGATAAATAAAAGGAGTCAGGTATACAATCAGCATATAAAAATTAGCACCCTTTCTATAGACCAATCTAACAAGCTTTAAGGGGCCTGAAGTGGTAGTCCAATTGGTAAAGTGCTTGCTATGGTAGCATGAGGACCTGGCTTAGATTTCTAGGGACCCACAGAAAGGCTGTACATGTCAGTCTGTGCCTGTAACCTCAAAGCTGAGGGTGTGAAGGCAGGCAGGTCCTAGGGTCTCACTCACCAGCCAGTCCCACTGAAACAGCAGGCTTCTGGTCTCAATGAGAGACCATGTCTTCAAATGATAAGGAGGACGGTAATAGAAAAAGGCAATTGGTATCAACCTCAGGTCTCCACAATTGCATATATATGTGCATACATCATGCACACATGTATATACATACATCCTACACACACTATATTTTTAATAAAGGAATAAAAGGGAAACAACCCATTCACAAGACTTCCAAACAGTGAGTGACTAAGAGTTCTACTAGAGAAGGCAAACGCTATACAATGAAAACACTGAAGAACTCAGTAGACTGTGGTAAATATCTCTTATGCTGTAAGATGGACATAATCAAGATGCTACACTACTGAAACTGACTACAGTTTTAATGCAATCCCCATCAACATTCCAATTACATTCATTGTAGGACTAGGAACAACTCCTAAAATTCATGTAGAAACAAAAAAGAAAAGAAACAAAAGACCCTTAAATATTGAAAATAATTCCTAATAAAAAAAAAAGGGCAGTGCTGCAGGGAATGAATTATGTGCCCTCAAATTATACTACAGATCCATAGTGACAAAAACAGCATGACACTGGCATAAAACAGAGGCACAGACTGATGGAACACAATACAGTACACAGAAATAAACCCACAGGTCTGTAGTCACTCTTGAAAAACCAAATACCAAAAGCATGAATCAAGGGGGATGGTCTCTTCAACAAATGTGCTCGGAAAACTAGATATCCATATGTAAAAGACAAAACCAGATCCATGTCTCTCACCCTGCATGAAAATCTATTAGAAATGGAGGAAATGCCTAAATATAAATCTGGAAATCTTAAATTGCTAAAGGAAAATAAAGTCAAATTACTTCAAGGTGTAGACACAGGCAAGATCATTCTGTAAAACAAAAACCAAAAAACCCAAACAGTACAGGAAAAATCCTAAGAATTAACAAATACTATTTCATGAGATTTTAGTTTCTGCATAGCAAAATAACCAGACAGAAGACTGGGAGAAAATCTCTGTCAGCTATATGTCAACAGGGGATTACTGTCTAGACTATAGAAACTAAAATTATAAATAGTGAAAATTTCAAGAAATAAATGGGCTAATGGATTACAGGTGGTTCTCAAAGAAAGAAAGAAAAGGGGTCAATAAGCATCTGAAAACATGTTTAACTCCATAGCTATCAGAGAAATTGAATGGTTATTGAAAGAAATGTACATTCATACATGGAATTTTATTTAGCTGTGAAAATAGATATATAACATTTGCAGTAAAAATGGATAGAACTGGAAAAATAGTATAATGAGTAAAATAAGCTAGACTCAGAAAGAAAAATGCATTATTTTATCATATAAAGAGAACAGGTGGGTAGATCTTGTGTGAGCCAGCCAGGCTCCGGTCTTGGGCCCTGCAGGAAGTCAGCAGACACCATCTCTGTGCACAGAAGGACAAGACAGGCTAACCTAGGTACCGAGATATCCTGAGTTTAAGAACTCTGGGGTTTTAACAATGTCCTTTGCCTTACAGAAACTTTGTAATTTTATGAGGTTTCATTTGTCAGTTCTTGATCTTAGAGCATAAGCTTTTGGTGTTCTGTTCAGGAACTTTTCCCCTGTGCCCATGTCCTCAAGGGTTTTCCCCAGTTTCTTTTCTATTAGTTTCAGTGTGTCTGGTTTTATGTGGAGGTCCTTGATCCACTTGGAGTGGAGTTTAGTACATGGAGATAAGAATGGATCAATTCGCATTCTTCTGCATGCTGACCTCCAATTGAACCAGCACCATTTGTTGAAAAGGCTATCTTTTTTCCACTGGATGTTTTCTGCTTCTTTGTCGAAGATCAAGTGACCATAGGTGTGTGGATTCATTTCTGGGTCTTCAATTCTATTCCATTGGTCCACTTGTCTGTCACTTTGCCAATACCATGCAGTTTTTAACACTGTTGCTCTGTAGTATTGCTTGAAGTCAGGGATACTGATTCCCCCAGAATTTTTTTTGTTGTTGAGAATAGTTTTAGCTATCATGGGTTTTTTGTTATTTCAGATGAATTTGAGAATTGCTTTTTCTAACTCTGTGAAGAACTGAGTTGGGATTTTGATGGGGATTGCGTTGAATCTGTATATTGCTTTTGGCAAGATGGCCATTTTAACTATATTAATCCTGCCAATCCACGAGCATGGCAGATTTTTCCATTTTTTGAGGTCTTCTTCGATTTCCTTCTTCAGAGACCTGAAGTTCTTGTTGTATAGATCTTTCACTTGCTTGGTTAGAGTCACCCCAAGATACTTTATATTGTTTGTGGTTATTGTAAAGGGTGTCATTTCCCTAACTTCTTTCTCATTCTGCTTATCCTTTGAGTATAGGAAGGCAACTGATTTGCTTGAGTTGATTTTATAACCAGCCACTTTGCTGAAGTTGTTTATCAGCTGTAGGAGTTCTCTGGTGGAGGTTTTCGGGTCACTTAAGTAGACTATCATGTCATCTGCAAATAATGATAATTTGACTTCTTCCTTTTCAATTTGTATCCCCTTGACCTCCTTATGTTGTCTAATTGCTCTAGCTAGAACTTCAAGTACTATATTGAAAAGATATGGAGAGAGAGGACAGCCTTGTCTAGTCCCTGATTTTAGTGGGATTGCTTCAACTTTCTCTCTGTTTAGTTTGATGTTGGCTACCAGTTTGCTGTATATTGCTTTAATGATGTTTAGGTATGGGCCTTGAATTCCTGTTTTTTCCAAGACTTTTAGCATAAAAGGATGCTGAATTTTGTCAAATGCTTTTTCTGCATCTAATGAGATGATCCTATGATTTTTTTCTTTGAGTTTTTTTATGTAGTGGATTGCACTGATGGATTTCCTTATTTTGAACCATCAAGGACACTGTTAAAAGGACAAAACAGCAACCAACAAATTGGGAAAGGATATTCACCAACCCTACATCTGATAGAGGGCTAATATCTAATATATACAAAGTACTCAAGAAGTTAGACCCCAGGAAACCAAATAACCCTATTAAAAAATGGGGTACAGATCTAAACAAAGAATTTTCACCTGACGAAATTCGGATGGCAGAGAGGCACCTTAAGAAGTGCTCAACATCATTAGTCATTAGGGAAATGCAAATCAAAACAACCCTGAGATTTCACCTTACACCAGCCAGAATGGCTAAGGTCAAAAACTCAGGAAACAGCAGGTGTTGGTGAGGATGTGGAGAAAGAGGAACACTCCTCCACTGCTGGTGGGGCTGTAAGATGGTACAACCACTTTGGAAATCAGTCTGGCAGTTTCTCAGAAAACTGGACATGACACTTCCGGAGGATCCCACTATACTTCCCCTGGGCATATACCCAAAGGATTCCCCAGCATGCAATAAAGACACATGCACCATTATGTTCATAGCAGTCTTATTTATAATAGCCAGAAGCTGGAAAGAACCCAGATGTTCCTCAGTGGAGGAATGGATACAGAAAATGTGGTATATTTACACAATGGAATACTTCTCAGCAATTAGAAACAATGAATTCACAAAATTTTTAGGCAAATGGTTTGATCTGGACAATATCATCCTAAGTGAGGTAACCCAATCAGAAAAGAATACACATGGAATGCAATCTCTGATAAGTGGATATTAATTAGCCCAGAAGCTCTGAATACTGAAGGCACAAATCACATAACAAATGACTCCCGTGAAGAAGTATGGAGAGGGTCCTGATCCTGGAAAGGATTGATCTAGCATTTGAGGGGAATATAAGGACAGAAAAAAAGGAGGGAGGTGATTGGAGAATGGGTGGAGAGAAGGTTTATGGGACATATGGGGAGGGGGGATCTGGGAAATGGGAAATCATTTGGAATGTAAACAAATAATATAGAAAAAAATATTAAAAAAAAAAAGAACTTTGGGGATGCAGACTGCTGAGCAGTGGGCCACCGCCTCTGCCCGGTTCATCTGTGAGCCAGCCAGGTGTGATTCCTGTGTCCTGTGGGAAGTTGGCAGCCGCCAGCTTTGTGCTCAGGCTGACCAGATAGGCAACCCCAGGTACCGAGATATCCCAGGCATAAGACCTCTGGGGACTAAGACAACTGAGCTGAAGACTGCCACCTGTACCCAGATCCTGGGCTGAGTAGCGGGTCATCTGTGAGCCAGGCAGGCATGGGTCCTGTGCCCTGCAGGTTCCCCACCACAATCTTTGCACCCTGACAGAGCGGAGAGGCGGAACCAGGTTCGGTCCACTTAGACAACCCAAGTATAACATTGCTTAGGGCAAAACACACCAGGGCTCCAACAGCATCCAAGAGGAGGGCAGCAAAACAGCAATCTGTGCCAGGGGAAACCCAGTCATCCAGCTGTGGGGAAATAGCCTTACAGGAGGTTCAAGCATCAGTAAGTGACAACAAGGCATACTAACACCACAGATAACCAGATGGCAAAAGACAAATGTAGTAATCTTACCAACAGAAATCAAGGCAACACGGTACCATTCGAATCCAACTCTCCAGCATCCGCAAGTCTGGGATACCCCAACACATCGGAAAAACAAGATTTGGATGTAAAATCACTGGTCATGATGCTGTTAGAGAAACACATGAAGGGCATAAATAAATCTCTTAAAGAAATTCGGGAGAAAATGGATCAAAAGTTAGAAGCCCTTAGAAGGGAAACATAAAAATCATTGAAAGAAGTGCAGGAGAATATGGGTCAAAAGATAGCAACCAATAAGGAGGAAATGCAAAAATCACTTAAAGAAATACCAGAGAACTTGGGACAACAGGCAGAGGTCATGAAAGAGGAAACACAAAAATCTCTTAAAGAATTACAGGAAAGCACAAACAATCAAGTGAAGGAACTGAGCAAAATCATCCAGGATCTAAAAACAGAAGTAGAAACAACTAGGAAATCACAAAGGGAGACAACTTTGGAGATAGAAAACCTTGGGAAGAAATCAGGTGCCATAGATACAAATATCAACAACAGAATATAAGAGATAGAACAAAGAATCTCAGATGCCGAAGATACCATAGAAACCATGGACTCAACAGTCAAAGAAAATGCAAGATGTAAAAAGCTTGTAACCCAAAACATCCAGGAAATCCAGGGCACAATGAGAAGGCCAAACATAAGGATTATAGGCATAGATAAGAGTGAAGATTTACAACTTAAAGGGCCAGCAAACTTCCCTAACCTCTAGAGAAATATGCCCATGAATATACAAGAAGCCTACAGTTCTCCAAGCAGACTGAACCAGAATAGAAATACCTCCCATCACATAATAATTTAAACCTCAAATGTACTAAACAAAGAAAGAATATTAAAGGCAGTAAGAGAAAAAGGCCAAGTAACATATAAAGGAAGACCTATCAGAATCACACCAGACTTCTCACCAGAGACCACTTAAAAGATCACCACCTAGAAGATCCTGGGCAGATCTCATGCAAACTCTAAGAGAACACTTATCTTTCCACAAACCCAGCCCTCTAAAGGATAATAGGGGGAAAACACCAATACAGGGAGGGAAACGCCACCCTGGAAATAGCAAGATAGTAACTTTCTTTCATCAAACCCAGAAGAACATAACCAATCAAATATAAAAATAACATCAAAAATGTCAGGAAGTGATAATCACTATTCCTTAACATCTCTTAACATCAATGGACTCAATGCCCCAATAAAAAGACATAGACTAACAGAGTGGATTCGTAAACAGGACCCTACATTTTGCTGCATACAGGAAACACACCTCAGTGTCAAATAAATGAATAAATACTAGTGTAACTTGATCCTCCGAGTCACAGGTACTCTTTCTCTCACTCTCAGCTCCATCCCTGACTCATGGCAGAATGTCTCCAGAGGGTGGGGGTGCCTCACCTTCCCACAGTGTCTGTTCAGTTCAGTCCTGTTGTCCTTCGAGCCCCACGTGGTCGCCACCACTAACAATGGAAAATTAATGGTAGGAGTTGTTTCTTCTGCATACCTTCGTATGCACTATACTAGAAGGGGTTTGGCTCAGTGCTGGGCACAGCAAACAATTACAGGGACTGCCTGCAGTAGGCCGGATGGAGACATCTCAGAAGCCTGCAGCAGTTCCTTGTAGAAAAGGATGCTGTCTGGGACCCTGAGAAGCAGGACTCACATCCCTCCAGGGGACCCACCATCTGAAATAAGGGGCATTTCAGTAGCCTGAGACAGCCCTTTGTAACAACAGTTGTTCCCATTTCTCCTAACCTTAGCCCTGGACACCAGCTGTATAGATTTCATCTGTGCGTGACTTTTTCAGTTGGCCTTGATGTGCCTAATTATTCTATTATATCCGTCTTTCTTATTTCTTCCTCCTCTGCTCTAGCAAATTCTGTGAAACTAGATGTTCTCTGATGCAATCATTCTTAAACAATTAAAAATTGAGGCACAGCACAGACCTAATGGTCCAGTGCAAGCTGTGTATTCTCATCTTAGAAACAATACAGTAACTATACAATGGTAGTTCCAGATTAATACTTGACTTGCAAAGAAAGATTGATGAAATTATTAGAAAATGAATTAGAGCCAAGCTTGGAACCCCAAAGGAAAAAAAACTATTAAAGTTATGAAATAAGTTTTGCACAACATTTGAGAGTGTTTCCTAGATAAGCAAGTATGGAATATGTAAAATCTTAGATTAGTAAAACTAAGTCAAAACACTGGGACTCTTAGGAGAGTCATTGTGTGCAATGTGGAGAAGCGGAAAGCTAGGGGAACAACTGAGTTAAGGGTTAACTTGATTCTTCCAGCCACTGCCTGGCAGCTTTGCCCATGTCATTTATCATTAGAGCTTTACAAGAAAATACAAGTAGCTGGCCTCAGAGCTCTGAGCTCTGAAGTATAATAAAGTTTAAGTTTAAATAATGATAAGTTTGCAATTATTATTATTTTGGTTACAGGCCTGGGAATAGGGGAAGCTTGAAGCTTTGGGGAATAAAGGTAATTCTTGATTCTTTGTGGATGATGGTTAATCTTTGGAATTTGATTTGGCAATGATTATACAATGTCTTTTTTTATCTGCTTTTGGAGTATAGATAAAAGACTAGGGCAAGAAGAAGGCGTGAGAGCATTTGAAGAGCTTGTGAAGAGTGAGTGAAGAGAGAATGTGAGGTGTGTGTGTAAAGTGTGTGTGAGTGAACAGAGAGTGCATGTGTGAGTGAAAGGAGAGCGCATGTAATATGTGTGTGTGAGATGTGTGTAAAGTGTGTGTGTGTGAGTGCCAGGGGAACACACAGAGCTGTGTATGAGCGAGAGAGTGCAAGAAAAGAAAAGTGCACAGGAGAAAAGCAGAGTATGCAGGAGACTGCAGAGTGTGGTGTGTGCAGTCTCGAACTGTGAGCGAATGAACGAGAGAGAGAGAGAGAGAGAGAGAGAGAGAGAGAGAGAGAGAGCAGAGTGTGAGAGAGAAGAGAAACTTTAAGCCTTGAAAAATTGCCTGTCAGCTTGTACCCAAAAAGTAGGCTGTGTATATTTATTACGCATCTTCCAGATATCTCTGCTTCCATTTGAGAACTCTGATCCTGTGTCAAGGCTGGACCAACAGTTCAGGCCATACCTCTCTTCTTGCCCCCAAAAATTAGTGGTAAATTTCTATAATTCAACCCCTGTTTTCATCATTACAAGCTGTGACTGTCAATGCTCTATTTGACATTGATGTGTCCATATGCCATTTCAAGACAATCAAGCAAGTTTGGAATTTGAGTCATAGGTCATTGTGACTAGAACAAGCAGGTGTGGTAAGGAATATTACTATGAGGTTTACTTCCTCGTGTTTTTGTAAAAGTACCAAAGAGTATAATTAATTGCAGGCACAATGCTATGCAACAGATCTCTAAAATCCAGTCATTTTCCGACTGAAACTTAAGGCAAAACAAAGAGCTCTGCAATTTCCTCCCCACTGAGTTCCTGTCCTAGTAACTGCCATTTGAGGATTTTTAATGAATGTCTCTATGCGCATGTCACATGCCCACAGAGACAGACACAGGCATCCAGAACTGTGGAGCTGGAGGTATAAGAGGTTGTGAGCAACAGGGGGCTGTGTGTGTGTGTGTGTGTGTGCACACGCGTGCGTGTGCGTGTGCGTGTGCGTGTGTGTGTGTGTGCATGTGTGTGTGTGTGCGTGCGTGCGTGTGCGTGTGCGTGTGTGTGTGTGTGCATGTATGTGTTGGGTCCTCTTCTAGGGCAGTGAATGATCTTAAGTGCTGATAGTCTCTCCAGTTCCTGATGCAGCACTTTTATGAGTCTTTCTACTTTGAATTCATGTGAGTATTTCTACTGCAAAAGGTAAATAGAGGGGAGACAAAGAGAGGTGAGAGGGAAGGAAAGTTTTAGAGGTTGTGGAGGTTTCATGGGCATATGCAAATATCCATGTTCATCAAAGTATGTAGATTTAAGCAAGTGGGATTTGTGTCACTTTTCCTCCAATGACACTGTTAGGAGTGAAATAAAGAGAATAAGGATTCCTTCAGTGCATGGTGAGTTTCCCTAGAATTAGCCCTAAGCATCCAGAAGAAAACTGGAACTTAGAAATCGAGGGAGGGGGCTTGTGGCTCCCTGGCACACCCTCTGCCTCCCAGACAAGTTTTCCCTCTTCCCTGGACCCCACCACAGAGAGTACAGGGCCTCCAGACAAGGCTTCATGTATCCCTACAGAGTAAAAGCTGTGCATGTTTGATATAGAAAATTAGGAAAATACTGAATTAAAGAAAGTTGTGACAAAAATAAAAGGATCCATTTCCCACCCCCCAGTGAGCTCTGGAGGATTTGGCACGAGTCCTCCCAGCCCTCTCCCTCTGCAGTGTGTATTTGTTTTCCCTTTCATCTTCATGCACTTGTGAATGCTTTGTATACACAATTTGCAACCAGACTTCCCACTTAAAATAGAAGTATTTCCATTTTATTACAGACTGCTTATAAATATTGCTTCCTTTCCAATAACAAGATGCAGTGTCCCTGACCTCCCCACTACTCTCAGTCTATTTACTCCCTTATTGGATTCACATTGAACTATTTGTATTTGAAGCTTTTCTGATGTTTACCTCAATGACATGGGTGTGTTAGTTACTTCTTGCTATGATGAAACTCCCAGGCCAAAAGTGACATACAGAATACAGAGTTTATTTTGGCTCCCAGCTCCCAGAGATTCTACTCTAACAGAAGCATGGTAGCAGGCAACCAGCGTGGAGCAGGTGTAAAGGCCAGGCCAGAGAAACCTCAGTTTGTGCTGGGCCTCCATCTCACTTCTTAATGACTGTTTGCCCTAAACTCAAAATTCCAGAAAACAACCCTGCCTCAGTGACCCCCACCTAGAAATGTATATAGCCAATCTACTAATTAAGATGTGGCTTACTGGTTTTTTTTTTTTTTTTTTTTTTTTTTTTTTTTTTTTTTTTTTTTTACTTCTGTAACTTGCTTACAAAAGACTCCTAAAGATTGTTTTGAGTTGCCTTAACCCCTTAACTTGGAAGAACAGGCCAGTTTTGGATTGCTTGCATAGATATTGAAGGTCATCTTACAGTTTTCCCCATTATAAAAACAAAATGAAACAAACAAACAACCAAAAACCCCTTTCTCATACCCCTCTATCATGACATGCCTGAGGTTTAGACTTAAGATTGTTGTTCTGCTGTTGGCTTGCTCTTAGGTTTCTAGGGCTGTGATGCATAACTTTTAATTTTTAATTTTTTCAAAATCTATTTTTAATGATTGTTCTTCAATGCTTTAACATCCCTTTTAGTCCACCACCCACCAGAGGTAGTGGGAAAGAAAATATTGGAAGGGAGAGGGAATAGACCTATTTAGAAAAGTTCTGGAGGCCAGCTGTGCACCCGGAAGCCAGCTGGGAGGAAGCAGCACACTCTGGTGAGTCCAGCCCTACAGAGCACAGGATCCAGTCCTCAGGCCTCTGGCAGGAGCCTTCAGGTCTTCGCTTTGGCATCAGGAACAGCCTGGGCCACAGGATCCAGTCCTGAGGCCTCGGGCAAGAGCCTTCCGGTCTCTGCTTAAGGAACAAGAACAGCCTGGGCCACAGCACCCAGTCTGCAGGAAGTGCAAGAGGCCAGCTGGGCACCCAGAGGCCAGCTGGGAGGAAGCATCCTGCTCTGGTGAGTCCAGCCCTGCAGAGCAGAGGATCCAGTCCTGAGGCCTCTGGCAGGAGCCTTCCAGTCTCTGCCTCTGGATCTGGAACAGCCTGGGCCACAACAGCCTGAGCCACAGCACCCAGTTGCCAGTCAGTGCAGGAGGTCAGCTTTGCACCCAGAGACCAGCTAGTGCAGAATTCTATCATACTTTCATAGAAGACCTAACACCAATACTCTTCAAAATATTCCATAAAATATAAACAGAAGGAACAATACCCAACTCGTTCTATGAAGCCACAATTACACTGATAGCAAAAGCAAAGATCCAACAAAGAAAGAGAACTTCAGGCCAATTTCCCTTATGAATATTGATGCAAAAATACTAAATAAAATTCTTGCCAACCGAATCCAAGAAAACATCAAAACAATCATCCACCATGATCAAGTGGGCTTCATCCCAGGGATGCAGGGATGGTTCAATATAAGGAAATCCATCAATGCAATCCACTACATAAACAAACTCAAAGAAAAAAAAAAACATATGATCTTTTCATTAGATGCTAAAAAAACATTTGACAAAATTCAGCATCCTTTCATGCTAAATGTCTTGTATGTGGGCTTTCTACTGTTTTTGGTGCTATTGAAGAACAAAGTTTGATCAAAGTTCTCCTGTATTTCTTTAAGTGATTTTTGCATTTCCTCCTTATTGGCTACTAACTTCTGGTGATGTGCTGCAGTTTCTCGCTGCATGACCAGCCACAGGATGCTATAGTATAGAATAGAGTTTATTAAGAGTATGGGGAGGGGAGCTGAGAGAGTAGGGGGGAGAGAGAGAGAGAGAGAGAGAGAGAGAGAGAGAGAGAGAGAGAGAGAGAGAGAGGCGGTGGGCAAAGTCTTCTCCAGTGACTCACTTGGTTTCTAACAACTGTCATAATAACCTTAGGCATATTCTTCAAGACCTTCTAAATAAGATGTCTACAAATCTTTGTATAAAGATCCCAACAGTAAATTTTGTTTTGTTTTGTTTTTTGAGACAGGATTTCCCTGTGTAGCCCTGGCTGTCCTGAAACTTGCTCTATAGACCTAAGAATAATAGGATTAGAAGAAGGTGAAAATTACTAGTTCAAAGATCCAGATAACATCTTCAACAAAATCATAGAAGAAAACTTCCCTAACCTGAAGAAAGAGATGGCCAAAAACATACATACATATATACATACATATATACATACATAAACATACAAGAAGCCTACAGAACACAAAATAGACTGAACCAGAAAAGAAAATCCTCCCACCACATAATAATTAAAATGTTAAATGTACAGAACAAAGAAAGGATATTAAAATCTGTAAGGGAAAAGGGACAAGTAACATATAAAGGCAGACCTATCAGAATTGAACCGGAATTCTCAACAGAGATTCTAAAAACCAGAAAGTCCTGGACAGATAGATATCTTACAGATCCTAAGAAACCACAGATGCCAGCCCCAACTACTGTACCCAGAAAAAATCTCAATCACCATAGATGGAGATATCAAGATATTCCATGACAAAAATCACATTTAAACATCTTTCTAATAATTCAAACTACAGAGGATACTAGAAGGAAAACTCCAATATCACACCCAAGAAAACACAAGAAATTAATCATCTCACAACAAATCCAAAAGAAAATAATTACACACACATAGTTCAATATATAAAAATCCATCAATGTAATTGACTATATAAGGAAACTCAAAGGAAAAAAAATCACATAATCATTTCATTAGATGCTGAAAAACCTTTGATAAAATCTAATGCCCCTTTATGTTAAAAGTCTTGGAGAGATCAGGAATTCAGGGGATATACCTATACATAATAAAAGTAATATACAACAAACCAATAGCCAACATCAAATTAAACAGAGAGAAACTTGAAGCAATCCCACAAAAATCTGAGACAAGACAAGGCTGGCCACTCTCCCTCTATTTATTCAATGTAGTACTTGAAGTTCTAACTAGAGCACTAAGACAACAAAAGGAGAACAAGGGGATAGAACTTGGAAAGGATGAACAGAACACTGATGTCTCAGACTCTAAGAATGGAAATTAATAAATAAGACCACATGAAACTCAAAATTTAAAAGCTTCTGCAAGGCAAAGGACACTGTGAATAGTATTAATGGCAGTCTACAGATTGGGAAAAGATTTTCACTAAGATCTGACAGAAGGCTAATAATATCCAAAATATGTGAAGAACTCAAGAAGTTAGACTCCAAGAAACCAAATAATTAAATTTTAAAATAGGGTACAGAGCAAAACAGAATTCTGAACAGAGGAATTTCAAATAGCCAAGAAGCACTTAAAGAAATGTTCAACACCCTTACTCATCAGGGAAATGTAAACTAAAATGATCCAGAGATTCAACCTTACACCAATCAGAATGGCTAAGATCAAAAATTCAAGAGACAGCACATGCTGGCAAGGATGTAGAGAAAGAACACTCCTCCGTTGCTGGTGGGATTGTAAACTTGTACAACTACTCTAGAAATCAATCTGGCAGTTCCTCGGGAAATTGGAAATAGTTCTACCTGAAGACCCAGCTATACCACTACTGGGCATATACACGAAAGATGCTTCACCATACTACAAGGACACATGCTCCACCATGTTCATAGCATTATTTGTAATAGCCAGAAACTGGAAGCAACCAGATGCCCCTCAAACAAAGAATAGATATGGAAAAAGTGGTATATTTACATAATGGAATAGTATTCAGCTATTAAAATCAAGGACATCATGAATTTTCAGGCAAATTATGGAACTAGAAAATATCGTGAGTGATGTAACCCAGACCCACATGCATGGTATGAACTCACTGATAAGTGGATATTAGCCCAAAAGTTTAAAATACACATGATACATTCCACAGACCCTAAGAAGATAAATAAGAAGGAAAGTCCAAATGACTATTGTACAGAGCCATATTGGGGCAGTCATGCACATGGTTTGAGTTTGACATTGGTCAAGGACAATCCCTGGCTTTGGGCAGGAATTTGCCATTAGGACATAATAGGGAAGTAGGTTAAAGCAGGAATTTTTATCCTTTGGTGGAGTGCTAAGAGTGTACTTGACTATGGTCAAGGTTAACTTCTCCCAGATAGCCAGGATCCTGCTCCACCTAGGGTGGAGTACTCAAAGTAAAGGTTAAGTTCATTGTTCCTCCAGGTCTAGGAATTCCTGAATCAAGCAGGTGATCTACCCAGCTGCTTGAGCAGTCAAGACGAAGACCTCCAAGAGAAGCTAGACAACTTCCACCTGAACTCAGCCCGGAGTCTGAGGGGAAGGGTTTGCCCAAACTGTTAAAAGGTCTGGTGCCATTAATGTTTCCGGCCTTGATCAGTGAAACGATGTCTTGGCCCTTCTTCTTTTCGCCCCTTCCTCATCCATCCCTCAGCTTCTGTTCCAGCAACCCAGTTCATAATAACTGCAGGCAGCTAAGGAATACAACAGAGTATGCTTAAATTCCACTTAGAAGGAAGGACAAAATAATGATGAGAGGCAGGGGAATGGAGGGACTTCAGTCAGAGGGATGGATGGATGGAGGGAGGGTAGGAGAGAGGGAGGTAGGGAGAGAGGGAGGTAGGGAGAGAGGGAGGTAGGAAGAGAGGAAGGGAATCTGACTAACACAGTTGCAGATATGGTCAGGCATTAGACAGACGTTGGGTACTCCTATGGAAGAGTTAAGAGAAGGATTACAGGAACTGAAGTTGATGGGAATTCCACAGGAGGACTAACAGTGTCAACTAACCCAGACCCCTGAGAGCTCTCAGAGACTAAGCTACCAATGGTGTTGGATTCAGATGGTGTGTTGTCCTTGGAAGGCAGATAGGAAAGCCTGGGTTTGCCTGCAATTTCATGCTGCTCAGACTTGAGTTTCAGATACTTCCCAAGGGATGATTTTTCTCTTCCTGTTACCAGCCTGTATTGTCTCAGAACCAGTAAAAGATAATTTGCTATGTTCTGAATGTGTTCACAGCAACAAGAAGATCATGAGGAACTTTAAAATCAGAAGCTGTACAAAGAAAAATTCTCTATTCCCAAATATACCACGTTAGACAATATCAAAGTTTTACTCTGATCTGAAGGGAATGGAAGAAGCAAAGAAAAACATTCTGTGTTCCCTATAATGGCTACACAAAATGAACATCAGTCTTCAGAATCCCCTCCTGTATCTTCCAGCAGAGAGGATAATGTGCAGAGAAATCAGCATCCATCTATCTAATGACACCCCACTAAATCTTTGTCATCCCCCCATGGTCTTGTTCTGGATTTGTTAAATGCTTAGCTATCTGAGAAGTGGTGTTGTTTTAGTGGGTTTGTTTTGCTGTACCATTATTTTCTCATAGATTTTTTTTTGGGGGGGAGAGTGGGGAGCAATTTCAAATTATCAAAGCAGAAAATACTTTTTTTTAATAGGTTTTTGTTTTGTTTTGTTTTTGAGTAAGACTTTATCATATAGTAACTCTAGCTGGCCTGGAAATTCTAGGTAGACCAGAATTTATGGTGGTCTTCTAAGTGTTGGGATTTACATACTTGTACCACACTGCCTAACCAGTACTAGTATATTATTGACTGTAGTATAAAGCTAATTGCTTGTGCTAAACAATCTGTGAGTGTTGACAAGTATCTAGAGTGCCACACATTTGAAATAATACAGTATACTACATTTCAGATTGGCTTTTACCTAGCAATATGCATGTGAGGAATAAAAAAATGTATAGTTATAAAAAAATCATCCTGGAAATCCAGGACATTATGAAAAGACCAAATCTAAGAATAATAGGAACAGAGGAAGCAGAAAATTCCCAGCTCAAAGGCCCAGAAATGTTTTCACAAAATCACAGAAGGACAAATTTTCTAATCTAAAAAAGGAGATGCACATACAGGTACAAGAAGCATAGAGAAAACCAAAAAGAATGGATCAGAAAAGGTCCCCTCACCACATAATAATCAAAACACTAAACATAAAGAACAAGGAAAGATTATTAAAAGCTGCAAAAAATTACCAATAAAAATATAAAGGCAGAGCTATTCTATTAGAATTATACCTGACTTCTCAATGGAGGCTATAAAAATCAGAAGGGCCTGGACAGATGTGCTATAAACTCTAAAAGACCACAGATACCATCCCAGTCTACTATACACTGCAAAATTCTCAGTTACTGTAGATGGAGAAAAGAAGAGGTTAAATTTAACCAACATTTATCTATAAATCTAGCCCTACAGAAGGTACTAGAAGGAAAACATCAATCTAAAGAGGTTAACTACCACCATGGGCACACAATAAATATGTAATCTCATACCAGCAAAAACAAAAAGGAAACACATATACACATACACACACTCACAAACACACATAACTATCGTCAACCAAACAACCAAATATCAGTAATCAACAATCATTGGTCATTAACATCTCTTAATAACAATGATCTCAATTCCCTAATGAAAAGACAGAGATCAACAAAATGGATGCAAAAACAGGATCCATCCTTCTGCTGCATGCAAAACAAAATGAAGGACAGATATTACCATGAGGTAAAGAATTGGGAAAACATACTCCAAGCAAATGGACTTTAAGAAGCAAGCTGATATAGCCATATTAATATCTAATAAAAGTAGACTTCAAACAAAAACTAATCTAAAGAAATGGGGAAGGACACTACATGGTAACCAAAGGAAAACAATCCACCAGGATGACATTTCAGTTCTTAACATGTATGGCCAAAACAGAAGGGTACCCAAGTTTGTAAAAGCAATACTACTACAGCTTAAATCACATATTGATCCTCACATACAGATAGTGGGAAACTTCAATATCCCACTCTCATTAATGGACAGGTTATGTAGACAAATTATAGAGTGAAATACTGAAGCTAGCAGATGTTATAAACCAAATAGACCTGCTAGATATTTCTGGAGTATTTCACCTAAGCACAAAATAATACACCTTCTCTGCATCTCATAGAACTTTCTCCAAAATTGACCATATACTCAAACACAAACCAAGTTTCAACAAGATACAAGAAACTTGAGATAACTTGCAGCATCCTATTAGACCACCACAAATTAAAGCTGGATATCAACAACAATAGAAACAATGCAAAGCTTACAAACTCATGGAAACTAAACGACTCTCTAATGAATAAAAATGGGTCAAGGCAGAAATAAAGAGAGAAATAAAAATTGTTCTAGAATTCAATGAAAATGAATATAGAATATGTCCAAATTTATGGGACACTAAAGCAGTGTTGAGAGGGAAATTCATAGCACTAACTACCTACATTTAAAAAAGGAGATCTCATGTTAGCAACTTAACAGCACAGTTGAAAGCTCTAGAGCAATAAAAAGTAATCACACCCAAAGGGAACAAGAAATAAAACTCAGATCTAAAATCAATGGGAAACTATACCCTGGAAAAAGCAGGATAATAACCTTCTTTCTGAAATCAATAAATAGAAACAAAGACTCAATTAAACCAAGAATTGGTTCTTTGAGAAAATCAACACGGTAGACAAACCCTTATGCAAACTAAAAAGACAAAGAGAGAATGTATAAATTAACAAAATCAGAAATGAAAGGAGTTATAACAACAGACAACAACAAAATCTAAAAAATTAGAAGGACATACTTTAAAATGCTGTACTCCACCAAATTGAAAATTTTTAAAGAAATACTTTTCTTAATAGGTAGCTTACCAAAATTAATCAAGATAGGATAAACATTTTTAATAGTCCTATAACTGCTGAGTAAATAGAAGAATTCATTAAAAGTCTCCCAACCAAAAAAATCCCAGGATCAAATGATTTTAGGATATAATTCTACCAGACTTTCAAAGAGTCAAGGTCAATATTCTTCAAATTATTCCACAAAACAGAAACAAAAGGAGCATTACCCAATTTATTTTATGAGGTCACAGTTATTCCGATACCCAAAACACACAAAAAACAACAAAGAAATAAAATTCTAAACCAATTTCTCTTATGAACATAGATATAAAAATCCTCAATAAAATACTTGCAAACCAGTTCCACATTAAAAAAAATCCATCCAGCACCACAGTCATCCCAGAGATTCAGGGATAGTTCAATACACAAAGATCTGTAAATGTAATCCACCAAATAGACAAACTAAAAGAAAAAACCTATATGATCATCTCATTAGGTGCAGACCTTTGACAAAATCTAACATCTCTTCATGATAAAAAAAAAGTACTAGAGAAATTAAAGATACAAGGGAGAGACATACTTAAACATAATAAAAGCAATTTACAACAAGCCTATAGATAGCATCAGATTAAATGGAGAGAAATTCCAAGCCATTCCTCTAAAATCTGGAATAAGATGAGGTTGTCCATCATCTTCACATCTATTCAACACATATAATTTGTGAATAAAGATACTTTGAATTCTTCCTTTAAGATTTGTATCCCTGTGGGAGACCAAACTGTGGGAAACCAGACTTTCAACAGCTCTCACCTTGAGAATCCACTGACCTTTTGTTGGGAGCCAAACCACCCCCTCCTTCACACAAGGCTGATCGTGAGAATCAACTGGTCCTTATCTTGGCTGAACACTTGGGGTTGTCTAGGCAGATCCAGCATTCCAGAAAAACTACTAGATGTTTCAAGCCTGTAGTCAGCATCTGTCCCAGATGACCTTCCCTCTTTCTGTGCCTTTAGCATTACCCCTTCAGCCCCTCCCTAGTTCCTCTCACTGTGTGGTTATAACCAGGCTTTCAGCCTTTCATTAAACAGACCTTGACAAGACAACCCTTTGCTTGGTCTTGCTCCCTTTTCTTGCCCGTTTCTCTTTCAGGCTTGGTCCTCCTCGACCCCCCGAATAACTAGGTCCTGTGGGACGGGATATATCCTCCTTGATCGCTTTCAGTTGTCTTATTGCTCTAGCTAAAACTTTAAGTACTGTGTTAAAAGAAACTGAAGAAGATATCAGACAATGGAAAGATTCTCTCATGCTCATAAATCAGTAGGATTAATATAGTAAAAAATGGCCATCCTACTAAAAGCAATCTACAGATTTAGTGCAATCCCTATCAAAATTCCAACACAATTCTTTACAGATTTTGAAACAACAATTCTCAACTTCGTTTTGAAAAACCGAAAATCTAGAATGGCTAAAATAATTTTGAACAAAAAAGGAACTACTGAAAGTATCCCCATTCCTGATTTCAAGTTCTACTTCAAAGTTCTGGCACTAAAAACTGCATGGTATTAGCATAAAAAAAAACAGACTTGGATCATGGTTGATCAATGCAATCGAATAAAGACCCAGACATAAATCCTATACCTATGGACACCTTTTTTTTTTTTTTAAGAGCCAGAAATACACAGTTGGAGTGGGGAGGAAGGCATCTTTAACAACTGGTTTTGCTTTAACTGGATGTATGCATGTAGAAAAATGCAAATAGAGTCATAATTATCACCCTGCACAAAACTCAGGTCCAACTGAATCAAAGACCTCAACATAAAACCAGATTAAAAGAAGAGAAAGTAGAGAATAGTCTTGAATGCATTGGTACAAGAGACAATTTCATTAACAGAACACCAATGTCTCAGACTGTAAAAATGACAATAAATGGGACCACATGAAACTGAAAAGTTTCTGTAACATAAAGGATGCTGTCAATAGGACAAAACAGCAGCCCACAGAATAGTAAAAGATCTTCACCAACATCTGACAGAGAACTGATATTCAAAATATATAAAGAATCAAGAAGGTAGATACATTAAAAAAAACACAAAATATTTAAAACATGGGGTACAGGTCAAAACAAAAAATTTCAATAGGGAAATCTCAAATGATCAAAAAACAGTTAAAGAAATGTTCAACATACTTAGCCATCAAGGAAATCTAAATCAAAACTGCTTTGTGATTCCATCTTACAACCATCAGAATGGCTAAGATCAATAACACAAGAGCTAGCACATGCTGGCAAGGATGTAGAACAAGAGAAACACTCCTTCATTGCTAATGGGAGTACAAATATATACAGCCACTTTGGAAACTAACATGGCAGCTCCTCAGAAAATTGGGAATTGATATACCTCAAAATCTAGTTATACCATTCTTGGGCATATACACTAAGGACACTCCATACAAGGACACTTGCTCAACCATGTTCATTGCAACTTTATTCATAATAGCCAGAAACTGGAAACCACCAAGATGTCATTAAACATAATAAAGAAAATGTGCTACATTCACACAATGGAGCATTACTCAGCTGTTGAAAAAAATGGCATTATGAAATTTGCAGGTGAGTGTAACTAGAAAAAAAATCATCCTGAGTGAAGCAATCCAACTAAGAAAGATAAATATGGTATGCATTTCTTTATATGTGAATATTAACCATTAAATAAATAAGGAACAAGCTACAACCCACAGAACTAGAGAGGATAGATACACATGGATCTCCCTGCAGTGGAGAAATTGAACAACTTCTGTGTGTGGGAAGGTAGGAACAGGAGTGGGGTAAATCGGGTGGAGGGGGTTAGGGTGGAGGGAGAGAGTACATGGAGAAGCAGATAGAATTGGGGGAACACCTAGTGTAGTGAAAAGTTCCCAGAATCTTAGAAGTTGATCCTGATGAAGACGCCTAGTAATGTGTATGTGGAATCTCAGTTGGCATCTCTTGGCACCAGGCAAGGCTTCCAGTGCAAAGGTTATGCTCAGTTGAGTTGTTGGCCAGTGAGTTTGGAGAAGCCCAAACAACATAAGCAGTTGCTAAGACAGAGGGTTGCTCTCCATAAACTGATAGCACTAACAATGGAGTCCCATTGCTCAGGACAACACCCAGAATCATTGAATATGGAGAATTTGTTCTAATGCCTACATGGAGCCTTCACCCATATGTTCTAGTCTTTTGGTGCAGGAAGGCACTCTACAGGCTAACAAGTGAGAAACATAGAAACCAACCCAGCCACAAAAACTTTGACCTACATTCTGTCCTGCTTGCAAAATATGGTAAGAAATAGAGGCACAGAACTTGTGGGATTAGTCAACTAATCTCTGATTTGACTTGAATTTCACTTCTATGAGAAGGAACCCATACCTGACACTACTTGGATGAACAACAACCAGAGACCAGATAGCCCAGAGACCTAGGGTAAAATCAAACACAAATTATCAAAACAGTATCAGTAAAATGACCTGTAATGGTAATCAGCTATACCCATAGATCAATGTCTTGTCTAGTCATCATCAAGGAGGCTTCCTTCAGCAGCAGATGAGAACAAGTGCAAAGACCCACAGCCAGCATTACTTGGAGAGTGGGAGTCTAGATGGGAAAATCCCATTAAATCCCTCCTCTCTGAGCTCAGGGAATCCTGTAGAAGGGGAGGTGGAAAGACTGTAAGAGTCAGAGAGGATGGAGGACAACAGGAGAGCAAGGCCCTCTGAATCAACTAAGTAAGGTAATATGAGCTCATGGAGACTGAGGCAGCAAGCACAGGACCTACATGGGTCTATACCAGGTCCTCCAAGTATATATTATAGCTACCAGCTTAGTATGCTTATGGGACTCTTGACTATGAGAACAAGTGGGTCATTGACTCTTATTGCTGCTCATAGGACTCTTTTCCTCTTGTTGGGTTGCCCTGTCCAATTTTGATATGATAGGATTTTTTGTTTTGTTTTGTTTTTGCTTCATGGTATTAGATTTGGTTTTCTCATGTTAAAAAAAAAGAATAAAATTACACATGTTGGTGGCCATCAGAACTTATGTTCTTATCTTTGATGTAGAAAAATGAAGGGGGAAAATGCTGATCAGAACAACTCCACTCACTGAAAGGTCTAGAGTTCTGGAGTGGGAACCTTGCACCTCCTGACTCCTATCTTCCTTTGTTGACTGCCTGTGTCACTCTCATCTGTCATCTCTGTTTAATAAGTATGGCTCAAAGTACTTAACTGCACCTGGGCCACATCCTTCCCTATCTATGGACCGAGAAGAAGACATATATTCATAGAAGTTATTTAAGGTTTCCAGATAAAATAGAGGATTTTCACCTAAATTGAAATTGTTGATTGTAATTGCCCACAGTTACATCCTAATGGGTTACCTGGAAGGGAAGCTGGGGATGTATGGGAAAGCGGCAAAAAAGAGACGGAGATGTTCTCTAGCTCCATCCATTTGCCTAAGAATTTCATGAATTCATTGTTTCTAATGGCTGAATAGTACTCCATTGTGTAGATATACCACATTTTTTGCATCCACTCTTCTGTTGAGGGATACCTGGGTTCTTTCCAGCATCTGGCAATTATAAATAGGGCTGCTATGAACATAGTAGAGTATGTATCCTTATTACATGGTGGGGAATCCTCTGGGTATATGCCCAGGAGTGGTATAGCAGGATCTTCTGGAAGTGAGGTGCCCAGTTTTCGGAGGAACCGCCAGACTGCTTTCCAGAGTGGTTGTACCAATTTGCAACCCCACCAGCAATGGAGGAGTGTTCCTCTTTCTCCACATCCTCGCCAACACCTGCTGTCTCCTGAATTTTTAATCTTAGCCATTCTGGCTGGTGTAAGGTGAAATCTCAGGGTTGTTTTGATTGGCATTTCCCTAATGACTAATGAAGTTGAGCATTTTTAAGGTGTTTCTCTGCCATCCGAAGTTCTTCAGGTGAGAAATCTTTATTTAACTCTATACCCCATTTTTTAATAGGGTTGTTTGGTTTTCTGGACTCTAACTTCTTGAGTTCTTTATATATATTGGATATTAGCCCTCTATCTGATGTAGGATTGGTGAAGATCTTTTCCCAATTTGTTGTTTGCCGATTTGTCCTTTTGATGGTGTCCTTTGCCGTACAGAAACTTTGTAATTTTATGAGGTCCCATTTGTCAATTCTATATCTTAGAGAATATGCTATTGGTGTTCTGTTCAGAAACTTTCTCCCTATACTGATGTCCTCAAGGGTCTTCCCCAGTTTCTTTTCTATTAGCTTCAGAGTGTCTGGCTTTATGTGGAGGTCCTTGATCCATTTGGATTTGAGCTTAGTACAAGGAGACAAGGATGGATCAATTCGCATTCTTCTGCATGCTGACTTCCAGTTGAACCAGCACCGTTTGTTGAAAAGGCTATCTTTTTTCCATTGGATGTTGTTGTCAACCCCTTTGTCGAGGATCAAGTGGCCATAGGTGCGTGGGTTCATTTCTGGATCTTCAATCCTGTTCCATTGATCTGCCTGCCCGTCACTGTACCAAGACCATGCAGTTTTTAACACTATTGTTCTGTAGTTCTGTAGTATTGCTTGAGGTCAGGGATACTGATTCAAAAAAAAAAAAAAAAAGAGATGGAGACCAAGATAACACCTGCTATTCAAGGTCTCAGAATTTAATGATAATTTAATGATAAACTCCCAATATACATAGGCAGGGGGAAAAGTTTGGAAGCTTCTCAGCAGATTTAGTTCAGTTGCTCCACAGGTGGCTAGTGTTTCTCAGGAAACTGCAGGTCCTTGGAGAACAATAGGCTTCACCTTTGTCTTAGCACTCCGCGCTAGGTGGAGGGGATTATGGCTGACACAGGAGTTCCCACTGGGAGAGGAACTTCACATTGGTCAATGTCAAGTTCCTGCCAGGTGGCTTGGCACCTCAATAAAGCTCTCTACAGTTGATAAACAATGATATTTTAGTATAATTATACTCAAAAAATTTAAAGGACCTGTCTGAAAAAGCTTTTATGATTTACCCAAAATTCAAGTTTTCTGAGTCTTATTCTCACATATAAAGCACGATACATATTATCGTGTGTATAGATTAATATTTTATATATGTTATGTTTGAGGTATGATTTCTCTATGAAAACCTTTGTTATAGGAATGCTTGCATAACTTTTTCCTATATACATACATACATACATACATACATCATGCATTTTAGTTTGGCCAACATGCTCAGAGAAAATACTAACACAATGGTTTCATCCTCTCTCAGGCCAGTCCATGTGATGGGGATTATTTTTTGCACTAGCAAAATCAAGTGACCACCAGATCTGGGAGGTGGGTTCCAAAATAATGAAGAATGGAGATGGCCAGGTTGGAAAATCTTGTCCAAAATGATCTGTAATACTTTAGGAAGACTGATTTTATATTGATTACATAATGAAGTCAACATAGAAGATAAAATTATCAGCACACAGACTGAAGCAGACAAAAGAGAAAATACACCTTCTAGCCCTGGCCCATTCTTTTTTATATTCTCAAACTTGAATTCCAAATAGGCATCTACCATCTGCAACACAAAAGCATTTTGACAAAACCGTCACACACGTGTTGAATGATGAAGTACAAAACAAAGTATCATTTGTAAGCTGTGGAAAACTTCGAACAAGATTCCAATTCTCAGTCCCCATTAGACCTCTTCAACGTTCGCTTGTTTCTACGACATGGGAGTCCACAAAATGACTTTTCTTTCATATTTCATTACTGAGGTAGATTTACCTCTGCAGAAGAAATGCATTGTTGCATGTCTAAGATAAATGCAAATGAGGAAAGTAGCTCCTCCAGAAGGGGAATGAAGGGATCCAACCCACAGGAGGCTTCACTTGGATTTATAGTGGTTTAGTTCTTAGGCTATGAGGTTAACACCCAAGTGCCCATTCAGTTGTTTTTGAGATCGTTTATCTGTCCTAACCACTTCATAGATATAACTTACTACTCTAAAATCCCATTTCCAATTGTTGATCTTAATTATAGTTATAGAACAAATTAGGGTGAAGTTGTGGTTTGTTTTGTCTAGTATTTGGCTTTTGTCCTTTATTTTTTATTTTATTTAGGGTTTGGTCAGGAGTTTTGTAGAATGGGGTCGTTCCCTAATTTTGACTCTTCACTTTCTACTTGCAAAGACTTCAGTATTCAGAGACCAGTGTTCACTATCTATTGAATCACAGATGATAGCAACATAAATTCTTCAAGTGACTGCTTCTTTTATATCTCATCTCCCTGTGTTTATGCCTGTTTATATTGGGAGTGAGACAGGATGGAAAAGGGGGGATTTGGTGTCATTATTTTTTCTCTGAGACCAGTATTTATTGAACACTATATAATCAACTTGGTCTTCACAAATTTTCCTTAAATAGTAGTACCCCAGGAGCCCCCATGCTGTGGTACAAACAGTGGCGTGGGGGAGGGAGGGGGGTCCAGACCAATATTATGTGTATAGCTATCTTGTCCTGCCACTCCTCCTCAACTAGCATGTCTTCTGGAACTTTTCAAGCACATGGCCATTCACAGAAAGCCAGAAAAGTAAACCCCCTAAAGTCCTTTGCTTTCCAAAGAGAATGGCCTGGCACAAAGGCTACCTTGGTGGCTACAAAAGAAATCTTATCCAGTCTTGTGTTTGGAGGGTAAAGTAGCTCTAGGATACATGTGTTGCATGTACCGTGCGCACACACACACACACACACACACACATGCATATATATGCAAACACACAAATGCATGCATACCCTAAAAGTAAACCAAGCAAGCACACACACAAACAAGAAAACCCCACTAAACTCCCTGGGTAGACAAGAGATGGTCATTTTTAAATGTAAAAGAATACTTTAAATCACTCTTTTAAAATGTAAAACAAGGTTTTGTTCATCTCCTTTCCGTTAAAGGTATGTACAGCCTATTGACTTCCATATTGATTTCTATAAAGAGAATGAGCTAGAAAAATACCAAGTGATGTTCAATGAAGACTTAGAGCTTTATTGCAAAAAAGAACTGTGATTCCAAAGGCTCTGAGAAGTTTCATCTAATTAGGCATTGTAATCAGGTGTCTGAGGGGATAAGTGCTAATTGTTGAAATAGACAAGTGCTTAATCACATCTGCTTGTCATCTTGCTGGCTAGCTGCAGCCTCTATGCTGCTAGACTTCCATACTGAGACCAAAGCAGACTGCTTTCCCCTGCTTCCACTGCAGTGGAGAGCGCACCCCGTGGAGGTCAGGCCCTCCAAGCTCAGCCCTGAGCATCTGAGTTCTTAAAGCTTCAACACTGAGCAGGTAAAGCAGTGGCAGAAAAGATGGGGAGACACATCCAGAAGGAAGAATGCTGAACGTGAAAATATGACCACCCCTTTAAAAAAAATTCCAGCAGTGGGGAAAGTTCTGCATTGAAATCAATAATTCTCCTTTAGGTCCGGGGTCTGCTGTAATTCTCATGGAACAGATGAAGAAACCCAGCATTTGGACTTGGAGAAATGGCTACTTTGGCTTTGCCTGGATTATCTATGAGATCTGAACCCAAGCCAGCCTGCCTACAGTCTCTGTTTACTCACTAAGACCGTAGACCCTATTTATAATATAGTGAGTGATAAAACTTCTGCACACTGTGTAACTATTTCATTCATAAATACTTACTCAGAAATTACCCACTGGCAAAACACCATTGACCTCCCCATGCACATATGCAGATATCCCTATATGTGCATTAATTTTAAGATGATTTGTTATGACACATTCACTGATATCCCTCACGTCTAACAAGCAGAAGTGACACTTTCAACTTGGGAGTCTAGAGTATATTCCCCAGCAGCTCATAACCACTCTCTGGCTCTACTGCTTTGTTCTGGGAGAGGTTGGGTACTATGTGGAGTAGCTGTTGGAAGATCCTCCATGGAAAGTATTTAGAAAGAGTCACAGCATAGGTGGACATCTTGCAAGTGGAGGCTTGGTCCATCTCAAGTCTGCAGACTATTGGAACCTTCTTGACTAAGATTTTCTGAGCCTCTGAGTCATTCTAAGAGTCTGCAATCTTCAAATGAGTAAGTTTTGTTTTATTATTTAGTTTATTTTTGCTTAATTATTAAATGTTTTTGTTCTGTTAAACCAGGTATGTTCAGCTTAAAATTAAATGAGAATCTGCGGGTCCTTTTAGGATTTCTTTTTCTCTTTTGTTTGAAATCACTAAGTTTAGGGTAATTTATTACATAGCAATAACTATTACTGGGCATGCAATAATGTATATTTTATGTACTCATAATCTAATAGTGTTTCAAATTTTAAAACAAAAAGCTGAAGGACAGTGTGGTAGGATCCATGTGCCACTAGTCCCAACGCTTCCTGCTTCCTCTCCAGCTTAGTTGATGAAACAACTAATTGTTGTTCAACCAACCAAATGAAAACAAAACAAACTCAGACTGCCTAGGACTCCCCCTTCCTGCAGATTAGTTAGGGGAGTGAAAGCAGATAACCCAACTCGTGTTTCCCAACGGGTCTTGTTTTCTCTCCTTCACCATCCTTACCAGGCTCTTCACCAGTGCTAAGCTGGGTTGTTTACAGCATTTTTCTTAGCTAACTCTTACCTATACACCAAAGTCCTGGGACTCTTCCTTACTGAGGAACCCTTTCTACTGCCTCTTTGCTCATACTTGTAGCTTTACTTATGTAGTTATTCTCAGGGTTCTAGTAGCTCTTGCACTTCTGGAAGCAGGAACTATGTTCCATTCCTCTTAATTTCTCCTTTCTCATGGAAGGCAAAAGCAGTAATATGAAGATATTACTGTACAGATTGTCTGTTCTCTGGTAACAAATTATCCCAGAATGTAATGACTTAAAGCAACAAATATTTATTAGCTCACATTTCAGTGGGTCAATAACTGGAGTGATATAAATCGATTGTTTAATTCTAAGTCCCTCCCAAGAATTCAGTCTCCAATCAAAGTTTATCTTGAAGTTAAAAAATCTACTTGCAGGCCATTTACAGGGCATAAGTTTTTCTGCCTTATGGGCCTTTATGATGCAGACACAGAAGCTTGGTCTCATCAGAGAAAGGGAAGGATAGACAACAGGCAGAAAGAGGGATTAAGGATAAAGAGGAGAAGGAGGAATCAGTAGAGAGAGAGAGAGGAAGAGTTGAGTAAAGTTGACAGCACATGCCAGGGCCTTGTATCAGCAGCCATAGCTCATTGCCTCTGCAGCACTGTGTACATTAGAGACTGACCCAAAGAGAGGTCATACAAGTGCCTGAATGTCTGGATCATTGAAGATGTTTTAGAAGGTCACCATGGCCTTCTCTTTGAGAAGAAGTCCAGTGTGCATTGTTCTTTACCTGTCTTGTTTTCCCACCTTCCTGCTACATATGTCTCATACAAAATACACTTCAATATCTGACCTCTACATATATACCATAGCAACTACATGCTGCACTCAAATGTGTGAATGTATACACATGCACATCTCTCTCTCTCTCTCTCTCTCTCTCTCTCTCTCTCTCTCACACACACACACACACACACACACACACATGCAAACACCCCTCATCTCATCTCGTCTCGTCTCGTCTCGTCTCTCCTCTCCTCTCCTCCCCTCCCCTCCCCTCCCCTCCCCTCCCCTCCCCTCCCCTCTCCTCCCCTCCTCTCCTTTCTGGTCTCTTTACCTGTTTTTTTTTTTTTTTTTTTTTTTTTAGGGAACAACTTAAACTCTCCTGTGACCCAGGATTCAGTTCATCCCTGTTATATACGAAGCCTGGAGGAGACAGAGGAATGGCATTCCCTGGGTGACAGTTACTCAGGCGTGGGTACAGCTGCCTTGTGCTATCTCAGGACTCTCTTGTGCAAGCATATCAAACAGAATCATTCTAAAATTCAAAGAAAAAAGTGAACCACTTTAAAGCAATCGAGACAGCAGAACTGAGAAGCGTGCTGTTCCAGCTGAAGGCCTGCCATCACTCTAACTCCCTCCGTGGTCAGGATGGAATGGCAAGGAATCGCCACCCTGTTCAGAATGGCTTCCACTGTCTTGTCTCACCAAGACCCTGGAAACAACACTACACATTCAGTGAGTACACAAATCTACCACTTCACTACTCTATTGTCAGCTATGAAATTCCTAGCTACTTGCAGCTCCTCCAGGCTATGTGGTTCTGGTTCATCTTCTTCTTCCTCCATCTTCTACTTTCTCCGTCCTCCATCCCCCTTCTCTTCTCCTTCTCCCCATCTCTAAAACTTTCAGCTCTGCCTTTTCCTTCCACTGGCCAATCACAGGCTCTACCCTTATCTGACCAAATAAGATTTCATCTGATATCACCTGAGTATATGCCCTACTCCTTGTCGGCGCACCCCTCTTGAGGGAGCAGAAAATACATCAGCAATCCACACCATTTCCCCCTTTTTGTCCAATTAAAAGGCTCTTTTCTCTCTGATATAAATTGAACACAACTATTATCATTCTCTAACTTATAAAGTATAAGATACACTTAACATCTAGTCTATCAATTTTGTCAATTCCATCTACCATCTATCCTAATTTAAAAAGCTTGTAATTTTACACCTGTTATGTCCTGGTTTTAGCTTGTAAGTATCGGAAAACCATCTTGTCAAATATATATCATCTCTCAATGTTAGGGTGGTTAAAAGACTATGGTCAGTCTTTAACCCCACTGGAAATCCTAGAGTGACTCAAATATTACCAGAAAATTATAGGAAGCTCTAACATAGCTTCAAAACTGAAACAAAATGTAGAGACAACTTTCTACCTGGACAACTCCCAATTCTTCAAAACCTTGGAGCATCTGTCTTCAGCCCTCTGGGCCAGAACAAGTATCTGACAGACCTTTGCAAAGCAGGAAAACTTTTAAGGACTACTCACCCTGTCTCAGCAAGGTCAACAGTCAACTATTCTGTATAAGTGTCTTTTCCTGGATAATATTGGTCTATAGATGAAATAGGCAATTTCTGCCTAGTGGCAGATGTACGATGTACAACCTCACCTGAAGTTAAAGATGTTCAGTTTTTTCTTTGAATCCAAGAAAGGGGTACTGTCAGGAGCAGACATGTCTCTAGTCAAATGATCTTTAAGAAAGAAATGGCCATAAATGTCACATTTTGTGGACTTCTGATGTCTTTGAAGACTATCCAAAATAGTCTAGATGGTTGTCCTTTAATTACACTCAGTTAATTTTAATTGAAATATTTTGAAAACACTCTTACAATTAACTCAGAATCATGAGTTTGTTATCTGGTCCTTCATTTGTATATCATCTAGAAACAGTTTGTAAAGGCAGTTATAGAAAGACTCAGTCTAACCTTTATATACTTAAACGTTTGTATCAATAGAAGAAATTTATACTGATGAAAACCTTAAATCTATCCATTTCAGGTGCTCACTAACCATCCCATGTGTTCACTACACATTCCATGTTCACACTACACATTCCATGTGCTCACTACACATTCCATGTTCACACTACACATTCCATGTGCTCACTACACATTCCACATGCACAATGTCCATTCCATGTTCACACTGCCCATTCCATGTGCCTACTGCTCATTCTATGTGCACACTATTCATTCCATGTTCACACTACCCATTCCATGTTCACACTACCCATTCCATGTTCACACGACACATTCCATGTGCTCACTCACTATTCCATGTGCTTACCACACATTCCATGTCCACATTACTCATCCCATGTGCTCACTATCCATCCCATGTGCTCATGACCCAGTCCATGTTCAAATTAACCATTCCATGTTCTCACAACCCATCCCAAGTGGTCACTACCCACCCCATGTGCTCACTACACACCCCATGTGCTCACTACATACCCCATATGCTCACTACACACCCCATGTGCTCACTACACACCCCATGTGCTCACTACATACCCCATATGCTCACTACACACCCCATGTGCTCACTACACACCCCATGTGCTCACTACATACCCCATATGCTCACTACCCACCCCATGTGCTCACTACACACCCCATGTGCTCACTACCCACCCCATGTGCTCACTACCCACCCCATGTGCTCACTACACACCCCACGTGCTCACTACGCACCCCATGTGCTCACTACATACCCCATATGCTCACTACACACCCCATGTGCTCACTACCCACCCCATGTGCTCACTACACACCCCACGTGCTCACTACGCACCCCATGTGCTCACTACATACCCCATATGCTCACTACACACCCCATGTGCTCACTACCCACCCCATGTGCTCACTACCCACCCCATGTGCTCACTACCCACCCCATGTGCTCACTACACACCCCATGTGCTCACTACCCACCCCATGTGCTCACTACATACCCCATATGCTCACTACACACCCCATGTGCTCACTACCCACCCCATGTGCTCACTACCCACCCCATGTGCTCACTACCCACCCCATGTGCTCACTACACACCCCATGTGCTCACTGCCCATCTCATGTGCTCACTGCCCATCTCATGTGCTCACTCCACATTTCATATTAACACTACTGTTCCATGTGCTCCCTGCCCAGTCCATGTTCTCACTGCTCTTTCCATGTCAGAGTTTATTATTTGGCTTCTTTCATTTCATATTTTTGCATAGTTACTTTTTGAGGTTCGACCACATTTTTTTTTATCTTTCTTTCATTTTTGACTGTTTCACACACATATGTAATAGGCTTTAGTCATGTTCACCTCATTAGCTTCCTATCCCCTCCATAAATCCCTCCCCCTTCACAACAAGAACCCTTCAGTTTTTGTGCCATCCTATGTGTATGCCTCTGACTTTTTTTTAGGGTTTTTTGCAAAGGCATGGGCATAAGGTTACTGAAGGAACTATGAAGCAGATGATATACCACTAAATGATACCCCATTCTCACAGCAAACGTCTACTGCCAGTAGTCCCTAGGGGAGATGTAGGATTTTAAGGGTCCCATGGTCTTACCCTTCTCTCATTCATACAAATTGTTGATGAACCCAGTTTTGTGCAGGATGGTGCATACATGTGTGTGTGCATGCGGTATGTGGGTGCAGGTGATACATGTGTATGTGTTTGCAGAGTCCCACAGATGATATCAGATATCTGCCTCAATCTCTCTCCACCATATTCCTTTCAATAAGATCTCATGCTAAACCTGAAGCTTGCAGATTTGGCTAGTCTGTGGGGTCAGCAAGCTCCAAGGATCCACCTGTCTCCACCTGCCCATCACTGGGATCACTGGTGTACACTGCTACACATGACGTTTCCATAGGTTCTGTGGATACAAGTTCAAGCTCTTACCCCTGTGCATGTGGCAAGTGTTTCACCATCTTGCCCATCTTGTCTAGTGGGTTATTCCCATACCTGGTGGCCCATCATCAGCACCCACTTGATATACTTGAGGGTTACCTGGGAGATTAATGAAGTACACTCCCAGGTGTTTTTAAGGGAATTCTCAGAGAGGTTTAACTGAGGAAAAACCTCACGTGAAATTAGGCAGCAGTACCTTCAAAGGCTGGCTCGGAAGGTACACCAAAGGAAAAAAGGAGAAAGTTGTTGTACATAGGCATTACAGCTGTCTGCTTAATGACTGCTGTGGTACCAGTGTGATGCTCTGTCACACTCTTCACACCATGATGAATGAACACTCTGAAATGAGGAGAGTATGTGCCAAAGTAGAAGTGCTCCTGTCTCTACGTTTAACCTCCCAAGGAACTTACTAATATTTCCTCTCTACATTGAAAAAACAAGAAAACTCTTTGGCATTTTAGCAGTCATTGTCCCTTAAGGATGACTACCTGAAGAAGGTGATGTCACCTTTGGAGGAGTAGATTCACCCTGGGGAATGTTCAATGCATAATGCTCAAGAAGGGGGTGGTTCAGTCGGGACACTTATCCTCCAGGCTCCCGGTGGAGGAGAACACCATGGTATGCTGTGATGAGGAAAGAGGCAGCTCTGTCTTATTAAGGCCAAGGTCCTGCTTGGACAGAGCATGGTCCACAGGGCCTTAGCCATTCTTCCTGGGTATTTGGTTGTTAGAACCAGATACCATTCTAAGCCTTGACAGATCCAAGTTCAATGCCATCTAGGCTCTACTAAGACAAGTAACATCACCAATTCTCATAGTCATTTCTACAGTAAACTCAGGCTTAGAACACTGACACATGCTCCCAAGTGTTCAGTTCCTTTTCATCACTGTGATGAAATGTGTGTTGGAAGCAAATTAAAGGCTCCCAGTTTCAGGAGTTCAAATCCTTCATGACAGGAAAGGCATGGTAGAACTCCAGCCAGGAGAAGGTTACAGCGGAAATTCCTCATATCCTGGAGGACCAGGAGTCTGAGAATAGTGGGCCTGGGAGCCAGGTTACTCACCTATAAAGGCCCTAGTGGCCTACTTTCTTTTACCACGGAGCCCTTGCCTCCTAAAAGTATCATAACCTTCAAAGAATCACCAGCAGCTGGTTCCGAGCAGGGAAAGCATAGGCCTATGAGGCACTACAGTGTTAGACCGACATGTGCATGTATACAGACTCAAGAACTATCAAGGGACTCTGAAAGGGAAATGAGTGGCTGGTTGTAAAGAGAAAGGGCTCATGGAGTACCAGAAGACCAAGAAGGGAGGAGAGGGAAAATAAGTAAGAGACAGAAGCACATGGAGAGATGTTAATTTCAGGGCTGAGATATACTCTGTTCTTTGCATTTGGCAGGATCCACACTTCTCTATACTGAAACCTGGTCCCTTTGGACAGTTTTCCCCCTGACTAGAGGCAGCAAGGGAGATAGTAGAGACAAGAGACAGTGATATGGCACATTTATTGATTCCAAGCAGGCTCCCCATGATTCAGTTGAATTGATCCCTTCAAATTAAATCCTTATCTTGCAGCTGCTTCTCAGCCACCACCCTGTCTGTCCTAATGAGGCTCTGATGCATAGTTCAACAGCAAGACTTTCAGAGATTGATTCCACATTCTGCTGATGGGGCTCACAGACTACAGGGCAGGTAGGATAGGATGTGAGCCATGTACCTTTCTGACTTCTCCTAGGGGGCCCAAGATGCACTATCTAGTTTGAGGGTAAAGACAGGAGAATGAAATTATATTTGCAGAGGAGCTCACCAAAGGGCTGAAGAGGAGCTGGCTTCCCCTTGCAGCTCCTTGCCTCATGGCATCCCACTCAATGGAATCTGGGGGTGGAGCTGGTCCAGGAAGGCAGCGCATCTTGGCATGCAGGAGTACCAGGGAGGAAAGTGAGCAAGCCTGCTGTTGAGCTCTGTTCTTACTCCTGCCAGCATCTTACATCTCATTTCACTTGGATCAAGGTACAATTTCACATCCTGGGGGAGGAGAAGAGCTGGGCAGCTTTGAAGTAGGGAGAGCTGGATGCAGGTGCAGATGGAAGGTGAGATTTGGGAAGATGTAGCTTCAGGAAAACCACACCCCTACCTAGAGTAGCATCTGTGGGGTGCAGATGAGGATACTGGGGCATGGTTATACAGAAGAACCAGCACTTGGGGATTGGGCATGCATATTCATTTCTATGACATGTAGTTCCACAGCCTGCTGATCAGTGGTAGAGCTCTAGCTCTTCTTCTTACCAGCGGTATGAGTTTGGATAAGTTATATAACATCTCAAGGCCTTGATTTCTTCATCCATAAAGGGGAGGGAAAGTTCATAGCCACTTAAAGAGGTTGTCAAGAGTTGCTATGTCTCCTATAATCTAAATGATCCTTTAGAAGAACAGCTGAATCTGTAATGCAAATACTAGGATGCTTTGGTCAAGGCAATCTTTAGACCTTTGGCCACAAAGTAGTTCAGCGCAATCAAAGGAGTGGTGTTAGTGTATTTATGGAGGGAGATGCAGAGCTAGACTGGACACTGGTGGATGGTCAGGAAGTCACTAGCCTGTGCTCATGAGTAGCTCCCTTCCAGTCTTCCTGCACAACTCTCTTTGCCTTGTTATGTCAGCCCTAAAAGGAGTCAGCAAGGCTGCCCATTTAACTCATTTAAGCTGAGTGGACTGGAGACAGGCCTCCTGGCAACCTGTGCAGGCAGCTTCCCACTCTGCCTGTAACCACAACACAGCGATGTGTGGAAGGAAGATGCACATGCGCTTCCCACCAACTTCCCACTGCTCTAAAGGCCATAATTAGGCCAGACCTCAGCATGGGAAGCAGGATAAACTACATGGAAGTTTGAGGCTCTTTGTCCCAAGAGTCCACTGAATTGAAAAATGCTTCCAAGCCTACACACTGGCATCATGCCAGATGAAGTACGAGCTTGCTCTGACCTATGGGGCCCCAACAGTGATAGAGAGCACAAAATGTGGCAGGCAAGAGCCCTGTGTTTAGACAGAAAGGGGTTCAAATCTCACATCTGCCGCTTTCCAATGCTAGGATCCAGGAGAAGTTACTTACGAGTACTTAAAAGAGTGCTGAGCCCTGATCCTGCTCCATTTTCCAAGCACTCCTGACTCCTTCACCTGTTTTCTATCTTCCAAAGTGATAATGCAGCTTCTGGATTGCCCTGGTGATCACTAGATGAGCATTTAACTAAAACTTTTAGCACACTTTCTGGGATACACTCAGTATTTCTGAGTTGTGATTTTATTACTGATAACAATGCTACCACTGATGATTGATATAGCCATGAATCGTTATGAACAGAATATTGGAGATTACAGGGGGATTCAATGGGACACTGGTTAGTCTCTTTCTGATCACTAGGATCCATTACAGCCTCTATCACCTCAGTGTCCAGCACATCTTCAAAATTTCCTATTCACAAGGGAAAAGGTGGAGGTTGACAAGGAATGGATGTCCCAGGAAGCTAATATGTTACTACATAGGAAGGAGCATCTCTGTGGATGAAGGACAACAAGCCATTGGGTTGAAAATGTCCACTAAATACACTTTCTGATATCTGCACAAGTTTTTTTCATGAAGGACATCCAAAACTATTGCCAGTTTTGCCCCTGAGCTGGATGGCATCTAAAGCTCTGCTTCCTTGTCTTGTTCTGATGTCCACGAAGCTGAAGCCGACAGTCATTGCAACTGCCTTACTGTATCTCCTGAAGTCAACCGCTTTACTGACTAAGGATTTTGTGTTCACTGCATCCTTTAAATGTGGATATGACTGTTTATCACTGCATGTCTGGGAACAGTCTCCAACTGCTCTGTTTCAGATTCTCATTGTATTCCAGGCACTCCTGACCCCTCATGTGTTTTATGGTATCCAAAGTCAATTGGGAAATTCCAACTGTATGCCTTTGTTAAATTGGTCCCCAAATCTCTTCAATGCAATTTATATTTATCTCCTAAAATGATATAATAAAACTATCAAAAGCCTTAAAATATCCATTTCTTTGGCTCCAGATTTTGACTCATAGGACTACCCTGAGATAATAACATGAGACGTAGAGAATGGGAAGAAAACAGCTGCCAAGGTTCCATCCACAGGGAATGGATGAAATTATTAGCAAACATCGGTGTGTTAAAGAGGCACATGGCATCTCACCTGTAATTCTTTGAAGATGCCGTTAAGTTTTTATCTTCAACTTGACACAAGCTGAAAGATAGAATCCTCAATTTAAAAATACCTGAATCAAATTGTCCTGTGACCCGTCTCTGAAGGGAACTGTCTTGATCATTAATTGATGTATTGATTGAGAGCTGTGCCACTGTTGGGCTGTATTAAAAATCTATGTGGGAGTGAGGCCAGTAATCTGCATTTATACATGGTTTCTGCTTTAATTTCTACTTATGCTACATTACTATACTCACTGATGAACTATGACCTAGAAGCTGGATAAAATAAATCCTTTGCTGTTCAAATCATAGGAACAGAAATCAAAAGCAGGGGCATTAGTATTTATACACAGAGCAAGTTTACATGGTGCATGGAGGTCTGTATGTCAAGCTGGCAAGAGCATAGCTGTCAGAAAGAATGAAAATGCCTGTGGTTATTATTATTAATTATTATTATTATATAATTTCTATTTTTCGGGTGTTTTTAAAAATAATGATCATGTGTTAGATGTAAGTGGCTTAGTTAGGGTTTTATTGCTGTGAAGAGATGCCATGATCATGGCAATTCTTTTATTTTTAGATTTATTTTATGTTTGTAAGTACACTGTACCTCTCTTCAGACACACCGGAAGAGGGCATTGGATCTCATTGCAGATGGTTGTGAACAACCAGGTAGTTGCTGGGAATTGAATGAGGACCCCTGGAGGAGCAGTCAGTGCCCTTAACTGCTATTTCTCCAGCCCAATTATGGCAATTCTTAAAAAGAAAAGCATTCAGTTGGGACTGGCTTATAGTTCCGAGGTTCAGTCCATTATCATCACGCCATAAAGCATGGCGCCATGTAGGCAGACATGGCGCCAGAACGACAGCTGAGAGTCCTGCATCTCGACTGACAGGCAGTAGGAAGAGAGAGGGACACTGGGCCTGGCTTGAGCTTCTGAAGTCTCAAAGCCCACCTCATGCCCAGTGACACACTTCCTCGAATGAGTCCACATTACCTAATACTAATAGAGCTATCCCCTATGAGCCTATGGGAACCATAAGGAAGCAATATTGTAAATTACAGTAAGGCTTTAATAAGCAGTGTGCCTTATGGCCATGGATGTTCAGTTCAGTTCAACAGATAGAATGTATCCCCTTCATATTCAGGGTCATATGGCAATTCCCAGTGTTTTACCCAGAGCGTCAGAGATATGCTAATTCTCTCTCTCTCTCTCTCTCTCTCTCTCTCTCTCTCTCTCTCTCTCTCTCACTTTGCCTCCCTCCTCCCTCCGTGTATGTGTGGTGTGTATGTGTGCGTGTGCGTGTGCGTGCGTGCGTGCGTGCGTGTGTGTGTGTGTGTGTGTGTGTGTGTGTGTGTGTGTAAATTCATTCTTTAGGAAGAAGAAGGCTCAGCAAACAACAACCCTCTAGATAATGTAAATGGGTAAATAATGCCAGGATTTGTTACATAAAATGCTAAAAATTTATAACTTTAGGATGTAACCACTTATTTTCCACCTTCAGAAATCTTAGCATCTGTTTCTTCCAAAAGAGCTGAAGAGTGGGAATTTTACAGAAGGGGAAATCATAGGTCTTTTCTTTCAAACTGAAGGAAGAGGAGATGGCAATGATGGAGAAGAAAGACAAGGTTTTCTATTAAATAAAGGATTCATTTGTGTCTCTGGTAAAAGCATGGGGACAGGTACACTGGATGTTGTAGTGTGCATTTGGCAATCACAACCTGGACTAGGACTGGAGGCACTTCTCAAGTTACCAAGTATGGTGTGAGGAAAGACCTTTTGCTTCCACCTTACACACAGTGGGCTGACATGGGCTCAAGGGATTCTAGCCCATCCCAACAAGACATGGCTTGTGATTCTGTTTATAACAAATGTGAGAAGAATTTTAGGGAAAAACATATTTTCAGTGGGGGAGGGGAGAAGGAGATAGAGAGGGAAAGGGGAGAGGAAGAGGGAGAGAGAGGAGAGAGAGTACTCCAGAGTGCTCCTGGCTGTATTTTTCAGGTGATGTTGCCTGTGTTTCCCACTTCCCCTCACTCTCCCTATGCCTGGACCTTTTCTACTGTCCTGGTTCTGATGCAGACATTCCAGGTTGTGTCTGGAGGTTATATTCCTATTTAAAGATTTGGATCTAGAATCCTTGTATTACTGTTCTATTGCTGTGAAGAGATACTACGACCAAGGCAACTCTTATCAAAGAAAGCTTTTACCTGTGGACTTGCTATTTCAGAGGTCAGTCCATTTCCTTCAGGGCAGGAAGCACATGGCATGGAGGCTTGTGCTGAAGCACAGTTGAGAGTTTTACATCCTGATCTGTGGGCAGAGACAAAGACTTTGTGCCTGATATGAACTTTTGTAATGTCAAAGCCCACCATCCTTCCTTCAACAAGGCCATGCCTCCTAATCTTTCTAATCCTACCAAAGACTTCAACTCCTTGGTGACTAAGCATTCAACTACAGGAGCCTGTGAGGGCCATTCTTATTCAAACCACTACAATCCTCAAATAAGAGATAACATTTATTATTTTCTGAGTCCAGTTCTCTTTACTCACTATAGTGTTTTGGAGCTCTGATCATTTACCTGCAACTTCATTTTCCTCTACAATGGTATAATATTCTATTTTATGTAGGTGCCACATTTTTATGATCCAATAAATAGTTGAAGGATATTTGTTTCTATTTCCTAGCATGCTGACTGATTTTATGCCAATTTGATTCAAGTTAACGTAATCTGAAAGGAGAGACACCAATTCATAAAATACTTCCATATGATCAGGTTGTCAGCAAGCATGCAAGGCATTTTCTTAGTGAGTGATAGGGGAGGACTCAGCCCATTGTGGGTGGGGCTACCCCTGGGCTTCTAGTTCTAGGTGCTATAAGAATGAAGGCTGAGAAAGTCACAATGAGCTACCAGTAAAAGTTCCTGTCCTGACTACCTTCTCTGACGAACAATGATGTATAAGTCAAATAAACCCTATCTTGCCAAATTGCTTTTGTTATAGTGCTTCATGACAGCAGTAGTAATGCTAAGACACCTAGCTATTGTGAACCTAGAAGCAACGACTATATCAAAGCAATCACCTGCAAAAGTAGGATACAGCTTTGAGCATATGTCAGGGAGTGCTATAGTGGTATAGCTAGGTCGTATGGTAGGTTTCTTTTTAGATTTTTGAGAAATCGCCATAATTATTTAAATAGTGGCTATACCAATTCACCATTCCACCAACAGTGAATGATGGGTTTCCTTTCCCCATATCCTTGCCACAATTTGTTGTGAGTTGTTTTAGTTATTCTGACTTAATATGGAATACTGCTTTATCTACCACTCCTCTTCTTCTAATGTTACATATGTAGTAAAAGTTCTCTTTCCAAATCTAATAAATAAAATATAAGGGATTTAGCAAAATAACATGAAGCCCCTTAAGGCCTCAGTTAAAAAAACAACACCTACACAGGCATGAGGACACATGACTTTAATCCCAGCAACAGGGAGGTAGAGGCAGGCAGATCTCTGTAGTAAAAACCCAGCCTAATCTACACAATGAGTTCTAAGAAGGCCAAGGCTATGAGAAAGAGGGAGAAAGAGAGAGAGAGAGAGAGAGAGAGAGAGAGAGAGAGAGAGAGAGAGAGAGAGAGAGGGAGAGGGAGAGGGAGAGAGAGAGAGAGAGAGGGAGAGAGAGAAGTTGCCCAAATTGAGTCATATAGGAAAATAATATCCTGTCTGTGGAATTCATAAACCTGATGCCAAGAAATTAGCAGCTGTAGGCTCTGCAAAGGCAGTATTATTCTACTGGATTTACAAATAAATAGCCTCAACTCCCCAGGCACAGGATAAAAAGTCAATTGGATGGATTATTAAACAAAATCCATGTGTCTGTCTTCTATAAAAATTCATCTTACCTTCAGAGTCCCCCCCCCCAAAAGTGAAAGGATGGGAAAACAATACAGACATCACTATGCTAATGATTTCTATTAAAACAGACTTCAAATTAAAATCAAAGGAGAATAAAGAATGACACTTTGCTTTTGGCTACACAGTGGGAGAAGGGACTGAATATATGTAAAAATAAACTAGGGACAGGGACAATCATTAGGAAGTTTCAGAAGGTATCCGGAAAAATGGATGCCCTAAGAGTAAGGTGAGAAATAAGAAAAGAGATGTAATAAAAACTAGGCACTGACCTCTCTCCACAATACTATTCCCAATCCTCATTCCTCACCTCCTTATACCAGCCTCCAACTCAGGCCCAGAGACTCCCTGCTGGATCAGAGACCACACAGGATGTCAGAATTCCAGGAAGGCCACAAGCCCACAGACATCCTTCAGTTTCTTGGTGTACAGACCCCAGACACTATTCCCAATCTCCTCTTTCTTTTTTATCATCCTGTCATAGCCCCCAACTCTGGCTTCTCCAGAAGACAAGAGTGGATGAGAGAACACACTGGCAAACAGAAGTCCAGTCCCCAACTAAGGTAGAGACCTACTTCCCAAACACAGGCCACACCGTCCAGCAAACCAGAGAGGAAATAGAAATCAAGAAAGTAAACACCCATCCAACAAGACAAACCCAGAATCAGCATTTAAACCTATAATTCCCCAACCTCTGATGCCTAGAGGACAGCATAAGGATACACAATCAACAAAACCAGGGCAATGTTACTGCCAGAGCCCAGACATCTCATGACCGCAATCCCTGGATATTTCAACACAGCTAAAGTACAAGAAAGTGACCTTAAAATCAATCTTATGAAGATAATAGAGATCCTTAAACAAGTGAATAAATCCCTTAAATTGAGTAAAAGACAAATGAAAATAATTGAAGGAAATAAGGTAATCTCTTAAAGAAATCCAAGAAAGTAAAGAAAAAGCAAACAGTTGAAGGAAACAAAACTGTTCAAGACCTAGAAATGGAAAGAGACACAATAAAGGAAACACAAGCCATGGAATTCTAGAAAAGAAAAATCTAGGTAAGTAAACAGGAACTACAAATGCAAGCATCACCTACAGAATATAAGAGATGAAAAGGAAAATCTCAGGTGTTGACGATACTAGGGATGAAATAAAAATAAAATGTATCAGTCAAAGAAGACATAGTTAAAAAGTTTCTAACACAAACATCCAGAAAATTTGGGACACCATGAAAAGAACAAATGTAAGAATGATGAGAAATGTAAGAAAATGTAAGAACAGAAGCAGAAAAACTCCAGCTCAAAGGCCCAGAAAATATTTCCAGCCAAAGTGTAGAAGAAAGCTTTTTTAACCTAAAGAAGAGATGTGTATACAGGTTCAAGAAGCATACAGATCGCCAAACAGATTGGACCAGAAAAGAAAGTCCCCTTGCCACATAATAGTGAAAACACTAAACATACAGAATAAATAAAGAATATTAAAAGTTCAATGGTAAAATGTCAAGTACCATATAAAGGTAGACCTTTTAGAATTACACCCTGCTTCTCAATGGAGACTGTAAGAAAAGGGGGTTAGAGAGATGTCCTGCAGGCTATAAGAGACCACAAATACCAGCCCAGAACACTATTCATAGTAAAACCTTTAATTACCATAGATTAAGAATAAGACATCCCATAATAAAGCCAAATGTAAGCAGTATTTATCTACAAATCTATCATTGCAGAAGGTGCTGGGAGGTAAACTCTAACCTAAAACAAGGTTAACTACAACCATAGAAACACACAAAATAAATAATCTCAGAATAGGAAAATCAAAAGGGAAATTACACACATAAATATACATACATACATACACACACACACACACACCCCACATGTACACACACCACTACTACCACCCACATTTGGAAAAGAAACATTACTAATTCTTAAATCACACATCAACCCTCACACATTGATAGTGGGAGACTTCAATATGCCATACTCACCAATGGACAGGTCATCCAGACAAAAACTAAAGAGAAATTCTAGAGCAAAAGGATTCATCAGATATCAACAAAGTTTTACCCAAACACAAAAGACTATACCTTCTTCTTAACACCTAAAGGTACTTTCTCCAAAACTGACCACATATTTGGTCATCAAGCAAGGCACAACAGATACAAGAAAACTGAATTAACTTCTACATCCTACCAAAGCACTACAGATTAAAGACAGATTTCAACAATAGAAAGCCTATAACTTATGGAAACTGATGAAGGAAATTTATGGAAACTCTCTACTGAATTACTACTGGGTCAAGGCAGAAATAAAGTGACCAAAGAGTGCCTAGAATTTAATGAAAGTGCATATATAAAATAATCAAGCTTATGGGACATGATGAAAGTGGTGTTAAGATGAAATTTCATAAGACTAAGTGCCTATCTAAAAATAAAACAAACAAACAAACAAAAACCAAACTGGAGAGGTCTCATACTAGGGACTTAAAAGCACACCCAAAAGCCGCCACCACCACCACCACCACCAACAACAACAACAACACCACCATAAAAAAGAGGAAAGCACACCCAAGAAGAATAGATGACAAGAAATCCTCAAATTGAGGGCTGAAATCAGTAAAATAGAAACAAAGAAAACAATAGAAATACTCAGTGAAACAAAGAGTTGGCCCTTCAAAAAAAAAATCACTGAGGTAGACAAACCCTTATCCAAAATGACTAAAAGACGGAGAAATAAATACCCAAATTAACAACATCAGAAATGAAAGGGAAGCATAGCAATAGACATTGAGGAAACTCAAAGAATCATTAGGTCTTACTTTTAAAATATGTACTCTAAAACATTGGAAAATCTAAAAGAAAGTGATAATTTTCTACATAGGTACCTCTTACCAAAATTAAATCAAGATCAGATAAACAATTTAAATAGACATGTAACCCCTAAGGAAATAGAAAAATAGAGCATCCATTAAAAGTCTCTCAACCAAACCACACAAAAGCAAAACAAACAAATGAATAGCCCACAGCCAGATGGTTTTAGCACAGAATTCTACCAGACTGTCAAAAAAAGTTAACACCAATATTCTTCAAATTATTCTGCAAATAGAAACAGAAGGAACATTGCCCATTTCATTTTATGTGGCCACAGTCACCTTGATACCCAAACCACACAGGGATTCAAGAAAAAAAGAAAATATTACAGAATAATTTTCTTATGAACATAGATGCAAAAATACTCAGAAAATGAATCAAAGAACATATTAAAAAGATCATCTGTCATCAAGAAGGTTTTGTCCTGGATGTATAGCAAACACAAAAATAAGTCAATGTAATTCATCATATAAACTGGAAAAAAACACATATACCTCATTAGAGGCTTTGACAAAATCTGATACTCCTCCATGATAAAAGTCTTGGAGTAAGGATACAGGGGATAGATCTAAACAGAGTAAAGGCAACATACAGCAAGCTTATAGCTTAACTGGAGAGAAACTCAAAGCAGTTTCCCTAAAAGCAGGAACAAGACAAGGTTTTCTACTCTGTCTATATTTATCTGATATAGTAATTGGAGCAATAAGACAACTGACAAAGATCAAGAGGATACAAACTGGAAAGGAAGAAGTCAAAGTATCCTTATTTTTCAGATGATGTGTGATAGTATACATAAGCAACCCAAAAAATTCTCCCAGGGAACTCCTCCAGTTGATAAATACTCAGTGGAGTAGCTAGATACAAGACTAACTTAAAAAATCAATAACCTCCTATATACAAATGGCAAATGAACTGAGAAAGAAATCAATCAATGAAACAACAGCATTCCTCACCATTTCCACAATCAATATAATATATCTTGGAGTAACTCTTAACCAAGCCAGTGAAAGACTTGTATGACAAAATCTTCAAGTCCCTGAAGAAAGAAATTGAAGAAGATAACAGAAAATTAGATGTCCTATTCTCATGGAGTATAATTAGTGTAGTAAAATGGGTGTCCTACACAAAAGAAATCTACTGATTCAGTGCAATCCTCATCAAAATGCCAACATAATTCTTTACAGATATTGAAAAGACAATACTCAATTTCATATGGAAAACCAAAAACCTAGGATAGCTACAACAATCCTGAGATTTCATGTTGTACTACAGAACTATAGCAATAAAACCTGCATTATATTGGCATAAAAGAGTATTGACATAAATTTACGTACCTACCAACACCTGATTTTTTGATTTTTTAAAAAAGCTAGAAGTACACACTGGAAAAAACAAATGATGCTAGTCTACTTGGACAGATGCATGTAGAAGAATGCAAATAGACCCATATCTATTACCCTGCGCAAAGCTCAAGCCCAAATAAGTCAAAGATCTCAACATAAAACCAAACACACTAAACATTATCAAAGAGAAAGTAGGGTATATCCTTGAATGCATTAGCACAGGAGACACCTCCTGAACACAACACCAATAGTTCAGGCACTAAGGCTAACAATTAATAAATGGGACCTTAGTCAATGGGACAAAATGACAGCTTACAAACTGGGAAAAGATTTTTCACCAACCACATCTGACAGAGGGTTTAATATCCAAAATATATTTTTTAAAAAAAACTCATGAAACTAGATATCAACAAACCAAATAATGCAATTTAAAAATGAGGAACAGATCTAAATAGAGAATTCTTGACAGAGGAATTTCCAATAGCTGAGAAGCACTTGAAGAAATGTTCAACATCCTTAGCCAGCAGGGAAATGCAAATCAAAACCACTCAGTCTTATACCTGTCAGAGTGGTTAAGATCAAAACCACAATCCATGTAGTTCGTGCTGGCAAGGATGTGGAGCTAGGAGAACACTCTTCCATTGCCAGTGGGAATCCAAATGTATACAGTCACTGTGGAAGTCAATATGGTAGTTCCTTAGAAAATTGGGAATTGACCTACCTCAAAACTCAGCTCTACTACTCTTGGCCATATGCCCAAAAGACATTCAATTCTATCACAAGGACACTTGCTCAATTATGTTCATAGTAGCTTTATTCATAATAGCTGGCAACTGGAAACCATCTAGATGTTCCTTAACTGAAGAATGGATAAAGAAAATGTGGTACGTTTACACAATAAAATCTTACTCATCTGTTAAAATTTAAAAAATCATGAAATTTGCAGACAAATGGATTGAGCTGGGAAAAAAAAGTCATCCTGAGTGAGGTAACCCAGACCTAGAAAAACATGATGTATACTTACTTCTAAGTAAATATGAGCTGTTAAGTAAGAAATAATAACATTACAATTCACAGACTTAGAAAACTAAGTAATAATGAGGGTACTAAGGGGGCCACATGGACTTCCCTGGGAAGGGGAAATTGAACAGATTTTGTGGATGGACTGAGGATAGGTAGGGATGGGACCAACAGTGATCAGGTACAGGAAGGAGGGACAGAGCTAGAGAGCATGGGGAGACGTGATTGGAATTAGGGGATACTTGAGGGACAATGTAGAAACCTAGTGCAGTGGAAACTTCCTGGAACCTATGACGCTAATGCTAGAGTACATTCTGGGGAAAGATGATGTGGAGCTTAAACCGACCATCTTCTGCAAGCCGATGTGGTGGTTTGGATGAAAATATCCCCTATATACTCATATAGAATGGCATGACTGGAGGGATGGCCTTGTTGGAGGAAATGTGTCACAGGCTTTGAGGTTTCAGAAACTCGAGGCCCAGTAGTTCACACTTTTCTTCCTGCTGCCTAAGATGCAAATATAGAATTCTAGGCTACTTCTCCAGCACCATGTGTGCCTATCTGCTAAATGCTTCTGGCGTGATGATAATTGACTACATTTCTGAACTGTAAGCTAGCCTTAATTAAATGCTTTTCTTTCGAAGAGTTGCTGTGGTTGTGGTGTCTATTCATGACTGAAATGCTAAGGCCCCGTGCAAGGCTTCCAGTGGTGGGGCTGCCACACCAACCTATAAAACCTTCCATGTACAATCTGTCCTGCATGCAAAATGTACTGGTTGGAACTTGTGAAAGTGCCCAACATATGACTGGTCTAACTTGAGTCCCACACCAGGAGAGGGAACCCATGGTCAATACTGCCTGGATGACCAGGAGCTAGAAGTTAGATGGCCCAAAGACATAAGGTACAATCAAACATGACTGTCAAAAAAAGAGTCAATGAAGGAATTCCTATATATTCTGTTATATTGTTGGTGCCTGCTTTGTCCCATTGTCATCAGAGACTTCGCCCAGCAGCTTCTGGGAACAGATGCAGTGACCCATGGTCAAACATTAGGCACAACTCTGGGAACCTCAAAGAAGAGAAGGAAGGAAGGATTGTAGAAGCCAAAAGACACTAGGACACCTGGATCCTGATAGAATCAATTAAGCAGAGCTCATAGGGGCTCATGGAGACTGAACCAGTAATCAAAGAACTTGCATAATCTATGCTAGGTCCTATACATATTTGACTGTTTAGCTTGCTGTTTTTGTGGGACTCCTACTGACTCCTAATAGTGAGGGCTGTCTCTGACTTTATGCCTGCTTTTGGGCCCCTTTTCCTCTACTGGGTACCCATGTCTAGGCTTGATATAAGAGTTTGTGCTTACTCTTAATGTATCTTGTCATGCTGTGTTCAGTTGATTTCACTGGGAAGCCTGCTCTTTTCTGAAGGGAAACAAAGGAGGAGCAGATCTGGAAGAGGATGGAACTGGGGGAGGGACTGGAAGGAGTGGAGGGAGGGGAGACAGTGGTCTGAATGTATTGCATGAGAAAAGAATAAAAAGAAGGTAAATATAAGCAAATACAAGAAACAGGCACTGTTCTCCTACTTTATATAAATTTAATCAACAATCTTTTGTTTTATTTTCTTAAAATTTTTATTTGTTAATAAAAATTTTTTTATTTAAAATATAATTTTTTATTAAAATACAGTTATACCACTTTCGTCTTCCTTTTCTTCTCTCCAGCACAAGCTCCTTCTTTCAACCCTCTTCCCATGCTCTACTTGCAAACTGAGACGTTATTTTTTCTTTGTTATTGTTACAAATATTCAAGTATAACCTGCTAAGGACAGTTTTGTTGCTTGTGTGTATATGGTTTCAGGGCTGACCACTTCATATAGATAGGCAATCAGGTGTCTCATCCCTGAGAGAGGTTAATTCTCCATACCTCAGCAGTCATTAGCAGACAAAGTTCTTTGTTTAGAGGTAGGATCCTGTGAGATTCTTCTCCCTTTTGCATTATTATGTCTATTGATACTGTCCATATTCAGGTCCTGTTTATGCTGTTGTTTCTAGGACAGACTGTTTCACAGTAGACTCTCTGGTTCTTACAATCTTGACATAACCCTTCCCTTGATCTTGTTTGTCAAGGTCCAGCCTCTGCTAGGTCCAGGTTCCTGAGAGAAGGGGTGTCTGGAGGCAAAAGCAAATGACTGGAAGTCAAATCATGGGTCTAATGAGATGGCCTATGTTCTGCTTGAGCTGGATCCCTAAGCATCTCTCAATAGAGAGCTCTTAACTCTGTAGCCTGCTCCAGAGAGCTTTTCAGATTGTTCTTGCTGTGTGTACTGTTCTGCTCTCAACAGCTTTTTCTTGCTATTAAAAAACAAAAACAAAAACAAAAAACCTTTTTGGTTGAGACAGATAACTTTCTGATCGAGACAACTTTCTCTGCTAGTTAAAATTCTAAAAGCTCTCTGGATAGCTTGAGTTTTCTGACCAAAGTCAGAAAGGCTGCTATAAAAAATTCTTGGATCTTTCAACCAAGTCATAAATTTTGTTAAAAAAAAATTCTAAAAGTAATTCTTGGGTTTTCCAACCAAAATCAGAAAGGCAAAACAAATTCTAAAAGAGCTGTGTTTTCTCTTCAGACAGTCTTCTCTGGATAGCTGCTAGAGAAGATTCTAAAAGAGCAGTGTCAGCTCCTTTTAATTCTTAGGATTTCTGACCAAAAACATTCCAAAAGAGCTATGAAAAATTCTAAAAGACCTGTGTTTGCTCTCCATGGATTTTCCAACTAAAATTAGAAATCCTATTAGAAAAATTTCTTGAAGATCTGTGTTCACTCTCCAGAGGTCTCCAGATAGCTCAACTCTCACTAGAAAAAAAAAAAAAGAACTTCTGGGAGAATCAGTATTCCAGACCTCAAGCAACACTACAGAGCAATAGTGTTAAAGACTGCATGGTATTGGTACAGTGACAGGCAGGTGGATCAATGGAATAGGACTGAAGACCCAGAAATGAACCCATACACCTATGGTCACTTGATCTTCAACAAAAGAGCTGAAAGCATCCAGTAGAAAAAGATAGCCTTTTCAACAAATGGTGCTGGTTCAATTGAAGGTTAGCATGCAGAAGAAGGCAAATTGATCCATCCTTATCTCCTTGTACTAAGCTCAACTCCAAGTGGATCAAGGACCTCCACATAAAGCCAGACACACTGAAACTAACAGAAAAGAAACTGGGGAAGACCCTTGAGGACATCAGTACAGGGGGGAAGTTCCTGAATAGAACACCAATAGCTTATGGTCTAAGATCAAGAACTGACAAATGGGACCTTATAAAATTACAAAGTTTCTGTAAGTCAGAGGACACTGTCAAAAGGACAAATCAGCAACCAACAAATTGGGAAAAGATGTCCACCAACCCTACATCTGACAGAGGGCTATTATCCAATATATACAGAGAACTCATGAAGTTAGACCCCAGAAAACCAAATAACCCTATTAAAAATGGGGTACAGAGCTAAACAAAGAATTTTTACCTGAAGAAATTTGGATGGCTGAGAAGCACCTTAAGAAATGTTCAACATCATTAGTCATTAGGGAAATGCAAATCAAAACAACCCTGAGATTTCACCTCACACCAGTCAGAATGGCTAAGATTAAAAACTCAGGAGACAGCAGGTGTTGGCGAGTATGTGGAGAAAGAGGAACACCCTTCCACTGCTGGTGGAATTGCAAGCTGGTACAATCACTCTGGAAATCAGTCTGGCAGCTCCTCAGAAAACTGGGCACAACACTTCCAGAGGACCCTGCTATACCATTCTTGGGCATATGCCCAGAGAATTCCCCAGCATGTAATAAGGATACATGCTACACTATGTTCATAGCAGCCCTATTTATAATAGCCAGAAGATGGAAAGAACCCAGATGTCCCTCAATGGAGGAATGGATAAAAAAAAATGTGGTACATTTACACAATGGAGTACTATTCAGCCATTAGAAACAATGAAATAATGAAATTCTTAGACAAATGGATAGAGCTGGAGAACATCATCCTAAGTAAGGTAACCCAGTCTCAAAAGAACACTCATGGTATGCACTCACTGGTAAGCGGATATTAGCCTAGAAGCTTAGAATACCCAAGACACAATCCACATATCAAATGATGTCCAAGAAGAAGGAAGAAGTGGCCCTTGGTTCTGGTAGCAGTGTAGGGAAATACCAGAACAGGGAAGTAGGAAGGGGTGGATGGTAGAACAGGGGGAGGGAAGAGGGCTTATGGGACTTGCAGGGAGGGGGGAATCAAGAAAAGGGGAAATCATTTGAAATATAAATAAAGAATATATCGAATAAAAAATAAATTCAAATTACAAACAAAAAAAAACTCAAAAAGAATGTCTATCACTTTATGCTAGTGAAGAGGTCAGCACAGAACCATTGGAACTGAAAATGTGCTACCCCTTGCTACCTCATTCCCCTAAGGACCAATCAGTTTAAATGTCACACTGTTCTGCCAATCACATTGTACCTAATGGCTGCTGCTCTGGACAAAACTAGCCAAACAGGCTGCCTGGAGGTTGCCACCTCTTCTTCCTGTGCAGGACAACCCCAACACATTAGAACAATAAATTCCTCTTGGTCTTGCATCAATCCCTGGAGTTGTTCACTGGGGGGCAGGGGTGGAGGAGGGAGGGTCCCCGCTAGCCAAGGCTTGTCAGAGTCTTACACTAGCTCATCTCACACAGACCCAAAAGCAGTTTTTATTTATATATCAATTCAGTTATTTATTTTAGGTTCCGTCTTGACCATCCCAGGAATCAGCATTCCCTGACCCTAGCCTTGACTCTTAGGAAAAGGTTAGCAAGCACTTTCTTTTTTCTTTTTTTAACATTACAAAAGAATTCAGAGATTTGCCTTCCTATGTAAAATTAACTGGATGGGACCTTGTCCTGAAATTACCATTTCAACCACACCTGGACCTAAATTAACTCTGTCTTAGGCAGACCCTGACCTCAGGAATCTGCCAGCATTTGTGTCTACCTGTCTTTGTATCTTCCTGATAAACTGGTTCATAGTGTAGCTGCCTCTGTTCTTTTAGATCCGTGAAGCTCCTCATATAATTTATATTGCATCCTTATATTTTTGCACAGTTGAGAAATTATATATTTTTCAAATTCCTGTTTCTAGACTTCTTTCCCTCACCCTTAAGGGCTGTTGTGAAGGTCTCAGCTTTTACCATTTTGCTGAGACATTAGCCACACTTTCATCTTCTGGACTCTGATTATCATGGAGTCATTAACATTAGCAAGGAGGACATTCCTCAAAAGGGGGAAAGAGGAAATATGTACATAATCATACAAACAAGACTTATGCCCAACAACTGTCAACACTCTTGGAGGTCCATGCCCTGCTGGCTGTGCTCTAGGGTCAGAAAACCATGTTACACCATCCATTGCAAGACCCATGCTGGAATCCCCAAGCCATAGACGCTGTATCTGGGCTACAGAGTAATTGCTTGGACTGGGTTCCCATGATCCGTTGATCTCTACATTGTGATCAGTTGTGACTGTGATGATTCTGGTGGTTTGTATATTCTTGGCCCAGGGAATGGCACTATTAGAAGGTGTGGCCTTGTTGGAGGAAGTGTGTCACTGTGGGTATAGGCTTGAAGATCTTCCTCCTAGATGCTTGAGTATGCCTACTCTGTTCCTGGCTTCCTTTGGATAAAGATGTAGAACCCTCATTTCCTCTGGCACCATGCCTTCCTGGATGCTGCCATGCTTCTACCTTGATGACAATGGACTGAACCTCTGAACCTGTAAGCCAGTCCCAATTAAATGTTGGCATTTGTAAGACTTGCATTGGTCATGGTGTCTCTTTACAGCAGTAAAACCCTAACTAAGACAGTGGTCTTCATTTGCTAAATAGAGAAGCCTCTTTAAAGGGGTGATAGCTGCACTTATCTGTGGATAAAAGAATAAGGCTTAGATATAGTAAAAGAATTCTGCTGGCATAGCCAAGTGAGGCTAGTAGATACTCATCTAAGGATTATGATCTCTCTAGCCCCAGGACATTCACTGGGTTTCTAGTAACAGGCATGATTTCTATTCTGTTGGGAGGCTTTAAGTTCACTTAGACAACTGTTGGTAACCACCAGCCTGTGAGTGCCACCGTTGTACATTTATGAATGTCTTACCATACTGATCATTGTTGGATCATAGGTGTCACCACTGGGAAGAACTGACTATTAATTGTTTCCCTCCCTGGCAGCTTACATAGTGCTTTCTGGTATTGTGGAGGCTAGACCACAAGAAGGTGTTCAGTTTATCTCCAGGTCAAATAATCCCAGATCTGTGACCTTCAACATCTTCAAACCATCTAAGGTAACAATTATATGTTATAGTTACCTACACTACCCTGGCCAACCATTCAAGGGGGTTCTCTTCGTATGACTGGTATTGGGATTTTTGTTAGTTTATGGTTCTTCTGGGGAGTATTGTCAGTCCAAGTATCATAGCTTCATGTATGTATGTATGTATGTATGTATGTAATTTTATGTATGATGTACATTTATGTATTGTATATAACTTTTAAGTAAATGGAAAATAATATATAATTCCTTGTCTCTTTATGAAACAGCCTCCATGTTTGTCCCTCTTTCCTCATTTTTCTGCACTGACTTCCCTCCCCAATTCTAAGTTAGAATATCCTTCCCCTTTTCTCCATTTTAATCTTCATATCACATGCATCCTGCTAATTCCCTTTCAACCACTACGCCAGTGGTACATATTCTATGGTAACTCCCCATTGTTTAGTAATATCTGAAGTTTTAGAGATAGGAACTGCAGATGAAAGAAAACATAGAGCATTTGTCTCTCTGGGTCTAGGTTACCATACTCAATATAATTGTTTTTAGACCCATCCATTCATTTGCAAATTTCATGATTTCATTTTTTCTTCACAGCTGAATAGTATTATATATCATATTGAATTAAGGTCAACAGTTGACAAATGGAGCCTCATAAAACTAAAAGTGATTCTGTACAGCTACAGATGGAAGAGAATTGTTGCAGCTACACATCTGATAGAAGATTAACATCTAGAATATACAAAGAACTAAAAACAAAGCAAAACAAGAAAACAAAACAACAGTCAAGGAAACAAATGATCCTATTAATAATAGGCTAGGGATCTAAATAGAGGTCTCAGTAAAAGAAATAAAAATGCTTTTAAAATACCTTTAGAAAAAGTTTAAACATCATTAGCAAGTTAAAAAAAAACTGAAATATTTCATCTTACCCCAGTCAGAATGGCCAATTCAACAGAACACCTGACAATAAATGTCGGCGAGGTTATAGACAAGGGAAACCTCCTTCACTGCTTGTGAGAAGGCAGACTGCTATAACCACTGTGGAAATCAGTGTGGAGAGTCCTCAAAAATTAAAATAAATGCACCATATGATGCAGCTATAGTACTCCTTTGCACATGCTCAGAGGACTTTTCCTCCTACTCCACAGACACTTTGGCCATGTTCGCTTCCTCTGTTAAGAATAGCTAGGCAGTGGAAACAACCTAAACTTCCTTTCCCAACACTCTTACACACTGATACCATTACTTCCTCATCCGAATCCAGAGGGTTGTGTGTATTTGAATAGTTGCTCTATCTCTGAGTTGCGCCAATCCTTTTTTGACTTTTCTTTTTGTGTGCTTTGCTGTTTCACACCGATATTGAACTGATTCTAAAGCCCAGGCAAGCCTTGAACTTGCAGTCTTACCTTAGCCTCTTTAGTAGCTGAGATCACAGGCCTGCTTAGATAACATTTGGGCTAAGAAATCTGTCTAAGGGAGCTAAGCCTTTGAGCAGTAGATTTCAACAAAGGAGGCTTAGAGTCTGAACCTAGGCTTGCAGTCTCTTCATGATTCTACTGCTGCATCACTTAGGAAGTTTATGGTAGAGCGGAGAACATGACCTTGTAACTGAATAGCTCAAGAAGGTGAGAAGAAGAACAGAAGACAGAACACAAACTGCTCAGCTTTCTCATCTCAAGAAAAGTGCATGTGTGTAGATTTGTATGAGTTTATATATGCATGTGTGTATGTTCATGTGTATCTGTGTGCATGTGTGTACATGTATGTGCCTGTGTGTATGTATGTATATGGATATGCATTAACAGATGCATATGTGGGTGGGAGGGTGTTTGCATGTTGCGTGTGTTTGTATGTTTTTGTATGTGAATGAACATGTGCATATTATGTGATCATGTGTATACAATGTGTACAATCATGAATATATGCTCACATGTGAAGTGTATGCATATGTAGGTGCATGTGAACATGTATGAGCATGTGGATATATATGCATGTGGATATGGGTGAATGGTATGGGTATGTATACTTTCCTTCACTATGATAAACATCACAGAGAACTTGCTGCATGTTTTTCTTAACATAATAAGATTCTGATTCAGGAAGACTCATGAGAGAATGACTGCTGTCACCAAATTTTTAAAGACTTTTCATATGGAAGATGATTTTGATGTATTTGCTGGAGATGACAGTATCAGAATTGAAAGAAATGGTGTCTCGGTGATGAATTTGTTTTGTTTTTGTTTTTGTTATTGTTGTTGTTTGGTTGGTTTTTATTGGATATTTTCTATGTTTACATTTCAAATGTTATGCCCTTTCCAGGTCTCCCCTCCAGAAACCCTCTATCCCATGCCTCCTCCCCCTGCCTCTCTGAGAGTGCGCCCCTACCCATCTACCCACACCTGCCTTCCTGTCCTGGTGTTTCCTACATTGGGGTATCAAACCCCCATAGTATCAAGAGCCATTCCTCACACTAACGCCCAACAAGGCCACTCTCTGCCACGTATGCAGCCTGAGCCATGGGTCCCTCCATGTATACTATCTGGTGGGTAATCCAGTCTCCTGGGGGGGGGTCTTGATACTGTCGTTCTTCCCCACAGGGCTGCAAACCCCCTCAGCTCCTTCAGTCCCTTCTCCAACTCCTCCATCTGAGACTCTGAGCTCAGGCCAATGGTTGGCTGTGAGCATCTGCCGCAATATTTGTCAGGCTCTGGAAGAGCCTCTCAGGAAACAGCCATATCAGGCTCCTGTCAGAAAGCACTTCCCAGAATCCTCGATAGTGTCCAGATGGACTACTGTATATGGGGTAGATCCATATCTACCCCAGTCTCTGGATGCACTTTCCTTCAGTCTCTGCTCCACGCATTGTCTCCATATTTCATCCTGTGAGTATTTTGCTCCCCTTCTAAGAAGCAATGGAAACAGCCACACTTTGGTCTTCCTTCTTCTTGAGCTTCATATGGTCTGTGAATTGTAATCTTGGGTACTCCAAGCTTCTGGGCTAATATCCACTTACCAATGAGTGCATACCATGTGTGTTCTCTTGTGACTGGGTTATTTCATTCAGAATGATATTTTCTAGTTCCATTCATTTGCCTAAGAATTTCATGAATTCATTATTTTTTTATTGTTATTTTTTTATTCGATATAATTTATTTACATTTCAAATGATTTCCCCTTTTCTAGCCCCCCCCTCCCCGAAAGTCCCGTAAGCCCCCTTCTCTTCCCCTGTCCTCCCTCCCACCCCTTCCCAGTTCCCCGTTCTGGTTTTGCCAAATACTGTTTCACTGAGTCTTTCCAGAACCAGGGACCACTCCTGCTTTCTTCTTGTATCTCATTTGATGTGTGGATTATGTTTTGGGTATTCCAGTTTTCTAGGTTAATAACCACTTATTAGTGAGTGCATACCATGATTCACCTTTTGAGTCTGGGTTACCTCACTTAGTATGATGTTCTCTAGCTCCATCCATTTGCCTAAGAATTTCATGAATTCATTGTTTCTAATGGCTGAATAGTACTCCATTGTGTAGATATACCACATTTTTTGCATCCACTCTTCTGTTGAGGGATACCTGGGTTCTTTCCAGCATCTGGCAATTATAAATAGGGCTGCTATGAACATAGTAGAGTATGTATCCTTATTACATGGTGGGGAATCCTCTGGGTATATGCCCAGGAGTGGTATAGCAGGATCTTCTGGAAGTGAGGTGCCCAGTTTTCGGAGGAACCGCCAGACTGCTTTCCAGAGTGGTTGTACCAATTTGCAACCCCACCAGCAGTGGAGGAGTGTTCCTCTTTCTCCGCACCCTCTCCAACACCTGCTGTCTCCTGAATTTTTAATCTTAGCCATTCTGACTGGTGTAAGATGAAATCTTAGGGTTGTTTTGATTTGCATTTCCCTAATGACTAATGAAGTTGAGCATTTTTTAAGATGCTTCTCCGCCATCCGAAGTTCTTCAGGTGAGAATTCTTTGTTTAACTCTGTACCCCATTTTTTAATAGGGTTGTTCGGTTTTCTGGAGTCTAACTTCTTGAGTTCTTTATATAGTACTCAAATGTGTAAATGTACCACATTTTCTGTATCCATTCCTCTGTTGAGGGACATCTGGGTTCTTTCCAGCTTCTGGCTATTATAAATATGGCTGCTATGAACATAGTGGAGCATGTGTCCTTATTACATGTTGGAGCATCTTCTGGGTATATGCTCAGGAGTGGAATAGCTGTGTTATCAGGTCCAATTTTCTGAGGACCCTCCAGACAGATTTTGAGAGTAGTTGTACCAGCTTGCAACCCCACCAGTGATGGAGGAGTGTTCCTCTTTCTCCACAATCTTGCCAGCATCTGAGTTTTTGATCTTACCCATTCTGACTGATGTGAGGTGAAATCTCAGGGTTGTTTTGATTTGCATTTCCCTGATGACTAAAGATGTTGCACATTTCTTTAGGTGTTTCTTAGCCATTCAAGTTTCTTCAGTTGATAACTCTCTGTTTTGCTCTGTTCCAAATTTTAAATAGGGTTATGTATTTCTCTGGAGTATAACTTCTTGAGTTCTTTGTATATGTTGGATATTAGCTAGCCCTCTAACAGATATAGGATTGGTAAAGATCTTTTTCCAATCTGTTGGTTGCTGTTTTGTCCTATTAACCTAAAGCCTTACAGAAGCCTTGCAATTTTATAAGGTTCCATTTGTCTATTCTTGATCTTAGAGCATAAAGACTTTTTTAGAATTTAATAAAAATGAAGACACAATATACCCAAACTTATGGGACACAATGAAAGCAGTGCTAAGAGGAAAACTCACAGCTCTGACTTCGTCCAAAAAGAAACTGAAGAGAGTATACACAAGCAATTTAACAACACAACTGAAAGCTCTAGAACAAAAAGAAGCAAATGCACCCAAGAGGAGTAGACAGCAGGAAATAATCAAACTCAGGCCTGAAATCAACCAAGTAGAAACAAAAAGATCTATACAAAGAATCAACAAAACCAGGAGTTGATTCTCTGAAAAAAAATCCACTAGATAGATAAACCCTTAGCCAAACTATCCAGAGGGCACAGAGACAGTATCCAAATTAACAAAATCAGAAATAAAAAGGGAGTTATAACAGCAGAAACTGAGGAAATTTAAAAAAAAAATCAAGTCTTACTATAATAGCCTATTCTAAATAAAACTGAAAAACCAGGATAAAATGGATAATTTTCTAGACAGACACTAGGTACCAAGGTTAATCAGGATCAGATAAACTATCTAGACAGTTCCACAACCCCTAAAGAAATAGAAGCAGGCATTAAAAGTCTTCCAACCAAAAACATCCCATGACCAGATGAGTTTAGTGCAGAATTTGATCAGACCTTCAAAGAAGACCTAATAATAATACTCTTCAAACTATTCCACAAAATAGAAACAGAAGAAACACTACCCAACTCATTCTATGAAGCCACAGTTACATTGATATCAAAACCACACAAAGACCCAACAAAGAAAGAGAATATCAGACCAATTTCCCTTATGAACATTGATGCAAAATTACTCAATAAAATTCTTGCCAACAGAAGCTAAGAACACATCAAAATGATCATTCAGCATAATCAAGTAGGCTTCATTCCAGGGATGCAGGGGTGGTTCAATATATGGAAATCCATCAATGTAATCCACTACATAAACAAACTCAAAGAAAAAAACCACATGAATATTTCATTAAATGCTGAAAAAGCATTTGACAAAATTCAACATCCCTGCCCTTTCTGGTGCTCAGTCCTTTCTGCTGGGGCATGCTTTTGGCTGGTCTGCTCCAGTGAAGACACCATGTCTAAAGGACCTGCTGCACTCAGACTAGTTGAGGATCTGCTGTACTCAGAGCAGATCCACTAAAGACCTGAAAGTCTGAAGGCCTGCCAGGAAATCTATCTACCGCAGCCTGGGCAACAGATCACAGCTTCTCTGCCCCTCTGAAAAACCCCTAGTTGGAAAGCCGCACAGGTAATCTGCTACTGCCAGGCTGCAGGCCTACCAGGAGAACTGAAGCAACCCAGACAAAAGAGGCATATGCCAGACAGTCACCCAAACAAACAAACACCAGAGATACTCAGAAGATAAAAGGCAAGTGCAAGACCATAAGCAACAGAAGCCAAAATACATGGACATCATCAGAAGCCCGTTCTCCCACCACAGCAAGCCCTGAATACAACACACCTGAAAATCAGGAAGTTGACTTAAAATCCTATCTCATGAAGATAATAAAGTCCTTTAAGGAAGATATCAATAACTCACTGAAAGAAATACAGGAAAACACAGGTAAACAGGTGTTGAATAAACAGAAATTGAATAAAGCAATTTAAGACCTAAAAGTGGAAGTAGAAACTATAAAGAAAACACAAATGGGGGCAAACCTGTCAACAGAAAACCCAGGAAAGAGGTCAGGAATTACAGATGTAAGTATCACCAACAGAATACAAGAGAGAGAAGAGAGAGAATCTCAGGTACAGAAGATACTATAGATGAGATTGACACACCTGTCAAAGAAAATTCAAAATATAAAAATCTCTTAACACAAAGCATCCAAAAATTCAGGACACAGTGAAAAGACCAAAGCTAAGAATAATCAGAATAGAAGAGAATGAAGATTCCATACTCAAATGACCTGAAATTGTCTTCAACAAAATCATAGAAGAAAACTTCCCCAATCTAAAAAAGAGATGGCCATAAATGCAAAAGAAGCCTATAGAATACCAAATTAATGGGTCCAGAAAAGAAAATTCTCTTGTCACATAATGATCAAAACTCTAGATGAACAGAAGTACTATTCAGCCATTAGAAACAATGAATTCATGAAATTCTTAGGCAAATGGATTGAGCTAGAAAACATCATACTAAGTGAGGTAATCCAGACTCAAAAGGTGACTCATGGTATGCACTCACTAATAAGTGGATATTAACCTAGAAAACTGGAATACCCCAAACATAATCCATACATCAAATGAGGTACAAGAAGAAAGGAGGAGTGGCCCCTTGTTCTGGAAAGACTCAGTGAAGAAGTATAGGGCAAAACCAGAACGGGGAAGTGGGAAGGGGTGGGTGGGAGGACAGGGGGAGAGAAGGGGGCTTATGGGACTTTCGGGGAGTGGGGGGCTAGAAAAGGGGAAATTATTTGAAATGTAAATAAAAATATATTGAATAAAAAAAAGTTGCAAGGGGGAAGCAGCTGGGATGGGATCCTTCCAGGTGCCATCTGTACCTGCCAGCCAAGGCTACTCCACAGGCCTCTTACACAGGTCCTGAGTTGGGCTCACAGGAATGCTATCACTTCTGGGCTCAAGATAAAATCTTCACTTTCTCTCCAAAAACTAGCCAGAGAAGACCTGTTAGGAACACATGCATAGAGCACAATATCAGTGTAGCAGCTGGGAGGGAATCCTTTCAGTCCCCAAATGTACCTGCCAGCCAGGGCTACTCCACAGGCCTCTGCATATGTCCAAGTAGGAGAGAATTGGGCTCCCAGGAGTGCTAACACAGGCTTATAGACCCACAGGATGGATAAGCTACAGCCAGAGACAGCAAGACCAACTAACACCAGAAGTTCCAGATGGCAAAGTGCAAGAAACCCACTAACAGAAACCAAGGCTACTTGGCATCACCAGAACCCAGTTCTGCCATCACAGCAAGTCCTGGATACACCAACACACAAGAAAAGCAAGATTTGGATTTAAAAGCACAACTTATGTCCCTGATAGAGGACTTTAAGAAGGACATAGTTAATGTAGGTACCAAGACCTGTGAGGCTTGTGACGTCATACAAGCGACAATTAAGACAATGTATAGGTCTGTTGCCAAGGCAACAGCCGCCGTTTACCCAGAATTCCATAGCCCACCTTTACCTGTAACTACATCATCACCCATATATAACCAGGCAGCATTTCTCCCCTGTTCTCTTTTCTTTTTTCTTTTCTTTTCCTTCTCTCCTTCCTTCCCGCCTGCTACCCCTTCCCTATCTTAAATAAAGTCCCACGTGAAACTGTTTGGCCTAGTGTATCTCATTGCGGCCCACGTCTCCACCACATCCCCTCGGCCCTTGCGGCACAAGCGCGAGCATGCCAAGCAGACAGACAGGACCTTTTGTGCAGAAACCAACAGTTAACTCCCTTAAAGAAATACAGGAGGGAAAAAAAGAAAGAAATACAGGAGAACCGAGATAAACAGGTAGAAGCCCTTGAAGAGGAAACACAAAAATTCCTTAAAGAATTACAGGAAAATACACCCAAATGGGTGAAGGAATTGAACAAAACCATCCAGTATCTAAAAATGGAAGTAGAAACAATAAAGAAATCACTAAGGGAGACAAATCTGGAGATAGAAAATCTGGGAAAGAGATCAGGAATCATAGATATAAGCATCACCAACAGGCTACAAGAGATAGAAGACAGAATATCAGGTGCACAAGATACCATAGAAAACATTGACACAACAATCAAAGAAAATGCAAAATGCAAAAAGCTCCTAATCCAAAATATCCTGGAAATCTAGGACACAATGAGAATTAGTATAGAACAGAGTGAAGATTTCCAATTTAAAGGGCCAGCAAATATCTTCAACAAAATTATAGAAGAAAACTTCCCTAACCTAAAAAAATGATGCTGATGAACATACAAGTAGCTTACGGAACTCCAAATAGATTGGACCAGAAAAGAAATTCCACCTGTCACATAATAGTCAAAGTACCAAATGCACTAAACAAAGAATATTAAAAGCAGTAAGGGAAAAAAGTCAAGTAGCATAATAAGGCAGACCTATCAGAATTACCAGACTTCTCACCTAAGACGATGAAAGCTAGAAAATCCTGAGCAGATCACATACAGAACTTAAGAGAACAAAAATGGCCAGGCCACTATACTCAGCAAAACTCTCAATTACCACAGATGGAGAAAACAAGATATTCCATGACAAAAACAAATTTACACAATATCTTTCTACAAATCCAGCTCTACAAAGGATGATAGATTGAAAATGACAACACAAGGAGGGAAGCTGCACCCTAGAAAAAGAAAGAAATTAATCTTCTTTCAACAAACCCAGAAGAAGATAACCACACAAACATAAAAATAACACCAAAAATAACAGCAGGCAACAATCACTATCCTTTAATGTCTCTTAACATTAATGGACTCAATTCTCCAATAAAAAGACATAGACTAAGAGACTATATACATAAACAGGGATCAACATTTTGCTGCATGCAGGAAACTCATCTCAGTGGCAAAGACAAACACAACCTCAGATTAAAGGCTGGAAAACAATTTCCAAGCAATTGGTCCCAGAAAACAAGCCTGAGTAGCCATTATAATATCAGATAAAATCAACTTTCAACCAAAAGTCATCAAAAAAGATATACTAATCAAAGGAAAAATCTACCATGAAGAACTCTCAATTCTGAACATCTATGTTCCAAATGCAAAGGCACTCACATTCATAAAAGAAACTTTACTAAAGCTCAAAGCATACATTGCACCTCACACAATAATTGTGGGGGACTTCAACACCACATTCTCGTCAATGGACAGATCAGAGAAACACAAACTAAACAGAGACACAATGAAACTAAGAGAAGTTATAGACCAAGTGGATTTAATAGATATCTATAGAACATTTCATCCTAATCAAAAGAATATACCTTCTTCTCAGCACTTCGTGCTACCTTCTCCAAAACTGACCATATAATTGGTCACAAAACAGACCTCAACAGATATAAGAAGATTCAAATAATCTCATGCCTACTATCAGATCACTACAGATGAAAGCTGGTCTTCAATAGCAACAAAAGTAACAGAAAGTCCACATACATATGAAAGCTGAACAATGTTCTACTCAATTATAACTTGGTTAAGGAAGAAATAAAGAAAGAAATTAAAGACTTCTTAGAATTTAATGAAAATGAAAACACACAATGAAAGCAGTGCTAAGAGGAAAACTCAGAGCTCTGAGTGCCTCCCAAAAGAAAGTGGAGAGAGTTTACACTAGCTCACCTGAAAGCTCTAGAACAAAAAGAAGCAAATACACCAAGAGGAGATGGCAGGAAATCATCAAATTCAGGGCTAAAATCAACCAAATAGAAACAAAAAGAACTATACCAAAAAACTATAGTCAACAAAACCAAGAGCTGGTTCTTTGAAAAAATCAACAAATAGGTAAACCCTTAGCAAGTCTAACCAGAGGGCACAGAGGCAGTACCCAAATTAATAAAATCAGAAATGAAAAGGAGACATAACAACAGAAACTGTGAAGGTTCAAAAATTCATCAGATCAAATTACAAAAGGTTATACTCAACAAAATTGGAAAATCTGGATAAAATGGACAATTTTCTGTCCTAGGTGCCAAGGTTAAAACAATATTAGATAAACCATCTAAACAGTCCTATAATCCCTGAATAAATAGAAGCAGACATTAACAGTCTCCCAACCAAAAAAAAAAAAAAAAAAAAAACCCAGGACCATATGGGTTTAGTGGAGAATTATGTCAGATCTTCAAAGACCTAATGCCAATACTCTTCAAACTATTCCATGAAATAGAAACAGAAGGAACGCTGCCCAATTCATTCTTTGAAGCCACAATTACACTTATACCTAATCCAAACAAATACTAAACAAAGAAAGAGAACATCAGACCAATTTCCCTTATGAACATTGATGTAAAATTACTCAATAAAATTATTGCAAACAATCCAAGAACACATTAAAATGATCCTTTATCACGGGTCAAGTAGGCTTCATCACAGAAATTCAGGCATGGTTCAATATACAGAAATCCATCAACGTAATCCACTACATAAACAAACTCAAAGAAAAAAAAAAAACCACATGATCATTTCATTAGATGCTGAAAAAGCATTTGACAATACTTCATGTTAAATGTCTTGGAAAGATCAGTAATTCAAAGCCCATACCTAAACATAGTAAAAGAAATATACAGCAAACCATTAGCAAACATCAAATTAAATGGTGAGAAACTTGAAGCAATCCCACTAAAATTGGGAACCAGACAAGGTTGCCCACTCTGTCCCTATCTATTCAATATAGTACTTGAAGTTCTAGCTAGAGCAATTAGACAACAAAAGGAGGCCAAAGTGATACTCATTGGAAAGGAAGAAGTCAAAATATAACTATTGGCAGATTATATGGTCGTATACTTAAGTGACCCCAAAAATTCCACCAGAGAGAGAAATACTATAGCTGATAAAAAAGCATCAGCAAAATGGCTGGATATAAAATTAACTCAAACGAATCAGTGGCCTTCCTCTACTCAAAGGATAAGCAGGGTGAGAAAGAAATTAGGGAAATGACACACTTCACAATAGTCACAAATAACATTATATCCTTGATATGAGACTATAACAAAGCAAGTGAAAGATCTCTATGACAAGAACTTCAAGTCGCTGAAGAAAGAAATTGAAGAAAACCTGAGAATATGGAAAGATCTCCCAAGCTCATGGATTTGCAGAATTAATATAGTAAAAAAATGATGATCTTTCCCAAAGCAATCTATAGATTCAGTGCAATCCCCATTAAAATTCTTTTTTGTATATATATATATATATATATATATATATATATATATATATTATTTTCTATATTCTTTGTTTACATTCAAAATGCTTTTCCCTTTCCCAGTTTCCCCCTCCCCATATGTCCCATAAGTCCTCTTCTCTCCATCCATTCTCCATCATTCCCCCTCCCTTTTCTCTGTCCTGGTACTCCCCTACAATGCTGGATCAAGCCTTTCCAGGATCAGAACCCTCTTCTTCCTTCTTCATGGAAATCATTTGATATGCTAATTGTGTCTTCAGTATTCAGAGCTTCTGGGCTAATTAATATCCACTTATCAATGATTGTATTCCATGTATATTCTTTTGTGATTGGGTTACCTCGCTTGGGATATTTTCCAGTTCCAACCATTGGCCTAAAAAAATTTATGAATTCATTGTTTTTAATTGCTGAGTAGTATTCCATTGTATAAATATACCACATTTTCTGTATTCATTCCTCCACTGAGGGATATCTGGGTTCTTTCCAGCTTCTGGCTATTATAAATAAGGCTGCAATGAACATAGTGGAGCATGTGTCCTTATTTCATGCTGGGGAATCCTCTGGGTATATGCCTAGGAGAGGTATAGCAGGGTCCTCCAGAAGTGTCATGTCCAGTTTTCTGAGGAACCAACAGACTGATTTCCAAAGTGGTTGTACCATCTTACAATCCCACCAGCAGTGGAGGAGGGTTCCTCTTTCTCCAAACCCTCGCCAACACCTGCTTTCTTCTGAGATTTTAACCTTAGCCATTCTGACTGGTGTGAGGTGAAATCTCAGGGTTGTTTTGATTTGCATTTCCCTAATGACTAATGATGTTGAGCATTTCTTAAGGTGCTTCTCGGCCATCCGAATTTCTTCAGGTGAAAATTTTTGTTTAGATCTGTACCCCATTTTTTAATAGGGTTATTTGGTTCCCTGGGGTCTAACTTCTTGAGTTCTTTGTATATATTGGATATTAGCCCTCTATCGAATGTAGGGTTGGTGAAGATCTTTTCACAATTTGTTGGTTGCAGTTTTGTCCTTTTGACAGTGTCCTTTGCCTTACAGAAACTTTGTAATTTTATGAGGTCCCATTTGTCAATTCTTAATCTTAGAGCATAAGCTATTGGTGTTCTATTCAGGAACTTTTCCCCTGTGCCCATGTCCTCAAGAGTTTTCCCCAGTTTCTTTTCTATTAGTTTCAGTGTGTCTGGATTTATGTGGAGGTCCTTGATCCACTTGGAGTTGAGCTTAGTACAAGGAAATAAGAATGGATCAATTCGCATTCTTCTGCATGCTGACCTCCAGTTGAACCAGCACCATTTGTTGAAAAAGCTATCTTTTTTCCACTGGATGTTTTCAGCTCCTTTGTTGAAGATCAAGTGACCATACGTGTGTGGATTCATTTCTGGGTCTTCAATTCTATTTGTCCACTTGCCTGTCACTGTGCCAATACCATGCAGTTTTTAACACTATTGCTCTGTAGTATTGCTTGAGGTCTAGGATACTGATTCCCCCAGAAGTTCTTACTGTTGAGAATAGTTTTCGCTATCCTGGGTTTTTTGTTATTCCAGATGAATTTGAGAATTGCTTTTTCTAACTCTGTGAAGAACTGAGTTGGGATTTTGATGGGAATTGCATTGAGTATGTATATTGCTTTTGGCAAGATGGCCATTTTAACTATATTAATCCTGCCAATCCATGAACATGGCAGATTTTTCCATTTTCTGAGGTCTTCTTCGATTTCCTTCTTCAGAGACCTGAAGTTCTTGTCATATAGATCTTTCACTTGTTTGGTTAGAGTCACCCCAAGATACTTTATATTGTTTGTGGCTATTGTGAAGGGTGTCATTTCCCTAACTTCTTTCTCAGCGTGCTTATCCTTTGAGTATAGGAAGGCAACTGATTTGCTTGAGTTGATTTTATACTCAGCTACTTTGCTGAAGTGGTTTATCAGCTGTAGTTCTCTGGTATTGTTTTTGGGTCACTTAAGTAGACTATCATATCATCTTCAAATAGTGATAATTTGACTTCTTCCTTTCCAATTTGTATCCCTTTGGCCTCCTTATGTTGTCTAAATGCTCTAGCTAGAACTTCAAGTACTATATTGAAATGATATGGAGAGAGAGGGCAGCTTTGTCTAGTCCCTGATTTTCGTGAGATTGCTTCAAGTTTCTCTCCATTTAGTTTGATGTTGGCTACTTGTTTGCTGTATATTGATTTAACTATGTTGAGGTATGGGCCTTGAATTCCTGTTATTTCCAAGACTTTTAGCATGAAAGGATACTGAATTTTGTCAAATGCTTTTTCAGCATCTAATGAAATGATAATAGCCAAAAGCTGTAAAGAACCCAGATGTCCTTCAACAGAGGAATGGATACAGAAAATGTGGTATATTTATATAATAGAATACTACTCAGCTATTAAAAAGGATGAATTCATGTAATTCTTGGGCAAATGAACGGAACTAGAAAATATCATCCTGTATGTGATAACCCAATCACAAGAGAACACACATGGTATGTACTCACTGAAAAGTGGATATTAGCCAAAAGCCCCAAATATCCAAGATACAATTCACAGACCACATGAAGAAGGAAGACCAAAGTGTGGGTGCTTCGGTTCCTCTGAGAAGGGGAACAAAACACACACAGGAGCAAAAATGGAGATAAAGTGTGGAGCAGAAACTGAAAGAAAGGCCACCCAGAGACTGTCCTATCTGGGGATTCATCCCATAAACAGTCACCAAATCCTGACACTATTATGGATGCCAAGAAATTCTTGCTGAAAGGAGGCTGTCTCCTCAGAGGCTCTGCCAGAACCTTACAAATACAGAAGTGGAGGCTTGCAGCCAACCTTTGGACTGAGCGTGAGGTCCCCAATGGAAGAGTTAGAGAAAGGACTAAAGGAGCTGAGGGGTTTGTAACCTCATAGGAAGAACAACAATATCAACCAACCAGACCCTCTACCCCCAGAGCTCTCAGGGACTAAGCCATCAACCAAGGGGTATGCATGGCTTCATCTGCATTTGTAGCAGAGGATTGCCTTCTCAGGAATCAGTGGGAGGAGAGGTTCTTGGTCCTATGAAGGCTCGATAGATGCCCCAGCATAGGGGAATCAAGGGTAGGGAGATGGGACTGAGATGGGTAGAGGGACATCCTCATAGAAGTAGGGGGAAGGAGGATGAAATAGGGTTTTTCTGGGAAGGGGAAAATTGGGAAAGGGGATAACATTTGAAATGTAAATAAAGAATATATCCAATAAAAAAAGTTACAAATAAAAAGGGCCAAGTAGCATACAAAGGTAGACCTAGCCAGAGAATTACACCAGACTTCTCAACAGAGACTATGAAAGTCAGAAGAACCTGGTAAGAGGCCATACAGACTCTAAGCGAACACAAATGCCAGCCCAGGCTACTATTCCCAGCAAAACTCTTAGTCAATATAGATGGAGAAACCAAAATATTCCAGGTCAAAACCAAATTCAAACAGTATCTGTCCCCCAATCCAGGCCTACAGAGGATCCTAGGAAACTACAACTCAAGGAAGATAGCTACACGAAAGAAAGGACAAGATATTAAGAATCTCACAACAAAGCCAAAAGGGGGAAACCACAAGCACATGAAGCCACCTACAAAAACAAATATCAGGAACCAACAGTCATCTCTCTTTAATATCTCTGAATATTAATGGACTCAACTCACCGATAAAAAGAGAAAAGCTAACAGATTGGATGTGCAAACAATATCCAGCATTTTGCTGCATACAAGAAACAAGCCACAGTAACAAAGACAGAAACAATCTCAGAGTAAAAGGATGGATAAGGGTCTTCCAAGCAAATGGTTCCAGGAAACAAGAAGAAGTTGCCATCCTAATATCCAATAAAATAGACTTTCAACCAAAAGTTACCAAGCATGATGAAGAAGGACTCTTCATACTCATCAAGTGGAAAATCCACCAAGAGAAAGTCTCAATTCTGAACCTCTATGCCCCAAATGCAAGAGTACACACATTCATAAAAGAAACTTTACTAAACCTCAAAACACACATTGAACCCCACACAATAATAGTGAAAGACTTCAATACTCCAATGGACAGGTCATTGAAACAGAAACTAAACAGACACAGTGAAACTAAGAAAGGTTATGAACCAAGTGGATTTAACAGATATCTACAGAACATTTCACCCTAAAAACAAAAGAATACAACTTCTTTGCAGCACCTCATAGTACCTTGTCCAAAATTGACCATATAATTGCTCACAAAACAACCCTCAACTGATACAAGAAGATTGAATAATACCATGCATCCTATCAGATCACCATGACCGTTGGTTGGTCTCCAAGAACAGCAAAAACTACAGAAAGTCCACATACATACACTTGGAAACAAAACAACTCTTTACTCAATGATAGCTTGGTCAGGAAAGAAATAAAGAAAGAAATTAAAGACTTCCTGGAGTTTAATGAAAATGTTGACATATCATACCCAAACTTATGGGACACAATGAAAGCAATGCTAAAGGAAAGTTCATAGCACTTAGTGTCCAGGTAAAGAAACTGGAGAGATCTTACACTAACAATATAACAGCACACTCAAGAACTCTAGCACAAAAAGAAGCAAACTCACCCAAGAGGAGTAGAAGGCAGGAAATAGTCAAACTCAGGGCCAAAATCAACCAAATAGAAACAAACAAACAAACAAACAAACAAAAAAACCAATACAAAGAATCAACAAGACCAGAAACTGGTTCTAAGAATCAACAAGATAGATAAACCCCTAGCCAAAGTAAATCAAGGAAGAAGACTTAGTCAGGGATTCTATTCCTGCACAAACATCATGACAAAGAAGCTAGTTGGGGAGGAAAGGGTTTATTCAGCCTACACCTCTGCATTGCTGTTCATCACAAAAGGAAGTCAGGACTGCAGGTCAGGAAGCAGGAGCTGATGCAGAAGCCATGGAGGGATGTTTCTTAATGGCTTGCTTTCCTTGGCTTGCTCAGCCTGTTCTCTTATAGAACCCAAGAGCACCAGCCCAAAGGTGGTACCACCCACAAGGGGCCCTCCCCCCCTCGATCATCAATAATTGAGAAAATGCCCCACAGCTGGATCTCATCGAGGCACTTCCCCAACTGAAGCTCCTTTCTCTGTGATAACTCCAGCCTGTGTCAAGTTGACACACACACACACAAAAAAAAAAAAAAAACAGCCAGTACAATTGACCCCTTGTCAACTTGACACACAAACACATCACTATTAAGCCTCAACCCTTACTTTCTTATTCATCCCCAAGATCTAAATTACTTTAAAAGTCCCACAGTCTTTACATATTAGCTCGGGCAATTCGACAACATAAGGAGGTCAAAGGGATACAAATTGGAAAGGAGGAAGTCAAACTATCATTATTTGCAGACGACATGATCGTCTACCTAAGTGACCCAAAGAACTCCACTAGAGAGCTCCTACAGCTGATAAACAACTTCAGCAAAGTGGCAGGTTACAAAATCAACTCAAGCAAATCAGTGGCCTTCCTGTACTCAAAGGATAAGCAGGCTGAGAAAGAAATTAGGGAAATGACCCCCTTCACAATAGCCACAAACAGTATAAAGTATCTTGGGGTGACTCTTACCAAACATGCGAAAGATCTGTATGGCAAGAACTTCAAGACTCTGAAGAAGGAAATGGAAGAAGACCTCAAAAAATGGGAAAACCTCCCATGCTCATGGATCGGTAGAATCAATATAGTTAAAATGGCCATTTTGCCTAAAGCACTATACAGATTCAATGCAATACCCATCAAAATCCCAACTCAATTCTTCACAGAGTTAGAAAGAGCAATTATCAAATTCATCTGGAACAACAAAAAACCCAGGATAGCTAAAACTATTCTCAGCAACAAAAGAAAATCTGGGGGAATCAGTATCCCTGACCTCAAGCAATACTACAGAGCAATAGTGTTAAAAACTGCATGGTATTGGTACAGTGACAGGCAGGAGGATCAATGGAACAGGATTGAAGATCCAGAAATGAACCCACACACCTATGGCCACTTGATCCTCGACAAAGAGGCTGAAAACATCCAATGGAAAAAAGATAGCCTTTTCAACAAATGGTGCTGGTTCAACTGGAGGTCAGCATGCAGAAGAATGCGAATTGATCCATCCTTGTCTCCTTGTACTAAGCTCAAATCCAAATGGATCAAGGACCTCCACATAAAGCCAGACACTCTGAAGCTAATAGAAAAGAAACTGGGGAAGACCCTTGAGGACATCGGTACAGGGAGAAAGTTTCTGAACAGAACACCAATAGCGTATGCTCTAAGAGCAAGAATTGACAAATGGGACCTCATAAGGTTACAGAGTTTCTGTAAGGCAAAGGACACCATCAAGAGGACAGATCGGCAACCAACAAATTGGGAAAAGATCTTCACCAATCCTACATCAGATAGAGGGCTAATATCCAATATATATAAAGAACTCAAGAAGTTAGACTCCAGAAAACCGAACAACCCTATTAAAAAATGGGGTACAGAGTTAAACAAAGAATTCTCACCTGAAGAACTTCGGATGGCGGAGAAGCATCTTAAAAAATGCTCCACTTCATTAGTCATTAGGGAAATGCAAATCAAAACAACCCTAAGATTTCATCTTACACCAGTCAGAATGGCTAAGATTAAAAATTCAGGAGACAGCAGGTGTTGGAGAGGGTGCGGAGAAAGAGGAACACTCCTCCACTGCTGGTGGGGTTGCAAATTGGTACAACCACTCTGGAAAGCAGTCTGGCGGTTCCTCCGAAAACTGGGCACCTCACTTCCAGAAGATCCTGCTATACCACTCCTGGGCATATACCCAGAGGATTCCCCACCATGTAATAAGGATATATGCTCTACTATGTTCATAGCAGCCCTATTTATAATTGCCAGATGCTGGAAAGAACCCAGGTATCCCTCAACAGAAGAGTGGATACAAAAAATGTGGTATATCTACACAATGGAGTACTATTCAGCCATTAGAAACAATGAATTCATGAAATTCTTAGGCAAATGGATGGAGCTAGAGAACATCATACTAAGTGAGGTAACCCAGACTCAAAAGGTGAATCATGGTATGTACCCACTAATAAGTGGTTATTAACCTAGAAAACTGGAATACCCAAAACATAATCCACACATCAAATGAGATACAAGAAGAAAGCAGGAGTGGTCCCTGGTTCTGGAAAGACTCAGTGAAACAGTATTTGGCAAAACCAGAACGGGGAACTGGGAAGGGGTGGGAGGGAGGACAGGGGAAGAGAAGGGGGCTTACGGGACTTTCGGGGAGTGGGGGGGGCTAGAAAAGGGGAAATCAATTGAAATGTAAATAAATTATATCAAATAAAAAAAAAAAAAAGGAAAAAAAAAAAAAGTTCAATCCTTTTAAAATATATATCTTTAAAATTCAAAGGCTTAAAACTTCAATCTCTTAACTGTGGACTCCACTAAATACCTTCTTCCTTCAAGAGGGAAAAATGTCAGGGCACAGTCATAATCAAAAGCAAAACTCAAGTGGTTCAATGTCTGGGATCCAATTTATGATCTCCCAGGCTACTCCAAGGGCTTGGGTCACTTCTCCAGCTCTACCCTTTGTAGCACACACCTTGTTATCTAGGCTCCAGCTGCCTGTACTCCACTGCTGCTGCTGTTCTTGGTGGTCATCGCATGGCACTGGCATCTCCAATACACTGCTGTCTTCCACTGTAACTAGGCTTCACCAATAGCCTCTCATAGGCTCTTTTCATGGTGCTATGCCTCAACTCCTATGCATGACCCCTTCAGTCCTGGGCCATCAATTACAACTGAGCTGCACCTTCACCAATGACCTTCCACAGCCTCTCACAGTGCCAAGCCTCAGCTGCTCTTCATGACCCCTTCATGCCTTCAAAACCAGTATCACCTGGGTGAATCCTACACAGTACCAAGTCCAGCCACAGCACAAAGTACAACCATGGCTACTAGAACACAGCCTGTGCTCAGAAGACACTTTCCAGAAGACGTCACCTCAGTGATGCTGGTGTCTTCTTAATCACCACTAATTTCTCAATTCTAGCTAACCAACATCAATAGTCCCAGTAAAACAAAGGGTTGCTTTAGTGGTTCTGGTATCTTGTTAATCACAGCTGATTCTTCAGCCCCAGCTAACCAAAATCACAGAATGTTCAGAATCAAAACATAGTCCTGATAAGAGTCTTTAATCTTCCCTCTGAAATTTCACAAGCCAGGCCTCCATCTTCTGCACTGTTCTCAACATTATCTTCTGAGCTCCTATACGACATCCCACAGAGGTTTCAACACTGAATGGACCATCTAGTCCAAAGTTCCAAAGTCCTTCCACAGTCCTCCCGAAAACATGGTCAGGTTGTCACAGGAATACCCCACTATGATGGTACCAATTTGTCTTAGTCAGGGCTTCTATTCCTGTGCAAACATCATGACAAAGAAGCAAGTTGGGGAGGAAAAGGTTTATTCAGCTTACACTTCTGCACTGCTGTTCATCACAAAAGGAAGTCAGAACTGGAACTCAAGCAGGTCAGGAAGCAGGAGCTGATGCAGAGGCTATGGAGGGATGTTTCTTACTGGCTTGCTTCCCCTGGCTTGCTCTGCCTGCTCTCTTACAGAACCCAAGAATACAAGCCCAGGATGGCACCACCCACAATGGGCCCTCTCCCCTTGATTACTAATTGAGAACATGCCTTACAGCTGGATCTCATGGAGGCACTTCCCCAACTTAAGCTCCTTTCTCTGTGATAACTCCAGCCTATGTCAACACACACACACACACACACACACACACACACAAACACACAACAGCCAGGACAGGAGGAGAAGCAGTATCCAAACTAACAAAATCAGAAATGAAAAGGGAGACATAACAACAGAAATGGAGGGATTTAAAAAAAAATCATCAGATCCTACTATAAAAGCCTATACTCAACAAAACTATAAAATTTAGATGAAGTGGATGGTTTTTCTAGAGATATATCACATACCAATGTTAAATAAAGAACAGGTAAACTATTTAAACAGGTCCACATCACACAAGGAAATAGAAGCCATTAAAAACCTCCCAACCATGAAAACCTCAGGGCCAGACAGATTTAGTGCAGAATTCTACCAGACCTTCAAAGAAGACACGATACCAATTTTTCTCAAACTATTCCATAAACTAGAAAGAGAAGGAACACTACATAACTTGTTCTATGAAGCTATTTCTCTGATACCTAAACCACACAAGGACCCAACCAAAAAAGACTTCAGACCAATCTCACTTAAGAATATCAATGCAAAAATACTCAATAAAATCCTTACAAACCCAATCCAAGAACACATCAAAACCATCATTCACCAAATTCAAGTAAGCTTTGTCCCAGGGATGCAAGATTGGTTTAATATATGAAAATCCATTAACGTAATCCACTATATAAACAAACTCAATGAAAAAAATCACATGATTATCTCCTTAGATGCAGAAAAAGCATTTTTTTTTTCAAAATACAACACCCCTATATGTTAAAAGTATTGGAGAGGTCAGAAATTCAAGTCCCATGTGTAAAAAAAAAAAGCAATTTACTGCCAACCAACAGCCAATATCAAATTAAATGGAGACATACATGAAGCAATTCCACTGAAATCAGGGACTAAACAAGGTTGCCCACTCTCTCCCTATCTATTCAATATAGTACTCGAAGTGCTAGCTAGAACATTAAGACAACAAAAAGAGATCAAGGAGATACAAATTGGCAAAGAATAAATAAAGGTATCGCTATTTGAAGATGATATAATATAATATATAATTAATGTATATAGCATTACATATAATTATATATTATTAATTATTAATATATAATTAATGTATATATAATATAATATATAATTAATGTAATGTATATTATATAGCATATAATATAACATATAATATATAACATATAACATATAATATATAATATATAATATGTAACATATAATATATGATATATGATATATAATATGGAATATATAATATATAATGTGTGATATATAATATATAATGTACGATATATGATATATGATATATGATATGTTATATATGATGTGACATATAATATATGACATATAATATGTGGTATATAATATATGATGTATAATATATGATATGTGATATATGATATGTGATATGTTATATATAATATGTGACATATAACATATGACATATAGTATATGACATATAATATGTGGTATATAATATATGATGCATAATATATGACATAATATATAATATATAGTATATAACATATAGTGTATAAATATAATGTATAATATATGATATATGATATATAGCATGTAATACATAATATATAACATATGATATGATATATGATATATATAGTATATAGTATATAGTATATAATATTTAGTATATAGTATATAGTATATAATATATAGTATATAGTATATAGTATATAATATTACAATATATTATATATGATATATGATATAAGATGTATAATATGTAACATATAACATATAATATATAACATATAATATATAATATATAATGTATGATATATGATATATGATATAACATATAATATATAATATGTAATATGTAATGTATAATATATAATATAATATATAGTATATAGTATATAATATATAATATATAATAAATATATAATATATAATATATAAAGTGACCAAAAAAATTCTACCAGAGAACTTCTCTAGCTGATAAACAATTTCAGCAAAGTGGCCAGATAAAAAATTAACTCAAATAAATCAGTATCCTTCCTTTATACAAATGATAAACAGGCTGAGAAATAAATTAGGGAAGCAACTTCCTTCACGATAGCCACAAATAATATAAAATATCTTGGGATAACTAACGAAACAAGTGAAAGATCTGTATGACAATAACATTAATTCTCTCAAGAAAGAAATTGAAGAAGATCTCAGAAAATGGAACGATTTCCCATGTTCATGAATTGGCAGAATTAACATAGTAAAATGTAGCATCCTACCAAATGCAATCCCCATCTAAATCCCACACAATTCTTCAAAGACAGGGAAAGAGCAATTTTCAAATTCATCTGGAAAGGCAAAAGAACCAGAATAGTGAAAACAATTCTTAAAATCAAAGAATGCCAGGGGGAATCACCATCCCTGACCTCAAGCTTAACTTTAGAGCAATAGTGATAAAAACTGCATGATACTGGTACAGAGATAGGCACGTTGATCAATAGAGTAGAATTGAAGACCCAGAAATAAAATCAAACACTTATGGACACTTGATCTTTGACAAAGAAGGCAGAATTATACAATGGTAAAAAAAAAAAAAGAAAGCATCTTCAGTAAATGGTGCTGGTCTAATTGTCTGTTTGTAGAAAAATAAAAATAGATTCTTATTTGTCACCTTGCACAAAGCTCAAATCCACATGGATCAAGGACCTCAACATAAAACCACATACACTAAATCTGATAGAAGAGAAAGTGGGAAAGAGCCTTGAACTCATTGGCACAGGGGGAAATTTCCTAAACAGAACTCCAATGGCTCATGCTCTAAGATCAAGAATTGATAACTGGGACCTCATGAAGCTGGAAAGCTTCTGTAAAACAAAGGACATGTCAATAAGACAAATTGGCATCCTACAGATTGGGAAAAAATCTTCACTAATCTCACATCTGATAGAGTGCTAATATCCAAAATATATAAAGAACTCAAGAAACTAATCACCAAAAAACCAAACAACCCAATCAAAATATGGGGTATAGAACTAAACTATGACTTCTTTTTTTTTTAAAGATTTATTTATTTATTTTATTTATTGAAAAGGGAAGTAAAGGAAAGTAAAAACACTTTATGATAAAATTAAAGATTTACATGGAAAATATTTCAGATATACACGTTAAAATTGACAATTTTCATGGAAAATTAAGGAGTAAAGTTGTAGACATGTAAAACATTCCTAAATTAATTGAAATATGGAATAGAAACATTTTATGATAGAATTGAAGATTTACATGGGAAATATTTCTGATAAAATTGTAGAAAAATGTAGAAAAACATGTTAGAATTGAAGATCATTATGGAAAATTTTATATAGATATAATAATGGTCGGCATAAAAGTATTCCTAAGTTGATTAAAAGTAGAATTATAAATATTTTCTGATAAACTTGAAGATTTACATGGAAAATATTTCTTATAAAATTGTAGAAATATATAGAAAACATGTTAAAATTAAAATTATCATGTAAATTATATAGATAAAATGATAGGCATAAAGATAATTCTAAGTTGATTGAAGGTGGAATTATAAATCTGTAGATTGCTTTTAGCAAAAATGGCCATTTTCACTAAATTAATCCTGCCAGTCCATGAGGATGGAAGATTTTTCCATCTTCTATTTCTTTTTTCAGAGACTTGAAGTTCATGCCATACAGATCTTTCACTTGTTTGGTTAGAGTCCAACCAAGATACTTTATATTTGTGGCTCTTGTGAAGGGTATCATTTCTCTAATTTCTATCTCAGTCTGTTTATCCTTTGAGTATAGGAAGGCTACTGATTTGCTTGAGTTAATTTTATATCCAACCACTTTGCTGAAGTTGTTTATAAGCTGTAGGAGTTCTCTCATGGAGTTTGTTGGGTCGCTTAAGTATACTATTATATCATCTGCAAATAGTAATAATTTGACTTCTTCCTTTCCAATTTGTATCCTTTTCACCTCCTTTTGTTTTCTAATTGCTCTAACTAGAACTTCAAGTACTATATTGAGAAGATATGGAGAGAGGGTGCAGCCTTGTCCAGTCCCTGACTTTAATGAGATTGCTTCAAGTTTCTCTCCATTTAGTTTGATGTTGGCTACCAGTTTGCTATACAATGCTTTTACAATGTTTAGGTATGGACCTTGAATTTCTGTTCCTACCAAGACTTTTATTATGAAAGGATGTTGAATTTTGTCACATGCTTTTTCAGCATCTAAGGAAATGACCATGTGTTTTTTTTCTTAGAGTTTGTTTAAGTAGTGGATTACATTGATGGATTTCTGTATATTGAACAATCCCTACATCCCTGGAATGAAGCCTATTTGATCATGTTGAATAATCATTTTGATGTGTTCATGGATTCAGTTGGCAAGAATTTTATTGAGTATTTTTGCATCAATATTCATAAGGGAAATTGGTCTGAAGTTCTCTTTCTTTGTTGGATTTTTGTATAGTTTTGGTATCAGTGAAATTGTGGCTTCATAGAACGAGTTGGGTAGTGTTCCTTCTGTTTTGATTTTGTGGAATAGTTTGAAGATAATAGGTGTTAGGTCTTCTTTGAAGGTCTGATAGAATTTTGCACTAAAATCATCTGGTCCTCTGATTTTTTTGGTTGGGAGACTGTCAATGACCAGTTATATTTCTTTAGGGGTTATGGAACTGTTTAGTCTATCTGATCCTGATTTAACTTTTCTATTTGGTATCTGTCTAGGAAATTGTCCGTTTCATCCAGATTTTCCAGGGGTGTTGAGTACAGGCTTTTGTAGTAGAATCTGATGCCTTTTTGAATTACCCCAGTTTCTGTTGTTATATCTCCCCTTTTCATTTCTGATTTTGTTAATTTGGATACTGTCTCTGTGCCCTCTGGTTAGTCTGGCTAGAGGTTTATCTGGTTGATTTTCTCAAAGATCCAGCTCCTGGTTTTGTTGATTCTTTGTGTAGTTCTTTTTGTTTATACTTGGTTGATTTCAGGCCTGAGTTTGATGATCTCCTGCCCTCTACTCCTCTTGGGTGTATTAGCTTCTTTCTGTTCTAAAGCTTTCAGGTGTGCTGTTAAGTTGCTTACTTTTGGAGGCACTCAAAGCTATGAGTTTTTCTCTTAGCACTGCTTTTATTGTGTCCCATAAATTTGGGTATGTTGTGCCTTCATTCTCATTAAATTCTAAAAAGTCTTTCATTTCTTTCCTTATTTCTTCCTTGACCAATGTATCATTGAGTAGAGCATTGTTCATCTTCCATGTGTATGTGGGATTTCTGTTGTTTTTGTTGCTATTGAAGACCACTCTTACTCCATAGTGATCTGATAGGAGGCATGGGATTAGTTCGATCCTATATCTGTTGAGGTCTCTTTTGTGACCAATTATATGGTCAGTTTTGGAGAAGGTACCATTAGGTGCTGAGAAGAAGGTATATTCTTTTGATTAAGGGTGAAATGTTCTATAGATATCTATTAAATTCATTTGGTCCAAAACTTCTGTTAGTTTCAGTGTCTGTTTCATTTGTGTTTACCTGGTCTGTCCATTGGGGAGAGATCCACAATTATTGTGTGAGGTGCAATGTGTGCTTTAAGCTTTAGTAAATTTTCTTTTACAAATGAGGGTACCCTTGTATTTGGAGCATAGATGTTCAGAATTGAGAGCTCTTCTTGGTAGATTTTTCCTTTGATGAGTATAAAGTGTCATTCCGTGTCTTTTTTTGATGACTTCTGTTTGAATGTCTATTTTATTGGATAGGAGAATGGCTACTCCAGCTTGTTTCCTGAGACCATTTTCTTGGAAAATTGTTTTCCAGCCTTTAATCTGAGGTAGTGTTTGTCTATGACACTGGGATGAGTTTCATATATGCATCAAAATGTTGGTTCTCGTTTATGTATCCAGTCTCTTAGTCTACATCTTTTTGTTGGGGAATTGAGTCCATTGATGTTAAGAGATATTAAGAAATAGTGATTGTTGCTTCCTGCTATTTTTGATGTAATTTTTATGTTTGTGTGATTATCTTCTTTTGGGATTGTTGAAAGAAGATTAATTTCTTGCTTTTTCTAGTGTGTACTCTCCCTCCTTTTGTTGGCGTTTTCCATTCATTATCCTTTGAAGGGCTGGATTCATGGAAAGATACTGTGTAAATTCATTTTTGTCATGTAATACCTCCATATATTTCTCCATCTATGGTAATTGAGAGATTTGCTGGATAAAGCAGTCTGGGTTGGCATTTGTGTTCCCTTAGGGTCTGTATGACATCTGCCCAGGCTTTTCTGACTTTCATAGTCTCTGGTGAGAAGTCTGGTGTAATTCTGATAGGTCTACCTTTATATGTTACTTGAGCTTTTCCCCTTACTGCTTTTAATATTCTTTCTTTGTTTAGTACATTTGGCATTTTAATTATTATGTGCCGGGAGGAATTTCTTTTCTGGTCAAATCTATTTGGAGTTCTGTAGGCTTCTTTTATGTTCATGGACATCTCTTTCTTTAGGTTAGGGAAGTTTTCTTCTATAATTTTGTTTGAAGACATTTACTGGCCCTTTAAGTTAGAAATCTTTACTCTCTTCTATACCTATAATCCTTAGGTTTGGTCTTCTCATTTTGTACTGGATTTCCTAGATGTTTTGGGTTAGGAGCTTTTTGCATTTTGCATTTTCTTTGATTCTTGTGTCAATGCTTTCTATGGTATCTTCTGCATCTGAGATTCTCTCTTCTATCTCTTGTATTCTGTTGTTGATGCTTGAATCCATGACTCCTGACTTCTTTCCTAGGTTTTCTATGTCCAGAGTTGCTTCCCTTTGTAATTTCTTTATTGTTCCTACCTCCATTTTTAGATCCTGGATGGTTTTGTTCAACTCCTTCATCTGTTTTGTTGTGTTTTCCTGTAGTTTTTTAAGGGCTTCTCCCTGTTTACTTGTGTTCTCCTGTATTTCTTTAAGGGAATTATTTATGTCCTTCTTGAAGCTTTCTATCAGCATCATGAACTGTGATTTTAAATTCAAATCTTGCTTTTCTGATGTGTTGGGGTATCCAGGACTTGCTGTTGTGGGAGAATTGGCTTCGGATGGTGCCATATTGCCTTGATTTCCATTAGTAACGTTCCTACGTTTGCCTTTTGCCATCTGGTTATCTCTGGTGTTAGTTGGTCCTGCTGTCACTGACTGGTGCTTGTCTGTCCTGTGTGCCTGCAAGCCTATCTCAGCACCTCTGGGTGATCAACTTTCCCCTGGCACAGAGTGATGTGGGGCTGCCCAGCTCCTGGATGCAGGTGGGGCCCTGGCAGACCAAGCCTCAAGTGATCTTACACTCTGTGTTCTCTGTGTTCCTGGCTGTAATGACCCTCTCAGTAACAGGAGTGAAGATGGTGTCCTCACCTCTGAAATGGTGGTTATAGGACTTCCTGCAGAGCAGATGACCCCTAGTAGACTAGGTGCACAGAACACTGTGGCAGTGCTGCAGAGCTCCTGGGTGCAGGTGGAGCCCTGGTGGGCCATGTCCCAAGTGATCTTACACTCTGGTGTTCCCTGCATACCTGACTGCACCTGGCTGCTCCATCCCAGAAGCAAAGATTTGTTTTTAATGGAATGAATGGAAGTGATCCTTGGAGTGAATGGAAGAAATCACTCCAAGGATCAGAACTTTGTATGAAAAGAATGAGCTGCTTTGCAGATGCAGATGCAGGTCTCTACAGTGTTCTCTCCAAGGACACCACATTCTTCTTCGGCAGAGATAAAGTGAATCTAGAACTCCCCTCATTCTTCTGTCTTTCTTTCTCCCTTTCTGTCTCTCCCTCTTCCCCTCTCTCTCCCTCTCTCTGGTATGGTATGACATGGAATTTAAACAAACATTTGCTCAGTATTATGCTCCTGTGCTCACTACTACCATTCGTTCCCCAATTTCATCTCTACCCCTGTATTACAAGTACATATATGATCTCATAGGCTCTCTTCAGGCTGGGAGAACATGTGACCACTATGTGGATGCTGTCTTGGATGCTAATGCTGTTGCTGTAACTGCAGTATGTACTTGACAATGGAAGTAGTAGTTTAAAGATGAAATACCTGTCCATTCTCAGGGCTGCCTTGCTTTCCTTCTGACCTCCTTTGCTTAGGGAACAGTGATCCTTCTTTCTGGAACAGAAGTGAAAACTGGCTTTTCTTCTCATTTGAACAAGAATTTACTTTTATGATGTACCTGCATTCAAAACAGGTAGCTTAGAATGTTTGCTCTTTCATTGTTTTCAGTTGTTTTTAAACAGAGTCTTGAAATGTGGCCAAAGCTGGTCTAAAATTCATAATTTTCCTGAGTCAGCCTCCTGAGTGCTAAGAGTACAAATCTATGCTGCCATGCTTTGCTGATATTTTTCTTGCTGGAAACTTTCAAAGTGTATATTGATTGAGTTTGTTTTCTAGACAGCCCTATGGGACACAGTCTATAGCACACATCTTCAAGTCTCTCATCCCCTTTTCCGGCCCTTGATTTGAAATTAAACTTTGTAAAGTTAATTCCTCTTACCTGCGAAGCTGAGTATATGTGGTAGGAGTCAGGTGACCAAGTCTGGAGTGAGTGATCTCAGCCAAGACACATGACAAATGGAAAATAATGTAATTATACTATAAAAATATAAAATAAATATTCTTAAAGCTCCTTCCATAGAAGCATGAGGAATGATATTAGTCAAGGTTCTCTATAGGTACAGAATCAATAGCATGAATATATTTACATATTAAAAGAAGTCATTAAAAAGTTTATATTGAAATAGTAACAACAGCTGTCTCACATCAGAGTCTGAGAACCTGACAGTTTCTCCGCCCACTAGGCTGAGTCCCTCATTCCTCAATGTAAATAAACAGTGGCTGTTTCAGGAGATGCTGGCAGATCAGGCCACATGGCTGTGTGCCTCCACAGTCTCAACCTGGCCCCAGACTCTGAACGGCTCCTGAAGAGCTTTGGTCCCAGTCCAGTGGTGGAAACTCTAGATCTAATGTCAGTGAAAGAACTTGCAGTCATAGCAACAAGTAAGTCAACTTAGCAGCCAAAGAGAAGGTCAAATGACAAAACAGCAAACAATCATCCTTCTACCGCGGGCTCCTTTGTGTGGGCTGCTACCAGCCAGTGCTGCCCACATGCCGGTAAGAAAATCAGGACAGCTCTTCAGTTGAGCTTCCTGCTCAAGTGATTCTAGTTTGTAGCAGACTGACACTAAAGCAACCACCACAGGACCTGACTTCAGATCCCTAGAACTCACTAAAAAGAGCCACACATGGTGGTGCATAGAGGAATAGACAGAAAGATACTAGGGACTCATCTGCCAGTCAGTGTAGCCAATCAGTGAACTCCATTGTAGCAGGAATTATTAAAAAATGACCCAACACGTTCCCGCACCTGCCCTAACTGCAAGACAAACAACCAGCCTGCTCAGCACGATTCTTGCCGCACCCGCAGTGCATATCTCAGGTCTATGGCCGCAGTGGCAGCAGCAGCAGCGGTGGTGATCTAACTCTTTAGTGGGGTCAAACCATGCTCTAAGAATCTGATCACTGCCTCAGACTCTCTAGAGTGATCTTCATCCCAGGCCTATTTCTTGCCTCACCTGATACTCACAAGGTCTCAACAGGGTCTTGCGCAGTGTGGTCCTCACTGTCCCCGTTGAGCTAATCTTTTCTAGCTAGTTTTCGCAGCATCCCAGCTGTGTTCTCCCTCCATCATTCGACACACATTCCACACAAACCACACTACCCACAGGCCTCCAGTTCCTTTGGCTCCCCAAACGTGATGCCCCAAATTACTCGGTAGAACAGACTCTCAACAATTAATTTGCCAATTAGATTTTTCAATATTTAAAACACAAATTCAAAATGCCAAAATAGTAATAACAGAGCCAATCAATTATAGTAAAAGTTTTCTTGTTGTTGTCCTTTTTTTTTATTCGATATATTCTTTATTTACATTTCAAGTGACTTTCCCTTTCCTGGAGACCCCCTCTCTGAAAGTCCCATAAGCCCTCTTCGCTCCCCTGTTCCCCAATCCACCCCTTCCCACTTCTCTGTCCTAGTATTCCCCGATACTGCTGCACTGAGCTTTTCCAAGACCGGGGGCCATTCTTTCCTTCTTCTTGGGCATCATTTGATATGTGCATTGTGTCTTTGGTATTCTAAGCTTCTAGGTTAATATCCATTTATCAGTGAGTGCATACCATGAGTGTTCTTTTGAGACTGGGTTACCTCACTCAGGATGATGTTCTCCAGTTCCATCCATTTGTCTAAGAATTTCATGAATTCATTGTTTCTAATGGCTGAATAGTACTCCATTGTGTAAATATACCACATTTTCTGTATCCATTCCTCCATTGAGGGGCATCTGGGTTCTTTCCAGCTTCTGGCTATTATAAATAGGGCTGCTATGAACATAGTGGAGCATGTATCCTTATTACATGCTAGGGAATCCTCTGGGTATAAGCCCAGGAGTGGTATAGTGGGGTCCTCTGGAAGTATCATTCCCAGTTTTCTAAGGAACCGCCAGACTGACTTCCAGAGTGGTAGTACCAGCTTGCAACCCCACCAGCAGTGGAGGAGTGTTCCTCTTTCTCCACATCCTTGCCAGCACTTGTTTTCTCCTGACTTTTGATCTTAGCCATTCTGACTGGTGTGAGGTGAAATCTCAGGGTAGTTTTGATTTGCATTTCCCTGATGACTAAGGATGTTGAACATTTCTTTGGGTGCTTCTCAGCCATTTGATATTCCTCAGGTGAAAATTCTTTGTTTAGCTCTGTATTCCATTTTTTAATGGAGATATTTGGCTCTCTGGAGTCTACTTTCTTGAGTTCTTTGTTTATCTTGGATATAAGCCCTCTGTCGGATGTAGTGTTGGTAAAGATCTCTTCCCAATTTGTTGGTTGCCATTTTGTCCTTTTGACAATGTCCTTTGCCTTACAGAAACTTTGTAGTTTAATGAGGTCCCATTTGTCAATTCTTGATCTTAGACCATAAGCTATTGGTGTTCTATTGAGGAAATTTTCCCCTGTGCCCATGTCCTCAAGGGTCTTCCCCAGTTTCTTTTCTATTAGTTTCAATGTGTCTGGTTTTATGTGGAGGAAGTCAAACCATCACTATTTGCAGATCATATGATAGTATGCTTAACTGACCCAAAAAACTCCACCAGAGAACTCCTACAGCTGATAAACAACTTCAACAAAGTGGCTGGTTATAAAATTAACTCAAGCAAATCAATAACCTTCCTATACTCAAAGGATAAATGGGCTGAGAAAGAAATTAGGGAAATGGCATCCTTCACAATAGCCACAAACAATATAAAGTATCTTGGTGTGACTCTAACCAAACAAGTGAAAGATCTGTATGACAGGAACTTCAAGTCTTTGAAGAAAGAAATAAAAGAAGACCTCAGAAGATGGAAAAATCTTCCTTGCTCTTGGATTGGCAGGATTAATATAGTAAAAATGGCCATCTTGCCAAAAGCAATTTACAGATTCAATGCAATCCCCATCAAAATCCCAACTCAATTCTTCATAGACTTAGAAAGAGCAATTCTTAAATTCATCTGGAATAACAAAAAACCCAGGAGAGCTAAAACTATTCTCAACTGTAAAAGAACTTCTGGGGGATTCAGTATCCCTGATCTCAAGCAGTACTGCAGAGCAATTGTGTTAAAAACTGCATGGTATTGGTACAGTGACAGGCAAGTAGATCAATGGAATAGAATTGAAGATCCAGAAGTGAACCCACAGAATTATGGTCACTTGATCTTTGATAAAGGAGCTACAGCCAGCCAGTGGAAAAAAGATAGCCTCTTGAACAAATGTTGCTGGTTCAACTGGAGGTCTGCATGCAAAAGAATGCAAATTTATCCATTCTTATCTCTTTGTACTAAGCTCAAGTCCAAGTGGATATAGTAAAAGTTTTATCCCAATTTTCTAACCCTTGGATAGAGTCTCTCTCTCACACACACATAGACACACGCGCATGTCACCTGTACCTGCACATACATACATACAAACATCCCTCCAGAAATATACACATATAAATACATATGAACACACACACATGTGCATACATATGAACATACATATATATACATATATATATGGAGAGACAGAAAGAGAGAGAGAGAGAGAGAGAGAGAGAGAGAGAGTTAGAAAATAACACCTGCTGCCATAGCTTCTTCCCCGCTCCAGAGCCTCCCTCTATCCCTCCTCATGCCCATGCATCTGCCTCTGACATCCCAACCCTTAGCTCCACCTCCCCTTTCCTCTCCAATCACAGGCCTCTCACTGCCTCAATGTCATTAGATAAGAAATATCTTGCAACACTCCATGTTCAGTGAAAATCCCATCAAAAAAGATAAGGTATAAAGTCTCTCTCTCTCACACACACACACACAGACACAGACATATGAATACACCGACATGTGCATATATATGAACATCCATATATATATATATATATATATATATATATATATATATAGAGAGAGAGAGAGAGAGAGAGAGAGAGAGAGAAAGCATTTAAATTCCAGCGATGACTTTGTGATCAATTTTCCCCGTCCCTTCTAGCAGAATCCATGGCACTTGTTACTCTTATGGTGTCTCCTAGGAAACTCAAAGGCAGCTTGTAATCTACCTATGCCAGCTGGCTAAGGATATAATAGTGCCTGTTTTCACCCTATGCCTGGCTCTGTACTGGCTAAGGATATAATTTGGTGCCTATTTTCATCTTTTCATTTAATATTTGAACTCAGACTTTCTCTATTAAGATTAACATATTCTTTAATATCAAAATTGTAATTCTTATAAAATCATATTAAGATGTACACTGATTATGTATGGTTCACACGTAGCCTTATAATTTCTCTACAAGGACACCCTGGTTGCACAAAAATCTCAATATGAACTTGTGAGTGACATGAAACCAGCCAACTCCAGAAAGTGTATTTATATAAAGGAGTCAATGTGGTTATTTTGCTATTCTTATGTCAACTTCACATTATCTAGCCAAGTAGATTCAAGTTAAAAGATGAAAGCAATAACAAGTTCTATGGGACAGACGTAACAACAAAGGTGAGTTCCAGGCCAGTCTTGAGAATATTATATGGGCAGATGAGTCCATTGGTAAGTGTGCTTGTGCTAGGGGACCCACGTTCAAATTCCCACTACCACATAAAACCTCACTTTGGTTGTTTGTGCTATAACCCCAGGAATGGGGCACATAGACAGATTTTGAGAGCTCACTGGCTGGCTAGTCTAGCAAATGACAACAGTGCCTGGTTCACCGGGTGAACCTATTTCAAAAGTAACTAGATGAATAGCAATACAGCATAATCAAGGTGTCCAGCTGTGACTTCCACATGTACACAGTGCTGCCTGTATATGCCATATGCCACATACTTACATACATGCAACACACTCCACACACACACACACACACACACACACACACACACACGAATTAATAAGGTCTAAACCACACAACATTTACCACTCCTTTTATCAGGATCTAGAGCTGATTTCAAAACACCTTGACTTTGGCCTGGGAGCCTGATTTCAGCAATAGAAGTTAGAGAGAGTGATCTTTTCAAGGTTTGTTGTGTAGGTTTCAGAAAGTGTTATGGTGATGATCTTCAGCCTTGAATTACTGTTTTGAAAGTACCACATAAGGAAACAGATCTGATCTGCTGAAGTAGAGTTGGGTCTACACAATATATGTAGCACAGGTCAGAAACCAGGCTGCTACTTCTCAAGAAGGAATCACAGCAGAGGTGAACTAGAACTCAGTTCTCCTGACCATTAATCTCACAGCTTTAGAGTACATGCTTAGAACAGCACCCTCCCTCCACAGGAGAAGACAGATGTGTGATCAGAACTGGTACAAGCAGAACACCAGAAAAAATATCAATACAGAGACCTCTAGTCCCAACAATTGCTGATGTTTATAAACAATTATATACCAATTGCTGGATGTTTATAAACAAGTTAAATGATCATTGGCTTCAACACTTCACCTGCAGAACAAGCAGGTGGTAGAGAAAATCCACACATCCCCTTTAGGTTCTGGGAGTCCTCAATGGTATGACTCAAAAGCACACCTTCCTTGTTCTTCACTGTGGAGTGTGGGGACTTTACTGTGACCAATTGGTAGCTGTGAGAGGAGGCAAGGGATCAGTCATTCTGTCAGTGTCCCTTCTTGTAAGGTATAGCATTGCCACCCATGGATTGTCCCTCTGTGAGCCTCTTGCAGGTTGTTCCACTGTGATCTCCCCTTAATGGTTTAGTTGGGTTTGAATGCAAAATAATCAGTCTGGACAATAGGCCACCAAAAAGGGACTCATCAGTAGGTAACCATCAGTGATGCAAGATATCAAGTCCTCTCATGTGGGAAGTCAGCTTCTAAGTTAGCCTCTGTTCTCATAGGTCTTAACAATGGTATGCCACTTCCTCGTGTTTTTGGCTTAGCTAATGCCATGCATGAGTGCCCATGATGGCAAAGGATGAGAGAGAAAATGCAATTCTGGGAGATGCAATTCTGTTTACAGCTTCATTCCCTCCAAACTCAGTGTGCTGTAGCTCTCTTCTATACATGAACAGCTTTGCCCTTTCATCATGGTAAATACAAATCCAATATTATTAGCACACATGCAACATTATAGAGCTGTAGTCTAGGTCAAATCACAAAATAGGCCCTTTTATCTTAAATTGAGTTATTCACACCCAACTACAGATGCAGTATAACCCATGCTCAACCTCACATCTCCAGCAATGGAAGAAAGAAATGCTTTCTATGTGAATAAATAGATCTTCATTCTTCTAAAACACTTATTTTCTCGATTTTCTTGGCCCTTGAGCAAGTCCTCAAATCACAGCACTGCTTTCATCCCCACACCAGGAATCTCCGGCTTAGTCAGAGTTCTCCTGACATTAGGAGACAATCCAACACAATACAAATTAGCCTACAAGGAGGTCAAAGTTTGAGTTGTGTGTCTGCAAAGTCAGAGTAGCTCAAGTGAATGGCTAAATATTGGAGAGATTTTAGCTTGTAGATTCAATGCTAAAACTCATTTGCTCCTAGAAGCCACTATCATGTTCTAATCTAGTCTTTCTCTGTCTCTCTGTCTGTGTCTATGTCTCTCAGCCTCCTCCTACTCCCTCTTTCTTTTCTTTCTGCTTCTTTCTCCCAAATAAGAAACAAGAGGACCACACAAGACCCATGCTGGAAATTCCAGCCTTGTCTGACTCCTTTGAGCCACCACTGAATATTCTCTCTCTCTCTCTCTCTCTCTCTCTCTCTCTCTATATATATATATATATATATATATATATATGTCACTCAAGTGTTTAAAGCCTAAAGTCACTTGTAAATAGCATAAATATGGTAAATTTTAACCAACCATGGTGAACAAGGATAAGATTTTTACAAAGTAACTTAGGTTTAGATGAAGTTATTCCCATGATGGAATCCTAGGGGCTTTATGAGAAGCGGGATAGATACCAAATACCCACAGAAACATGTGCACTCCCACCATGGCACAATGCATGATGGTCACTGTGATGTGTTATTTGCATTTCTAGCCTCAAAATTTGAAATAAATAAAGCATTTTTCTTTATAAAGTAACCCAGCTTATGTATATTATTACAATTACAAAAATAAACTAATATACCTTCCAATATTATTTCTTGGCATTTCCAATTCATGTTTTTTCCATCAGCAATACAGACTTACACCATTCTACTGGACCACCTAACATATGGTCACGCCTCTAGATAAGTGAAAGTACTACCTCACTTTGTTCACCTCATCTCAGGTCACTGAGCTATTTCATAGTATTTCATCAAGTTTCCACTTATTTCTTCTTCTGGGGACACTCATTCATACACATTCCAATTTAAACGAGTTATCATTGATTCTTGTAGACCAGAATATTAACTTTCTTGTAGGACCACATTATGTTGTTATAAATTGGGGAGGTGCGCCTTTTTTTTTTCTTTTCTGCTATCCTGTGAGTACATTGCTGGTGGGAGAATGTTTGGAGTCTACTTTGAATACTTAATTAATACATGTTTAATCAATGTGACAATGAGTACTAAGAAAAACATATACCAAAAGCATACAGACCCATGGCCATCTCTAACTTCACAGCAGACAGAACTCATTCAGCTTAACTCTTAGTTTTGTAAAAAAGAAAAAAATGGAAGAGGAAGAAGAGAAGGAGGAGAAGGAGGAGAAACAGAAAAAGAAAAAAAGAAAAAGAAAAAGAAAAAGAAAAAACCTGTAAGATGGCTCAGTATGTAAAAGTGTTGGCTACCAAACATGACAACCTAAGCTCAATCTCTGAGAAACACATAATGGAAGGAGAGAACAGAGTATCTGAAAGTGAAACTTGTATATATACACACAGAGAGACACACAAATATAAAAATAAAAATATTAGGCTACATAAAACAAGACTGAAACAATGACAATATTATTAAAGATAGTAATGTGGAAGGAGTAAATACCATGTGGTCCTACATAAAGACCAAGGACTACATGCAAGTAATGACTGCTGGGCAAGTAAGGATTATATTCTCCCAGGGTGAGCCTCTTTAATGATTACATAATACAAAGTAGTCAGCCCTGAGACTATGTGTACAGAGACAATAGGAATGGACTCAGCAGTCTATATTTTTATACATATGTGTGTGTGTATATATAATGTGTAATATATATCATATTATATATGTAATAATAATAACCAACAAAAGAGGATATCAATTTGAGAGTATGGGTACACAGAAGAGGCTAAATGGAGAGAGTCTGGAGGGAGGAAAGGGAAAGGGGAAAGTGATACTTTATTTTAATTTAAAAATATTAAAAATAAATAAAAATATTTATTTTAATTTAAAAATATTCTAAATAAAATACAAATACCACCTCCCCCAGGCACACCACAACATGATTGACTGGAGTCTGCTTGCAGGGTGTATTTGAAATGTTATTTTCAAAGCTTTAGATACAAGGTCAAGCTGATTTGGGGTTTATGCTAACTTCGTTACCATCTTGAAAATCTATTCCACTTGCCAATGTCTGTCATTCTGGGATACTTTGATCTACAGATGAAGATCTTTTGTGTCATTGATTATCCTCAAGTAATAAATAGATACACATAGAAGCTTTCTGATAGATACTGTAGACAACGTGCTTTTTAGTTGTGGCCCTCTCCCTCATGTAGAGTTAAAATGTTCTTTCCTACTAATCACTAATTTAATAAGTAAACATTGTGTGTTATATTTTTTTTACCCAGGAACGTGATTCACTCACACCTACATGCTCATTTTATATAGGCTCTGCAGATTTATACCGGCAAATATATGTAACCATAAAGAAAATTATTGGATGTAGTGGCTGCTGAGAACAGGATAGTCACTTCTGGTTGGGGTTTTTTTGTTTGTTTGTTTGTTTGTTTTTTAATATTTTTATTGAATATTTTCTTTATTTACATTTTACATTTCAAATGTTATCCCCTTTCCCAGTTTCCCAGGTTCCCCCCACTCCTGGAAACCCTCTCTCCCATTCCCCCCCTGCTTTGATGAGGGTGTTCCTCTACCCACCCATCCACTCTCACCTCCCCACCCTCGATTCCCCTACACTGGGACATCTATGAAGCCTTCACAGGAACAAGGACTTCTCTCATTGACACCTGACAAGGCCATCCTCTACTACATATGCAGCAGGAGCTCTGTATACTCCTTGGTTGGTGGTTTAGTCCCTGGGAGCTCTGAGAGGTCTGGTTGGTTAATATTGTTCTTCCTGTGGGGTTGCAAACCCCTTCAGCTCCTTCAGTCCTTTCTCTAACTCCTCCATTGGAGACCCCGCACTTAGTCGAATGGTTGGCTGGGAGCATCCACCACTTCAGGTTTAAAGTGCATGACTAGGATGGAGGAAGACAGTCAGACACACAGTAAAGCCATCCATAGAGGCCAAGCACAAAGCTCAGAAGGCAGCCAAGTGATCGTTACACAAGCATGGAAACATGAGTTCACACTCAGAACTGAACAGGGTTTTATGGCTTTGTAGCTTTGTGGCATGAGCCCTGGCCCTGGGAGAGGAGAAGCAGTCCAGCTGAAGCAGGTAGCTCTCGATTCAGTGAGCTGCACCATCTCACAACAAAGTGGAGAGCAACAGAGGCAGAGGTCCATTAATCCTTTAGCCTCTACATGTCTATGTACAGATTAGCAGACCCCTATATACATGTGTACATACATGCATAAACCAAAACACACACACACACACACACACACACACACACACACTTCAAAAAGCAATTGATATGAGAGAGAGAGAGAGAGAGAGAGAGAGAGAGAGAGAGAGAGAAGTAGTGGAAATGATTAAATGATAGGTAGATTAAAGAGCAAAGGGTCAGTGTTCATCAGAAGGACAGTTGTTTAAAAGATGGAACAGTTACTCCAGAGCCTGCATATCAGAATTGCTTCATCTCACATGTTCATGCTTATGAAAATGTCTTGTATATAGAACTTAGACCCAAAGATTCTCAAAGTGAAACCTACGGCTAGAGAAATAGGGTGTGACCCAGATAACTCCCAGTTTCCAGGAAGGACAAGTAGAAATAAATATTCAAAATAAAACTATCTTGTTAGATAAAAGAAGGTAAAGAAACAGAATGTAGAGATCTCATGATTCAAATCTGCAGCCATTGCCAAGGGAACATACAATGTTCTTGAAATTTTTGAATAATTACTGGGCTAAAGAATTGCTCCCCAGCTGGCAACATCATTCAATTTAAATTTCATCAATAATTATAAACAACAACCAATAAATACCACTCATCTGAAGAAATCCAACAGTGTCGAAGAGCATTCAAAAGACAATAAGCATATTAATGTGTAAAGAACAGTTAACAAATTAAACCCAAAGAAATTTATTGTACAGTCACACCAGCAGGAAAGAACAGGCTGCTGGAAAAAAAGAAATAACGCTCAAAAACTAAATCTAGGGTGGTGCTTTTAATTGTCAACCAGACACATTCTAAAACATCTCCCCCTCTACAAGGACACCCACTTACTGAGAGATTATGTAGATCAGAATGGCCTGTGGGCATGCCTGGGAGATTGTCTTGATATGGATGACATGAGAAGACCTTCCAAGGACAGCACCATCCCCCAGGCTTGGGCCCTGAGCTGTATAAGGGTAGTCAGTGGACTGAGCACAAGGACCATTCTCTCTCTGCTCTTGACTGTGGATGGGACTCACTGTCTTCAGCTCCTCCCTCACGTTCTTCTTGGTGATAAAGTGAAATCTGGAATTGTAAGCCAAATCAGTCCTATCTTTCTTAGAGTTGCTTTGGCCAGAGTATTTATCATAGCAAGGGAAATGAAACTAGGGCAACAAAGATTGCCAAACTAAGAACTACAAGATGGATGCTCTGTATGGATAACAGCAAATATGAAAAATCTTGACTGGAATACTTAGTTGAAAAATTCTTTCATAACTGGCTAATTAAAAAAAAGAACAGGTCAAATATAATAGGGTCTTGCCAAGGAATAGAATGCATGTGCTTGGTAAATTCAGTATTTACTCAGTAAGTCTTCCAAAGAATGAGAGAAATTATCAAACATGAATGGAGTATTTTAGAATTTATTTTAGTTTTAATTATGTGTCTGTTTATGACTATGTGTATGTGAGTGCATATATGTCCAGAGTTCAAAGACACTGGATCCTTTGGAACTGCAGCTACAGGTGCTTCTGGGCTCCCATACATGAATAGTAGAAACCAGATTCAGAGTCTCTGGAAAGGCCATACATATTCTTATCTGCTGAGCCATCTTGCCAGCCTCCCAAAAGGAATTTTAGACTTCTCATGTAGTCAGTGGTGGTATTTCATTTATTTATTATTGTGTGTACGCGTGCATAATAGGCCATGTACCTTGGCACTTGAGTGGCGGTCAGAGAACAAGTTTGTAGAGTCAGCTGTCTTTTGACATTTCTTTATCATTATTATTATTAATCATTCTATTCATTTACATCTCAAATGATATCTCACTTCCCAGCCCTTCCCCAACCCCATCTGCTCTCCTCCTACCCCTTTGCCTGGATGAGGGTGCTCCCCCACCCACCCACACTTTCCTACCCCATCGACCCAGTATCCCTCTACAGTGGAACATCAAACCTCCCTGGAACCAAGGGCCTCCCCTCCTATTGCTGTCCTCTGATACACATGTATCTGGAGCTATGGATCCCTCCAGGTACACTTCATGGTTGGTGGTCTAGCCAGCCTGTGTTGTTCATCCAATAGGGTTGCAATTCCCCTCTGCTCCTCCACTCCTTCTGCCAGCTCCCACACCAGGTTCCCAGAGCTCAGTCTGATGGTTGGCTCCAAGCATCCACATCTGCATTGGTCAGTTGCTGGCCAGAACTCCCAAAGAACCGCCACACAGGGTTCCTGTCAGCAAGAGCCTTTGATCACAGCAACAGTGTTGGGTATTGTGTCTTCAGACATGATGGATTCCCAGGTGGGTCAGTCCCTGTTGGTCCTTCCTTCAGTCTCTGTTGCATTTTTTTTTTTGTCCCTGTTCTTACTTTGGACAAGAACATTTCTGGGTTAAAAACTTTGAGATGAGTAAGTGGCCCACCCGTTGACCAGGGACCATGCATAGGACCTACTGGAGGTGGTCTCTAAAGATTCTGTCTCCCCCTTCGCTGTGCATTTCAACTAAAGTCCTCCCCATTGGGTCCTGGGAGCCTCACATTTCCCTGGAGGCTGGGACCCTCCAGTAGCTATCCCCAGTTCCTCATTCCTCCTGCTACATAATTTTGTTTGATTTCCTGACACGCTGTAGCTCTCTCATATCTCCTCCAGTTCCTGATACTGCCCCCTTATTTCCTCCCCCTCCTCTCTCCCTCCCAGGTCCCTGTCACCTTCTTCCTCCCATGATCATCCTGTTCCCTCAGTGCAGAACTGAAGCATCCACACTCTGGTCTTCCTTCCTCCTAAGCTCCATATGGTCTGTGGGCCATGGGCATTGTGAGCTTTTGAGCTAATATCCACTTATCAGTGAGTACATACCATGTGTGTTATTTTTGTGTCTGGGTTACCTCACTAGGGATGATATTTTCTAGTTCTACCCATTTGCCTGTAAATTTCATGAAGTCATTGTTTTTAATCACTGAATAGTACTCCATGGGGTAAATATACCACATATCTGTTCTTCTGTTGAGGGACATTTGGGCTCTTTCCAGCTTCTGGCTATTATAAATAAGGCTGCTATGAACATCGTGGGGCATGTGTGCTTATTATATGTTGGAGCATTTTTTGAGTATATGCCCAGTAGTGGTATATCTGGGTCTTCAGATAGAACTATTTCCAATTTTCTCAGGACCTGCTAGACTGATTTCCAAAGTGGTTTTACCAGCTTGCAGTCCCACCAGCAATTCCTCTTTCTCCACATCCTTTCCAGCATCACCTGTGTTTTTCACCTTGCTGTGATTGCTCTGAGTGGGAATCTCAGGGTCGATTTGATTTGCAATTCCCTGACTACTAAGGATGTAGGACATTTCTATAAGTGCTTTTCAGCCATTTCAGATTCCTTGGTTGACAATTCTCTATTGAGCTTTGTACTCTACATTTTGATAGGGTTATTTGGTTCTCTGGAGTCTAACTTCTTGACTTCTTCGTATATTTTGGATATTAGCCCTTTATCTGATGAAAGGTTGCTAGAGATATTTCCCAATCTTTGGTTGCCATTTTGTCCTATTGATAGTGTCCTCTGTCTTACAGAAGCTTTTCAATTTTATGAGATCCTATTTGTCAATTGTTGATCTTAAAGCATAACCCATTGGTGTTCTGTTCAGAAAGATTTCCCCTGTGCCCAGGTATTCAAGGATCTTCCCACTTTCTCTTCTATTAGATTCAGCATATCTGGTTTTATGTAGAGGTCCTTGATCCATTTGGACTTGAGCTTTGAACAGGAGATAAGAATGGATCAAGTAGCATTCTTCTACATGCAGACCACCAATTTTGCCTTGTTTTGATTTGTTTTTTATTTTATTTTTCTATATTCTTTGTTTACATTCTAAAAGTTTTCCCATTTCCCAGTTCTCCCCCCCCTCCATGTCCCATAAGTCCTCCTCTCTCCATCCATTCTCCTATCTTTCCCCCTCCCTTTTCTCTGTCCTAGTACTCCCCTCCAATGCTGAATCAAGCCTTTCCAGGATTAGGGTCCTCTTCTTCCTTCTTCATGGGAATCATTTGATATGCTAATTGTATCTTCAGTATTCAGAGCTTCAGGGCTAATTAATATCCACTTATCAATGATTGCATTCCATGTGTATTCTTTTGTGATTGCGTTACCTCGGTTAGGATGATATTTTCCAGTTCCATCCATTTGCCTAAAAAATTCATGAATTCATTGTTTTTAATTGCTGAATAGTACTCCATTGTGTATATATACCACATTTTCTGTATCCATTCCTCCATTGAGGGATATCTGGGTTCTTTCCAGCTTCTGGCTATTATAAATAAGGCTGCTATGAACATAGTGGAGCATGTGTCCTTATTGCATGCTGAGGAATCCTCTGGGTTTATGCCCAGGAGAGGTATAGCAGGGTCTTCTGGAAGTGTCATGCCCTGTTTTCTTAGGAATCGCCAGACTGATTTCCATAGTGGTTGTACCATCTTACAATCCCACCAGCAGTGAAGGAGTCCTCTTTCTCCACATCCTCTCCAACACCTGCTATCTCCTGAGTTTTTAACCTTAGCCATTCTGACTGGTGTGAGGTGAAATCTCAGGGTTGTTTTGATTTGCATTTCCCTAAAGGCTAATGATGTTGAGCATTTCTTAAGGTGCTTCTTGGCCATCCAAATTTCTTCAGGTGAAAATTCTTTGTTTAGGTCTGTACCCCATTTTTAATAGGGTTATTTGGTTCCCTGGGGTCTAACTTCTTGGGTCTAACTTCTTGAGGACATAGGCACAGGGGAAAAGTTCCTGAACATAACACCAATAGCTTATGCTCTAAGATCAAGAATTGACAAATGGGATCTCATAAAATTACAAAGTTTCTGTAAGGCAAAGGACACCGTCAAAAGGACAAAACGGCAACCAACAAATTGGGAAAAGATCTTCACCAACCCTACATCAGATAGAGGGCTAATATCCAATATATACAAAGAACTCAAGATGTTTTGGCTTTTTTGAGACAGGGTTTCTCTGTGTAGCCTTGGCTGTCCTGGAATTCACTCTGTAGACCAGGCTGGCCTCAGACTCAGAAATCTGCCTGCCTCTGCCTCCCAAGTGCTGGGATTAAAGGCATGTGCCACTACCGCCTGGTGCAGACCACCAATTGAACCAGCACTATTTGCTGAAAATGATGTCCTTTTTTCCACTGTATTATTTTAGCTTCTTTGCCAAAGATCAAGTGATAGTAGGTGTGTGGGTTCATTTCTGGGTCTTCAGTTCTATTCCATTGATATGCTTGCCTGTCTCTGTACCAATATCATGCAGCTTTTAACACTATTTCTTTACAGTACAGCTAGAGGTCAGGGAAGGTGATTCCCCAGAAATTCATTTATTGTTAAGAATAGTTTTCATTTTCCTGGAATGAATTTGAGAATTGCTCTTTCTAACTCTATGAAGAATTGAGTTGGAATTTTGATTGAATCTGTAGATTGCTTTCGACAAGATGGCCATTTTTACTATATTAATCCTGCCAATCCATGAACATGGGAGATCTTTCCATCTTCTGAGGTCTTCTTCAATTTCTTTCTTCAAGAATTTGAAGGTATTGTCATACATATATTTCACTTGCTTGGTTAGAGTCACACTAAGAAATTTTATATTATTTGTAATTATTTTTGAAGGGTATTGTTTCCTTAATTTCTTTCTTGACCCTTTTATCCTTTGAGTTTTATATCCAGCCACTTTGCTGAAGTTGTTTATCAGCTGTACGAGCTCTCTGGTAGAATTTTTGGGGTTGCTTATTTACTATTTTATTTTTTTTTTATTTTTTTATTTTATCATCTGAAAATAGTGATAGCTTGACTTCCTCCCTCCCAATGATCTCTGTTTGTTGTCTAATTGCTCTGGCTAGAACTTTGAATATTATATTGAATAGGTAGGGAGAGAGTGGGCAGCCTTGTTTATTCCCTGATTTTAATGAGATTGCTTTGACTTCTTCTCCATTTAGTTTGACGTTGGCTATTGGTTTGCTGTATATTGCTTTAACTATGTTTAGATGTGAACCGTAAATTCCTGATCTCTCCAATACTTCTAACATGATTGAGTATTGTATTTGTCAAAGGATTTTTCAGCATCTACTGAGATGATCATGAGTTTTTTTTTTTTCCTTTGAGTTTGTTTATATAGTGGATTACATTGATGGAATTCTATACATTAATCCATCCCTGCATTCCTGGGATGAAGCCTACTTGATCATGGTGGATGACTATTTTGATGTGTTCTTAGATTCTTGGTATATTCTTTTGTTTTAGGGTAAAATGTTCTGTAGATATCTGTTAAATCCATTTCATAATTTCTTTTAGTTTCACTGTGTCTCTGTTTAGTTTCTATTTGCATGATCTGTCCATTGGTAAGAGTGGGCTGTTGAAATCTCCTATGTTTATTGTGTGAGGTTCAATGTATGCTATGAACTTCAGTAACATTTCTTTTACAAATATGGGTGTCCTTGCATTTGGGGCTTAGATGTTCAGAATTGGTGGAATTTTTCTTTGAAGAGTATGTAGTGTCGTTCCCCATCTTTTTTGATAGTCTATTTTGTTGAATATTAGAATAGCTACTCCAGCTTGTTTCTGGAGACAATTTGCTTGGAAATTTTTTCCCAGTCTTTTACTTTGAGGTAATGTCTTTGTCACTGAAGTGTGTTTGCTGTATGCAGAAAAGTACTGGATCCTGTTTAGGTATCCAGTCTGTTAGCCTTTTTATTTGGGAACTAATTCCATTGATGTTGAGAGATATTAGGGACCAGTGATTGTTGCTTCCTGATATTTTTGTCTTTAGAGGTGGAATTGTGTTTGTGTGCTTCTCGTCTTTTGGGTTTGTTGTGCAAAGTATAATTCCTTGCTTTTTCTTGGGTATAATTCCTTCCTTGTGTTGGACTTTTCCTTCGATTATCCTCTGTAGGGCTGGATTAGTGGAAAGATATTGTTAAATTTGGTTTTGTCTTGGAATACCTTGCTTTCTCCATCTATGGTAATTCAAGTTTTGCTTGGTATAGTAGCCTAGGCTGGCATTTTTGTTCTCTTAGGATCTATATGACATCTGCTCAGGATCTTCTGACTTTTAGAATCTCTGTTGAGAAGTCTAGTGTAACTCTGATAGGTCAGTCATTATATATTACTTGACCTTTTTCCCTTACTGCTTTCAATTTTCTTTTTTTGTTTTATTCATTTGGGGTTTTAATTATTATATGACTACAGGAATTTCTTTTCTGGTCCCATCTGTTTGGTGTTCTGTAGGATTCTTGTTTGTTTATGGGCATTTCTTTCTTTAGGTTAGGGAAGTTTTCTTCTATAATTTTGTTGAAAATGTTTGCTGGCCCTTTGAGTTGGAATCTTTACTCTATTGAGTTGGGATCTATACCTATTATTCTAAGGTTTGGTCTTTTCATTGTGTCCAGGATTTCTTGAATGTTTTGAGATAGGAGTTTTTGCTTTTAGTATTTTCCTTGACTGTGGTGTCGATGTCTTCTATGATATCTTCTACTGTTGAGATTCTCTCTTCTATCTCTTGTATTCTATTGGTGATGCTTGCATCTGTGACTCCTGTTCTCTTTCCTAGGTTTTCCATCTCCAGGCCTGACTCTCTTTGTGTTTCCAGTTTTAGATCCTGGATGGTTTTGTTCAATTCCCTCACCTGTTTGATTGTGTTCTTCTGTATTTCTTTAAGGGAGTTATTTATGTTCTTCTTAAAGTCCTCCATCATCTTCATGAAATAAAAATTTAGATCTGAATTTTGCTCTATAGGTGTGTTGGGGTTTCCAGGACTTGCTGTGGTGGGAGAACTGAATTCTGATGTTGCCAAGTCAATTTGATTTCTGTTACTAATGTTCTTATGCTTGCCTCTTGTCATCTGGTTATCTCTGGTGTTATCTGGCCTCCCTGTCTCTGACTGGAGCCTGTCCTTCCTGTCAGCCTGTGATCCTGTGATCCTGGATGTGTCAGAATACCTGGGAAGTAGAGCTGCAACTATGGTTTGGGCTGTGTGGGTTCGGATTCAGAGCTAAAACTCTGCTCCCAGCACAGGTGGAAGCCAGAAGGTCCTCTTTTGACATTTCTATGGTTTCTCAGAATCAAGCTCAGATCATCAAACCTTCATGGCAAGTGTCTTTTACCTGTTGAGCCGTCTCACCCCACTGACCAAGATTTCATTTGTTAAGTATAGTTTTAGTCAACACATATGTATTTGGCACTATTTAAAATGCAACCACAAAACCATTATATAATATGAGCATATACGAATGACTTCATCAGAATTCCATGTATTATATAGGAAGGTATTGAACTGTACTGATTTGGTCCAGGGTAGTATAATATATAAGCTAATGTATGTCTTAAATAGTGGAAGACAGGCAGCTGAAGACTATGATCCCTGAAAGAGGGGACCTTCTTGAGTGGCCCCATGATTGTCCAGCTCCCTGCTTAAAGAATATGCCCCCCAGCATATTCAGAGAACAGAAGACCTAGTAGAGCACAGTAACCCTAACTAAGACAATGATTCATGATCTTCTGGGCTCCTTCAAGGGGCTAAGGCCACTTCTCTGGCTCGGCTCTCTGGAGTACACATGCCTTCTTTTCTAGGCTCCAGCTGACTTCACTCCATGTGCCTGCTGTTCTTGGTGGTCATCCCATGGTACTGGCATCTCCAATGCGCTGGAGTCGTCTGTCATAACTGAGTTATACTTTCACCAGTAGCCTCTCCTGGGCTCTCTTTGCTGACTCCAACTGTGCTGTCTCACACACACAGTACTGGAAAAAGAAATAAGAACAATAAATCCTGAAAATAAAGGCAGCACGTGTACACACACATGCACACACTCACATATACACACACAGAGAGAGACAGAGACAGAGACAGAGAGACAGAGAGAGGAGGGGGCTCAGGGACTTTTAACTGGACTAATGGAAACAAAACAGAATGTAAAAAGATGATCAGAAATCTAAACACAACAAAAATAATCTTCAAAATAGGATATGATATAGGCATTTTGGATAAACACAAGCTGGGAGAATACATTAAGAACAGGTCTGCACATAAAAAGGTTACCCTTCAAGTCAAAAGGAAATGAAACAGATAAAAGTCTAGTTAAAAACAAAGAAACAAAAAACCATGAGTGCCAGAAACAGTAAAAAAAGAAAGAAAAAGAAAATACAATGTGATGGTTTCTTTTTCTCATAATCATCATAAAACAACACTGACTAAACAAAAACGGCCTTGTGAATTGGGATTTAAAGCAGACATAGAAATAAAATTATACAGGCCAGTATATAAAGCAAAGGGAGTCTTATAATGAAACCACACTCCCTAAGGTAATATTCATGGAATATGAAATATAGCCGCTGAAGCAAACATTAGGAGAAGGTATGTGGGAAGTGATCCAGGGACAAATGTAATAGGGTGTAGGGTGAGTTACAGACAGAAGTTATCCAGTGTGAAGAATGAAAGAGTATAATCTCACAGTATGTACATTTATAGAATTTAAGAAGGTATAGTCATAGACCTAGGGCAACCACTGGAAACCAAGGCTGTCTCAGTTTCTATCCCATTGTTGTGATAAAATACTCTGACCCAAGCAACTTAAGGGAGAAAGGGTTTGTTTCAGCTTACAGTTCAAGACGCATCTACCATGGTAGAGAAGTTACAGCTGAAGGAGCTAAAAGCCGGTGATTACATCCCATCCATAGTCAGGATGGGGTGAGTACCTGCCGGCACTCAGCTCTTTCTCCATTGACATAGTCCAGATTCATCTGCATAGGGAAGGGACAACCCCCAAAGTGGGCAGGCCTTTCCTCCTTAAACAATGTAAACAAGGTAATTCTCCACAGGCATGCCCAGAGGCCTTCTCCTAAGTGAATCTAGATCCTGCCAAGTTGACAATTTCATTACCATATAAGAATTGTTTAAGAATGTAGTACAAAGTGTCATATAGATAACCCACTACATGCTGTCTTAAAGAAACACATTTTAGAACATAAATGTGTGGCATGAGGTTATAGCTCATGGGTAGAGTACTTGCTTCCCATGCTTTGACCCTGGAGTCAAACCCCAATCCCTAAATAAATATGTACGCATTCTGTCTTACTTAGGGTTTTACTGCTGTAATGGACACTATGACCAAGGCAACACTTATAAGGGCAATATTTATTTGGGTCATGCTTACAGGTTCAGTGGTTCAGTCTATTATCCTCAAGGTGGAACCATGGTGGTGTACAGACAGGCATGCTGCAGGAGGAACTGAGAGTTCTACCTCTTCATATGATGGTCACTAGGAGAAAACTGGCTTCCAGGCAGCTAGAATGAGGGTCTTAAAGTCCATGCACACAATGACATACTTCCTCTAACAAGGCCACACATACTCCAACAAGGCCACACCTTCAAATAGTGCCACTGCCTGGGAAAAGCATATTCAAACTACCACACATGCATGCATACATGCATACATACATACATACATACATACATATATACATACACACACACATACATATGTATACGACACTGACATTAAAACAATGAAGAATGTTTGTTATGCAAACTGATCATAGAAAAGAATGAAACCATTAAAAGAGTATTTATTGGCCAGCACTATAGTAAAGCATTTGCCTCACATGTGCAAAGGGTTCATTTCCCAACAGAGCAATAAGAAAGGCATTACCAACACCAAATTTTAGGATAAGGATTTTTAAAAAAAAGAAAAAGAAATATAACAAAAGTAAAATTTGCCACCAATATGCCAGATTATTAAAATTCATGAAGCCTAAAGTGACAGAAATAAAGAAATAATTAATTCTTAAATGACATTGGCAGGTGTGAAAAGCCCCTCTCACCAGGAAGTGAGAAATTCTTCACAAGGGTACAAAACTTCAAAACAACAATGCGAACCAATGTGACCCAGTTGATGTTTGCATAACAGCACACTCAAAGCTGCAGAACACACATTCTTTTCAAGGGCTTATGAAACATTCACCAAGGTATGGTGTATACTATGCATTAAAGTCTCAATAAATTTCCAACTGGTGAACTTATTTTTATATTTCAAAGGAAATGATGCTACTGGGTGTGCTCAGTGGCGTTTGCTTCCTTCCTCCCGTCACTTTCGATGCTCCTCTCAGTAGCAGTGCACACCCATGGTACTGAGCAGCCATTGCCACCATCCATCATCAGAGCATCAAATATCTTAGTTTTGATGAATATATATTAAATGCGTATATTACTAAAACTCAGCATGATGTTTCAATACACACACGCACAATATCCATTCATCTTGTCAACTAAATCTGATTTTTCTGAGCGTCTGGGCATGATGGTGTGCACCTGTGACACAGCACTCAGAAGGATGGAGAGTAAAATTTTCAAGGTCATTTATAACTATATATGGATTTGAGGCCAATCATGGCTAGACTTTCTCTTTGAGGAGAATGGGGAAGAGTAAGCAAGATAAAAGGAAGAGGAGAAGAGAAGGGATTTCTGAGAAAAATAAAAAATAAAGAACATATTTTAAATAATAAAGGACTCAAAGTCAAGAAAAATATTAAATACTTTGAACTAAATGAAAATAAAAATCAAGTTTAAAGTTTGTATGCTTCTGAGGAAGTAGTATGTAGAAAAAATTTTATAATAATAAATGTAAACATTGGAAGAAAAAATATAACATAGACTAAGTTTCTGCCTCCAGGAAACTATAGGAAAAAAAAAAGAGCAGTTGACATTCACAGTGAGCAAAGGAAAACTAACAAAGTTAGAAGTTAATGAAAGATAAGCAAGGAAACAGTAAAGTTCAGTTTTTGAAAGGATGAGTAAAATTGATAAACTATCCAAGCTAACAAATAAAGGAAGGTATAAATTATCAATATCAGAATTAAAAGAGTGCTTACAATCCAATTGGAACTACTTTAAATTATCATCCAATTTCCAGAGCCAATGGGAATTAAAAGCTAATACCGATAGAAAAACTGTAACCAAGAGAAGCAGTCCAGAGCCACTGTAAAGGTGGGCACCTTCGACTGGCTGGTAGAAACAGAGGTTGGTAAAGCCACAGCAGAAATTAGCACCCAGGGTTCAGTCACATCACTCCTAGGCATGCTGAGTGGGCTAGCCATGCCACATCTGGGAAATCCTCAGAGGAATCAGTTAGCATGCCCCAGAGGTGTGTGCATAGACATTTCGTTTCTGCATTGGTCATAAAAGCCAAGCCATGTACTGAACAGACACATCTATTCACAGACTACTGGTCTACAGTTCATTCAGACACCAAGAAAAAACAAATTATATCATTTTGCATAAAACAACTATATGAAATAAACTAGATTCAGAAATAAAAGCATCATGTTCTTTTTAAAAAATCGTATTTAGAATTTTGAGACAATGGAGCAGAAATGTAAATGGAAGGCTATTAGGAAAGAGAAGGAAACCATGAGAAGATGTGTGGGAAAAGACAGGGCAATCTGTGATCACGGTCTGTGTCGAATGTATACAAATGTCACAGTGAAATCCACTACTTTGTACAATTAATGTTAATAAAGAAGCATGGTAGAGTTATACCTCAAATAACTCAAACCTACTTCCTCAGACTTGATAACTTTAGATGAAATAAATAGTTCCTTAAAAAGCACCATCAATTAAAATAAAGAAAATTGATTATTTGAAGAAGCCTATACCCATTAATTTTTTAAATGACCAAGAAGTTAAACTCAAAGTGAGGTCTCTGGGCACATGTGTTGTCACTACTTAACTCCTCCAACTATTTAAACAGAAGTGACAACAGTCTTCCAGTCAGTAAAAGATAAGGGAAAGAGACAGAGACACAGAGATGAGAGAGACAGAGAGAGAGATTCCTAACACATCTCACTCTAAGAAGTCAGCCTCTTTCTCATATATTAAATGCATTCTCAGGGATAAACTGTAGAGTGACGTTTCTCATGAGCACACACATGCAAATCCTCAACAAAATCATACGTAGTAGAATCTACAATGTACACAAAGATTCTCCTTTTATAGAACATTGGGGTATAACCAAGGGCATTCAAATAAAACATGAACTTTTGTTGGTACTGCAGTGTGTTAACATTTGTACCCTAATGACATGTGCACTGTGTGACAAATTGTCAGACAAATGTAAGGCACAAGTAATAGAGGACAGAGTCTGGTTTGAGGACCTCTGTACACTGTGTACACAACAATTCTATCAATTCCAGCTACTCAGAAGTACAAGTTTATTTACACAATGAGAGGTGAGAAATAGGGACAGTAGTAGGGCATACATGTCACAGAAGTAGAAAGCAGGTTTCTGCAGGTATGGAGTAGGGGTACCAGGTGGAGGAGAAGGAAGTGTCAAAGGTCAGAAAAAAAAACAAATATGTGAAAATATCATTCTGAAATATATTGGTTTGTGTGTTCATTTTAAAATACAGGCATACTCCTTGAAAGAAATTGAATGTAATACTATTGTTCAACCAATACAAGTCAAGAAAACAAAATGGACACACACTCATTCACTCACACAAACAGCTGGTGAAAATAAACATTTCAGTGGTTCAAATCACACCAGCAGTTATACAACATGCAAACATCCTCAGCATGTAAGCTGTGAAGATGGGTTTAAGAAAGAAAACATGGACGATTACCATATGATGTCTGCCATTAAGACCCATGCTTTATTAATACCTTAGGTGCTTTTCTGTTTCTTGACCAAAAGCAGCTCATATTGTCAGAGGAGAGAAGGTAGCAGGCAGCAACAGCAGGAAGCTGAGAGATCACATCTCAGCTACACCAGGAAGCAGAAAACCAGTGCTAGGTGGGGCAAGGCTGTAAACCCTCAGCCTAGGTCATGACACTTTGGGGAGGGGTGACATATCAGATATCCTGCATATCAGATATTTATATTATGCCTCATGACAACTAGTAGCAAAATTACAGTTATGAAGTAGCAATAAAAATAATTTTACTGTTGGGGGTCACTGAAATATGAAGAACTGTATTAAGAGATCGTGGCGTAAGGAAGGTTGAACCCACTGCCAGCTCTCCCAAGTAAAACACTTCCCCCAGCAAGGCTCCATCTTCCAAAGGTTTCATGACTTCTCCCTAACAGTGCCTCCTTCTGGAGGACCAAGTATTCAAATACACAAGGACATTTCTTATTCATACACCAAAATCACCTAGATCCTGAGAAGAAGATATATGTGCACTTAGCAAACCCCTTTCCAGTTACAGTGTTCCTGGTTTGAAAATGTCACACTTGACCTTCACAATGATTCAGTGAAGTATGCTATTCTTTTCTTTATTATGTAGTTATAAACAAGTAGTAGAAGTTAGAGGCAGACTCAAGGTCAGGCTGCCTGAGACATTGGATTTTATGCCTTGCCATTGGTGTGGAATGTAGACCAGACAGTGAGTGGCCTGTGCCACTGTGACATAAACAGCCATGACCACAACTCAGGGTATACTGCCAGCACCCTGGGCCGCATGACCAGGGCACCTTGGGACTCTTGACAAGAGAGCTGCTTTATGAATTATCATTATTAGCTGATGTCCTTGGCTGGAAGGAATCAAGACGTCCTCTGCCAGATTTCTCAGAAGGATGGTGATTACTGTTGAGGGCCTTTTGACTTCTTCAGCCATTGAGATTTCTCTGACAGCCTGCTTGCCATGGAATTTGGGCCACGTGACCCAACCAAGACCGTTCTCCTCCCTCCATTCAGGGTCAGCTGGAGGTAATTTGGCTCCCCTCTGTCTGCCCCCAGATTCTCCTCCCTGTGGGTGTAACAACCACTTCACTGCACAGCTGCTAGAGGCCGGACTTATTAATTAAAATTTAAAAGAAAGACCATTTTTGGTGCCTTGAGTGAGCACCCTTTACATCAGAAAACAAAGGAGTGCATAACCTCTTTAAGAGATTTCAACTGCTTATCAGGGGAAAGAAAACTCTCTAAAAATAGTATTTATATTTATTCTTTGAAGAAAACATTTTCCCCTCTAGACTACATTAGCTGCATAAAGTCCATTCCCTAACGTATAGATCAGTAATCAAACCATAAACGCAGACATTAAGGCAGAACAATCTTGCTGTATATAGCACTTGGAAATTTCCCCAGAACATTAAAATGGATTCATATGGGGGAAAGTAAGGTCTAGATATCAAATTAGAGAAGAAGGAGAGACAAACCCCTGAGGAGTAAAAAGAGCCAATTGGATGCCTTAAGGTAACGCTCAACCATTGTCTTCTTTTGCCTGGGGCGAAGACAACTTTGGACATGAACAAACACAGTTTAATGTTTTCATCTATGAGGCCTCAAGTGGCATGTGTTCTGGGTGCCTGTCAAGACGGAGAGAGGCAGAGGCCATAAGTGGCCCTCTCAAGGGCACACAGCAAGTTATTTCTTCCCTAAAAATAACCATTGGGGAGCCAGGGAAGATGGCTAAGCTGCTGGAGGTCTTGCTCCCAAAGCATGAGGATCTGAGTTTCAGACCCTACCCCCTGTGTGAAAGTCAGGACTCAATGGTATGAGCTTCTAGTCTCAGCACTGGGGAAGCAGAGATGCAGGACCCTGGCTAGCCTAGCCAAATTGCTGAGTGCCCATTTCATGGAGACACCTGGATGTTGACCTCTGGTATCTAAGCAAAGCCACAAGTATACATGAAAAGGTACACAAACAGACACACACCACACACACATACACATCCTAGAAGATTCAGTTTCCACATTGGGATCTTTAACTTCAACCATGTGCAGCCTGATACCCTGATAGATTGCCCTAGAAGGTTGTTTCACGTGATCTTAGAAAGATGGGCAACTGTGAATATGACAACTGATGACAATCCTGGAGCTTCTTCACTTTAGGAGGACTGGGGAAGGGAATGAGAAATTCAGTAAACTCTTCTCTGAGTCTGGCCTCATGGCCTCTGCTATGGATCCAGCACCCCTAAATGAACCACCTTGTCTGACTTCAGTAGGAGAGGCTGTACAGGGGGATGGAGGGTGGGAGTGGGGTGGGGGTTAGTAGGGGTGACATGCAGAATGGGGACTTCCCGGAAGGGGGAGGACTTGCATGCAGGAGTCCCAGAAGGAGAGGAAGGGCTGATATTGGGCTGTAAAGTGAATAAGTAAATAAATTTAGAAAAAAAGAAAAAATCTGGTTGAATTTTCCTAAGTGCCTCTACATTTAGCAGACAAAAGCCTGGAACTTTAAGAGACTTACCTACCAACACAGGCACACAGGTGCAGACTGGGAAGTAACATCCCAGCATCATTGAAACTATAGAATAGTGGTGTTTTGTGTTGTCATGCAAGGGATGCAGAGAGAAAAATTAGGTCCCTATTAATACTGCAGTCCCACAGTTGAGAACAACCAAGTCCAAAAGAATACAGTGGAAATTCTGGCTGATCAGCTAGAAGCTTGGCACAGTATCGCCATTGTTGTTATTTTGTAGCTTGACAAGTTCAGACAAAGAGAGCAAAAATACCAAACCCGGTTTCCTCAAGAGTTTAAATCTGCAGGGAGAAAGACAGAGGAAGGCATTGTGACTCAGTACAGAAAATCTGCTGGATTGCTGAAGGACATAGGTGATAAGAAAGGCTAAGGAAAACATGTGTAGCCTGGTGAGAAACCATGGCATAGCAGCTCACTGTAAACAAGAAGAGAGTGAGATTCAGTGTTTTCTAATCATGAGGCACCAGTACAGTCAGCCCTTACACAGCTATAAATTCCTTGTGTATTCACGGTGCTATTGCTGGCGTTTGTCCAATATCACTTGACTCTACCAGCTCTATGAGAGTAACCAAAGATACCCCACCTCCCTTTCCTACTGATTCTACTTACACCAGAGAAACACTAGATGGTCTACATTCTCCTAGGCTGGACAGGGGAGAGTGGAATAGGTATCCAACTTCACATTTGCATCAGAGAAAACAGTTGCTGATGTATAATCTACTACTTCACAGATTTCGTTTGATGGGCTCTTTCCACAGCCCAGGCTAATCTCAAACTCCCTATGTCATCAAGAATAACTTTGAACCTCTGGTCCTCCACCTTCCACCTCTGTGTAACACTAAACCTTGGGTCCACTCACACTGTGTTGAGAAATAACTCATGAAACTCATTTGTTTTAGTTACATTCCTATGAATAAATTAAACAAATGTTGCAACCACCATTATAAATCTGTTAACATTTGCAGACAGACAGACAGACAGACAGACAGACAGGCAGACACACACACACACACACACACACACACACGCAGAGATGAGTTAATCTTGAATCTTTACCTTTTACCGCCCCTCTTTTCAATCTCCCCCTTCCTTTCTGCCTCCCTCCTCCCTCTCTTCCTTCCTTCCGTCCATCCTCTCTACCTTCCTTTCTTCCCTTTGGTGTGTACATGGGAGCGTATAGCGTATGTGGTATATAAACATGTATATGTGTAAATAAGCACACCTATACAAGCACAAGGAGGCCAGAAAAAAACACTGTGAACTGTATCTAATGACTACACTTCTAAGTAGGCTTCGAGGACTCAAACTCCTGGTTTTGCCACAAGTGCCCTTAACCACTGAGATGTTTATCTCCTCATCCCTCCCCCCCCCCGCCCCCCCCCCCCCCCCCCCCCCCCCGCTTTCTACCACTTTTTGAAAAGCTATATCCTTTAAGTACAATGGCATGCTTGTGGTTTGGGTCTTTTTTGCTCTTGTTTATTCCACATGATATTTCTGAAGCTCATAGGTGAGCTCATGTGCTGGGAGTTTGTTCCTTCCTGCCATGCAGAAGTGTCCCCCGGAGTGAGCAGACCACATTCCAGCTCCTCTATGAGCACACAGAAAATCTACAGCAGCAGCTTTGGGCACAGCATAAGGCTGGAACCGACTAAACATGCTTTAAAACAGATGTCCATTATGGTCCTCAAGACCAAATACACACAGGGGCCTTTTAATGGGCTTGGAGGGGGGCTCCAGACATTCATTGGTTGACACGGCTCCTGAGGCACTGGTTTTGAGGAATCCATCAAGGGCCATTTGCCTCCTATTCCAGCAATCCCAAACCAGTCTCTGGATCAGCACTGTATGGCTTTGGTCTTATTCTTTCTTAGTTGAGCTTGGCCAAGATTTCCCCAAGGGTGAGTTCCACCTTTGCAAATGCAAGTCAGCATTTCATGTGGACATCTGCCTGGGACCAGGCCTCTGTCATCTACGATGCCCCACATGTTCCTGACCCTCTTCAAAGTCTGATCTTTCATTTTTTGCCCATACAAAGAAAAATCAGGACCCCTTAATCTGTTTCCTCAATGAGATTCCTAAACCAACTCCTTCTGTGGGAAATGTAACCTTCAATGACTCTGAGATGTGGTTTTTCGGGGGGTTTTCTAACTTCAAGGTGCTCTGCCCACTTTCATTTTCTGTTTACTGTCTGTTTCACTGGGTTAATGAGAGAGACTCAGAGATTCAGAGGCACTGTAGCGCGCCTGCCCAGTCACCCCATCACAGAAGCATATAACTATCTTTATTTCAGACACAGATCTTCAGATAGGTTAATTGGCCAAGGTCATACAGCTGCTAATTGCAGCTTCAGTACTTCACGTCTTAACTCCAGAGCCTGCATGCTTTGTACTACAGTCTGCTGGCTTCCCTCCACCTCACTTCTTTGCAGAGAAGTTTCCTCTTTCCCTTTAAAGTGCAATTTAATTGTAAATACATTCTTGCAAAGCTCATTCAGTCTCCCTCATTTTCTTTTCCTTCCCCACTCTCCTAAGAGAGAGTCATTAGGAAAGTACATTCTGTCTCTAAGTCCTCTTTGCCTCATACCAGAGGTCTCCTTTCAAAGAAGCCAATGGAGGTGCCCTGAAGAGTTGCAGCAGCATCCGGTGCCCTCCTCCCAGTGGGTCTGTGGAGACTGAGAAAAGCCGTATGCTGATGTCATAACATTCTCCGGCTTGCTTCAGCCTGCAGCCTGCAGACCCTCATATCCAGGGGAAATGTAAATGAAAGGCAAGCTGAATTTTTCATCAAATAAACAGTTGGATTCTGTTGGCGTCTGGTGAGCAAAGCAGGGCATTGCTCCATTTCAAGCCCTTATCAGAGCCCCACAAACGCTTCCTCCCAATGTGTGACTGGGTTTAAATTTACTGCTGCAGGTGGAAGGGTGAGAATGAGTCAGCCTCTCGGGGGTCTCATTCCAAAGCACTTATATGAAAGCTCTCTTTGGACAAGTATCAGCCTGGCTGCTGAGGAACTTTCCAGAGTTTCACGGAGTCTTTGGTGCTTGCACGTATAGGGCTTTTACTCCCAACTGTGAGTTAAATCTAAGACCCCTATGTACAAGGTATATGGCCTTAGTCAGATTATAGCACTGCCTTGGATGACAGTTGGCCACCATCTCTACTGTGCTGTTTCTGCCATTGTTTCATGCATTCACCCAGAACTTACACATAGACCCTTTCTTCTGGCTAGAACAGTATTGGGCACTAAAGATGAAGAAAGCCATTTTTCGTCTGTCTCTGTCTTTTAGAAACTAAAGTGTGGAGAGGGGAGTAAGACTTAAGGCCACAGAGTCAACAGTAGAAGAGAGGGCTTGGCCAAGGCTCAGTGTTGAGAGAGAAAGCAGAGCAGGCAGACACGGAACAGAATGAGACCAGACATAATCATCTAAGGAGACACTTGGCCTGGAGATGACCAGGAATCGTTTGAGCATCCCCAGATGTGGAGGAAGCTCCGCCTTGTTAAGTTCTCATAGACAGAAAGTAAAGTGCTGAGAAACACAGTAGTATCTCCCCCATATTCAACAAGTAGTTTACCTAACTGGTATTGTAGTTTTACTTTTTTTTTTTTTTACTTTTAAGTGTTTAGTTATTTAAATTATTGTGGGAAGGTGTGTGTATTTTGTTTGTATACAGGACGAGTATGTGTAGGAACCAAAGATCAACCTTAGATTTTTTTTTCTCAGAAATTGCCCACCACATTTTTGAGACAAGGTCTCTCTCTGGAACCTGGGACTTAACAGATTCACTAGCCTGGCTGACTATCAGCTAGGGGTCACCTTGTCTCTAAACCCTTCCCCAAGCACTGGGACTGGGATCACACAACAACATATTCGCCTTTCTGACATGAGTGCTGGGGGTGCAACTGGGATCTTCCTTCACCCCTTGCATTTATCAACAGGGCTCTGTCCCAGCCTTCCAGCTGGTATTTAGTCCAGGGATATTTGACTTCAAAGGCATGCTGTCTTCTAAAGGGATGCAGATGGCTGCAAAAGCCCTTCTGTGCTTTGTACAAACACACGGGTTTACACCTCTCTCTAGGCTCAGCTCAGGTGCAGTACCTCTCGAAAGGCTTCTCCAAACCATGGCTCCTTGAATGAACATTTCCTTCTGTATGTCCCCTGGCTCCAGCATATAGCTTTTGTTTTTAACCTGTGAGTTTTTATAATAATATTCTTTATTTGTATTTTGTATTTTCATACACATCTACAATTTATTTTAATTGTATCCATCCACTACTATTTTTCTTAAACTCTATCACTCTATCAGTGATTGCTGAGGGCTGAGACCATTCATAAGTACCAATAGGAGAATGAAAACCTTATGTTCTCAAAAGTAAAATCAATAGATACTACGTGGGGAAAACAAATACAGAATATTCATGTTTTGACATTTAGGAATACAGAAGTACCCTTCTGGAAGATAAAGCTAGCCAATATCAAGGTGTTGTCTGTAGGGAGCCACCAAGAGGGGAAACTTGGAGACAAGGGAACAATTAAAGCTAAACTACTTTGAGATAAAAACCATAACACATTTTAGGAATCTTCTAATGGCCATGAAGAAACACAGTGATGCACAGAGTCAGGCTCTGTTCTGAACCTGTAACCAGAACACAAATTCTCACCATCCAAGCTGGCAGGGGGAGGGAGCTGGAGCTGTGGGCTGTGTTCTCCCCCTGAGCATATACCCTGAGCCTTCTCTAGATGTTGGTACATAATTCTCATAAAGCAAATCCTCCAGAAGTGCTCTCTTTGCTATATTTTGCTAGGGACTCACTCTGGAGTGCTAACAGCTTTATGTGTAATGGTAGCCATGTGGGTATATCCAGTATGATGTGTCCGCATAATAGGGACTCAGCAAAGACTTCCTGTGTGCAAAAATTACTGACAGTGGATCCCACCACAATTGTATCTTTTTCTAGCTGTGAGTTGACTTTTTTTTTAATTAAAGGATCTCTGGGATAGATATAAAGACATTTTGGCTCATTAGAAAAGAAATATCGCAAGGAACTGTGCCCACCATACTAGAAGGGAAGATATGTTGACATTAAGGATGGAGAGAAGATCGTTATCACTACTGAGGGAGCATCTTCATTTCCTCACATATGTAGAGAACATTATGTGCTGCAAAGCAGTTTGCACAGCATGAGTTTCTCAAAGGGGGGTTTTCCTTGAACATAAGGCATGGCTTACTCATTTCAGCATGCGAGTATCTTCCTGGCCCTTTCCCACCACAAAAAAAACAGCCAGGCTGGTCCCACTGGACTGGGACTATTCTGAGAGAGGAGCTGAGAGGTGGGGAGCTCAGGATAGTGGGGCTCCTCCATCCCTCCTCCATAGAATTTTTTGGCTATAGGGATTCTTTGAGAAACAAGTGTATATACTCCAAAAAGACATTGCCGGGTGCTATCTCAAGAAAGTTTGGGGCAAGAAAAGACCCCTGGGGCCACGTATCAAATTCTTACCAGATTCTTACCAGCACCCTCCAGAGTCCCATTAATTCAATTGTACAGAAATGTAAGCAGTATTCTTGGAGATGCAGAGAGAACAGAGCAGGGAACAGACCCAAGTTGCTCTGACTCACTCCTAATGGCTTATCACAAGTCAAAATGGATTGTATCATTTGCTTAACTGCTCCCCTCTTGTGATACAGTTAGAATACATTGTTCTTTTCACCACTGTAAATAACACCACAGTCAAGTGGGCTGGAATTTTTTCTTTCTTGCAGTACCAAAAATCTCTGCCTGCCTTTAGAATTGCTAGAGGTAGACTTGTTGAATTACGAAGCATGGGTATTTTTAAAGCTGTTGATATACATTGCCAAATTGCTTTCTAAGGGCCAGCAGCAGCTCATGCTGCCTCCAGCTGTGCATGAACTTATCAGTTTACCACATTCACATTCCAGGCAGTCTTCCTAACATCTCTCTCTCTCTCTCTCTCTCTCTCTCTCTCTCTCTCTCTCTCTCTCTCTCTCTCTCTCTCGTCCCTGTTCTTCCCTTCTTCCCTCCCTCATTCTCTCCCTCCCTCTCCTCTTCCAACTACAAATAATATAATATCACCATTTTCTTTTTTATTTCTTTGATTACCAAGCAAGGTTTGAATACTTTCCCTCGGGTTTGTTGTTGTTGTTGTTGTCGTCGCCGCCTTTGTCGTCGCTGTTTTTAAAGCTATTTTTCCTCTTTGTGATTTTTTTGTTGTTGTTCTTTGTCTGTTTTAGCTTTCAGAATCTTACTGATTTTCTAAGCTCCTTATGTTAAAACTATTAAATCATGGCTTGTCATTATTGCTTAGAATATGGTTCCATTCTACATCAATTTAAGATTTGTAAAGCCAAAGACTTTCTAAAATACAATTTAATCCACAAATCTAGTATTTTTGTGATGTTGCCAACTAAGTATTTTCTGACTCAGTATCCTGATAAATGTTCAAATTTATTTTATTCTTTTGCTTATTTGTATTTTAAAATGGTCAGCTTTTTGTTGTGGAAGTTTGGGGGCTTTCTTTTCTCTATTATTAAGATTGTGTCTGATATAGGATTAACCTGGGGTTTTGCTAAATTGCAAACCAACATTTGTCTCAGTCGTATTCATTGTAATATGCCCTTGCTGTTCCCATGGTTCCTTAACCTCATTAGGTAAGGTGTTGTCCCTCAAAGCTGCTATTTCTGCTCCTTCACTTTTGGAGCTGCGCACAGGCCTCTGCAGATGTTCCATTTTCTCTCTGTTCCACCACAACCACCTACTGAGTTTCTCTCCCAGCAGAATCCCCAGAGATAGCCTTGAACATCAGACCAAAGACTGATGCATCTCCAAAGCATTTGTTTGTATTTATCTATTTTCCTTTGCAGTGGCAGCCTGCACTCTGGGAGCTCTGGGGCCACATGAGCAGTTCCACTTGAGGGACATGGCCTTAGCCTGTGCCTGTGGGAAGCTGCTATGTGCAAAAGAATGCCCCTCGAGAGCCTGGGCAAGTCTCAGTGAGTGGACAGCCTGAACAGGGCTCCAGGGAGGCACTGCAGACTCTGAGAGTCACAGAGCCCCGATCTTAGTTCAAGACTGGAGGAGGAGCTCAGCCATCACCCTGAAAAGGAAATCAAACATTACACATTGAAAACAATAACAACAATGCATCCATCCTTAAAAATATGAAGCCTATTTTCAAAAAGAAAGAGCAAATAATTAACAAGAAGCCCTTGTTCTAAGGATCTGCCCAAGAGGGGAGACAGGGAGATGGAGGAACAAGGGGCCGCTATTCATCCCTAAAAAGCTAACTGACCCTTCTAGATGTGGGAAAACAATTGCTTTGCAACAAAAACAAATCACATCTTAGGGACCATTCAGTAACAACATAAACAAGATGCATTAAAACACAGCTCAGTCACTTTCTTATGTGATGTCTGGTGTGCAGAACCAGATCTTTCTCTGATCCCATAACATAATAACATAAATTGTGTTTACATTGGTAACATATAACATGCTTCTGGTACCAAGAACACTAGCCTGTAGGGGTGAAGGCCCTGTGTAGGCACCAGTTCAAGTTCTTTATGCTTATGTTCAATGAGTTGTGTAGGTGTTGTCTTCAGCAACAGGGACTTGCTGTTAGTTTGTAGAGAGCATCCTATAGCTGTGTCAGTAGCCTGTGCTCTTGGGGGATTCCATGGGACCCTTTTCTCAATTAGATGTAACCCATTCCTGGTACTAGAAGATTTATTTGGTGGCAAGAGAAGGCCACATGGGGTTTGCCTTCTTTCTTACAGGTATCCTACCTGCAAGATACGCTAGGAAAAAAGTGGCAAAAAGCTTGTAGGAGTAACCAACTAATATCTGATTTGACCTAAGGCCCACTCACTCTACAGGACGGAACCCATACCTAACACTGCATAGGTGATCAAGAATCTGAGACAAGAAAGCCCAGAGACCTAGGGGAAATCCAAACACTGCTAGTCTTCTAAGGGAACACAGCAAAAATAAAATAAAATAAAATAAAATAAAATAAAATAAAATAAAATAAAATAAAATAAAATAAACTCCTAGCGACATTCTGCTCTATTTTAGATCAGCGTTTCACTCAGCCATTATCAGAAAAGCTGCCTCCTGCAGCTGATAGGAACACATACAGAGACCCACCCTGAGATGTTACACATTACTCAGAAAATGAAAGACCTTAGAACTAGGGGTGACTGGCTAGTTCAGGTGTGACTGCCGTCTCTACAGCCTTCATTCACTACAAAAAGCTACAGAAATTCTGTGGCTCCCACAGAGGGCAAATTGAAAGTAAGGGGGACTAAACAGTCTAGCATTTAAGAATCTTCTGACCTAATGGACAAGTCTGCTAGGCATTATGGAAGATAAGAACTCCAATATGGATGGAGAGCTGGCCGGCACCAGCGTGTTTGGGAAAGGACAAGATTAAGAATTCACTAGAGGGCTGTGTGAAGGGCAGCATATGATGTTTCCCCCATTCTTTTTAGGCATAAAGCATATCACACCTGGTTTTCTTCCTTTAGTGATTGACAGTCTGTTGTTTTTGCTAGATTGTTTGGAGGCATTTGAGGGTGGCAGAAGCATTGTTTTCTTCTCCGTCTAAACCTCAAAGAGAACTCCTGTCTCTTATCTCCATTTTCCAAGGCTCTGTCGAGGGGGCCCACCTGGGCTGGCTGATTTAATTAATGTCTGCATTATCTATCTGCTGCTTTTGAAGCTGTGGTCACGTTGTTGATATTAAAGCTGCTCTGGAGTGTGGCCAAAGGCTGCTTTGGCAGCAGACCCCCACCCTCTGACATCTTCAGCCACAGAACAGAGAAGGGGGGCAAGAGGTGTTCTGATTTGGGGGAATAATTTATTTCTTCTCCTAAGAAATTTGGCAACAGATGCATTCTAATCTCAGTAATTCTGCCACAAAATTCTCATTTTCTTTTTCACAATCCTCTGAGGCTCATGAAAGTCACAGTCACCAGGTCACAGAAAGGTATTATGATTATAGCACTCATCTGTTGGATCCACGTATTGTTACTCCATCAGCTTCTTCTGATATGAAGGTTCAAAATGCATCTGTCATCGTTGCTATTGTTGTAAGCCGTGTGAACATTTAAAAAGAATTACTGCTGTGAGCAAAGTCCTGAGAGGAAAGCCTGGGAGGAAAGGGTTATCCTGAGCTTGTGGTTTGGGGGGCGGGGAGGTGGTACATGGCTGCGTCATCTTATGAGTTTGGGCAGAGTATCATTGTTGTGGGAGAGTAGGGTTCAGCCTGTGCTTTATTTTTTGGTGAAGAAGAAGCAGAGTACAAAAGAGATTGGAGACCTTGCATAACCTCTAGCAACCTACCTCTAAGTAGTACCTACCATCTTCTGAAGATTCTACAACCTCCCAAAGCATCACCACATACTGAGAGCAATCTTTCAAACCTGGGCTTATGGGGAACATTTTGTTTTCAAATCATGACACAAGACATTTAAAACAGTGCACTGGATTATAAGGAGGCCTACAATGAACATAAATATACCACAAGGTCCGGGCACAGGATTCATTCTTGCTCAAATTTAGAAAAAAAACGCCCTCAAGCAGGCCCATGAGCTAGACGAGAACTGGTGGGAGACTCCAGATCTGAAGTAGAAAAATCCAGTATGAACTGGGCTCTGATATGCAGCACTCATGTGTCCTCAGATCAGCTCCTTCATGTCAGTGTCTAGCAAAACTATAAATGTTGAACTCATCATTTCTACAATCAGCAACATCACAACTGAAATCATAAGTAACATCACCACCATCACTAGCATCGCCATAGAAATCATGATAATTATCATTACCATCATTGCCATCATTATCCTAATCATCATCATCAATAACCTTGCAGAATAAAGATAAAATAATAATATTATTTTACGGACTATCCCAAACACTCAAAAGACTATGTCACATTCTATAGCTAGATCCTTCAAGACAACATAGTCTTCTATTCTATAAAATCCTCATTTCCAAAGCATGTGCTGCTGATTAATATATTATTAAGTAAATAAACAGGGAGATGGGACTTAGTGCTTACTAAGTACTAGTATATGCCATACATCTTATTGCTTAGTTTCTAATCATAAAGAATCCTTAGAATATTCCACTTTCATCTCTAGGCTATCATTATAACGATCCTGCAAAGTTAATTAACTTTACAAAGGACAGATCATTTGGAAGTGTCAGTGGCATTCAAACATAGATCTATCCAGTAGTCATTTCATACCAGCACAGCTCCCTAATGAACCAGCAAGTGTTCTTATACAGAATCGCCTTTGCTCTGTGTAATCTGGGTAATCAAACATTTACTGCCTCCAAATAGGGGAGAGGAACTAGGATCTGGGAGTGAATGGCAAATGGCCCAACAATGTTATCAACACTAAATTATCTGGCCTTCAGGCTGCTAAGATTTTTCTAGTCAAATTCTAGCCACTTATAATTAAGAAAGTGCATTTTTTTTTCCATTTGCAAAACTCTCCATCCAAACAGGACGTGCTGAGAAGTCTGGTCATGATGTTGTTATTTGAACAGGCTGCTTTTAAAATCTCCTCAAAGAAAATGACAAACACAGACCCAAGTCACTAATAAAATGAAGTATTCAAGCTGTCTTTTCTTCCAGCATAATAAACAGATTTCAGTTAGGGCAGAGAGAGCTTTCCAACTCCAAAGGTCAAGTTATAGGACTTTTACATAAGTGCCTACGGGGGCACTAAGAGGTACCATATGGGTATGGCAATATCTATAAATGACACCTTATAATATCAGGAGTTATAATATTATCTCCAGAAAATGGCAGCTGATCTTCCCTCATTTTATGAAAAGGAATTAAGATACTGTTGTAAAGATATCACATCAGGTCTGGGGAGGTGGAACAATTGGTAAATATCACACCTGGTCAAGGGAAATGGTACAATTGGTAAAGTGCTTGCTGTGGCTGCCTGACCACCCACGTTCCATCCCAGGACCTGTGTAAAAGGAAGCTGGGTGTTGTGGTCTGCACTTACAATCCCAGTGCTGGGGCGACAAGCTGGTGGCTCTTTGGGGTTCGCTCACCAAGCAGCCTAGCTAAATTGGTGAGTCCTAGTCATTGACACACACTGTCTCAGAAACAACATGGCAAGGTAGGAGGAGGTGGAGAGAGTGCCCAGTGTGTTAACAGTACTGGCTACTCTTCCTAGAGGATTGGCATTTGGCTCTCAGCACCTATGTGGTACTTTACAACTGTCTGTTACCTCCAGTTTCAAGGAAACTAGTACCAGCATATGGCCTCTGCAGGTACTACATGCACTTGGTGCCCAGACCTAAGTGCAGTCCAGATACACATACAATAAAAATAGGTAAATATCAATAAACATTAAGGTGGATGACATCATGAGGTATAATGTCCAAAGTTGACTACCGGTTTGTAAATGCCTTCCCATACATGTAAAGCTACACACACACACACACACACACACACACACACACGCACACGCGCACACACACACACACATACACAGAGAGAGAGAGAGAGAGACAGACAGACAGACAAACAGACAGACAGACAGACAGGGTTTACTATCAGACTGATCAAGAAATCTGGGTTCTAGGGATAACCATGATGATGGTAGTGATAATTGGATGATTGCTGAGCATGAAACATAACCAAAAATACCCCTAGTTACTACCATTTGGGGTTTCTTTTATTTATTTATTTATTTTTTATTTACATTGCAAATGAATTCCCCTTTTCTGGGTCCCCCCTCCCCACAAGTCCCATAAGCCCTCTTCATCCCCCTATTCTTCCATCCACCCCTTCCCACTTCCCTATTCTGGAATTCCCCTATACTCTTGCACTGAGTCTTTCCAGAACCAGGGGCCACTCCTCCATTCTTTTTGGACATCATTTAATTTGCAGATTATGTCCTGAGTATTCAAAGTTTCTAGGCTAATATCCACTTATCAGTGAGTGCATACCATGATTGATCTTTTGAGACTGGGTTACCTCACTTAGTATGATATTCTCCAGCTCCATCCATTTGTCTAAGAATTTCATGAATTCATTGTTTCTAATGGCTGAATAGTACTCCATTGTGCATATATACCACATTTTTTGTATCCATTCCTCCGTTGAAGGAAACCTAGGTTCTTTCCAGCTTCTGGCTACTACAAATAGGGCTGCTATGAACATAGTGGAGCATGTGTCCTTATTGCATGCTAAAGAATCCTCTGGGTATATGCCCAGGAGTGGTATATCAGGGTCCTCAAGAAGTGTCATGCCCAGTTTTCTGAGGAATCGCCAGACTGATTTCCAAAGTGGTTGCACCATCTTGCAATCCCACCAGCAGTGGAGGAGTGTTCCTCTTTCTCCACATCCTCGCCAACACCTGCTGTCTCCTGAGTTTTTGACCTTAGCCATTCTGACTGGTGTGAGGTGAAATCTCAGGGTTGTTTTGATTTGCATTTCCCTAATGATTAATGATGTTGAACATTTCTTAAGGTGTTTCTCACCTCTCCGAAGTAATTCATGTGAAAATTCTTTCTTTAGCTCCATACCCCACTTTTTAATGGGGTTATTTGGTTCTCTGGGTTCTACTTTCTTGAGTTCTTTGTATATATTAGATATTAGCCCTCTGTTGGATTTAGGGTTGGTGAAGATCCTTTCCCAGTCTGTTGGTTGACGTTTTGTCCTTTTGATGGTGTCCTTTGCCTTACAGAAACTTTGTAATTTTATGAGATCCCATTTGTCAATTCTTGATCTTAGAGCATAAGCTATTGGTGTTCTATTCAGGAACTTTTCCCCTGTGCCCATGTCCTCCAGGGTCTTCCCCAGTTTCTTTTTGATTAGTTTCAGTGTGTCAGGTTTTATGTGGAGGTCCTTGATCCATTTGGAGTTGAGCTTGGTACAAGGAGATAAGAATGGATCGATGCGCATTCTTCTGCATGCTGACCTCCAATTGAACCAGCACCATTTGTTGAAAAGACTATCTTTTTTCCACTGGATGCTTTCAGCTCCTTTGTCGAAGACCAAGTGACCATAGGTGTGTTGGTTCATTTCTGGGTCTTCAATCCTATTCCATTGATCCACTTGCCTGATATTGTACCAATACCATGCAGTTTTTATCACTCTTGCTCTGTAGTAGAGTTTAAAGTCTGGGATATTGAATCCCCTGAAGTTCTTTTACTATTGAGAATAGTTTTAGCTATCCTGGGTTTTTTGTTATTCCAGATGAATTTGAGAATTGCTCTTTCTAGCTCTATGAAGAACTGGGTTGGAATTTTTATGGGAATAGCATTGAATCTGTAGATTGCCTTTGGCAAGATGGCCATTTTAACTATATTAATCTTGCCAATCCACGAGCATGGAAGGTTTTTCCATTTTCTGAGATCTTCTTCAATTTCCTTCTTCAGAGACCTGAAGTTCTTGTCATATAGGTCTTTCACTTGTTTGGTTAGAGTCACCCCAAGATACTTTATGCTGTTTGTAGCTATTGTGAAGGGGGTCATTTCCCTAATTTCTTTCTCAGCCTGCTTATCCTTTGAATATATAAAGGCTACTGATTTGCTTGCGTTGATTTTGTAGCCAGCCACTTTGCTGAAATTGTTTATCAGCTGTAGGAATTCTTTAGTAGAGTTTTTAGGGTCACTTAAGTATACGATCATATCATCTGCAAATAGTGATAGTTTGACTTCTTCCTTTCCAATTTGTATCCCTTTGACTTCCTTCTGTTGTCTAATTGCTCTAGCTAGGACTTCAAGAACTATATTGAAAAGATATGGAGAGAGGGGGCAGCCTTGTCTAGTCCCTGATTTTAGTGGGATTGCTTCAAGTTTCTCTCCATTTAGTTTGATGTTGGCTAACGGTTTGCTGTATATTGCTTTTACTATGTTTAGATATGGGCCTTGAATTCCTGTCCTTTCCAAGACTTTTAGCATGAAAGGATGCTGAATTTTGTCAAATGCTTTTTCAGCATCCAATGAAATGATCATGTGGTTTTTTTTCTTTGAGTTTGTTTATGTAGTGGATAGCATTTATGGATTTCCTTATATTGAACCATCCCTGCATCCCTGGGATGAAGCCTACTTGATCATGGTGGATGATCGTTTTGATGGGTTCTTGGATTCGGTGGGCAAGAATTTTATTTAGTATTTTTGCATCGATATCCATAAGGAAAATTGGCCTGAAATTCTCTTTCTTAGTTGGATCTTTGTGTGGTTTTGGTATCAGCGTAAAAGTGACTTCGAAGAAGGAGTTGGGTAGTGTTCCTTCTGTTTCTATTTGGGGGAAAAGTTTGAAGAGTATTGGTGTTAAGTCTTCTTTGAAGGTCTGATAGAATTCTGCACTGAAACCATCTATCTGGTCCTGTGCTTTTTTTTTTTTTTTTTGGTTGGAAGCCTGTCTATGACCCCTTCTATTTCTTTAGGGGTTATAGGTCTGTTTAGATGGTCTATTTGATCCTGGTTTAATTTTGGTAATTAGTATCTGTCTAAGAAAATGTCCATTTGCTCCAGATTCTCCAGTTGTGTTGAGTACAGGTTTTTGTAGTAGGATCTGATGATTTTTTGAATTTCCTCCGCTTCTGTTGTAATATCTCCATTTTCATTTCTAATTTTGTTAATTTGGATACTTTCTCTGTGCCCTTTGGTTAGTCTGGCTAAGGGTTTATCTATCTTGTTGATTTTTTCAAAGAACCAGCTTTTGGTCTTGTTGATTCTTTGTATGGTTCTCTTGATTTCTACTTGATTGATTTCAGCCCTGAGTTTGATGATTTCCTGTCTTCTTCTCCTCCTGGGTAAATTAGCTTCTTCTTGTTCCAGGGTTTTCAGTTCTATTAATCTTCTAGTGTAAGCTCTCTCGAATTTCTTTTTTGGAGGCACTCAAAGCTATGAGTTTTCCTCTTAGCACTGCTTTCATTGTGTCCCATAGATTTGTGTATGTTGTGCCTTCATTTTCATTACATTCTAAAAAATCTTTGATTTCTTTCTTTATTTCTTCCTTGACCAAGGTATCATTGAGTAGAGTATTGTTCAGTTTCCATGTGTATGTGGGCTTTCTGTTGTTTTTACTGTTACTAAAGACCACTTTTACTCCATAGTGATCTGATAGGAGGCATGGGATTATTTCAATCTTCTTATATTTGTTGAGGTCTGTCTTGTGACCAACTATATGATCTATTTTGGAGAAGGTACCATGAGGTGCTGAGAAAAAGGTATATTCTTTTGCTTTGGGATAAAAAGTTATATATACATATATATGTATATATATATATATATATATATATGTTAACTCCAAATGGTTCAAAGCTTCAATTAGTTTCATTGTCTCCCTGTTTAGTTTCTGTTTTCCCGATCGGTCCATTGGTGAAAGTGGAGTGTTGAGGTCACCCACAATTATTGTGTTAGGTGCAATGTGTACTTTGAGCTTTAGTAAAGTTTCTTTTATGAATGAGGGCGCCCTTGTATTTGGGGCATAGATGTTTAGGATTGAGAGTTCTTCTTGTTGGATTTTTCCTTTGACCATCAAGTAGTGACCTTCCATGTCTCTTTTGATGACATTAGGTTGAAAGTCAATTTTATCTGAAATTAGAATGGCAACTCTGGCTTGTTTCCTGGCACCATTTGCTTGTAGAATTGTCTTCCAGCCTTTTACTCTAAGGTAGTTTTTGTCTTTGACATTGAGGTGTATTTCCTGCATGCAGCAAAATGTAGGGTCCTGTTTATGTAACCAGTCTGTCAGTCTTCGTCTTTTTATTGAGGAATTGAGTCCATTGATGTTAAGAGATATCAAGGAGTAGTGGCTATTGCTTCCTATCATTTTTGATTATAATTTTATACATGTATGGTTATCTTCTTTGAGTTTGATGAAAAAGGCTTAATATCCTGCTCTTTCCAGGGTATAGTTTCCCTTGTTGTAATGGTGCTTTCCCCATATTATCCTTTGTAGGGCTGGGTTTGTAGAAAGATATTGTGTAAATTTGGTTTTGTCATGGAATATCTTGGTTTCTCCATCTATAGTAATTGAGAGTTTCTCTGGGTATAGTAGTCTCAGCTGGCATTTGTGTTCTCTTAGAGTCTGCATGAGCTCTGCCCAGGATCTTCTAGCTTTCATGGTCTCTGGTGAGAAATCTGGTGTAATTCTGATAGGTCTTCCTTTATATGTTACTTGCCCTTTTTCTCTTACTGCCCTAAGTATTCTTTCTTTGTTTAGTACATTTGGGGTTTTGATTATTATGTGATGGGAGGTATTTCTGTTCTGGTCCAGTCTGTTTGGAGTTCTGTAGGCTTCTTGTATATTCATGGGCATCTCTCTCTTTAGGTTAGGGAAGTTTTCTTCCATAATTTTGTTGAAGATATTTGCTGGCCCTTTAAGTTATAAATCTTCACTCTCATCAATACCTATAATCCTTAGATTTGGCTTTCTCATTGTGTCCTGGATTTCCTGGATATTTTGGGTTACAAGCTTTTTGAATTTTGCATTTTTTTAAACTGTTGAGTCCATGGTTTCTATGGTATCTTCGGCATCTGAGATTCTTTCTTCTATCTCTTATATTCTGTTGTTGATATTTGCGTCTATGGTCCCTGATTTCTTCCCAAGGTTTTCTATCTTCAAAGTTGTCTCCCTTTGTGCTTTCTTAGTTGTTTCTACTTCTATTTTTAGATCCTGGAAATTTTTGCTCAGTTCTGTCATTTGCTTGTTTGTGTTTTCCTCTAATTCTTTAAGCGATTTTTGTGTTTCCTCTTTCATGACTTCTGCCTGTTGATCAAGGTTCTCCTTTATTTCTTTAAGTAATTTTTGCGTTTCCTCCTTATTGGCTTTTGTATTCTCCTGAATTTCTTTCAATGATTTTTGTGTTTCCCTTGTAAGGGCTTCTAATTTTTGATCCATTTTCTCCTGAATTTCTTTAAGTATGTCCTTCATGTGTTCCTGTACTAGCATCATGACCAGTGATTTTTAAATCCAAATCTTGTATTTCTGGTGTGTTGGGGTATCCAGGACTTGCTAATGTTGGAGAATTGGGTTCAGATGCTGCCATAATGCCTTGGTTTCTGTTATTAATGTTCCTACATTTGCCTTTAACCATCTGGTTCTCCCAGGTGTTAGATGGTCTTATTGTCACTGGCTGGTGCTTCAACCTACTGTGGATCTTTAAGATTATCTCTGCAACACTGGATGACTGGGTTTCTTCTGGCACAGATTACTGATATGCTGGCTTCCTCTTTTGTGCCTTTGGAGCCCTTCTCAGTCTTGCCTCAAGCAATGTTTACTTAGGTTGTCAAGGTCAACCAGGTGTTCTCTGTCTGCTCTATTATGGAGGGAAGAAGTTGTGGTGGGGGTCACTCCCTCTGTTGATTCTCACACAGGACACAGGTCCTGCGATGGACTGGCTTGCAGATGAACCGCCTATGTGCTCAGTTCCTGAGTGTAGGCAGACCCCTGGTGGTTTGCACCACCAGAAATCTAAAGCTCAGGGTGATACAGTACCTAGTGATCCTTTTGTGTCCTTGCAGACAGCAAATGTGGCCGCAGGGCTTCTCTCCTTCCACAGCTTCCTGGGCAGGACAAGGGCCCAGAGCCTGGCGGGCTGGCAGACAAAAGCCGCCTAAGTGCTCAGTTCCTGAGTGCAGGCAGACCCCTAGCGGTTTGCACCACCAGAAATCTAAAGCTCAGGATGATACAGTACCTAGTGATCCTTTTGTGTCCCTGCAGACAGCAAATGTGGCCGCAAGGCTTCTCTCCTTCCACCCCCTTTGGGGTTTCTATTCAATACCTTATAAGATTGTAATTGTTAGCCCAATCTCACTGAACTGAAATGTGCATCCCAGAGGTTAAGTAACTTGCATGTAATTAATAAGAAGTAAGCCAGATGCTACTTAGACCAGCTTAATTACATTCATTACTCCATGCGTAGCCTACCCAAGTCTGTCTCCAGGGTTATAACAAAGCATTGTATATCAGTAGCAATAGAGTTAAAAAGGAAAGCTTTTCTTAAAAGGTATTTCAGGCATAAGAGGAAACATCTGAGCCAGTCAAGAAAGGGTGTAGGAATTTCTCATCCATGTCTTGGATAATGGGGAGAATTCATTAACTGTCTGTAAAATGCAGTTCGTTCTGGGCTGAGCCAAGGACTAACCCAAAATAACAGCTAATGCAGGTGGATGAATGCAGGAAATCCAACATGAATTTCCCCAGAACATAAAATGATCAATACTGATAAAGGACTCCATGGGCAGACTGCTGGGCAGGTTGAAGAGATTGCCTAGTATGCTTCTCTCTGCCACAGGGAGGTGATCTAGCACAGAATGTCTCTTACTGTGATAAACACCATGAGCAAAAGTGACTTGTAGAGGAAAGAACTTATGTAAGCCTGCAGTGGTCCATTAGTCAAGAATCAAAGGAAGTCATGGCAGGAACTCAAGCAGGACAGGAATCTGAAGGCAGGAACTGACAGAGGCTGGAGCATGGCTTACCTGCTTGCTCCTATAGCTTGCACAAGCTGCTTTCTTATTCCATCCAGAGCCACCTGCCCAGGAATGGCACCACTGTTAGTGAGAAGCACCATCCGATATCAATCAAGACAATGTACCACAGCTTATTTCTAGGGGTTGTTTTCTCAGTTGGAGTTCCCTCTTCTAAAATAACTATAGCTTGTGTCAACTTGATATAAAAGAAACTTTAAAGGTCTTTTAGACTTCAGCAACAACCCAAGCTTCATATGATGCAAACTTAGACAGAGACCATCTCCTCTCAGATGGCTGGGGTCACCTCACACTGTCCATTTTCATATTTGTCTCTAGACCAACAGAAAACCAATCTCATGTACTAATATTTTTGATGAATAAGTTAGCAGCAGAGATAGGGAGATGGGATTAATGTTTGAGAACTGGAAAGAGACTGGATATGAAAAGGAGATGGAAACTGAAGCCACTTGTAGCATCATAGAAGAGTTTACCTCTGAATTTGAATGCTACACAACAGATGTAAGAATGGAAGACAGTGGTGATTGGTCTAATGTGAAGAGTCCTAGAGAAATAATCACACTCTTTCTTTGTGTATGTGAGAGACATGATGAAGAAAGGAATTAGATAAAGAAGAGAGGCAGAGTTCATAAAATGTAAAGACAAAAAGAAAGTCAAACAAATCACTTCATTTGGTAGAGGGTGGGTTTTTCCCCTCATTAATTAATTTATTTATTCACTTTACAGCCTGATTACAGCCTCCCTCTCTACTCTCCTCACAATCCCACCCTCACATGCTCTCCCCCACTCCTCATCCCATTTTCCTAAGAGAAGGGGAGGCCTCATGTACCAAACCACCCAGTACATCAAATTGCAGCAGGACTAAGTGCATCCTTTCTCACTGAGGCCAGATGAGGCAGCCCAGTTAGAGGAAAGAGATCCAAAAGCAGGCAGCAGAATCTCTCTCTGTATCTCTCTGTCTCTCTGTCTCTCTGTCTCTGTCTCTCTCTCTTTCTCTCTCTCTCTCTCTCTTTCTCTCTCTCTCTCTCTCTCTCTCTCTCTCTCTCTCTCTCTCTCTCTCACACACACACACACACACACACACACATACACACACTGGCAGGTTTTGAAGGCAAGAAGTATATAAAATACATGTGAAGACAAAAGCCCAAGTAGAAAGTGTGTATGTATGTGTGTGTGTGTGTGTGTGTGTGTGTGTGTGTTCCCACACTCATATGCATAAGTATGCAGGGGCACATGAATGGGGATTAGGGAGAAAGACAGAGGCAAAAGGAGAAAAGAGAGGCAGGCAATGAAGGAATGTGGAGATAGCCCTTACAGAAGGCATTCTCTGTCTGAGAAGGCCAGGAATACAGTGTGGGGGAGTTATTAATCAGTGAATAGCCTGAAGAGGATGAGGATAGAAGAAAGGAAGAAGATGGAAAGGAGTGGAGATGCATTTTTAACATATGCAAGAGGCCCTTGTTGGATGAAGAGGATAGGAAGGCAGGATGCTCTGTCTGCCCTACTCCAGTCTGATCCTCCTAACCCTGCTCTAGTCAATGGATCTTTGACAAGACCACATTGCCTTTGTATGCACCTACTAAACAAGATTGGCATTTGGCAAGCCTAGAAGGGACTGAGCATTCATTTGCAAAAACCTAGGTCTTTTTGCTTTGCCCCTAAGGTATGCAATGGTGACGAACTTGATACTCCTGAGACAGAAGAATTTTGATGTCACATCAGGAGACTATACCCTTGAGACTGTTAGGATCCAAACGAGGTGATTATCTGGGCCAAGAACTCCTTTCTGGAAAGAATGTCATGGTAATTGCTGACAGTCCTCTGTGTGACGGATGGGAAAAGCTGGGAATAACATGAATAATGAATAAGCAATCAGTCTATTCTTGGATCTGCTATTACTGACCTTCTAATTGGGTGCCTGAGCCTCCTGGGGTTCCCTAAACCATGACATGATTCTCAGAAGACCCAGTGACCAAAGCTAAAACATAGTTACTCATCACAAATATTCTGATTGCAATCAGTGGCCACTTTGGAAGCAGGAACCAATGCCATTGTCTTATTTTTCATCTCCTCAAGATTTGTGATTAGACAAGGAATGTTCTCTATCAAAGCGCAAACTTGAATAGCATCCTGGCCCTCGAAATTACCCATTGCTTAGCTTGCACCCTGAAGCTCATTTTCTTTCTAAAGTTAGGATTAATAGTTGCCATCTCATATCATACTTTTTGTATGCGTGGGGGGGAGTGACTATTGCTAATATATGCAAATTGCCTGGCACATAGTAGCCTTTCAATAAATAGTAGTTTTATCATTATTATTAGAGTGGGCATCTTTGGCCAGGATGCTAAAGGCTGGCAGCCTGACAGATAAAACTCCAGAGCTACATTTAGAAAACTACCACCCAAGTGTGCAGTAGCCCTAATTAGAATTCTCATTAAGACCTGATAATGAGAAATGTGAAGACACTTTTCAGTCTCCTAGGAGAAAAGAAGTGAGGAGATTATTTTTCAAGTGAAGTAAAGAAAAGTAACTTTCCACACGATCTCACTTGGCCTCTCAAACTATGAGTCATGTGGGGAGTTTGTATTCCCTTTTGACCTTACAGGGTGGTCCTTAATTGTCTTATCAAAGGATGACCCCCTCATTGTTTTTCTCCAAGTTCAAGAAGTAGCAAACATAGTATGTGAACATGGACTACGGTGTGTGTAAAGTTCTGGAAGAGAGGATCAGGACAAAGATTGTAATCAGTGGACTTGCTCTAAAATGTAGCCACAACCCCTTATGGGGTCACAGAACTGAATGGGGGGGTCATGAAAAAAGTGACAACAGTGCAAGGATCTTTGAAAAAGCAAGAATGGAAACTTAATTCAAAAATCAAGTGCTTAATGTCACCAAAATGTTTGTGGCAGCGTTCATCTACTGAAGCTTTGTTCTGAACACACAGCCTGTGCACTTGGCACTGTGTGCTGCTGAAAGCTACCCTAAACACATCTGTTCACATTTGAGACTTTTATATGCTATCAATTGCAGGGTTTTTATGGTACGTACAGAGTTTTCTGTTCTTACAGAAACACAATGCTCTAATTATGGAAAACAAAGTTTTTAATATTTTTCTACCACCATTCATCAATATAAAAGCATCAAATTACTATATCTTTGGGTTGTATTTTGTTAGAATATTTAACTTTAAAGATTTAGATTTAATTAGATCACTTGGGTTTCATTTTTTTAAAAATCACTAAATGAATTTTGGCTTGAGGTTACAACAGGATTTGCAATATTTTCTAAAATAGGTTTAAACGTACTCCAGCTTCTATGTACTGTCATTTATGTCCATACCATTGACAGTTATAAATCTAAACTATGTATCAACTATGAAAATCATTAAAAAAATTCTATATCCCATAATATCAAATATTCAGCCAAGATTTAGTTCTTTATATAAAACCAAGCAAGCAATCCTCTCATTGATATGCAAATTTGCTTTCATTTGTAATAAATGAAAAGATTTCATGTCTATCAAGGATTACTTCTAAGTAGCTTTGATTTAATTTTATAAGATGTTGAATTTCGGTGTATATTTTATATAGCCATATACCTAGGGTCAGGCAACAAATTCTTGAGGGAGAAAGGCCCCAAACCAGAAAGGTGCACAAAGCTGCCCTCCGAGGCAGCACTCTCCTTCAGGTGACACAAACGACCCACCATGTGACAGGAGAGAATAGGCTGGGAGAGCCTGTTCCAGGCTGAGCAGTGTGAGCCAGAACCACACACTTTGGTGCTGGCTTCACTAGAAATGCTTGAAAGAACAGCATGAAACCACACACAGAGTTGGGTCCTCAGTGGATATTCAATGGCTTTGAGAAATCTTAGAGGTGCAAATGAAGCCATCTTTCTTATTTCTTTGGACATCTCTTCCCATAAGCAATGATGGGGCTGCTAGAGTAGATGGGAAGCATTGTTATCATCAAAACTCTTAGACACTCCCTTTGGTCATTCTTTTATGCTTTCATCATGCTCAGAAAGACTGTTGAACACCTACTCTGTCATGGCACTATGGTAAATATTGGCCATTATGGCAACAATCAAAGATTGGCACTCTCAGGGAGCTCTACTCCAATGAATAAAGATGGAGAGTATAGCTAGACACAAATAGTAAAATAATACAGTAAGATGCAAAGGAGTGAGTGACGTCAGAGGGCCCCCAATCAGGAATGGACAACTGTAGTGAGAATTTTGGTTTCTTGTAAAATACAGTTATAAAATGGGAATATGTTCTTGTTTTAATCCCAGGGGTGGGACGCAGGGATGCTTCAATTGTCCATAGCAGCTATGATTTGTCTTGTGTTATGGCAGGTGGAGGTGTGATTTTTGCCAGCTGAAGATAGTTCACATTTGCAGTTCTGGGGTACTCTTCAGAGGGTATAAAAATGTCACAGCCCCTAGATGCTGTGGCAGCTCCTGTTCTCTCTGCTGCTCGTTGATGGCTGCTGGCTGCTGCCTGCTGCCTGTCTGCCTGCTGCCTGCTGCCTGCCTGCCTGCTGCCTGCTGCCTGCTGCCTGCTGCCTGCTGCCTGCTGCCTGCTGCCTGCTGCCTGCTGCCTGTTGCCTGCCTGCCTGCTGCCTGCCTGCCTGCTGCCTATCTGCCTGCTGCCTGCTGCCTGCTGCCTGCCTGCCTGCTGCCTATCTGCCTGCTGCCTGCTGCCTGCTGCCTGTTGCCTGCTGCCTGCTGCCTGTCTGCCTGCCTGCCTGTCTGCCTGCTGCCTGCTGCCTGTCTGCCTGCTGCCTGCTGCCTGCTGCCTGTCTGCCTGCCTGCCTGCCTGCCTGCTGCCTGCTGCCTGCTGCCTGCCTGCCTGCCTGCCTGCTGCCTGCTGCCTGCTGCCTGCTGCCTGCTGCCTGCTGCCTGCTGCCTGCTGCCTGCTGCCTGCTGCCTGCTGGTTGGAGATATCCTAATGAAGATTGGACTTGTCTCAAAACACTGGACATAATCAGTAGGAAGAAATCTAATAAGTTTCTTTCCCTCTTTCTCCTCTATTATTCTTTCCCTCATACCTGGTATTGAAGGGTTGGAAGGGATAAGGGTGAAATAGGGCAGAAGGGAAAAGAACCCAACAAAATAGCCTGGATGTCTGGTTATAGTCAACAAGTTCTCATCTTCCATTGCTTAAAACTGGGACCATGAGTGTTAATTCATTCTGCCTCACATACTCTTCAGGTGTTGGAAGCAGAAAGGCAACGAGTCAGAAAACTGCGACAGGTACTGTATACTATCTGACATGGCCATGGCCAGGCCTGAAAATTATTTAGCCAAGAGGAAGCAAAATGGGGCTCAAGAGGTGTCTGACAGGATGGAGTAAGGAGCTGTTCACTGTAATACTCTGTATTAGTTAATTCTTTGCCTCTGAACACAAGGAGGAAGGGGCTTGTTTATCTCACAGTTCCAGGCTATAGCTATAATGGTAGGGAAGTCCCCAGCAAAGCCTTGAAGTAGTTTTTCATATGATATCAGTGTGATGAAGAGAGCAACAACTATAGGCCTACTGGTGATCTTTCTCCACCTCATGGAATCAGGGATCTCCTGCCCAGAGAATGTTCTGCCCACACCTAAGATGGTCTTTCCACACTAACTAGTTTACTCAAGATAATCAGGCATGCCCAGAGGCCTGGCTCCAAGAAGAATCTCCATATTATCAAAAGGACAGTTAACACTGAAGTCAAACTACCTTTCCTCCGTATTCAATGAAATGGTGAAGCCCCTTGATTTAGTGTTAGTCGCATGAGTATTATAAAACGTGTAACCAAAGTTGAGTTGTTTGAGGGTAGACTGTTCTTGGAAGGAATGCTATGCCAGTCCTCATCCTCTCTGTGCCTCCTTAATCAGTGGGGTGAGCCAGAGTATGGAGATAGCCCTGATAGTAGTGAGCACGGAGAAGAGCATGCATGCGATGGAATCCTGGGCAGGAAGTGCTGGAAGTTGTACGGCGTGAGCTGTGCTGAATCAGACAGAAAGCTGAGCTATCTTCCAAGAAAGTACTTCTGTACCATGCTGAGGAATTACAATGATAATAAAATATATATGGATATCTTCCACAATAGTCTCTTATTTGGCAGGAAAAAAAATATGGGGAAAAGCTGAGATGAAAATGTGTCCAGCCATTTCTTCAGTCTGGTGGTACATAAGGACAGAGACTAAAGGTTAGACCTGTGGTGCAAAGCCCTTCCTGGGATCTGAAGACTTGGAATATGGGGGAGGAGGGGTTAGGCAGTGGCACACAGCAAGTGGGATGGAAATGGCAAAGCACACCTCTCACACCTGACTAGTAAAAGATATAGTGAAAAAAATCTCAGACAGGGAATGCTCTGCCTCTGAACTACTTAAACTGAGAAAAACTTTTAAATGAGGAATGAAATCCGAACTACATAGCATGGCTTGGGAGGTGAAATACGGTGATTGCAGATGTGATTGGTGTAAGTGCTCTGGAAGCAGAGAAACTGGAGTACTAAAACCACCCATCCCTCCTTGAGACATTGGTTGTATAATTTAAGACAATATGAAGAAAACCAATATACTGCTGGACTGGGTCTTATGAGACATTAAATTATTGCTGACTGAGTTCTCCATAAACTAAAAACAACAGAAAATCAGGAGTCACTGAATGAGCAGGGCATACAGAAAGCCATGTATGATGTTGAGTTCATCGGCTCTAATAGGGTTTTGTTCACAGGGGAATTAAATATGGTCCATTCAGCAGGACCTCAGGGCTGGTATATAGGGCTCTAGCTGCTTTGCTAAGCACCATGGTGGTATTTGATATTAGACAGCATATAAATTAGGTCTGTAAGATATTAAAGCATTCAAGAAGATGAGAGGAACAGGAAATCAGATGAAACTGAACACTCATAGGCAAAAGAGTCGTGATTTGTGTTGAACAGAAGTTCCTACAGAAAAAGAAGTTGGCAGAAAGCCAAACACTGTGACAGACAACCTCTGAGAGGCCATTGAGTCTGCACAACAGTTCATCGAAAGACTGAAAAAAAATAGTGTATGACCACAGCATAGATAAAACAAACTATTAATATTGTCATAGAAGAGGGAAATTAGCCTCCCAAAGCATGCTGTGCATACTCTCCCCTGCAAGAAAGTTTATGGGAAAAAGATTTTTCTGCCAGCCTGGGGCCCTGTAAGTGGCAATGCATAGCCTTTGGAGAAATAATGGACTATCTCAGAACCCTTGAAAACTGGAGACGCAGCTCCAGTAGTAGACACAACATGTGAGAAGTTAGCTTTGCTACCCTGTAGGCTTTGGTCAGGCCAAGTACTACAGCCAGTCTGGATGTGCTCCCCAGGGCAGGGAGGTGAGCACTCGTGCCGAGATGGGGAGCGTGATGGCTCACGGCAGAGATACAGACTGTGGAGGAAGACAGGGTCTCTTATTCTCACCCTTATAGGCAACAATCCTATTTCAGTGGAGCAATCGATAATTGATAAAGATAATGAGCTCTTCGGCTCTGTTGGACCTTTCTAACATTTAAAAATACTCCCTTAACTGCTAAAGACCAACTGGCACTTGCTTGAAATAGATACTAGTTAAACTTCAGAGATTCTCTCGAAAGGTTTGTGTATCTAGTGTCTTGTAAGTTTGGAGTCCCTTGGGCATTTTATGAGCCAGGAGAAGCATCTGGAAGAATGATACAAACGGCATGTATAGAGCACGAATGAAGATACCTTACATGACATGTGTGGGAAAAGCACTCCCAAGGGTCAGTACCAGCCTATGAGGAGCCGGCCAAGGAAGCTCTTGAAGCTCCATAAATAGCAAATACTATTGTTACTGTTGTTGTTTGCATGTCAGAACTAGATATTAAGGAAACTAAACTATTTGGCTATAAGATAAGAAATTAAACTGGAACTGAGCTAGAAGCTCTTGCCCTACTGGCTAACTTTCATAGTTCAGGAAGGTACTGTATAGGTCACTGGTGAAAATGTCATTAATAATCATACTCTGCTGCAGATATTGACTACCATATTCCAAATAAGATGTTCTCACTGTTTCAATTGGGGCATGGCTATTATGGGTTATCAACTGCTTTCCATTTCCATTTGTGACCTGCTTCATAGGAGGAATTCGGTGTTTGTTACCATAATCCAGGGCCTGTAGTTGGTGAGGTTATTAGTACCAGTTAGAAGGCTACTGCTATTGTTTTCTTAAAGAGTGGTATCTATTCAATTGGTTTCTAGATATTTGTGATCATGCTCAAAGTATTATGCTGTCAACCTTAGTCACAGAGGAAAAATTCATATTTGTAATGGGCAATGGTCTCTTTGGAGGCTCATAACTGTTCAAGCTAAGAATAAATGACTGTTATTGTGGCTTAGTAGCAACTCAGCCATGAAAGAAAACAAATTCAGAAGTCTGAATTTCCTCTTCCAAAATCCAAAAGACATCATAAAAGAGGAGGCAAAATCTATCAGGACAGGAAGAAGAGATGGAATATTTCTGAGCTTTTCCCTCTAAATAGAAAACGTTCCTTCCTAGAAGAAAGCAGAAAATTTGTAAGACTTAAACTTGTGAAACTTAGGAGGCCCAGAAAACTCGAAATTTATAGGAGCATAGGTTCACTTCCTGAGATTATATGCATAGTATTCAATGACTAAGTAGAGGAAACTTTTCTCAAAAGCTGACTACAAGTTGCACAGAGTGGCCCAGCTTTTGTAACTCTCCCTGCTTTTGTGATGGAATTTGTTTTGTTTGGGGGGTTGTTTGTTGTTTTGATGATATAGCTGCCTGAGAATAATCATGCTCCTCCTGTACATAGCCCTTAGCCCATGCTGCTACACATAAAATCTCAGCACACACCTGACAGGTTCACCAGGCTGGACTTGAGAGTTTCCTTCCCTTGTCTACCATTGGTGTCCTATCTGGGGCTCATGTCTCTCCAAGTAAAGGTAGACTACAATACATATGGGCAACTGTGTTTCTTCTAAAATCTCTTAGGGTTTCCACATCATCCATCTCATCTGTTACTCAAAGAAGTCCTGCAAAGATGCAGGGCATGGTTGAAGAGGCTCATTGTGCAGAAAAGAGCAGTGTTCGTGTGCCCTAGCAGAGCAGCTCACGTGCACTAACAGACTAGCAAGAAGCTGGCAAAGTGCTAAAGGCAGAGCCAAGCTCAAGTCTCCACAAGTGTTTCTCAGCAGTTGTCTCTAACAACTTATACTGGACTCTTCAAATGCCTGGTACTTCCAGATTATACTATTCAAATCTAAGACATGCCACTTTATACAACTTGGCAGAGTTCGCCTCTCTATCTGCAGGAACTATCCTTGATTTCCCAATAATGGTTCAATGGTTCTAGCCAAAGTAGTCTTATTCTGACTTTCTAAATGTAGATTTTTCTCCCCAACCCAAATCTAATCATGACACAAAAATCTGGGATGAAAAATATGAAATTGTGTTCCATTTAATAGGTGTTATATCTAGAGTAAGAGGAGATGGGAGAAGGAATAGGAAATGCATAGGGGCTGGGTCACGGGGAAGACGAGGTCTGTCCTAAACTGTCAACGAGAATCACCCCTAAAGTATATATGCAAGGGAAACAAGGTCTAAGTTCATGCAGCTGACCCCACCCAGAGAATATCTGTCTTTAGCTGGATGCTCTTAGAACTCCACTTATCTGCAAAATAGCAGACAATTCACCTCTACACCTCTGTTCCCAGATCCTCCACTCCCCACTGCTAATGTTATTATAACATAAACTTGATTTGCCATTTCTCAGGGCTGCTCTCCCAGGGTTGCTATCTGCACCCCACATTCAGCACCTTCTGGATAATTGTTAGTTATCTCCATAGATAAGGGTATGAGTTGAATTGAACCCCCCCCACCTCCCCCAGAATGTGGGGAATCTGTGGAACTTTGAGAAGAGAGCTTCGGGAGCTTTAGGGAGAGGCAGGGACTTTACAGTACAGAGGTTGGATGTTCTTCTGTTTACACAAAACTAACCATGTATGTGGTGGGGATGGGAGGGTACAAATCAGAAATGTACAGATGAAGTAGGAATGAAATGGTGTGGGAGGAAGGAAAGAAGACATAACTGAGGCATAGAGAGTGGGAAGTGTGAGCAAATGTGAAAGGACACTGTCTGTTCTTGACTCCCTCTATAGTTCACCAAGTTCTTAAAAGGCAGGGCATGTGTGAACTCACTACAGACCACCAATCATAGGTCCCAATCTGACATAGAGCAAATTCTCTGTACGTGTTTATCAAGTAAATCAGTGAACATGGAGACAACTCCACCTCTGAACAAACTTCTAAAAACTGTATTGCTATTTCATATATAAGAAAATCCAAATCTAAATAAATTACCCAAAGTGGTACAGCACTATTGTTTGAGTGGACCCTCTAAAAATGGGACTTAGAATTAGGTTTCCATTGTGATCATAGTAAGTGGTGGGATCCTTAGATGGTACTCAAGTTCTGAGGGCTCTAAGGGAAAGGGAGAGTAGGAATTATCATGGGACTGATTTGCTGATAACAGGCCATGTTTCTGATCCTTTTGCATGTCTCCCACATACTTGTGTGTCCTTTGGTCACATTATGACTCAACATAGAAGCCATTACTTTGAAATTTCCAAACTCCAGAATCATAAGACGAAAAAAACTCCAATATCTATGCTCTAGCAAACTGTGATTTTCAATTACACCCCCAGGAAACTGACTAAGACTCATAAGTTCTAAAATATGAAGTGTGGATGTAACTTACTTCCTAAAACACTCACCTAGCATGCATGAGGCTCCAGGTTCGATCCCTAACATTGACAAACAAATAAATTGGTAAGTGGGCTGAGATTGCACCTTAAATCATTCAGACCCCCTAAAACTATGCCCTAAAAGCTTCTTCCTAAACATAGTTCTCAGGGACAAATTCTCCAAATTTCTTGAATTTCTGAGCCATGAAAACTTATCCTTCTGAGTCTGAATAAAGACTAATGTTCTTCAGACATCCTGCCCATGCTTCACCTAGATGTTCTCATATTTTCCTATTTCATGCAAAGCTATTCCTAATTTTTTGTCCCTTAAAGAGACTGAACTGTGGTCTATTCAAGAGCTGAGGCTCTTCTGAGACCTTTAGCTTTCCCATCTCTGACTAATAGATGGCAAATGCTGAAGAGTGAAAGCCCACGACCCTGGGTGCCAAGTGGGAGGAATAACGGCCTGCCACTAACCGGCCTGCCACTAACCGCTGTGAGGTGCTGCCTGAGATCTGCCCCGTTGGATTCTTCCTCTCCTAGCAGGCTGCTTCCATTCCCATAATTTTCCTCCCAAGAGCTTTCTTCCTTGAGTTTACATCCCTGTCTCTGCATCTTTCTTATGTCCTTCATACAAAGAAAGTACAAAACCCAACCTACCCCATTAGCTTATCTATCAGTGGGTCCAAATCAATGGTATTCAAATGCTTCATGTTAATAACAGCCCCGAATTGGTGAACACTCTCCATGATTGGATGTTGTTCTATGTCTTCTTTCTAGTCCTCAAAGAACACAAGATTGGTGTGACTGTATTTGTCCTCCAGATGAGAAGAACACAGACACTACAAAGCTCAGTAGCTTGCCTCAGTTTACATACCTAGAAATTTCAGGAGGGATTCAAATCCCTGGTGATCTATCTTCCTGTTTCCTGTTCCCATGATGGCATATAGTTTCTCAATGCCCCCATTTTTAGGAGAGATAAAGAAGTTAGCTGAAGGATCCCTGTCCCATACATTCCCTGGAAAATCCTAAGTAGACTGTTTGTGGACTAAAGAACTAAACAAGGAGATCTGAGCAGAAACATTTTCTCTATGTTCAATAAAAGTCAATGACTCCTCATGAAAGAACATTCATTTCTTCTAAAGCTGAAGCCTATGTCAAGTAATGAAAGTGAGGATAAAGGCTTTCCCAGCACAGCCTATGGAGTGTCGATTTTTAGTGTGCTAAAATCAAGAGTGCTGTAGACATCTAACTTAGAGAATTACTGTACATTCAGTTCAACTGCCTTTGATAAAGGGTCTTTAAACCATGAAAACAAAATAACAGCCTCAGAAACAGCTTAAAATTACCAGAAAGTAAGACACCTGCACATCCTAAATTGCATCTTCAGAGTCTTCCCAATTTCTGTCTTTTAAGAAAGAGACAATGAATGCTCTGTTTAGATGTTGGGACTTTTGGAAAAAAAATGAGGCACCTTTTTTCTAATGCTTTTCAAAGTGGCATTATACAATTCCAATCTAAGTGAAACCTCTGAACTGGCAAAGAGGAAAACTTCAAGAGGATGTGACAAAAATTATTTCAGCAACCATGACATTTCTTGATGTGAAACACTTTCTTTGAACTGTACAACATAATGTGAGTAAGAATTTGGAATCTGACAGGCAAATAACCTAGATGCCAGGATTGACGATGAAGACATTCTTCTACTTTCCCCTCCCCCTCCCCCCCCCCCCCCCCCGACTAAATCCAAGTCTCACCAGCAATACTGAGAGGGTTATGTGGAGTGCCTGTAAATGGCAGAATCAGCCAATTCCAAAGTTAAATGATCACTCTAAGACTTGTCCTGTGACCTTGACTAAGTCATTTAACCCCTTGGTTTCCTTATCCACAAAACAATGTTATTAGTGTCCTCGGAGTTTCTGGGAGGGTTAAAGAGAATGCATTAAAGTTCTTAGCATGGATGAAACACTTAGCTAGGATAATGGTGATATCAGTGGAGGTAGTATACTGTTTACTGAGTGACATTTATGTATCAGGTACAATTTTGTCCTTTCTAAGAGAATTCTGGCTACTCTAACTGTCCCTAAAATCTTAGATCTTAACACAGTAGAAGAGCATGCTGCATACAAGCTCAGGGGGTGGTAGGAATGGCAGTAATGAAAGGTGCATATCCACAGTCATTCAGACTGCTTGACTGAAGCTCTGTTATCTTTACATGTGCTTCCCAAGACGTCCTGTGTATTTGCATCAATCCAGCAGCCTGAAAAGAACATTGCATGAACCATTCTGGAAGTTTTTGATGTGCTACATCTCAAAGTGTCCAAAAGCAGACAAATAGCCTCCATTCTCATGAAGTGGGGGAAGGGACAAGAAACAAAGTTCTATTATCCAATGACAGAGAACCTGAGACATATGAAGCATGGAGCAAATGAGAGAATAAAGTCTGGTCCAAGGTTTTCTGACTAGCTGCTGCTCTAACTATCTTCAGCTCTTCATGCTTTGGTAAAGAAGAGGTCTTAGATAGCATCTGTGGCAAGCAGCCTCTGGTCTTTAGAGCCTTGTGTGATCTTTTATCCTTCATCAACTTGTGTCTAATCAATAGACTGACAACATTGAAAGGGTATCACTTCTGGCATTAGGCTTGAAATGATGGTTGTCTTAGTTAGGGTTTTATTGCTGTGAAGAGACACCATGACCACAACAACTCTTACAAAGGAAAACATTTCTTTGGGGCTGACTTACATCTTCAGAAGTTTAGTACATTATAGCCATGGAAGGAAACATGGCAACATGCAGGCAGACAAGGAGCTGAGAGTTCTTTCTATATCTTGATTCACGGGCAGCAAGAGACTGTGTACCACACTGGGTGTCGCTTGAACATATGAGACCCCAAAGCCTGCCCCCACAATGACACATTTCCTTCAATAAAGCCACACCTCCTAATAATGCCACTCCATGTGGGCCAAGCATTCAAACAGATGAGTCTATTGGGGCTAAACCTACTCAAACCACCACAGATGGTAAGTTCCGTTTCATCAGTAGACACTTGATAATGAATCTATTCTGTATTATATATATTCTCCCACTCTGATGAACAAGCCACTATACTGGAGATGCCAACATGGCAAGAAATTGATGCTAGCCTTTGTCTAAGAACCAGCTAAGAACTAAGACAGTCAGCCCAAGAGTCCCTTGAGAACTGAAATCTAGCACAAACTCTGAATGTTTAGAGCATACTTTTCTCTGCTGAGCCCCCAGGTGAAACCCAGACTCTGCTCACATTGATTTAGGACATCATTAAAGACTTTGATTCAGACTTCTGACCCCAGACACTATAAAAATATGTGTTGTTTTTACAAAAGTGTACTTTTGTGAGCTTGTGGAGCCTTCCTAGCTAGCAGTTCCTAGGGAAATACCCCACACCTTAACACAAAACATTTTCTTCTCCCTTTTGTGTTTTATACTTCGAGTTCTTTATCTCAGATTTTCCATTTTAATAATAAAGTAAGTATATCCGTTAAGATTATATTAAGGATGTTTAGGACATTAAAAGTACTTTTTGCTGATGTTTAATTAAATCAACCCATGGCTCCTGAGTTTGGCTCTATCCACGCACACATGGTGCCTTTCTGTTCAAACTCCTTTTATATTCTGATTTCAAATTAGCCTATAAAGTAGTAGGTTTTCTCCTAACTCACCACACATTCTGAGTTTGAACAATCTCCCAGGCCTCCTTTTCTCCCACACATTCATCTTTTAAAATCTTGTTGTCCTCAGTTTTCTTTCCCTATCTTTCCATCACATGTGGTCTGCCACTCCAGCCCATGGACTTCTAACTTTCAAGTCTCTACAAGTATCCCAAGCTAATCAAACAAACTAAGAATTTGAAACCATGGTTTACATATGAAAGAGAGCATTGCTACTTCACACTCTAAAAAGCACGGGTTACTTAGTTCAGTATAATATTTCTAGTTCCATCCATCTTTCTGCAAGTTTCATACTTTTCAGTTTTCTTTACTGCTGAATGGAATCTCACTCTGTTTATATGCCTCGTTTTCACTACTCGCTCACTGGTAGATTGACATCTAGGCTGCTTCCATTTTTTTTTTTTTTTTTTTTTTTAGCTACTTTGAGTAGAGCTGCAATGAATGTGGCTATGCAATTATCTCTGTGGCAGGATATGGAACCCTTGGGTATATACCCAAGAGTAGTATAATTGGGTCATATAGCAGCTCTGTCTTTTTGTTTTTTGAGAAACTTCCAGACTTGTTTTCCATGGAGGCTGCATTAATTCACACTCCCTCCAATAAAAGAGTTCTTGTTTCCCTACTTCCATTCCAGAATTTGTTGACATTTGCATTCTTGATGAAAGCCATTTTGACTTGAGTAAGGTGGAATCTCCTTTTTCTGATGGTGAAGGATGTTGAACCATTTCTAAAGTGTCTACTGGACATTTTTATTTGTTTCCTTAAGGAATTTGTTCAGTTCTCTAGTATGTTTCTAATTGGTATCTTGTTTTCCTGATCTGTTTGTTTGTTTTAAGTTCTCTGTATGTTCTAGAAACTAATCCTCTGACAGGTATAGATGACAAAGACTTTCTCTTTCTGTGGGCTGATGCTTCATTTGATTGACAGTTTCCTTTGCTGTGTAGACACATTTTACTTTTATAAGATGCCATTTTCAGTTGTTCTTATTTTCTGTTCTACCAGAGTCCTATCCAGGAAATGCACACTTAACAGTTCACGCTTGAGTTCACGCTTGAGGAGGTTCAGAATAAGCTCTTATGCTGAGGTCCTTGTATTGGCCTTGGTTGACTACCAGAACAGGATGGTAAGACCTTATTGCTAAAGACACCATTCCTTGGTTGCTGAGCAGAGAGAAACAACACTGTGAATGAGCTGGGAGCATTCTCTATACTAGCTGGCTAGCTTTCCTCGTGAGGGAAGTTGCTTTGTAGGCAGCTAGGGGGAAAAGTCATCAATGGTCCTTCTTAGTTCTGAACCTTGAATGCTATAACACCAACTTGCTAGGCAAAGTGTGCCTACTGGGACAATAGGGACACAACTGTTGTGAGAGTAACCAGCTAATTTCTGATTGGATCTGAAGCTCGTTCCTCAAGAGGGAGTTCATGTTCAATACTGTAGACTTTGTCAAAGGCTCAGAGCTGGAGATATCACAGGCATGAGGGATGATTCTAGTACCTTTGTAGTAGTGAGTGGACGTGTTGTCAAACTGATTCCTACTAATTTTGTTTAGACCCAAAAACTAGTGCTGTCTTCAACCAATATCAAAGAAGCTTTCCTTTTCAGTGAATAGTAGTCAACACAGAAAATCATAGATGCCGAGGTACTGAGAGTAAGGTATAGCTGTGTGCCCCGCCTTAAGTAGGACACCAGGGCTCAAGGGACACCACTAAAAAGGGATCGTAAAGAATGGAAGAGCTTGACACTAGAGAGGAGGGCGATGAAGCTCTGTCACAGGGGTGTGGCATGGCCATGGCACTGTGAGCTTACATGGTTTGTATAGGACTGAATCATTAAACATCTAATGACAGATAGAGGAGGGGCTCACACAGAGCCCAGCCCTACCCAGGAACAGAGGGCTCCTGACAGAGAGGAGGTGGCTACCTTTGCTGTCACAGCCACTACATAGTTATTCATGCTCTGATGGATAGATTCACACCCATGTAGGCAGATTCCATGGGACAAAGACAAACAAGCAATAAATAAATAAATGAATAAATAAATAAATAGCAAAAACCCATGAAAGTGAAAGGAGATATGTCAGGGAGATGTGAATACATTATTTTTTAATTGACAAGTATGGGAAGAATTATATGATATGCAAAATAATAATTATTATGCAAACACATCACTTAAATCCAGGAGTTCTTGGATTTTTACTACCACCATGTACCACATTATTTATTATTTTATGCTTTATAGACCTCTAGATTAAAAAAATTCCTTTCTACCAAACAAGCCACATTTACTAAGGAATAATTGATTTTCTTTCTGTTTTCTTAAAACACTGTATTAAATTATATCTAATAAGCTATACACACACACACACACACACACACACAGAGAGAGAGAGAGAGAGAGAGAGAGAGAGAGAGAGAGAATATCCTTGGCTTTCTCATGATATTAATAGCAAAAATCTTAGAGCAAAAACCAGCACACCAAGCTCACATATGTCTCCTCCCCCTCCTCTTGCTCTACTCTTTCTTTTCCTACTCCCTCTTTCTCTTCTCTTCTTCCTGTACTCCTTTCTCCTTTTTTCTCCTCCTCCTCCTCCACATCCTCATCCTTCTCCTCCCCACTTTCCTTTCTTCCTGGTTGCTCTGATATGAGCTGGTCTTCCCCACTACACCGTCCCTGACATGATAAACTGAAATCTCTGAAACAATGAACCAAAATATTTTTTCATTTTTTTCACTAAAATAATTCTCAGAAACGTTGTTACATCAACAAAAAGTCTGATGAATGCACATTTTCATCCTTCACAGAGAGCCAGAGAACAGCTCTCTTTGGACAATAGCATCTTTGGTTGTCCACTCCAGAATCTTTCTAGTTGCACTCCAGAGATGTATGTGTACATGTACGTGTACATGTATATGTATATATAACTTTTATTGATTCTTGGTGAATTTCATCATGTACCATAATTCTACTAATTTCTAGATCCCTGTTATCTGCTCTCCACCCTTGCAACCTCCACCTCAAGAAAGAGAGAGAGAGAGAGAGAGAGAGAGAGAGAGAGAGAGAGAGAGAGAGAGAGAAATAAGATAGAATAAAAATAAAGCAAAACCCCCAAAACTCCTTGTCATGGAAGCTGTAGCATGTCACAGTGTGTCCCACAGTGTGCCCTTTTGTCCACACATCTGTACTTGCAAATGTTTATTGCAATAAGTAAGTGGTCTGGTTCTAGGCCTCTGGCTTCTGCTACACAATCTGTGTAAGAACCTAACTGGGACTCCTCTCAGATATCCTATTGTTGCCTTGAGTCATGCAGGTCTTACAGCTCTGAATCTGCAGGACCAGTCCTTTCATGAACTCCAACAGACCATAGACAGTGTAGATGTTGAAGCTGGCCAACTCAAAGCCATGGACCCGGGTCTGGGAGGTAGCTGAGTTTGTCAGCTGACCACTTCTCCTGCCCCCACACCATCAGGAGGAGGTTATTTGCATTGTCCCAGCTAACAGCTCTCTTGTTTTTCATGTGCTGGGACGAGCTCACCCATGCCTTGCCACCATGGTCAGCTTCGCTGTGCTTCCCAGGCAAGGTGCAGGACCACTTTCCTGTGCTCCCACTCTCATGACCACAGGGCCAGTTCTTCCACCTACCACAGGCATCCAGGTGGGGCATCTCTCAAGCCACCCAGAACAGACCAGGGCTGGGGTCAGTTCTCTCAGGTTCATGCCCTCAGGGCTCCTCTACTTGGCCCTCCACCCACCCTTCCTCACCTCCCACCCACACCCTCAGGGTAAGTTCTACTGTGCTGCACAAGTGAGGGGCAGAGATAGTTCTCAAAAGTGTGATGGTGGGTGAGGAGAGGGGCCAGCTCGACTTACTGCCTCAGAGGGCAGGCTAGACCAGAGACATCTGCATGGCCTTTGCTGGCAACTCAGGCCACAGACATTGACACAGAGCTCAACTTCAGCATGACCACTGTGTGGCTACCTCATATCTGCCTGTGCTCACTGCTGTTTAGTCTCCAGTCCAACCTTTCCTCATAGTGTATGAATCCCCCAGCCTTGCTTTCTTGTCCATCTCGCCGCTATGTACTCCATTTCTCATCTCTCCACAACTCATTTGTTCATCATAGTGCTAACCACAGCAGGTGCTTGGGTATCTTTTTTCCGGTTACCCCAGTCTAGCAGAACCAGGGCAGGCAGTTGAGTGTCTTTCTTTGGGTGTCCCTGGGTGATATAATTGTCTTAATGACCTAGCATGGTATTTGATCAAGAGCTTGAGGTTGAATCTGAAAGACAGTTATGATTCTTAGTTTTCTGTCTGTTTGTCCCAGAATCCTCCTCTTGTCTTCTTTCCTCCCTACTCAGACACAGGTCTTTTTTGTTGGTCATCTGTGAAGTATGAAGAATGGACCTGAAGAACAGAGACAGCATGTGCCAATGACTACTCAGTAACAAGGGAAGAAGAGACACCAATCTGTCTAGAGGATTACTCCCTTCTCTGAACTTAATTTTCTTGAAACTGTTTTGATCCACTTATAGTTGTACAGAAGAGGAAGCAAGCAGAGGTAAGAATCAGGTAAGAATTAATTGACTGTAGCAATAGAATTGTTTTGGAATCAGACTTAGCCCAGTGTTGACTTCCAAACCTGATATTCACTAGATGTGTGCTCATGAATAAATGACTTCATTGGGCCTTAATTTTCTCCATCTTGAACATGGGTGTAAAATTTTTGTTTGGAATTCTGTCAAAATGTGGAAATGACGCAATGCATGTATAATGGCTAATCCAGAGCCTGTTGTATAATAGATATTCAATTGGTAATAAGCATTGTTATTATTTTTAATATTAAGATTATGGCTATCTAATCTGAGGCTGTATCTATAATGAAAGCTACAGTTTTGCCTGAAGTATTTCTGATATGATTGGGTTTTACAAACAGAGTCTTAACATTTTGGAAACTTAAGGTCTTTGTAATTTAGGTCTTCTAAGCACTAGATTGGACAGAACTTACTCAATATTCTTTTAAACAAGTAGGTAACTACAAGGCTCTGATACCTAAATCTATCTTCTCAGGAAGCATGATGAACTAGGAATATCTTTTGTTGTGTACAGAATCTAGCTAACATCATTGTGGTGAGTATTGAAAACATTTAATTCAATTATATATATATATATATATATATACATATATGTATATATACATATAATTTTATATAATTATATATATGATATAATATATATATGTATGTATATAGACAGACAGACAGACAGACAGACAGATAGAGACCTAGCTTAGTATATGGTCAAGAGATTGAGGTTGAACCAGAAAGAACCAGGTGTCAAATAGCCCCTGATGTGATATTACTTGAGCAAGTTTAACATTTCTGGTCCTTTGTGTTTTCTTCTATGAGTGGAAGATAATAAAATACCACTTCACAGGGTAACATAAACACATAAGAAAATACTTTGTGATAACAAAAATGCCTATTTGTCAAGTATCAAGCCCTAAGCTCAGACCATTGTTATTTTTCTTCTCTACAACAGATAGTAGTAGCTGCATTGTTATCCCTATTCTAAAGGTAGGACTCTGGAGGCATAGAGTTGGGGATAGCTCTGTGTCTCCTAAATCTTAAAGTCCAAGGGCATTTGACTCTCAACATGGGCCTTTGCACAGATCAGTGGCTAAAACTTGGTGGCCTTATGAACTTAGATGGGCAAAGCTTTGCTTTCACATGGATGTCATTAAAGTTTAGTATGTTTCTCAAATAATAAATGAAGCAATAAAACATAAAGACACCAACATCAGTGGAGTATGTCACTGAGGGAAAAAAGTCACAGCTGCAGCAGAAAATGTGAAGAACAGCTGGGAGATATGGCTCAGTGTTTAAGAGCTCTTGATGTCCCTGCATAGGTTTTGGATTCAGTTCCAGCACCTATATGGTAACTCACATACACTTGTAACTCCAGTTTCAAGGGATCTGACACCCTCTTCTGGCCTTTGCGGGTACTAAGCACACAAATGGTACATTTACATATGTGCAGACAAAACACCCATACACATGAAATAAACATTGAAAAAAATTGTGCTGCATGACTTAGGAACTGGCCACAAGGCCTTTCTATTTTAGCATATTTTCTAAAAGTGCATATATTACTACATCACAAAAGGTGGCATTTTTAATATTTCCATGTCTGTATTGTAAGATGATAAGCTTTTGAATTCTAAGGGTCTTGTGTTTTGCAAAGCACCATTCTGAGCAAGGAATCTACAAGTTTTGCAAGACAATCCAAGGCACCAAAAACACGAAAAGTTAAGCCTTCAACCAGATATCATGGTACACACCTGAAATTCTAGTACTAGGAAAACAAATGTAGGCAGATTCTGAGTTTAAAACCAGAGACTGGAGAAAGAAGGGAGGGGAGAGAGTAAGAAGGAGGGAAGGGTGGGAAGGAAGGTCAGCACTCAGAGCTCTGTGGATTATTAGGCCACGCAGTGTGCTGTAGTTGCAAGGACACAGAGAGCTAAGGGCTTCAGCCTGTGGCCAGACCATGATGTGGGTGGGAGGCTCCATCTAGTGAGAGAACAGGACTGAAGATTAACACAAACTTCCTAATAGAATCACAAAGAAAGCTACTTCCTAGACCTGGGAACACAGTGAAAGAAGGCTGGAGCCGATGGCAAGTCTACTGATTGCAGGACCACGGAACCTTCCAGCCCTGGACACAAAGCCAAAGGAGGCACCTACAAAGGCTCCCTCTCTCATATTTAGTTTAAATGGACATACGTAACTCCATTCCATTTTCTCTAAATCCCGAAATCTTGGGAAGAATCATAAGCTCCATCCATCAGCAGCTGCCTTGAGATGGTAGAAGCTTATTCTAAGCACTGGCTGCCCTAATTCAAAGTGGCTTCATCCACGCTCTGCAAGGGAACTTAGGGATCAGCCTGTTTCTCCAGCTCCTTCACTGACTCACACACTCATCCAAGTGAGAACTACTGGAAGAGCAGGTGAAGATGAATTTTCAAGTTCAAATCCCCATTCCACCACTTACTAGATAAAATGATTTGAATGACTTCAGTTTTAGCTATATCTCTGTACTGAAGCTTGGAAGCAAATACTTTTGAGGATCAAATGTGCCAAGACACTGTGTTTAGTCTTATCTGTCTCTGCAGAGGTGTCTTGCTTGCTTGCTGTTTATGAGGTGTGACTTGTTAGCTCAGGAGGCTTAATTAGCACAGAAATGTGTCTTTCCCCACAAAGGCATACTTCTCTGTACTCCGTTGGTAGGGCTCCGATATGTCCTGGTTGGTGGCTTGACCTTTGTACATGCTCAAGTGTCAGAAGAGCACTCTTTTCCTTCCTATGGTTCTGACTGACTGGCTATATACCATAGAATCTACCAGAGTAGACTGCTCTGTGTTAACACTAAGTAACCCTCTGACCAGTGGCTCCAAAGGCTTTGACTGCTGCTCGTGATCAACATTCCCCATTGCTTGTTATGGAAAGACTTTCTGAATATCCCCAACTTAGAAGGGTAATTCCTGGAGAACCTGGATGTGAGCAGCCACTGTGCTCTCCTGCTCCAGCTCTGACATCTGCGTATGTTGAAGCTAGTGCACAGCAGCTGATTTCTCGTTGCCAACTGGTGCATCTCTGGGCTTTTAGCACCTTTTCCTCACCCTGAAAATGTTCCCACTTGCCAACCTAAGACTGTTTCCTCATGGAAGTCCCTTGAGTCAGTTCATGAATGATACAGATCAGACATGAATAGCTTAATCTGAGAGTGTGTACTTAACACTTTCCTTCTGGTTGAAACAGAAGCTCACTATCTAGTATTGTCTCACCGAGAACTCACTATATAGACCTGACTGGCCTCAAACTCAAAGAAATCTGCCCTGTCTATCTACTGAGTGCTGGTTAAAACACACCTGGCATCACCTCCTTACAGAGCATATATTCGTGGAAATGGCAAGGAAATGGAGCCAGCTTAAGTTTATTAAATTTATTAAAAGATAAATTGATAAAAACGTGTGACATAAAATTGATGGAATACTTTTCAGCTATAAATAAATATGAAATCATGGATTTATTTGGAGCGTTGCATACATACCATAGCGTATTTGTGGACATCAGCAAACAGCTTGCAGGAGTCAGTCTCCTCTTTCTACCTTGTGGGCTCCTGGGATTAAAGGTAGGTTACAAGCTTGGCGAGCCCCTTTACCTGCTGAGCCTTGCAGTCAACCGCACACTTCACTTCTGAAGTGAATTTCTTTTCCTCGGTGTTTCAGGCTTTCAGCCTCTTTCAAGAAGAGCCATTTTTAAAAAGGTTCTGTCTGATGCTGGAGAAATGATGGAAGCCAGCCAGTAAATACAGTTGAACAAAGAGGAGAAGAGCCTTCTCCCACCTTGTCGGTAGTCATACCCACTTCCACCCCAGTTACTAGTAGAAGCAAATGTCTGAGGCCTGGCCAGGCTCTTTGTCATTGATATGGATTTAGCGATGACAGAAAGACCCAGCAATACTGTTTGAAAGGGCCCAGTTAATTCTGACGTGTGAGTACTTACCGAAAAGACTAAACAACAGGTCTGCAAATCTTGTAGAAGTTGCCAACACTAGGAGCGTCCATTCCTACTGTGAGCCTGGAAGAATCAGTGCTGAGCAGTTATGTCATGTTCCCACGGGAGACTCAGGGCAGCCTGGGGCTCCAGAAGCATGAGAAGACACCCTGAGCATCACATATAATCAGTTTATTGCCAGGTAAGAAATTCATATTAATATAGTGAATACATATGTTTACAAATAAACATTCTTAGAAAACAAACAAATGTTTTTTTTCTTCATTGTAGGAAGTGTTATTGTATCATAAACTCTGCAGTGTGACAAGTGTTAACACAGGTTTACTTGCAGAACATACGGTTACTAAAATATTTGCACATAAAATATGCTCCATTTACACAAAAAAACTGGGGGAGGTTAGATGGGAATTCCAGGCAGAGCCCAAGGCGGATGGAGGCTGAGACTCCAGGAAGGTGAGGGAAGCCATGGTCTGGTCCCAGAGAGTTAGAAATTGGGGGGTCACAGGGAAGGAGAAGAAAACAGTTTTATAATCTTACTCTTTCTCTTCAGTTATTGTTTAGGTCATGCTCTCTTTCAATATCATAAGGTTTATCTAGCTTCCCAAGGGGAAGGCAAAAAATAAACAGATATTTCCTGCTGATTGTCACTCCTCAGTTCACCCCCCAGAGTCAAACAGGAAGCACTAGGAGGCAAGCACTGTGTGAGCTGTCTACGACCGACCTCACTACCTAGGAAGTAAATGCTACATGCTAGTGGCCAGAGTGTCTGGGAAGTCAAAATAACATTTACAGACCAAGGAGCCAAGTCTACTTGAACGAAGTCTTCTTCAAAAAGAAGGAAGAGTAAGAAATAGACTAATATAGACTAAGGATCAAGAAAGACTTTCAAATTAGAGTTAGAATGGGGAGGGGAAGGGAATGGAGGGGGGAAATGAGCTAGAAGGAAAGGATTGCAGAACTTGACCTGAAAAGAACCTCTCGGGTAAGTACTTCTTGAAGTAGTGCTGTATGCCACTAGTACATGCAAACTGTATGTCATGGAGGTAGCATATGGAGACAGGGCACGATTTAATACCAACTTAAAAAGGGGGAGTTTCTTGTCATCTGCTTTCCCCTTCACTGGATTATTCCACGGACAAACTCTCTATTGTGTACTAGTATCTTTAACTAGACTAATATCTTTTTGAGAGACAGGAGAGCAGGCCAGACCTTCACTAGAGTTTTGTCTTTGAGGCCAATATGTTCTCCATGTTTAATGTCTGTTCAGATTCATGGCAATGGATGCTAGTGTTCTATATGTGATAAAGACAAGATGCCTCCCTTTTAAAATAACATGGCTTAAAAGCAAACGTATTTAGATACCAATACTGTGATGATAATCTCTGGATGCTGATGTGTGATGAGGACATAACTACCTCATATCAAAGAGATGTGCAAGCCAGCAGTTCATACTCCCCTACGGAGAGTGCTGGCACCTCAACATTTACTCTGACCTCTGACCTCTGTGTTGATCTTTTCTACACCTCTTCTTATTTGGGAATCTTATAGAGTTTTATCTTTTCAGAATTTCTTCTGTAAATAAGAACATAGTATTGTTTTAAAAACTGAAAAGACTTGACTTAGGCCAGATTCCCTATGCTTCAGATGGGAGACAGCCCCAGAGAGATTGAAGATATTGCCAGGTTCTTTTTACTTGCTTGGAACATGGAAACTATCTGGTGTGCTGATGCTGTGATGCCAGAGAGCCCAGGCAACAGAACATCACATGGAATGCTCCAATTCTATTTCACTAGATTTTTACACCAAAGAAGCTGTGAGCTTTCAGAAGATTCCTGCTAATTAGCTAAGAGCTTCAGGGGATAGTTGCAGACTTTTCTCTCTAAACAAAACTCTCTTGCCTCTCCATGTACCTGTCTGTGCTTCCACTAAATGAAAGACTTTGGAACCCAATGGCTATTGTCTGTAGGAACCAATCTGTAGAGCAGCTTGGGGATAGTCCAGGTAAGAAAGGATGGCATGAAGGTGCCCCTGGAGGTAATCAGCTGGGAGGGTGGGAACTGGGGTATTCTTAGGTACCTCTGACACTGTAGCAGCTCCTTCAAAGGGTGTTAATTGGCTGGGCTCACCTACAAAGGAAAGACAGAACATCACTACTGCAGGGGAAACAGGAGGCAGGAAGGATAAAGGAACAGAGGATGCACTTGGGAAACGACACCATCACTTGAACAACAGCGACACACTGAAGGCACCACCCACGCTTATGACATTTTTCACTCCAAAGCAATTGAAGTTTGGCAGCAGTGGCAGCGGCACGCTGAGGGCAAAGGGCGGTGGGGACAGACAGTTCATAGAGGATGGTTTTTGTCTTTGTCCCAGTTCTTGGAGATGACCCGGGAAGTGAAAGTTCCTCAGTGCCCATCTCACCTGCTGTTAATTCTCCAACTGCAGGTTCTCTAAGTCCTGGGCAAAATTAATATTTTGTGTGTTCACTTAATGTGTCACTTTAAAAGTTCTTCTATATTATTCTCTGGACCCTTTGGCTATCATAAACGCCCATCACTACCAACATCACAGTCTTTCAGGGAGTTCTTTAGAATGTTTTTTTCCCTTTCTTATCACTGACTGTGGGCTTACTTTGTGAAGACTTACTTTGCATTTTGCCTTCAGATTCAATGGTATGCAATGTTCATCAGTGTAATGCTCGGGGTCCATTACTGCCTCACACTCCTCACTATTCCGTGTTTGCATCACTTCTTGGGACTAGGAAATTCTTGTGACATGAACAAATTCCTTTCCATGCATTCTGGCACACTCCTCTCCATGTGCCCACCCTTTTCCTTCTACCAGGGAAGACAGAACAGGAGGGACCCAGTGCACTCCATGGGTAGCTTGTCTACATTGTGCTACAGATATATCTGTTATAATGGATTTCAGTTTTCTGTTGAAGGAAAAGGAAATGAACCCCCACAATCTGGGCCTGAAGTTGAAAGTTCCCCTCTGTATTGCTGAAAGTCCGTGCTTCGGTCTCACTCAGCTGCCTGCAGGAGCATATTAGGCATGGCCCAGGGAAAGCATGATTCCTTATCACGAGTAGGTCTGTGGTTGGTTCCTGTAGAACGGAGTGTGTGTGTCTGCTGAGGGGTTGGGCGTGGGGGTGTACAGGACCAGGACGCTGTAGGTGGGATGGTATTTTTTTGCCTCTCTCAGTTGAGTGTGGACTCCAGGGTGCTCCCTGAAGTAAAAGCTCAGACAGTCACTTCTGTTTTGCTGTTAGTGATGAAATATGGCTGTGTGGGTGGGAAGTGCTGGGTGCGAGTCCCCAAGGGGTCACAAGAGCCCGACTCAGCTATGCCAAGCTTGCCCTTGGTGCCATAAGCCTGCCGCCGGAGAGACTGGTCACTGGGGTCCCAGGTCTTAAAGTTAGCAGTAGAGTTGTAGGCCAGGGGATGCGGGGGCATCTTGTTGGTGCGAGACTTCTGTCCATTCTGCTGGGCAGGCCCATGCTCCGGGCTGAAGGCCCGAGGCTCATCTTCCACTCTTACAGGGTGCAAAGGGAGATTTCCCTTGGCAGCCAACTCTGCCAGGTGCCTTCTTTTGGCGTAGAAGTCATCATTGACCTTGTCAGCTGCACAGTGGGATGTGTTGATGGTGAAGAAGAGAGCAGAAACAGGGAAGAAAGAAGAGAGAGTTAGGGAGTTAGGCAAGCCAACTTGAGAATATTGCAAAAAGTGGGCTGACAAACCGAACAAGACACAATCGGGACTCCACCTGGAACATGACAGAGGCAAGCGGGGGGCACGGTGACCTCACAGTTCAGAGCAGAGCAGGAACAAGAGGTTTAAAGGTAGCCCCATTTAAACCTAGACCATCCCAACTAAACACTTCTACCAAAGCTTCACACCACTTGCTGCTAACCTTGGATTTTCTAACCTTCAAGGGTTGTTTCTTCATTACTAAATTAATAATTCTAGAGAGAGAAAGCACTCTACCACTCAAAAACAGCAGCATCAGCTGATGTGCAGACCCTCATTTAGCCTCTCCTGGCCTTTGTGTGTGTGTTAGACGGAACACAGGAAGGTAGACATCAGCTTCAGATGTCTCTCTCTGTTACTCTGTCTTGTTTTTTGAGGCAGGAGCTCTCACTTTCACCAGAACTCATAGATTCTGCCAGATGGCCAGCCACGGAACCTCAGCGAGCCTCCTGTCTCTGACTGCCCAGCCCTGAAGTGTGGGGTCATGCTCTATACCTGACTTTATATGTGATTTCTAGGGCTCACACTCGGTCCCTTGCTTGTTTGTAAAGTACTTCACCAACTGAGCCATTTCCCTACCCCTCTCCTGGATTTTTACTAGTTTAAATGATTGCTTCTATTTTCACTTTAAACTTTAGGTTTAAAATGCTCAATTCATGCTCAAATACCAGTTCCACAGCTGGCTACCTGTGTAACTTGGGCTACCTTGCTTAAGTTCCTTCTCCACCCACTACTGTGTAAAGAAAGTACTCAAAACAAAAAAAGTATGTTCCATGGTCTTGTGTGGAAGGCTAAGTGATCTGTTGTGTTGTGAATACTCTGTGCATCTATTTTAGTGGGCCATTATTATCAAAGCAGCTTTAACTCCTGCGGCAATGGAATATGGCACTCCCCCAGGTTCACCATAAGTAACTAACAACAGCAGCTTAATAACTATAAAATGTTTCATCAACTTTCAAAATTTACTGACCCCTTATTTATAAAAAGGTAAGCTATACTAATGTTCTGCTTTTATAGATAAAGCTGAAATGACAATGTTTTTACTCAAATCTTTTGAATTAAGACGAATTCTAAGACATATTTTCTTAATCTGCACCAGAATTAGCAAACTGTGGCCTCCTTTTGTTATAGACAATGTTTTGTTGAAAACAAAGCTACGCCCATTTTTTTACCTATTGCCATTCTCTGTGATATAATTAAGTTACTGTGGCAGACAAACCCTAGCTAAAGAAGTAAAGTATCTACTGTTCAACCCTTCGAGAAACTATTGGGTGGTTCTTGATCTGGACTACCCAAGATAGAATGATTTTTACAGAGATCGTAAATATTGTTAAAGCTCTTGATTTTGCTGCCTATCAAGATTTGAAGCAGTTTTCACTGTTTGGCCACACCCTCACCTTCATTAAATGATCCCTTCCTTTCTCCCCTTCTTCATTTTCTCTTTTTCATTTATTTTTTCAGAATGTCTTAAATGAGTACTGTATTTACAACATTTCTACTCTTCCCCCTCTCTCTCCAACTCCCCCATATCCCCTTCAACCCCCTCAAATTGCCTCTTCAGTTATTATTGTTATATATACATAAACCCAATCTGAAGAGTTCTCTTACTGTTGCATTTGGACTGCCCACTACGGACTGAATGGATAACCTTCCAGTGATTGTCCTGAGAAGTCCAATTCTCCCTTTCTCAGGAGCCATTAATTATCTATAGCTCTCCACCTAGAGGTGGGCCTTATTCACTTTTCTTTATTTAGATCTTTATTTATCTGACAATCTGATGAGTTCCCTTTTTCATTTCCTTTTATTTTATCTTGTAATTTTTATTCCTAAGATTGTTCTCTTACTGAAAAGATTGTTTATTATTTTAGATTTATTTTTTAACAATATAGCTTTGAAATGGCATCTTGCTAGTATGCAGAAGTACGTGTTCATTTGCCACACTGCTAACTGCATTACAGGTGTGAGATCACAAAAATTCAGTAACTACAGCTCTGGTTCTTTTATCATATGGGTTTTTTCCTCTACAAATGTAGGAAGGATGGGGATTATGACTTCTGTACATGGCTTCTACTGTGCAAATTAGGGAACCATCAAATTCAAGCATGTGAAATGACCCAACTAAAGTTACTTGCAGCTAGTAGCGAAATCCTGGTAATAAAAACAACTACATTGAATTGAGGAGCCAAGTAGTCAGGTACCCAGAATAATCTCTAAACATGTTTAATCAGAATCTCTGAAAGGCAAGTTCATACACCATTCATCTTTAAGTCCAGGTAATCAATCCTAATTCTCAGCTGGGTTTGAGAACCCCAGGAGTATCCCTGCCCTCTATCACAGTGGCACACATAGTGTTTACAAAAAACTGAAGGGCAATGGCTTCCCAACTCACAGTAGTATCCTCAACTACCTCCCGCCTGAGGGGCTGCTCCCTTCTAGGAGCTCTTGATGCAGATCCCTTCTCAGAGGTTCTTGTCATTGCGCCCATGCTATAGCTGTCCAGCACAGAGACATCTGGTTAAGAGGATGATGGAGAAATACCTTCTCTGCTTCCCTCCCCAGACATCTCTTACTGGGGAGGGAAGAGATGAAAAAAAAACTTCACTTACCCTCATGATGTACCTGGTCATGACCTAGCAGGATCATTTCATACTCCAACTTCTCAGACCAGAGATTAAGTCCAAGGTCTGCTCAGAACACAGTTCAAAGGTTCCCATTTTGACAAACAGAGAAAACTAATTCTGAATGAGGCAATGCCTTCTCAGAAAAATTCTAAAGAAAGGTAAACATGGGAGTTTTTGACTCTTGGGTTGTCAGGGAAGATGGGTGGGTTCTCACAGTTTCCTCCCTTCCCAACCTGATTTGATCTCTTGTTGAACCTGGTATTGGAAGCACTTCGGGAAGTGAAGCTTAAAATGTGTATGGACTCTGAAACCAGATAGACTGTGGAAATGCCACTTAACACCACATACCTGTTTCCTTGGGATGAAATGAGGAACATATTAAAAACAATCAGATTTATTATGAAGAATAAAGCACATGAAATACAGATGCTACAGAACATTAATCACTATAGCACTGATCAATACATGTCTATTACCTATTTTTTCACCTTACTGAAGTAGCACAGAATTACCATCAATATACATTTGCTGAGTACTTATTGTGTACCAGGCAACATAGTAGCCATGAAGTCGGAATCCATTAAAGCAGGCATGCATCCTTTGTGGATTCTTTGCTTTTTTCTTCCTGCCATGTTGGTTAAGTACTCAGTTACTCCATGAGAGAATATATAGGAAATGAGGAGTGTCAGGGCAGGTTTCCATGAAGAAATGTCTTTAAGCTGGCATTCAAAGGTGATGAGTGGTCAGATGAGGGGATCATCACTGTAGTGGAAGAGTGGTCATGGTCCTCGGAATCTCTTGCTATCAGGAGGCAAAGTCTACTTCTGCATACATTGAATTGGGTCTACTTTGTTGCTTGCTTAGACTAGAGAGTAGCAGCTTCTGGGAGCTTGAGCCCCACTCCATGGGAAACCCAGCTTCTTAACTTCAGAGAATAAGAAACTTGCAGGCCTACTATTCACACTCCACATAGCCCACAACCATCCAGTGACCAGATAGCTAGTGAGACCATCATCTTGGACAATATAGCAATAGTCAGTCTGGGTAAGTGCTACCTAGAGCATCCCATCAACCTGAAGTAGACTCAGAAGCAGGATCCCAATAAATGGTGACTTGGAACCATCTGTAGTATAGCACCTGATAATTGATATACAGAAGCATCTCACAAAACCCTGTGTTGGGAAGGAGCATGGTTGCTTTGGGAAACTGAAACATCCAGGTGCCACAGAGAAGAAAGCAAAATTACACCACTGTCATCCAATGCCCCACAGGCAAGACTGTCTCATCTGTGCCTCCTCATGTGTCTAAACAAATCCCTCCATAGGTCTGGGGTGTTTTAGAGAAGTGAAGTACAGACTAGGACCCAGAGATAGAACAGACACCCCAGAGGATGTTTGTACTGGTAGTATAGTTTTCGTGAATACCCCAACACACACACACACACACACACACACACACACACACACACACAAGCAGTATTTCTGGCTTCTTTCTGGAGAGAGATGGGGACTGCTTACCTGGCTACTACATGCAGTGTGGTCCCTGTTTTAACATATCACAAAGCACCTAGTGAAGGAAATAACAGATTCACTGAGCAGTCTTGTAAGCCCCATTAGCAAATGCATTAACCTAATCAGCCCGACCGCTTCATGGGCAGATGGCAGAGGAGCCAACCAAGAAAACAGATATTGTGGCTATCCAGCAACACTAGAGCTCTCTGGTTTGAATTTTCTCTTTACCTGAAAAACAAGGAAGGGACAAAGAAAAAGGCGCTTTCCTTCCAATGAGCCTAATTGCCTCGAAGAAGCCAAGACAGTAAAATAAAATGGCATCTGTCTCCATCTGTCTCTTTCTTAATTTGCAGAAGATACTTGCACAGGTGCAGGACAGGATAGAACTTTGCATCTGTGAAAATGGTGTCACCACACTAACCAGCTTCTAAGACAAGCTGCATGCCTGAGGGCTCAGCAGGTGGTCCCCCACCTACCTCCTTTCCATAAGCAAAAGGAATCCCCAGGGAGGCTTCTTACACCTTGCTTTCACCTGCTGATATTCACGAACCTTTCTGGTGGTGAGTTTCACCGGAGAAGCGGTGCTCCACCACCAGCTTTCACCATGCTTTGCCTATCTCTGCCTTTCTTTCAGTAGTGTGATGAACATAATGACCAATCTTCCCATCACACTTACACACAGTATTGGAGATTGGTTCTAAGGCTTTGATTCAGTCTGGAATCTGTATGTCCAAACACTAAAGGTCCTTTTCTCCAACTGATTTTAAGTCAATCAACAAAGATGCCGATAAAGATAGCTGGGAATGGGGTGGGACCCTTAGAGTTGTGCAGGTGAGGACTCAGGGAGGAATAGGAGTGAACAGGGTAGAAGGCTAGGATGCAGGAGCATCAAGAGATAAAGCCAACCAGCCATGTGAAATATTGGGTAAGTGGCCACTGGGCCTAGGGTAGCAAGGGAAGGTTTAGGAGTGCCCAGCCTCTGGGGTTGACAAGGCATTTTAAAAATAAGGTAATGCATGTGTGTCCAAAGATAGCTCCTAGGCAGGCATACAAGCAGCTGGGAGCACAAAGCAGTGTAGCCAAAAGTTGCTGCTACAACGCAGAGTCTGCGTTCTTTGCAGAAGTCCCCAAGTGTGCACCACTGGACTCTTGATCTTTGTGCACACTCCTCATGCAATACTGATGGAGACCCATCGCAGGATGCATCTTCTCCAAAAGCTGCTGCAACAGGGTACTACAAACTCAAACTGACTGGCTTTAGACAACAGAGATGAAATTTGTAATTACCATGGTAGCAGAACCATGCTTCTTCTAAAGCTCTGCCCTTTCTACTTTCTGTTGGATGCTGGCATCCATTGTCTCATAGCTTCTGACCATACATTGCCAACCTCTCTCTCTCTCTCTCTCTCTCTCTCTCTCTCTCTCTCTCTCTCTCTCTCTGTGTGTGTGTGTGTGTGTGTGTGTGTGTGTGTGTGTGTGTGTTTTCCAGTGTATTTCTTCTTGTATGGCCTCAGTTAATATATTAGGTTCCCACATTAATCCCCTGGGTCCTTATTTTAATGGTAACATTTATAATGTCCTTATCATAGTCTGAGCTTAGTGGACATGATCTAAGGGCACTATTCTACCCAGAATACATAGATTCTTTTCTATTCTTGAACACAGAAGTGCATCACTAAGTTACTAGCTGGAGGGCTTTGATAGTCTTCATCTTTTGCCCCTCTAACCAAAGCCTACTTCCTCCAAATAGCCCTCCCGCTGGCCCAAGAGAGATAATTTCCCTAATCCCCCCCCCTATTACACCATCATTCATATTGCTATATGATATTATCTTTCTTAGCATTTCTTTTCCCTTTGGCTAGAATATAAGGTAGACAGTGTCTGTCTTCATTGCTATTTCTCAAACACTGAGCCCAGTGCCTTGTATACAGCTCGGGGTATAATATGTTGTATTTGATGAAGAAAGGAAACTGTTGATGGAAAGCCAGTCTGGTGTCATTCTCTAATACATTAGAGATGGGCAAGCTGTTTCATTACCTGGTCATCCAGTCCATGACACAAAGGACTGAGGGGCCTGTTCTTTCCAGAGATTGAAGAACTAGAGATTCAGTTAAGCATTTATGCCTCAGACTAGTGAGGTAAGGTTCATGTGTCTGCCTGAAAGCCTGCAGAGGCTTGGGCATTTGTTAGGAAGCACATTTCAGGGAAGGTAGAATAGGGCTAAATGGAGACAGGAGGAGTTAAGTAGACTAGATTTAGCAGATTGCCGAGTGTTGACACTGTCTGCCTCATCACTGCCCAGATCAGTGGTGCTGAGAGATAGCTCTACTGTATGCCTTTACTGTGCCTGTGGATCTCCTTCACACACCTTTTTGCCTTCCTTTCCTTTTATTTACCCAGTGTCCCAGTTGAATTCTTTTTGTCAGTTGGACACAAGCTAGAGTTACATGGGAAGAGGAACCTCAATTGAGAAATGGCCTCCATCAGATGGCCTGTAGGGAAGTCTGTAGGGACTGTCTTAATCATGGGTCTCAGCCTTTTTTCCTTCCCCCTTCACAAGCTAAATTAAAAAGTAAAAGGCAGACAGTTCAGGTTTTTCACTGCATTCTCTAGCCTTTGAAATGCATGCTGTAAAGCTATCCGGGTTCCCCAAGGCTGTCTCAGCAGGCAGGAGTGAGAAAGGCTGAGGAGGGCTGCTCTGTCTGAGGGCCGCTGAGCAGGGCCACAGAGGAGATAAGAAGATGTATCTTTATCGCAAATTAGTTCCATTTGCTTGGTTCTGGGCCTCAGCAAGGAGAGAGGATTGCATTTAAGCCAGGCCCTAATGACTCTTAAGGTATCTTGTTTTTCATCACAGAACACCATATCTTTCTTGTAGCAAGCCTCTCTAAGACCGGAAAAGAACAAAAACAAAAGCAGAAAGTGCCATTCTGGAGACTGGTCTTCTACTGTCTTAACCTTGAAGGCCCCTGGCAGGAGGTCTCCTTGCCTTTGCAAAGAAGATCCCGGAAGTGCCTGGCTTGGGCTTTGCATCAAAGCTCTCCAGACTGTGCCACAGTTGCTTTAATTGTAGCTGATGGTCTTCTGAAACAATGTCTCTTTGTCTCTTCCCTTAGGCTGTCTGGCCCAGCAGTCTCCATTTTCAACAAGGTTGCTAAACAAAGGTGTTTGGGGCTCTGCTCAAGTCAGAGCTGACCAAAAAGCGTCTGACACAATCCAGCCCAGAGTGAACCCTGTCTGTTAACTGCCTTACCATGTGTGTGGAACTGCTGCTATGTAGACATAGTTCTCAGAAACACCATGGTGTGGTTTGCCCTTTGGTCTACCTCCATGCTGCTGAAATGAACAGGTGTGAATTAACTGAAGGGACTGAGGAGGAAGGGTCTTCGGTCCTACACCCTGCACTCACCACCTGCAACTTCCAATCTTCCGAGGATGATCTAAAGTCCATAATGGTGAGATCTGGAATGCTGCCATAGTTGAAGGTATTGGGGAATTTTTGCTCTTTTATTAGTGACTTTTCTCCATTCTCCATGTGACTTTGAAACTCCTCCTCCGGGGTGGGGAAGGGGGCGAGAAAAGAAAGAAAAGAAGAGAGAAAGCAGGCAAAACAAAAGGAAAAGTTCTTATTTTCTTCTCTACTTCTGGGCTCTGAGTTCATCCCCATGACTAACAATAGTCACAGACAGGACAAAGATGAAGGTTGGAAAGGTGTTTGCTGGGTTTGGTTGCTTTCTGGTGCATTCATGACTGGAACTGGTCTCAGCTCGGTCATAGATGACCCGACTTGTAGAGCTGAGCTGCTTCTATCATTCCAGGAAAAAAAAAATAGCCTACATGTGCCAATGTCTAGCCACCCCTGTTTGTGGGTAAACTCAGCTTATATCAGAAGAAACTCCCACCTCACACAAATCACCAGTACAAAGAGTTCCTCCTCTAAACAGTCCCTGAGCCCAGTGAATCCTTGCTGTAAGGTCTGAGCTCCTTTGTTATGCAGTGTGACATGGTGAGGAATAATAGGTAGAAGTAGCAGTCAGTCTTTCCTCACTTCCAAGAAGAACCCTAGGTTTCCAGGAGAGGTAGTCCTTGCTTTTTTCCTTCTCGGTCCCGTTTTTTGTTTCACACTCATTTTAAGAACAGGATGGGGTGCTCTGGAATTCTCGGCTCTTTCAACAATTATGCTGAGTGCCTAATGCATGCTCTGAGCATCATGCAAGATGGTTCTGCAATATATGAGTCAGGCTGGCTATGCTCAGAGCCACACACTTTTAAACTGCAAAACTGTATTGCAATCTTGATGTGATGGTGTTTTAGGAGGGCCAGAAAGCTCTCTGCACAGGCTCATTTCATGGCCAGTGAGTTCTGAGGCAGGTTCATCAAAGCCCCACTGCTGCCTGGTGCTTTCCACGTAGTTGAATGGAGGCTAGGGTGGGATTTGATTTTCATTTTAAAAAGAAAATCACCTCTCACCACCCACATTCCTCCTGCTCTGCATCCTACTGCTTGCCACCAAACCAATAACCAGAATCAGGACAGTGCAAATGCTAGAATTTCACAAAGTAATGTCTTAAGGCTGCCTCTAGATAGGAGTTTCACCAACATGGACTGCAGGCTATGTGTATGCCAATGAGGATGCAACCAAATCAAAGGTGTGCTTTTGTCCTCTGCCCACTATATAGTACCCTTGGAAGAACAATTCACCCCAAGAGACATTTGTTCTCTTCATTCTTTTGTCCATTCCTTCCTTATTCATTTCTATGATTCTATTAAGAGAGTGTCTTGCTGTGTAGCTGAGGTTAGCCCCACAGTCACAATCCTTCTTCCTCAGCCTTCAGAGTGCTGAGATCATATATGTGCAGTACATATGGTATAGGTATTGTCTTAGGAGACAAAAATGACTGGGATTTTTTTTCAGCACCTACTATGGGCTAGATCATTTTTAGCCTTTCAATTTCATAATCACATTTAAAGCATCTTAAAGAATAAGACAGACAAGGGACAATTGTTCTTTCTGTGTGGTGGGTGAAGGAATTAAGACCCAGAGATGCTGGTCATCTTAGTTGTCATGTCAATCTTTTGTGGCCTCTAAGCTACAGTGCAGAAAATTATATGTAAAAATGCCCCCCAGCCAAAGGTCTTCCAACTGTGATGTAGCTTTGACTGCCACAAGTAAGATACTTTTCAGCAAACATCAAAAAGGTATGTATTGGTTGCCTAGAAGAGGCACAGCTAAGGGGGCTATTTTGTTTTCTGCAGCTAATGAAAATGATTTAAAATTGGCTGTAGTAATAGTTGCATCTTTGAGAATATGTAGTAAAAGTTGTTGAATCATGAGGGGAGGTGCATCATGGGAAGATGATGGCCTATGAAAATTGGTGCTCTAGGATACCTGTTATATATTTATGTTTGCAATTAGGGTTTGGTATTAGGCAAAGTGAGATAAACTACAGTATGCATAAGAATATTCAGAAGGTAGAATTATTCAGAAGGTATATTCAGAAGGTATATTAAAGAAAGAATGTGCTGGGACCACTCCCAGCACACACACTTAAAGGCCCAGATCCTTAGGGGTGAGTAGACCTCACCCCTGAGGATGTACTTACATGTGCAACTCCCATCTCCAGTGATTCAGGGTGAGGCTCTGGGTCTTAGCCTTGATCCTGCTGAAATGAAATTTTCTTGTGTAACCTTCAGCAACCCCATGTTATCTCAAGAGGAATAGGGATGGTGTCCCAGTGTCCTTACCTGTGTATTCCATTCTGAAAGGCTCCTTTACTGTTACTAAGAATTCTCTCGGAAGAATCAAGTGACTCTGGAACACTGGACTTTTCTGTGTTGTCTGAACCTATTGAACACCAAGCCCTGTGCTAAGACTTCTACTCACATGGCTGCATAGAGTTACTCCCAAAACCCCATACAGAATGGTTATTGTGATTGCCTCCAGTTTAGCAATAGCAGAATGTTCAGAGCACATGAGTGGTAAACACAAAGGATGACTCCAGTCAAAACAACTGTGCAATGGTAGTTTCCTTCCTATCAGGTGCTAGACTACAGCCATTGAAGATCCATATTCATTGAAGAGAACAGTTTTCCAAAAGCTGGCTTCAACTTGATTGTGAGATCGAAGCAGTATCTTCCTTTGTGGTCTTTCTACAAATGCAGCTGGAATTCCCAGGGTTCAGCATGAGTGGTCCAGTACCAGTGACTGCTTCGGATGATGTCCATGTGTGGAGGTTTGGTCTTTTGCTATGTATAGTAATGCCAAATTCTGTACAGAAGGTCTAGGCCTATGAGTGAATCCTCACATTTACCAGCTTTTGTTGTGTAAACCTTGTTTCTTAATTTAGGACTATTGGTTAATAAATGGCTATAGCCATTTTTATAGGAGGGATTAGAGGCAGGCAGGCTTTTTGGTTACCTGGTTGAGTGGGATAGAAAGAGGAGGGGAAAGCAGAGAAGGAAGAGAAAAGAGAAGAAGGTGTCATGACAGGTAATAGATCATGAACTCATGGCCAAGAGAAGCAACAGATATTTGGGGGGTACACACTGGGGAGGTAGTTTGCCCAGCAGTTAAAAAAATAGATTAGTGGTTACCCCCAGTAATTGTCAAAGCCAAATAAAATAACTCTAGTCTGAGTCTCATTTCTTTTTAAGCCAGTCAGTGATGAGCTTTAATTGGTTGTACTGCATCCATGGACAGTAATAGACCCTAAAAGATGAATGTGAGGCCTGCCACTTCCTTGGATCATTTCCTGTCCTAGCAGACATGGTTCTCTTATAAGGTGAATCGAAGAAGCACAGGTAGCAGGAGAAGGAGCTCATCTATGGGGACTTTGTCACCACAGTTATATTTTCTTACCCAAGCTCTCTGGGAAGGACCCACTTCCTACCTTCTCCACCATATTCTCCCTGTGTTCTAAAGGTGGGTTCCCAACAGCTTCCAAACAACTGGCTGTTAAGATGCCAAAGGAGAGGACCCTGGTCCTGGAAAGGCTTAGTGCAGCCTCGTAGGGAATTACCAGGACAGAGAAGTGGGAAGGGGTTGATTGGGGGCTGATTGGTTTGATTGGCAGAGGGAAGAGGGCTTATGGGACTTATTGGGAGGGGGGAACTGGGAAAGGGAAAATCATTTGGAATGTAAACAAAGAATATAGAAAATTTAAAAAAAAAGATGTCAACCGCTCTGCCTCAAAATAAAAAAAGATCTGATGTCAAAGGTGTTTGGGAAATGATGAGTTAAAGTTTAACAGCCTTTCACTGGCACAGACTAAAATTCCCCAGGGCCTCAGGCTTTTTCTCACTCGATAATAATAGCAAAATAATGCCAGTAATCACCCGCAGACATTTACCACTTTCTAGGTGCTGGGGCTATGACATGTGTTTAAGGCATTATTCCTTTTCTGCAGCCATCTAGGAAGTATCTGGTGTGATTACCTCCATTTTGCAGGCCAGAAAGTCAGAGTTTACAGTTTATAACCATGCTACTTGAATGTACCTGATGAGTCTCATTTCAGAAGCTATGCAGGGTCAGGTCTGGTTAGTGCCCAGAGGGAAGAAAATACAGACTAAAGAGTTGAATGTCTGGCTGAAGGCACTGAGAATAGCAAGTCAAGGGCAGAACGGGGGCTCAGGTGTGTCTGAGTCTAAGCCCAACACACTCAGCTCTTTTTTCCTTATTAGAAGGTGTCCTGGCTGTGTAAACCTTCAGCTTTATTTCATGCTTCCTCTCTAAGTTGAATGGATGACATTTGAGAAAGACCAGTGACCTCAAAGGAACTTGGCTTTGGCCTTCTTTTTCTCCTCCCCATAAGAGACAAAATAAATAAAGGTGCACTTAGCAGAACAGATTGGGGAGGGCCTCTGGTTTGAACAGAAAACAGCTTTCCAGCCTTTGCTTTTGACATAGCCTGAGATGTCTAAAGCCATCAGACCACGGGAGGCTGACAAGGGCCAGGGTGCAGACTGCTCCTCCAGGGCTGTCATAGAACCCTAATAGCTTTGTTTTCACAGGGAGTGGGGTATGTCTCTCAAACTGGCTAGATCTGTCATGTTCCAAATTATTTTCATTTCTAAAAATGGGATTTGACATGTGAACAATTATTATCTAATGCAAGACCCAAAAATCTGTCTCTCTCAAGTCAACAACCTGGTAGTCAGGGAATTCTTATTAAACACAAACATCTTTCCCAGTGTGGGACTATTTTGTCCACACCTTCCAACCTAACATGTTTTTGAGCTCTGGAGACTTTGTCCAATTTCTTCTTCATCTCTTTTTTTAAGCCTTGGGAAGATGCTCTGTGTACTAATTCAAGGATATTGGTCCCCCAGCAAGATGTCCCTCTGGCTGTGTAGGGAAATACCCAGAGCAGCAGAGCAGCACCCCAGAATTCATCAGCAATTCAACTCCTGGAGCTCCACCCAAGGCCTAGTCAATCAGGAGCTCCTGAGCAACTGAGTGCTCACATGCCTTTCCGGCAAAACAAACAACAACAACAACAATAAAAAACAAAAAAATAAAAACAAAAAACATTTGCCTGGTGGTCCTTATCCCCATCACAGTGACTTGCTCACATCTCCTGCAGCCTTGCCATTATCCCGCCACTCTGCTCTCTTCTCTTTATCCATTTGAACACCATCTACCTTCAAGAACATCCTAGTCGATGTCCCCAGCTCCAATCCAATTTTCTGTAGTCTAGTTCCTATTGAACAGTCACAATGATCTTTGAAGAAGGCAACAGTGATACCCAGGTCCTTGTCTAGAATTTGCATTGTTCATCTCCTACTCTTATTCTGTTTAAGGTCTTTAAGAGTTCTACCTCCACCTCCTGAGTCAGCTGCTCCATTCCTATTCTGGGATCCAGCCACGTAGAAGGAATGAAGAAGGAGGAGATCAATGCCCGTGGTTGGTTCTAAAACAGCTTTTCCCATCCCCCACCCTTCTGGGAAACACCTTATCCATTAGCATCCGAGGAATATACTCTCAAATTACAGTTTTACCTTTAGTGACTAAATTCCTTTAGGTGAGTATGACTCTCCCGCACTTGGACATCCATGACCTAGTTCTGAATGGGTATGACAATCTTTAGCAAAGTGTTTGGAGAATTAAGCAACACAGTAAGTGTGAAGGACTGGTGCCCTAGCACACAGTAGGGAATTAATTCATTAATTATATTTAATAACTTGACCTAGTTACCCAACTAGTGCATTCAAATACTCAACTCAAAAATTTCCTTAGTCCAACTGATCACTCTGCTAGGAAAGTTGAAAAAAGATTCTGTTCCCTAAAGTCTAATTTGTCAGAATTAGTCAACAACCAACAACAAGGCTGTGCTTATAAGAACCAAGTATATCCCGTGCAGCACTAGTGACTCTTCCAGAATTAATTTGTCTTGTGATTTGTTTTGGCCACTCTGCTTTTGTAGTTCTCTTTGGGGAATTTGCCTTTCATGAGACATCTCTGATAGAGGAGTTTCCTTAAAGCAACTCCTAGTGGGAGGTAAGCAAAGGGATAACACATTGTCCAGAGACAGCCCTAAGCACAGACACTGCACCCAAGTGCATGCACACACACACACACACACACACACACACACACTACAAGACACACTTCAGCACTGGAGATCGCAGACTTACAGGAACCGGTCAGAGCAGACACACATGACTGGATCACATACAAACATTGGGACTCTGTCCCTTTGTTACATAATGTTGAGTTTGACAACACCTGAACAAAAGAGCCAGAAAAAGGAATACGGTACCTTTTGGTGACTTAAGCGTTGCCACTGCCCAGTCACCATCAGCATTTCCTAAAAAAATAACAGTTGAGAGATGCTGATCTGGTTGCCAGGAAACCCATGTTTGTGGTACCCTCATACCCAGGTTACGCTTGCTGCCTCAGCTGCAGGCTCCAAAGAATCCAGCCTCAGGGGACCGAGGGAACAAGGAAAGGAGCCAGTGTGGCCTTGCACTAGGTATGCACCTGATTGGACAAGACCTAACAGGATAGCAAGAGAAGTGCCCTAATCATGCCAACGCTACAGGAGCAGAGCCAGGATCATCAAGCTGAAGTCTGGCTATAAGTCTCAACTCACTACAAAAGACAAGACGCTTCTGCTTACAGAAGGTTGGTTTCACAATTATGTACACAAGATGACTAGAGATAGAATTTACTTGGGGTTAAATCTTTGTAACCCAAGATTGGATCATGCTCACCTGCCCGTGGTTTTAAAAGCTCCATTGGGCACAACTTGCCTTACCACAGTGCCTAACTGTGAAAGATATTGCCAAAAGTGAGTGGATTCATCCTTCTCCAGAGCCACTCTTTCCTGAGTAGGGAAATCCCACCCCCTAAAAACTACAGGGACCACGCTCGTTAGCTGAGAATCCTAAATGACTACTGATACATTGCTTTACAAAACAGCTATGTGGCTGGAATTCAAGTTATAAAAGAGGTATTCCAAATCTAATTCCCTTCCGGATGTACCCAGTGGCCCTTAGAGGGGAGTAGTCTCATATTATTAACAGAGTCACAAGTAACTTCTCATTAAATAAACAAATATGAGAAGAGCTCAAAGTGCACTTCACTCCTTCATTACTGGTGTTCTCTAAAATTGAGTTTAATGTTTAAAGGACAACTTCTGCCTATGAAGGCTTTATCCCATTGGTTGGAGGCCTGACCAATCAGGCCTCTGGGTGGGCAGACTGGGTGGGAACACTTTCTGCACAATTTCCAGAGACCTAAGCTGAGAGGAGATTCAGAGGACAGCCTGTGACCAGAATGATTATAGAGCAGAGATCTGGCCATTTAAACATTTCCAGTTGACTTCTCAGGAATGCCAAGGGACTTTCAAATTGCTATGTGCCTCCTGGGGCTCTGAGTTCTACACCTTCGTCACTCAGACAGGAGCTTGGCATGACAGGACAGGAAGTTAGGGATCAGCAGGTCCTGCTTGCAATGCTTGGCCATGTCCTCTCCCCACAACCTGGGGTCATCTCTAGATAGTCATAGGCCCCAGATCTTCCTGTGCCCAAGGACAGCAGCAGACCAACCCCCACATCACAGTCTCCAGAAGAGCCACCCTTCCCTGAATGGAATTCCTCAGTTTGCCTTATAGATAGGATCCAGTCTTTGTCACCTTTGCCCTAGTTTCCAAATCAGGGTGGGCCTGGCAGGGCCGTAACAAAGTCTCTTCTATGAATCCATTAACCATTAATAAGATAAGTGAGCTATGAAGCGAGTACTAAAGTCCTCACTATACTTAGTGGCATGAGCTGACATGAGGGGACTGACTATTTGGAGATGAAAAAAATGACCATTTAAAGGGGGTGGACCTTTTTAGACAGATCAGGTGCTGTAGGATGGAAAGGGGAATGAGGGAAGGTCAAGTGTCCTGACCTATTTATTACCTTTACCGGGACATAGTTACTCAACTACAAGAATCTTTCAGTAATTGCTATTGTAAAATTAGGAGCTCTGTGTTTTGCTGCTTGAAAATGTATCTCATAGAATATTTCAAATATATTATACCTAAGTTATACTTAGCATCATGAGCTTTTACCCTTGGAGGAAAAACAACTGACATCTTGTTGAGCCTTGCCCCAGAGAAGGAAGTGGGGAGTAAAGACCTCACAGTGGGGATGGAGCAAAGATGGCAGTGGGCCCACAGGAGGGAACGCAGGGAACGTCCTCAACAGCTCTTCTTCTAAGTACTGATGTACTTTGTTAGAAGTAGCTCAGGAGAAGCATCATTTCATGCAAACAACAGGATTTCCAAGTCAAGCAATCTTGAATGTGAACCCAGTTAGCCATGCTGAGCCTTGGCTTCTCCATCAATCTATACTATTATAGACACAGTACAGTAGGTCTAGTGCCTCCATTGGACACATGCTGTTTTGAAGGTCAGCGGTATTCGCTTCAGCTACTACCCAGTTTTTTTTAAAAAAAAAAGTTAAACTAGCTGAAATCAGTTCAGAGCTGGGGCCTCATGTTTTTCCTTGACCGTAGGCACAATGTAGCCACAGAGAGGATGAGGAGGGACTCCTGTGCTGTTACTGATGTTTTACATTTCTATTAGAAGATGTAATGCATTCCAGGAAAAGATCACGTGTCAAATGGCAAAAGGGAAATATTTTTAAAATATGAAACTAATTATTTGACTAAGATGAAGGCATACAGCATTGCATCGTCATGCTGGTGAATTCCTTCTTTCTTAGACTGGGTGCTCAAGGCTGAAGTGAGCCAAATAAAGGGCTGGTGGGCTCCTGCAGACACTCACATAGTCTAGGAATTTGACCTCAGAAACCTATGACCATTGGATCAGGACAGATGGTAGATAAATGCTGACCGCAGGCGACTTCCTGTGTGTCATGTACATTGGAGATTACATAATAAGATGGAGTTTTCCCTGACCAAGACATAGGAGCCCTCCCTCTCTGAAGCACCATGCGTTCTTTAGGGATAACTTTAGGGACATTTCTGCTTTGCTCAAATTGGCCTATAAAGAGACACACACATCTGTTCTCACCCACACTTGTCCAGCACATAGGTCAGGGAAGGGGAATATTAACAATGTCAACCTGTAAGAAACATTTCTCAGTATCCACTTTGATTGGAAATATCTCCAAGCTGTTTAAATCCATATTACACTCTTAGCGAAAAGGGCCAGGTATGTGGTGCAGGCTCTTTGGTAGATGGTGGCACTCACATCTGGGTAAGTGGCTTAGGGCTGAACCCTAAGATTCTTAGGGTTCAAAGAAAAGTAATGTGTTCTTTGTTTCCTTCCTCATTTGTTTTTTAACCAGGCCCCTGATATGAACTAAGAATATGGATTCTGCTCTCTCTGACAACTGGAAATTCAGGCCAATCAAGGTCCTGGTGTATCTAGGAATCTAGAAGAAAGTTATTACTGGTAGACAGTTCTTCTGGAAGGGGACTGTAATAGGCTGAAGTCCTTACTTCGAGTGGAGAACTTTTCACCATATTGGATCACTGCCTCCATTTAAGCCGTTCACTGTATGTGGTTAGAATTCTGCCACACAGGAAAAGCTGAGGCCCAGTGAAGCCAATAGGGTCTGAAATCATGTAGTAAAGTTGGAGTTGGACATACAGGTCAGTGTTGGCCAAGTTCAACTTCACGAACATTCTTCATTCTTGCTCCCCACCCTAGGTCCCACCTTAACACAATGCCTATCACATGTCAATTTTTTGCCCTTTACAAAGGGCACAGGTGGCTCAAAATGCCACATACAGTGCTGGATACTGGAGAGCCAATGTGGATAGGGCTGCCCAGGTCTGTGCCTCAATGTCTCTTATAGTCAAGGGACACTAAACCTAGTACTGGGAGAATAAACAAATGAATGAATGAATGAATGAATGATATCTCACCTCAGCATACTTTCCCTCACAGAGTCCTGTGTGGCTCAGCTCCTGACATATCCCTCTCGTGTGCTAGTCTTTTATCAACAGCTGAGTCATGAGGCTCCTGGGAACAGACATCACTCTATAATCACACGCCTGACATGCCCAGGTGGGATGTGTCAAGACCCTAAAGTCTGTAAGAAGAAAGTTCTCTCTAAGCAAGAACAGGGTGGTTTCAATAAAGCAGCAAAAGTAGAATGAGAGACAAAGGCAGGGGGCGTTGGGGATCAAAATCAGAAATAAAAGGGTTTATAACCCTTTATTCAATTCTGGTCTCACACCAGCACTGGCAGTGAATGAACAGGGTGTTTACAACCCCGCAGTTGTTCTGATAACTAGACATGGTAGGATGGTTTCCTGTTAACATTTAAAAGCTGAGGTGGTATTAGGGACCATCCGCTCTGCCTCTTTGTCTATAAGGTGACAAAGAAGTCAGGGCACGTCGGTGGCTGCCCAGTGGCCTGAAGCTAGGGCAGGCAGAGCTCAGACGAGGCTGGAGCCTCTGATGAGCACCTGATGTCTTGGACAGCAAAGCCTGGAAAGCAGATTTATTTCCTAGAGTGAGTTTTGAAGTTGGCAGTTAAGAGTAGAGGCTGGCCGGGCTTCTTGTGTCCACTGGATTGAGAGATTTTACACAGGGAGCCTGGCCCTGGGAGGCGTCAGCGCTTTAGATGGCAACCCACTTTTAAACAGCCTTGCTCCTGGGTGGTAATGATTCTCTAATGAAATGCATTTCCTGTTCACACCAGTCTGCATTACACCTTAATAAAGAACCCTTGAAAGAACATTTATTATGGGATTTAAGTTCACTGATGCAGGCTGATGATCCTGGGGAGCCACTGGGTCAGGCAGTTCCTCAGCTACAAACTCCTCCGCTCACAGAAGAAGCAGATCACCTAAGTCAAAGCCCAAGAACTCTATAGCTGCCAAAGGAGCCCGCGGAAGGGGACCTCATTAGCCACTTACAGGACTGGGGCAAAATCCCGAGAGATTCTTCCACTTGCTACAAGATACAAAGATGGTTCCTTACAATCCAGCTCGTCTCTGATTCTTGTCAAAGGGAAGCTCATTCATTCAAGCAACAAATATTCCAGAAGCTCCTGCTTGCAGAAGAAATGGTTACATAAGAAGTGCCAAACACATTCTCATATTGCAAATTTCATTCCAAACGCTCTGCAGACATTTCTTGTCTACAGCAACCCTGAAGAAATCCTGGGAAGGATCAAGGAGCTGTGTTGGAACATTCATCTATTATTTACACTGAGAGTTACTAAGTATCTGGTGGGGGAGAGCTCTAAGTTAAAGAAATGAGCTGCATGGGATAATATGACCAGTTCTCAAAGAAATAAAACACATCTGGGATGATTATTCTTAATGCCAAAACAAGGATCACATATAACAACAGATGTTGTTTGTCTCTGAACTGCAGGCTTCAGAAAGGGAGGTGGGGTCAGAAGTGTTTGCAGTTGCTGCTGCTGTGTGAGCAGTGATTCTCACCTGCTCTCCTGGGCAACAGTACCTCTCCCTTCCTTGTAATACGGGATGCTTGGGATGCACACGTTATGCAAGAACACAGTGTGAAATCAAGAAACTTGATAGCTATAGAACATAAGACATGGTGTTTTCTGTAAATTAGGAGACAAGGGTAATGGAAATGGAAAGCTTTACCAAGCTGAAGACTTAGAAAAGCCTATGTATTTATTAGACATGTGACCTTGGTGCTATATACTTGGTTCAATCTCTTCTAATTATTGTATCCTGAAGGCCTAAGGAGTTAGGGAACAGGAGCTCTCAGATTTCTGGTGTAATAAACACTAATTACCTAGCCTATTTCTGGCCCAATGTGAGGTCCCAATACACTTGTTTTATGAATATTTTTATCAACATCAGCCTAGATACCACAAACATCAGAGCCACATCATAATGTCCGTACCTTAGTTCTGGGGTTAGGATATTTCATAGTGGAATCTGTAAAGAGTATCTATTACCTCATCTCTATTGAGGGACTGGAAGACAAGAAGATGAACAATTGATCCAAAAATACAGTGTATCTGTGGTATCCTCTATCTGACCAACATTTCCTAGAACCAAAACTATGTAAGAATAAATAAGTCTTATAAATAGCCAGACGGGCAGAAAGACCTCCACCAATAAATCCAGTGGAATTCCATCCAAGGGGAGTTGTTCTATGACAAAGACTACTGGTAGCCAATTCTTTTTGTGAGAGAGAAGAGTTCTCCATAAGAAGAATATTTAAAGATAATGACAAAAATCTCTCAAGGGGACCCAAGCTGAGCCTGAGATAAGATAGAACCATGAAAGGAGTCACCATGGCTGCTCCCAAGACAGTGGGGCTCTGGAAAAGAGGGATGACATGAATGATGGGACGTTGCTTGCTTTGCTTGAAAGGCTTCTGAATGTTCCTTTTATAAACTGGAAAACTGAGAACTAGTGAGGGTTAGGCAACTGCATAGAGTCAGGCAGAAGCTATGGCAGAGCCAGGATTTGAGTTCATGTCTGTCTGGCTTTTATATCAGTTCATTCAAAGATAAACTCAGAGAAGTGGCACATGACATGGAAAGGTAAGCTTAAAAACCTCTCCTTAAGATAAGAATAAGAAAATAGAACTCAAAGGACATAGGAAGAAGGAAATAAATTTTCTGTGTCTAGAGTGAGCAAGAATATTGAAATCAGGAGCAGGATTTGGAAGAGGATGTTAAGAGCAAGTGGTTGAGAAGGGATGCAGTTCTCCTGATGGTATAGTCTAAACAGTAGCCCTTAGCTTGGGCTCCAAATTAGAAATATCCAGTTTTTTTAATTTTATATACATGGGTGTTTAGTCAACAAATCTTGGTGCATTCCTGGTGCTTGTGGAGGTCATTCCCTGGAAATGGAGTTACAGATGGTTATGAGGCACCATTTTGGTGCTGGGAACCAAATCAGGGTCCTCTGGAAGAGCAGCTAGTACTCTTAAGCACAGAGCCATCTCCAGCCCCATTTATTTTTTCAAATGTCTGTAGACATATGATGAATTACATTCTTAACCTGCTCAGAATCTCCAAAGTGGTCTGTGGCCTTGGTGATGCTTATCACATTCAGGACATTCTGATACTCTGCATCCATCATTGAGAACCTAAGTTGTCATAACCAGTCACTAATCAGGAACTGACAACTTTGCCCTGGCTGGAGCTTCATCCAGTGGAATGTGTCTGAGGGAAAATTGCCATACTCTAGCAGAGGAGACTGGGGAGACATGGGAGGGAGATTGGTACTGGGTGACAGAAACACCTGCCTAGTCAGTTCTCCACTCTGTTATTGCTGCTGTTGGGTCTGTAGATTCACCTCTCAATTCCTTATTCTAATCATTGAGCTACTGAGTTTTCTTCCATGAGTCACTAAGACAATATGCATAAGAAGTCAAACATAGTGTTGTACACTTGGTAATAACAAAATTTGTAATAGTCTGCAGTCTAGTGTCTAGACCATCCTTCCCCAGGAAATGTTATCCTTTGGAGGAGAGAAACTACCTAGGCTAAGACTGTGAACTATCCATAAGCTTATCAGAAATGGCAGGGGATGCATAGGTGATAGGGAGTACTTGTTAAAAGCCAAGGTATTGATTGCTAAGACTCATATACTAGATTCTCCAAATGAGGCTCTTACGGATTACCTGGGAAAGATGGGGAGTGCTAAAGGAGGTTAAGCATAAGTGTCCATAAGCACGAGTGTCCAGGTCTTTCTCCCCTGGAAAAAGTCCTCACTAAATCGGTGCCCCAGGTGATCAACCTGCACCACACATCATGAAAGGACTGAATTAGGTCCAAGGAAATAGCTGTGGGGGTCCTGATGATTGATTGAGAGAGAGAGAGAGAGAGAGAGAGAGAGAGAGAGAAAGAGAGAGAGAGAGAGATGATAGGTGATAGATAAATAGATATGTGATAGATAGATAGATAGACAGACAGACAGATAGATGATAGGTGATAGATAGACAGACAGACAGATAGATGATAGGTGATAGATAGATAGATAGATAGATAGATAGATAGATAGATAATAGGTGATAGATGATAGATAGATAGATAGATAGATAGATCATAGGTATATAGATAGATGATAGATAGATAGATAGATAGATAGATAGATGATAGATCATAGGTAGAAAGATGATAGATAGATGGTAGATAGATAGATGATAGGTGATAGATAGATAGATAGATGATAGATGATAGATAAATAGATGATAGATGATAGATACATACATAGATACATAGATAGATAAATAGATAGATACATAGAAAAATCATAGATGATAGATATAAATGATAGATGATGGGTAGATAGTAGATACATAGAAAAATGATAGATCATTCATAGATACAGATGATAGATGACAGATTCATAAATACACATATATAGAGATATAGATTGATGATGATAGATATGGAGGTAAATAATTGATAGATTCATAGACACATATACATAGAAATAGATAGGTAGATAGGTAGACACATACATTTATGTATTATAGATTTATACATACATAGGCATATACATAGAAGATACATACATAAATTGGTTCATAGACCTATACATACATATATGATAAACAAATAATAAATCAATAAGTGATAGACATATATGATAGATAAGTAGAGAAAATAGGTATAATACAGAAATAAAATAAAAAGTAAAAAAAAAAATCCTAGGGAGAAGCTGAGTAAAGGAGCGAGAGGGGAAAGGAAGCAGATTCATGGAGGCTCCCTTACCTACTGCCTTTAAGGAGGCATACTTGTTGAGCTCTTTGCCTGGGGGCTGCTGTTCATATGGATTGGAAATCTGGCCCAGGTTGGGGTATGAATGTGGGTGTCCCATCTGCTGGAGCAGAGGAGAAGTGGGCACTGCGTTGTTCATCTGGGTGGCATCTGAAAATGAAGAGACAGAGATGGTCATGAAAAAGCAAGACCTTCCAACCACCCCACCATCATCTTATACCTCTATCCTAAAACTCTCCCCACACTGTTCTCACGAGTGGCAGAGCATCAGAAAGAATGACAGCGCGTCAGGTTCCCATCATTGTGCAGTAGAGAATGGCTCAGTGGTTACCACTCCATCAGGCTTTTGTAGAGAACTCAGCACCCATACCATCTGGACTCACGGTAAGACTCAGAACCCAGGCTGTGCGACCTTTAGATCAGCCACTGTGGCCATGGTTACATACTTCCAAATAACCAGCTGGTTCTGGGAAAAGCCATGACCTGAGATAAGCTCCTTTGAATCTCAGCACCAATGTTTAGCAGCTCACAAATAACTATAACTCCAGCTCCGGGGGCATCCAACATGTCTGGTCTACCTGGGAACTTTTACTCATATGCACACACCCACACACATAGACATACACAGGGACTCAGGATTAAAATTAAAAGAAAAAATTTTAAATGACAAAATTTGTCACCTGGAAAAGGAGCTGAGTGTCATCAGTTCAAACCCCAGCACCGATGTCAAGAAGGCAGGCATGCGCATGTCGGCCTGCACTACTAGCCCTAGACAGGAGCACCCTGGGAGCTTGCCAGCCTGCCTGGCAACAACACCAAACATCTCATTCAGTGAGAGACCTTATCTTAAAGGAATAAGGTGGAGAACACAGAGGTGACACCCAGCATCATGCTCACAGTTTTAAGAACAAACAAAATTTGGGTAGCAAGATGTTCAGCTTGAGTAGACCTACGCCTGTGCCAAGAAGCTGAGAGATCCTAAGAGGACTGCTGGGAGGAGGAGCCACATGAGCTTTCAGTCATTGCGGTCTGTCCCGTCCACTGTATCCGCAGGGTCAGACCTAGCACGCAGCACTGACGTTCATAGCACATGTACGTGCAAAGCATACAGTCACGTCATATGACCAATCCTACCGAAATATGTAATTGCCAGAATGTATAGATTTTTGTTCACAAATGCTTTTGGCACTAGTCTATTGTAGTTTGTTTCTTACTGTAAAGTGGGGAAAAAAAAAGAACTACTATATAGGAATTCATTTAAAAATTTACATATGCATTATTTGCCTAGGTTATATATGCATATGGTAGAAAATTATGCAACTCTTAGGAGGAAAAAAAGGTTTCAAAGTACATCCACACTACCTGTCTAGGGAGTTTCCAGACATTGCATAGGAAGCATGAGAGGCAGTACAAATGTTACAGTGTTTATCTTACAAAAGAAAATGTGCCTATATCTGCACACCAAGGTTTGCATAAGCTAAACAAAAGATTATAAAGCACATACTGAATATTGGCTATGTGTGGGGACAAAATACCATGGGAAGGAAATTTCCAGAAGGTTCATTGTATAAATACATTCTGAGATGAGATCTGAAGGAAAAATAGAATATCAGTCAGGTGTGGCCAATGAGGGATGCACTAGAGACATGTTATGGGCTGAGGAAAGAGCTGGTGGGAGCTACCAGAGGAAAGAGGAAGTAGGTTCAGGTTCAAGCTCAGCTCCTGGAGAGTGGTCCCTGGTCTCTAGGCATGCATGCTGGAAAGTACAATATAGAGAAAGCAGAATGAGAGGAGACAGCAGAGACTGACTGAGCCCAGCCAGCTAGTTCAAAGACCCCACTTTGAGAGCAATGAAATGGGGTCCGGAAGACAAAGATTGTCAATCCAGTGGAGCCAATGAGGACCCAGTCTCAGCCAGGGACTCTGGTATGATGTCTCCAGCTTCAGGAAGCACCTGTGATCATCAAGATGCACACTGCTAGATCCCGGAGCTGCCTCCTGAAATCCCATCAGCTGACACTCACACTCATTTCCCAGCTTCTGCAACTCCTGGTTGCTGATAGCCTGCACAGATGCTAGTACGCAGAGCCTGGCTCTCACCATGCTGGGCTTGCTGCATTTCACACATCTCTTTCAACGCCTGGCTGGTCTGCAGCCAGCTCCGCACTGACATTAAGGCACAAAGTGCAGGCACCTGCTTCAAGGTTGGGTGACTATGGAGAGATCAGTGGGTGATTCAGAGCTCACCCTGAATTGGGACAGGTTTTCCTAATCAAAGCCAAAAATCTGGGCTTTACAAGCCTCTGTTGCTATTGTAGGGTGACACTAGCCTGGGTATGATACAAAGAACTATCCATGTCTATCTCAGTAAATTTTTATTTTCAAAACCAGCTGACACCAAGTTTGGCCCAAGGGCTTCTGTTTGGTCACCCCTGTCTACACTTCCCCTAACATCTTCATCCTTGAATGGCCACTTTATCTCCTTTGTTTCCGTGTCTGTCTGTCTGTCACTGTCTCTGTCTCTGTCTCTGTCTCTGTCTGTCTGTCTGTCTCTCTCTCTCTCTTTCTTTCTGTGTGTATGTGTGTGTCAACATGACAATTCTCTTGCCCCCTGGCTTGATAAGGAGCTGCTGTAGAACCTCAAAGATGGAAACAAGGGGGAGGGGCCAGGGAGAGCTTAGTTAACAGGTACAAAGACGGAGCTCTATACTGAATGGTACTTAGTGCTTTTATAGTTCTTGTCTCATAGTAGGGTGACTAGTAACAATAATGTATTGTCTAGCTACAAAAACCTAAATAAAACGTTTTTTTCATCTTCTCATCACAAAGATATGATAAATAGTTTGAGGTCACAAAGATGTTGATCACCATAATTTAATCGTTATAGGTATCATGATACCTTACTCCTAGGTGTGTACAATCTTTATGTGTCAATTAAAAGTAAGATGAAATAAAGCTTTAAAGATTGGCTAAGTGGTGAATTCAAGGACATTAGTAAACTAATTAACTAATGTTCCATGCCAAGTCTTTTTGTTCTCCCAGGAAGAGATCTCAACCACTAGCTTGTCTAGTTAGAACTGATAGCCTCCAAGATGCTCCTCCAGGGTGAAATTGGTCCTTCATTCTCCCTGTCTCTATGTCCTGAACCCTCATCACTATACTCAAATCCTATTTCTAAGCTCGCCAAGAAAATGCTAACCACTTCGTTAAAAGGGGGAAAGCCTTGTAGAGAAGTCCCCCACAGGACATCTTGGAACTGCTGTTATATTATTAAACAAAATACTTAACATTCCATTACAGAGTACTTGCTTTTAGAATATTTCTGCAAAGTTCTGTGCTACCTCAAGGGCACTGAGTGGTTATTGAGCATAAGTAAGTATGACAGAGAGGACCCACCAAAATGAATCCTCTCAAAAGAAGAAACAAGGCTGCCCCAAGTCACACTCCTGCTTCACATTCAGAACCACACGAAGTAACTTGCCGGCAGACTTAGCCATTTTGTGCTAGCTTCCGGGCATGGTATATTCAGAAATATTAAAATTCCCACCCTCAAGGAAACCATCAAGAACTGTTAGACATTTGTGGCTGGGCTTTGAAATGCTATTTTTGTTTTCCTGGACAAAAAGAGAGGTTGGACTTCATAATCTACTGCCCGGTTTAAGTCTTCCCCCACAACGTACCCAGCAAAGAAGACACAGGCAGAGGAGAGGAAAGCCCAGGTTGGTATGTAAGGAAAACAGAACACCAGTGTGAATGAAGAATGCAAAGCCGGTGAGATTTACATTATACTCTGAAAATGTTATGACCAAGATAAGAAAAGAAATATAAATGTGTGAATGTATGTGTACAACTATGACTGTGTGTGCAAACACATTTGTTTATCCAAATATCTAGACTAAATGCATACATAATTTTTATATATCTATGACTATAGAGAAATCCACTGGCACTAGCAATGTCTTTCTCTTGGAAGAGTGATTACCCCTCTAGATACACCTCAGTTCTAGAGAGATCTCATGCACCTGCCTAGGAAATCTCTAGCCAACACAACAAGAAAGTAGCCCATGTCCTTGTAATCTTACAGCTCATTACTGCTTTAGAAGGACTCCAGAGCTTTTGCTGTTCTATGATGCTAGTCACACTCCATCAACAACCTCCATTAGCATGCAAGAAGCTACTGACATCCTGCACTTTTCCTCTAAGACAGAAAGGGCCCTCACGTATCTGACAATCATTCTCAAAGAAAGTCAAGGCATAATTACTCTAATTGGCATCTAGTATTCTTACACCAAGGTAAGCACCTTAGACATGCCGTTATCGTGAGGTATAGCTTCATCACTCAATAGAAATAAAGTGGATGAAATTCAGATCATGTCAGTTAGGGTAGAAAAAAAAAAGGTCAGTTACAAACACAGAAGGCACTATGGGTTTCTGTGCAGAGAAGACAAATGAACACCACCTCCTTTGGAAGGAGTAACAACACAAACAGCCCCAAAACATTCCAGGAGGGGAACAGCACAGAAACACTCTGGAAGCTCCAAAAGCGCTGCTTTGATAATACTCAGGAACTGTTTTTCCAAATGCAGTCTCCTTTGCTTACACTAGCAGCCATGTCAACAAGGACTGCATGCACATACATACAAGTTCAGTTGACGCGCAGGTGTGGGTGTGCATGGGGAGGCCAAGGGCAGCTCAGGTATCTCCCTCCACTACTCTGCTGGGTTTGCTGAGTTGAGGTTTCTCACTGAACCTGGAGCTCATTGATTTGTCTAGACTGGCTGGCCAGGATTCTCTTATCTCCAGCTCCCCGTCCCAGGTCTGCCCAGTCCATCCTTCCTTCTTAGAGTGTTAAGGATCAGACTGGGGTCCTGGGCTTGCCTGGCAAGCACTTCATTGACTGACTCTCCCCAGCCTCTGGTAGCTTTTGTTGAAAGATAGATTTTTTTCCCATGGATGAATGTGTTGTCTTATACATATGTGTACCATGTGTGTGCCTAGTACTCAAGGATGCCAGGATAGGGTGTCAAATACCACCCTATTTGGAACTGGAGTTATAGGCAGTTGTGACCTGCCATGTGGGTACTGCAAATCAACCTTGGTCCCTGAAAGAACAATTGTTCCTAACTGCTGAGCCACCGCTTCAGACCCAAGTTTTAAATCTACTAAAATACTTACAAAATGGTACAGAGACATCCAGTGTTCTCCTCGGCCCAGTTTCTCCCTTAAGAGCACGCTCTGCAGGGATGCTATAATCCACGAGCCACTTCTGATAGGTTAACAGTAAATGCTCACACTTCATTAAGGTTCCCTTTACTCTTACCAATGCCCTTTTATTGTGTTCCAGAATCCCATTCCAGCTCCACATTAAACTGAATCATGTCTCCATCATCTACTTTAGTCATGACAGTTTCTCAGACTATACAATTTTGATATCTTTAGTTTTTAGGATCATGGTTTGGTGGGTACCTTGTTGAATGTCAGTTAAAAGAAATGTGTCTCAAGTATTTCTTGTGATTCAATTATTTACTGTCTGTTGCTCCCAACAGCCAATTTGGCTCATTGGCAGAAAAGCCAGAGGTAGATACTGTCATCAAAGCGCATCAAGGATGTACAATCATAACTTACTGTTGAACCAGCTCACGTGCCAGTGGTTGCTGGGTTGCTCACTAATGAACGTCTCCGTTTTTCCCTCTTTTTCACATCCCATTTTCATCTTGATCCATCATCAAGGGAACAGGTGTACGTCATTATCCACACCTACAAAAGCAATGGGTGCTGTGGCCCCTCAGTGGAGACGTAGTACATAAGCCACTTAGCACTCATTTTCATTCCGTGTTTTATTGTAGACACATGACTTGTGTCTTATGTTCCCCAATTAGCTGCTTTGCCATACTTCTTTTATATCTGGAAGTGGCATTGTTTGCTTCTTGGTAATATAATCTATCTCCAGGATCATGTTTTATATGACACACACACACACACACACACACACACACACACACATATATATATATATATATCCTGTCCTGGCCCAAAGATCATCCATCTTTCTGAGGACCTGGTTCATTTTATTGGAGAAAAGCATTAGATGCCAACATTTGTATGTAAGGGAAGTGTGGCTACTTCTCATATCCCTCAGATGATATAAAGAGGACATTTCCGTGCCATATGCACGTATCTGTAAATACCTCTATATGTACCCATCTGTACCTTATTAGTCTGTGCATGCATGCATCCTGACGTCTCTAACACCGTGGATCCATTGTCAAATGCATCATTCTTGCATCTACCTGCTTGTCTTGGCTCTCTACCCCAATAATAATAAACTCAACTCCCATTGTCCTCCATCCCTCTAGTTAATTATTGATTCATATATGTTTATGTATATGCTGTGTGTGTGCTAGCATTATAATTTTAGCTCATATTCAGAAGGAAACAAGCTTTATCCACAAGAATACAGTGATTGAGAAATGTGCATTTAAATTTTTATTATCATTACTTATTATATCAAAATTATATATTTCAATTTAACATTTCATGTATGTATATTATGTATTTTGCTTGCATTCATATATATTACCCTGTCTTGTCCCTGCCTTCCCAATGCCCACTGATCCCCTACCCCTTCATCTTTTTCCATATCATGTGTATATTTGGAACTCTGGATTTTTACATGTAAGAGAAAACATATAGCATTTGTCATTCTGAGTCTCCAGTCAAACCCTTTTCCCAGCAAATGGCATACCCTTTGATCCTCTATGTGGCCAAATAAAATTCTACTGTGTATATATGTATTATGCTTTTTAATTCATTCAACTGTTGGCTTTAGAGGCTAATACATAAGGTATTGTGAGTAATGCTACAATGTGCAGCATCTCCGTGGCATGCTGACCTCAATTCCTTGGTGTTTATACCTGGACTAGTAGAGTGGGATCAACTCTAGCTCCATTTTTAGTTTCTTGAGCAACCTCCATTCTGAATCCCAGGGGCCGTTCTGTTAGCATTCCCACCAGCAGCGAGGACGGGCTGCTTTCCCCAGCATCCTCACCAGCATTTGCTCTTCTTCCTTGATAGTGATTCTGACTGGAGTGGGATGGGATCTCCATGTCATTTTCATTTACATCTCCCTGATGGCTATGGGGACTGAACATTGGTCATACATTATTGACCATTTACTCTTGTGGGATTATTATATAATTCCAACATTCCCTTTTCCTTGGCTCAGTCCAGATCCTCCCCATGTACTATGCCATCTCTACTTCAAATTCAGAACCTCACTTTTTCACCAGTTGTTATTGCAACATGTTATTGTACATGTGTAGACATTGCTAAATATAACATGCTCAGTCCATATAATGCTATTTGTATGTGTGACTCTTTGGCACTGGACAACGAATTTGTGTGCTCATCCCTAAAGAAGAGCCCCTCTCCCCACGCCAGCTTCCTTGGCTCCCAAGAGTCCTTCATGCAGGGATGAGGCCTCCTGGGTGCCCATCCTTGGAGTCTTTATTCAGCTCTCATTTGGGCAATCATATTGGTAACACTTTTTTGAGAAGTATGTAATTAATTTTCTGATTTTTAGATCATATTATTCTTGTTTGGGTATGTTTTTATTTTAGTTCATTACATACTCTATACATTAGTGGCTCATGAGCTGGAGAGATACCAGCAGTTCTCCCCACCCTTCAGGTTTCTCTTTACTGACCGTCTCCTGTGCTGCACAGAGGCTTTTTATGGAAGCAATCCCATTTGTCATATTTTATTATTGAGCTGTTGAAATCTTTTTGCACAAGTCCTTGTCTGTGCCTGTATCTTGAAGTATTTCCTCTGCTTTGCTCTACCAGTTTTAGAGTTTCCAATTGTGCATGAAAGCCTTTGATTAATTTTGAAATGAACTTTTGTACTGGGTGAGGAACAGATATCTAAACTTCTATACATGAATATATGAATATATACTTCTTCCCCCAGCACCATTTGGTAAAGACATTTTTCTAGTCTGCATTGCCTTCCCTTTGGTGAGAGACACAGAGACAGAGACAGACACAGAGACCGACACAGAGAGACAGAGACAAACAGACAGAGACAGAGAGAGATACCCAGAGACAGAGAGACAGAGACAGAGTCAGAGATACACACACACATACACACACACACACATGTACACACACACACAGCTTGGCAGATGCTAGGCAGAGCTAGGAATTTACAGTTTATGAGGAGGTTTATAGGCAAGGGAGAAGGAAGCCAACGACAATAATGATAGCGATGGTGGTAGGAAAGATCAAGAAAGTGAAAACACCATCTATACATACAGAAGGTTAATGAGACATTAAACATTCTTTATATATGAATTCATCCACTTTTTCCAGGAATCTCAAGTATCTGTATATTCAACCCCATTTGACAGGATGAAATCAATAGACAGAGGTTTTGCCTTACAGCATATCCCGCGAAAGTAGTGGAGACATCCTGAGTCTTGCTTTCAGCCTGACTCTAGGAATCTGTGGTATTGGACATTTCCTTACTGTCTCTCTGAAAGCTGACAGCCAAATTTCTGACATTCAAAAGTCATTTGAAGGCCAGATAATAATCAATTTTTAAGACAAGCTATTGTCTTTGCTAGGCATTTTCCCCTAAATTTCTTCACCTCTACTCACTAGCATATTAAAGACACGGTTGGCAAGACAACAGAGTTTAGATAAAAATGGGCCCGAGAAGAAAACACTCTGAAAGCTGGGCTGCATCGTCTCCTGGAGGGTTTGAGGATAGAACCAGAGAGACAGAGAAGACTAAGACTGTGTCACATGATTTCCCCTCCTCGAAATCCCAACCTCAAGTAAGGAGACGATGATGGAAGAACAGAAAGAAACTCCACAGGGAGATCACTGGTACTGTTCCTGCTTGGGAGTCTAGCTAGGTTCCGCAGAATAAGAGCTCCTACAGACAATTAATGTGAGAAACAGGGTTATGGGACTAGAGAGCTGACTCAGCAAAATGCTGGTTGTATTAGCGACGGGGGCTTGAGTTCATTGTCCCAGAACTACACCCAAGGCTAGGCATAGACGCATGCACCGTCCATCCCAGTTCTGGGAATGTGCTGAGTACAATCCTTTGTTCTTGCTGGCCAGGCAGCTGCAGAATCAGTGAGTGCCGAAGAGAAAGTGAACGAGAAGTTACTTGACATTAACTTCTGGTTCCCACATATACACACATGCGCCAGCACATACATGCACACACACACACACACACACCACGAGGAACACATGCACAAACAAGGAAAATATAACTGTGTTGTAATCTGACCAGACAATTCCCTGGTTGGTTCAGTAATTCTGGGATCGCGCACAGTCCAGGAGCTCAGGCATTACCTCAGCACTGGCCACTGAACCTGACACCCAGGCAGATGGAGTGAATTTTATTCTCCTTTCCTTTCTCCCTGAAGTACATAGTCCACTCAGAGAAATGCTAAAAAGGCTAATAGAAGGCCCATTAACTGTGTAAAAACCTTTCTTTATATTATTCAATAATATCCTTTTATAGGCAAGGAAATCAATGCCCAGAAAGAGCCTTGGGGAAATAGTGCAATCATGAAGTACCCACCATTTAACTATGAGGACCTAAATTCAATTCCTGGAACCCAGGAACCCACATTAAAGAGCCAGGTATTATTCCCAGTGCTGGGGGATGTAAGGCAGACGCTGGGGTCTGCTGGTTGGCAAGTCTAATCTATCGGGCAAGGTTCAAGCCAGCAAGAGACTCTGGGAACAACACCGGACATGTACTTTGGCCTTCACATGCACACACATGTATGTACACTTGCACACATGCATGTATCCCCCCACAAACACACACAGAGACAGAGAGAGAGGAGAGAGAGAGAGAGAGAGAGAGAGAGAGAGAGAGAGAGAGAGAGAATAAAACAAACAAAGCCCAGAAACACTCAGTGATATGCCCAAAGACAAATAATGTGTCATGGCAGCAGCAAGATTTCCTTCAAGGTTGCTCTCCTTCAGTGTTTCCTCCACTGAGCCAGGCTGCTTGTGGAGACTTGATGCTGAGCCTGCTGTGTGGAGAGACAGTCTCCTGTCTCCAGCCCTCCTCTTCTTGTAGTGTCCCAGTCAAAGGAGGAAAGCCCAGTCCAGATCCATGCTTGCTTCTTCCCTGATCAAGGGAGGGGGTTTAAGTTGTAGTCACAGGCTGAATGAGCCCTCCCATTCCGCACAGCCCTGCCTCCTTGTGGAGTCCCCCTGGACCCTTAGCTCTTCATTCCAGTCATTCATTTGCTTCAATTTTAGTACTTTTGATCGTCTAGGATCCATGCTTTGTGATCGTTTCGGCCTTTATACTAAAGAATCTCATAAAAAGTATACTTCAAACCTTTCAACAATTGAGAAGGACAGTGCTTTTATCTGACTCTGGAAGCCATGTTGTTCCTGTCCATGGTTCCTTCATCCCTACCCTTTCCGACGCAGTTTGCACAAGACTTCTGTCTTTTGCATACAGCACCATGGGAGCTAGCATAATGCATGACATGGGAGTCAGTTTGGGATTAGAATTCTGACATCATCTTCCTATAGCACCCTTGGTGCATTATAAAGTCTTCATGGCCCTCAGCTTTCTCACCTCTAAATTAGACCCATAACAGCTTAAGCTTGCTGCAGTCTTTACAGACAGGAAGCAGAACACCTTCAGTCCTACAGGTGACCCATTATGGCCCCGCCTCAGGAGCTGCAGCTTCCCACGAAATCAGGGTAGCGTGATGTGGCCTTGAAGAGTGCTAAGACTCAGAATGCTTGGACACTAACCAGAGTTGTTTTCTCCAGATCAAAACAGAACCTTTGAGAGAGAGATGTCGGCAGAGGTCCCTGCAGGGAGCCATTGCTCAGGTAATTATCACAACAACAACAACAACAACAACGTGAATGGACATTCAATGTCAGAGCAGAACTCAGGCTTTTAGCTCCCTGTCTTAATCTTTCCAAAGCTTTATGCCCGGCATCCTTTTAAGGGGAAAACCTGAAATTTATATTATTTGAAATATCATCTAGATTTGTCTTTGGCCACAAGCAAGCAAGCAAGAAAGCAAAGGAAAAAAAAAGGTAGTCAAAATTATCACAAATTTGTCAAAAGAGGATGTGAGGACATAGTAAGCTAGCCTCCCACCAGGAAATATTCATACAAAAAGAGAATTAAATCCAGCTCACTGAGTCTCAGCAGAGAGGGATGAGTTCAGTTCACAATGGAGGAAAATGTACAAATGCCTAAAAGTAAAACCTTTGGCAACAGCAGCTCGTGCTGCCTCAGGTTTACGTCTTCAGAGTGTGCAAACATTTATTTTTATTTTGACCATTTAGTGTGGGAATATCCTAAAACTCGAGTTGTGAGGTATTTATTTATGTTCACTTGTGGCCAGATTTATATCATCTTAAGAGATCAGGCATGTGGTTCACTGTCTGGGTTTGTACTTCAAGTAAAGAGAGCACAGAGTGGGAGGCACATGGGCGACCTGAGAGAGAAGACAGCATGTTATACTTTATACAGTTAAAGCTGTGATTGTGCCAGTCAAGAGTGTTCATGACTGTAGGACAGGAGCTGGAGAGATGGCTCAGTGGTTAGGACCTGGGTGCAGCTCCCAGTACCCACAGGGTGGCTCACAACCATCTAGTTCTAGGGTGTTCAGTGCCCTCTTCTGGCCCCTACATGCTCCTGTATGTATATGCTACACATAAACTCATGCCATACAAAAGAGACGAAAGAGGACACACATACATATAAATAAAACAAGTAAATATGTTTTTAAGTCTGGTTTGGCTTCACAAGACAGAGGATCTGCTTTGATTATATAACAAAAACAGAAAAACAAAAACAAAAAACTCACAAAGTAACAAAGACAGCAAGAACTAGGGGATGTTTAATTTTAATCTGAAGTACCACTGTGTATATGCTTAAGAAACTCAAACTTTCTTGCTGCAGTATGCTGTCATCACTTCTAAAACAGGTAATCTCTGCAATGCTATCCCGGGAATGGGTGTACCCTCTGAAACTGATGTTGGAATTGATGCCTCAGCATAATGGCACTGAAAGGACTTGAATCTTCTAGAAGACATTAGAATGGCTTATGGGACAGCATTAGGGACCTTGAGAGAGGGTGTCTCTCCTTGTGCTTTGCAGTGTCTGTCTCTGAGCACACCCACTTGTCCTTTTATATCCTGCCATGAACAGATACAGTGTGATGCCTTTGCCAGATAGAACTGCCCAATCCTGAGTTGTCACCTCTACAACCCGAGATAAATTATCATCTTTCCTTTATAAATTGTCCTGTCTCAGGTATTTCGTTATAGAAAAAGGAAATGGACTAAGACAGGTATGTAACTCACCCATGATAGCTCAGGACCATCACTATAAATACAAAGGATTGTTTAGTGCACACACCAGCCATTTTAGTCAGTGCCATGAGCAAGTTCTACCAGCAGACACTTGGCCCTTTGCTCATCAGCTTCCTAGTGCTGTGGTGTTGATCCTCTATCTCTTCTCCGTGAACCCTCCCCTCCAACTCCCTGTATTCTGTGATCTCCATTTGTCCTGGTGCGGCCGTTCTATATCAGCCAAAGAATGGGAAGCCATCCATTTTGGCCATCTTTATTTCAAGTCTTAATTTCATTGTGGGATTAGAAAGCAGGTACACAAGCAAAGTAGAACAATTACAATGTGATGACAGCCATGTTTTTACACATAATTTTATTCATAAAATATTCTGCTTTATGCTGTGAAAGTAATGCTGAACTATCTTTTACTTCTTGGCTTAGGTGTCACATCCTCTAAGAGACCTGCCTCACTTCCACAGCATCAGGAACGACAGTTTTACACAACATTAAGATTTACAAATGGTGGTGCTCTCATAACATGTCACTCAGAAATGCTGCATACATTTCAGCCTGTTAAAGCACACACAGTGATATTTGCACATTGGCAAAATAGCTCAACAACATACATTATATAATGTATGCTGTTGAGTAATGTGTAACTGTATTCTTGTGGGTCCCTTGATGAGCTTGCTACAGCTATGTGACAAAGACCTATAAAACTGGGTGGTGTTAATGGAAGTGTGTTAAGCTCCGGTTCTGGAAGCTAGGGGTCCAAGATAAAGGTGTGAGCAGATGTGCTTCTTTCTAAGGCGGTGAGGGACAGCTGGCATCCTGCTATTCCTTGGCTTACAGGGGGTCAGCTTTTATCTCACATGCTGTCCACCTGCAAACTGCTTCAGCTGAAATCCTTGTTTCCGTGAAGGCACCAGTCTCATTGCATGAGTGACCCACCGTGCTCCAGTATAGAGTCATCTCAACTCATGTCTGCAGTGACCTTGTTTCCAAATAAGGGCACATCTATCAACACCAGAAACTACAAATTGCTTTCTGCAATATGAATTGGGGCAGAGTCTAATTCAATGCAAGAGTCTGCTTTCTTCACCATTCACCTAACAACTCTGTCTCCATACCTCTTTGAGATCAGGGAACATGTCCATCCTTTTCCTCCCCTCCCCTGCCCTAGTTTTTCCCATGGCACTGACTTCTTACAGGAGAGGAAGAGAAGAGGACAGTTTCCCAGATACCTACTTTGAAACAGACAACATTTAAGGCACTTTACTTTACCTCAAGTCAGACTTTGCTCAAAGCAAACTGCACAGAGATTAATGCCTTGATTATAGGAATTTGGGATGCTCCAAACTCTCTCTCTCTCTCTCTCTCTCTCTCTCTCTCTCTCTCTCTCTCTCTCTCTCTCTCTCTCTCTCTCTCTCTCTCTCTCTCTCTCTCTCTCTCTCTTCATTATGTATAAATCATTCATTTATGGAGTATTCCATGCCTGGGACAGAAAATGACAAAAACAGGAGATAAAGGGACAATAATAAAACAATGGAGCAAACTGGATGCAGCTTTACTGAGCTGCTCAGGCGCTAACACCGCATATCCCTCTTACAGATGCAAGGTGAGAACTAAGTAATCCACACCAAGTCTGTAGCAAAGAGGTTGACACAGGACAGGGAAGGACGGCTCGACAACCCTACATCGGGTACTGGCCAACTGACTAGCTTGCTTGCTGTCTGGCTTGTTCAAAGTATACCAATAAAGGTGTTTCGATCACCTGGTCAAAGTTTCCATGGCCAATGAGGAGAGCATTAGGAGGACCAGACATACCAGAAATGGTGGGAAATCGAGAGAGGACAAGGGATCTGAAACTGGTGCTACAGAGAACAGGGAAAGGTCTTCACAGAGACCAGGGAAATGGATAGTAGTACACCATAGGTCTCAATCAAGTCTGAGCTAATAGTTTGGTGCATTAACCTCTCTGATTACTCCTTTCTTCATATCTAAAGTGAACCAAGGGGCTGGGAATTTGCTTCTTATAAAGTCTTTGCCATGCAAGCACAAGAGGCTGCATTCAGTCTAAAGCCACTAAAAAGTCAGGTCTTGTGGCTCATGCATGTGACCCCAGTGCTGGGGAGACAGCAACAGGTGGGTCCCTGAGGCTCAATCCAACCAGTTGGATTTAATGACTCCCAGAAAACCAAAAAATCTTATTCAATATAAAGTTGAGAAAAAAAGTAGATGATGCCTAAAGGACCCTAGCCTACACACAAGCACACATGCATGCACACACACACCCATGCACATGTGCACATGCATGTACATGCATAGGACTACACATACACACACATACACACATGCATGGGACCACACACACATATGGGGTTGAGGGGGATATGGCAGAGGCTGGCATATAGACAGACACACCAAAAAATAAAATATTGGAGGACAGAGATATGTATATGATGAAGATACTTTATCCTCCTGTACAGTTTTAAAAGAGAGAAACTGTAATACTTATCTCACACAGCATACTACTTCTCAAAAATACCTAGAACTTAATCCCAGAAAAGTAAAGGAAAATGAAAATATTGGGAAGATTAGGTAAATGTTATAGTCCGACTTTCTTCTTTGTCTCGCGTCCCAGCATGATGGAGAGCCCAGTGCTATCACTTCCAACACTTTCTTACCCTTCCAGCATCCGCCCATCACACCCCATGGCACCATACCCATTGCTGATGGCATAGGACAGTACAAATAAACACCTAATGGTTGTCTCTCCCAAGTCTTTGAGGAAAGTAACTGTGGATGATGATGGCTCTGTCTCCCACCTTACCCTAAAATATATACCACAAGATAATTTACTTTTAAATTTTATTCTTTGAGTATACAAGAAATAGCATTGTATCCACCCTCTCTTCTAATATCCCTAGGATTACCAATTTCCATAATACATCCCCCCTCTCTCTCTTCCTCCCTCCCTATCTCCCTCCTTCTGTGTGCATGTATGTCCCTCTCTCTCCCTCTCTCCATCTGTTTTTATACATGTATGTTAGACTGTGTGTGTGTGTATGTGTGTGTGTGTGTGTGTGTGTGTATCCTCCATTCTATGCCACAGCTGCTGTGAGCTCATGAGACTAACAGCCATGCCCTCTCTAGAAGGCATTTTACAACACCCCTCATCTGCCAACTCTTATATTCTTTCTTCCTCCTCTTCCTCCATGTTCCAAGCCTGTTAAGGGGTCTCAGATTGATACATCCACTTACAGGGGAGTACTCAATATTTTATCTCAGCACTTTGACCAGCTGTGACCACAGCCTACTGTAGAAAGCAGCTTCTCTGACCAAGGCTGAGATGAGTTCAGGTCTACGGGCACAAACATTCAGTGGGAAGTCTGCAGATGTGCCCTTCACTTCCCCTTCCAAAATTCTTCCCAGATTCACTCTTTCTCCTGCCTTCTTTCTAGATCAAACCACCATTGTTTCTTCTAGTGACAGACATGGCTCTCTTCCTCCCAACTACTCCTGCTGCATGAGTCTCCTACAAATCATTCTAATGCTCAGAACTCATAGGCCAGCATCCCAAGACCCATTGCTTCACAGGGTGGAAAACACACACCAGAAAGGTCTCTCATGGCTGCAGGTATGCTGCACTACACAGCAAGTATACCCCAGAAATCTGAGGCATTGTTTGTACACACACACACACTCACACACACACACACATACACACACACACACACACACACACACACAGAGAGACAGAGACACAAACATGCACTCAGTGTTCACTCATTCTTCATGTTTACAATGCTTCCTCACTCATCATGTTAGATTCTATTTCTATTTCTATTTTTCAGGAATGTTATTCTTTAACCTCCTCACAGAAATGCAGTCATTAAACTATTGTAATTAATTACTAGTTATTATAACTATTAGAGTGCGACAAAATGGTAACGATACAACACCCTTTCCTTTTCCCTAATAGTCATAGTTCATGAAAATATATCCACTTATGTGACTATTTATTGATACTCCCTCCTCCACCAAATGTGCAAAAAGCATGTCTATTTTTCCTTTCTAGAATGATGTCAGTGCTCAGCACAATGTCTCTAGTTCATGGCAACTGCTCAGAAAGCTTTAGGATTCAAATAATGACTTGAAGATGGTTAAAAGATTCCAAATGTTACACCAGTTGGCTCTTGATTCAATCAGCTGTCTCCTGGGCAACAGAAACTAGCCATCTGAAAAGGAAATTGCTCCCCATATCAGCTTCTCAAGATTGGGATTTTGTATCTTCCTTGGTACCCTGCAGGGTGTCTACCACCTGTCGTCATGAGGGCAGCTCAGATTCTCATTTTATAAACTCCAAATACTTGAAGTTGAAGCTCTTACTCACTGGTTATCGCTATTCAATTTAAGCACAAAGGCCAGCCATGATTAGCCTTCCCATGGGAATTTAATTTTAAAATATGACAGTGTTAAACACGCCATGACACCGACAAACATGTCGGGTACACTACAAATGCCAGTAACTCCCTGGAGCTCTGGAAGCCATACATTTCCGATAAATCTAAGTTGAAAATATAGTTAATTGGGATTTTTCTTCTTAGACTCATAGGGTTTTCTAGCCACCCAAGTCTCTCTTGTACTACAAATCCCCCAATATCTTGGGCCAAGATGAACAACAACAACAAAGACCTAAATAACAACAGCAACAGCAACAATTTTAAGTCTTGTTCCATTAATTAATATACTCCTGTATCCAGGACAGTATTTTAACACATTCTTCTATCAAAGAGAAGCAGTAGATGGTGATGTGTTATAGGAGTTATATGACAGAAAAGTGTATGTTCAAAGAATTGTAATTTGTTTCTATTTGATACTCTCACCTCATCATTTAACATTTCTAGTTGGGCTATGACTTGTGGATTTCAATGGTGGCCCTCAATATTCTTCATTCATAAAGTACGTGGGAGAAGCTCTTTGCCTTTTATAGCCTACTCTTTTCCCCAGAAAATCATGCTCAGAGACAAGGACAGGAGCTGTGTTGCTCAGGAGGATTCTCTTTCAAGTATTAGAGAAGTAAAGGACAAAGTATGGGAGCACTTGGGTGTGATTCCTAACTCTTCCTTTAGTACCTGTCTCATTTTGCACAACTTCTTAGCATCTGTAATTTCTCTGCTTCTTCAAATGAAAAGATAATCACAGTGCCTACCTACAGGAATGAAACTGAGGAAAAATATATTAGGTGTACAAAGATGTTTATGCCTGGGACACAGCACCCACTAACAGTAGGGGGATGGAGGATTCCATTACTGTGAAGGAGTAATGAATGTTTTAGATGTCACAAGTGAAACAGAAAGATATGCAGGGCTTCTTAAGGCATTTACATTTAATATGAAGCCTTTCTAGAATCATAGAAATTATTATTGGATAGGACAGAAAAGAAAACCAACTGGCTGCCGAAAAGGTGAATCTGAAAATAAGCTAAGCTAGCTAGTGTGTTCTGGGTTTCTCCCCAGCATCTCCCCTGTCTGGGCAATACTGCTTTACCCAAATGTGCACCTTCAGTCTCACACACTCGGGGCTGGATTCTCTGGTCCATGTTCCTAGTAAGGTCAGAGACATGGAAATAGATGCGCTCTGTGCTGTGGAGGAAGAGTTACATGATTCTGTCAGGTAGCAAGTAGTTAAACACTGAGAACTAAATGAGGCTCATCTGTCAGTCATGGGTGGCACCAACTCCATCTGCTGTGTCAGGAGCTGTGAATGTGATTGGAGGAAGCAGCCTGTAAAACACAACACTTGAGATAAGATATAGATGCTTCTTTAGGATGTAGTAGTACTGTGATCCTGAAGAGTCTCCCAGGTCCTTCAAAATTTACAGATGCAACAAATATGAAAATAAGATATAATCAAAGGCAAGCTTGCCCATGGCGCCCAGCCAATATGCAAGATGAGAACTGGCCTTGGATTTACAAACTCTCTCCCTGCACATGCTTGATTCACCCTTGAACCTAACCCATGGCTAGAAAAGACTTTGTACCCCTTGAGAAGAATAGCAAGAGCTCTTTCTTATACTCACATGGGTCCTTTAAGTTCAAACATGGTTTCCTCTCTATTCTCCACAGAGTCTCAGAATAAACCTTATTAGTCACCCATTCACTCACTTATTCGTTCATTCATTCAGTAATAATTTGGAATTTCTTTCTGTGTAAGACACTGTCCCAGATACAGAGACTACATCAATAGAAAAATAAATACACCCCAATGCTTAAAGCTCACAGCCCACTAGGCAAGACAGAAATTAGAAGGAAATCACACAAATGGATGCCCGTTTTGGAACTGCCAGATTATTCTTAAAGGAAAAGTTGGATAACAGCCACGCCTAGCACACTCATGGTGGGATATTGTAAATAACTCACTATAATATTTCCCCTAAGCTATTTTTCCATAAAGTGAACGTTCTCATTGTACAGCTGTTCATAAATAGCCAGAGTCTCTGAGGGGAGATTGCATAGTGGAATCATACTACAAAAGAGTCCAGTTATTGATTTTTGAGGTTTGAAATACAGTATTGATACAAACAAGGATTGGAGAATCTAGTGTTTGTTTGTTTATTTGTTTAATAAGCCCAGGAGGTTTAAAGACTCCTAAGTAATAGGAGAGAAAATTTTCAGATACCCATTAATCAAATAAGTTGTTTGCTCTCTTAAAGTATTGTACTCTGTCCATGATAGGATCAAAATGTCAGTCTCTCTAACCCTTAGGTTATCAACATATTGCAGAGTTTGGTGGTGGGTCATATATATCCCTGATGGTGGGCTGCAGAGCGAAAGGAAAATGAAAGAGAACTGCAGTTAAGGAAGTCAGAAATGAGGAGGACCCCAGCCCTGGGCCCTCAAAGATCAAAAGCTAAGATAAAAAGGCTATTATTGGACTCATGTGTCTTGCCCACTTCGGAGTTACCACGCAGATGCATAACATCTAGTCAGCACCACAGCTCATTTATTGTCTCAACAACAGATTAAGAACTGAGCGAGAGAAGAGACGTGGGTGATCTGAGGGCTGTGGATTGGTGAAGCCATTATCTGCCTTGAGCTTCGGCCCACCCTACCACCCACTCCTCCAAGTGAGGTTTTAATAGAACAATAAGCCTGTAATTATATTTTACTTGTGGAAAAAAGATGGTGATGAGTCAAAAGCCAGCTCACAGATGCACTGGGCACCAGTCTTCCCTCTTGGGCCCAATCTAGAATTCTCAGTGTATGTGATGGTTAACACTAATCATCAACTTATGAACCAACTACTTGACAGGATCCAGAATCATCTATGACACAAGCCTCTTCACAAACCTGTGAAGGATTATTTAGGATAGGTTACCCTTTAAACATACCTGGCAGGAATTATCTTCACTATGTAAGCTGAGGTTAGGGGTCCACCCCTAAGGTAGATGGTACCATTCCCAGGGGTGGAGTTCTAAATTGCATAGAAAGAGAAAGGCTCGCTGAGTCTGTGCAGTCAGCAGTGGTCTCTTCTCTTTGACTGTAGTTGCAACATGACCAGTTGCTGCCCTGACTTCTGTACTGTGATAGAGTAGCCCAACTGTGAATCAAACCCTTTTGTAAGGTGCCTTTTATCAAGCATTTTGTCATAAGATACAAGTAACTAACATACTGTGAGTCCATGTACCCGAATCCACATGGCTGCTCTGGTACAAGAAAATTGGACCATGGAAAGTGGAGTAATTTCTCATTAAGTGCATTAAATTGTGAATGGTAAGACCCAGGCTCTGATGACAGGAGACCTGAAGATTAGACAGGCCTTGGAATCAGGGGAAGAAGCTCTAGCAAGATACATGGATTAGCCAATCAGAGGCCAAAGTGGAGACTCAGTTCCTCTGTAGGAGTAAGGAGCAGTGGTTCACAGCAACCAAGAACCAACCTGGGTAGGTGAAGCCTCTTGAACTACTGACCAGAAGCAACACTGACAAGTGCACACAGATACGTGAGCCTTCTTAAAAGTTAGAAGTAACTTTGGGGATAAGAGTAAGACATACTGAGTAAGAAAAGAAATCATAATTGACTGAGTTCTTAACACTGACCAGAATAAATGCAAGAAAGAAAAATAAAGGAACTATTTTAAAAGATACACAAGATTACACATCTCGAAGTGAGGAAAGAAAAAGGAAGCATGGGAGAGATAGCTTTGATCAAAGCTCAAACCAAAGTCCTGTCGTGATAGCATGTTGGTTCTTCACCGCTCTCTTGCTGTTTCTTTATACATGATGTTTCAAGATAAAGGATGGGAGACCCTCTCAGGCTAGGAAATGTAGGAGGAGCCACGGTCCAGAGCCCATTGCCACTGTGAACCCATCCTCCCAAATGCTAAAATTCCTGACATGAGATTATTGCTCCTAGATATTCTCGGCATCCCTGCTGAGAACACTGGAGCTAGTCCCAAATCCTTTAAATGCCAGCTGAAGAATTCCTTCACCTCTTCCAGGCCACACACCGTTACCTTCATCCTGGAAGGCAGTGGATATAAGCCTCAGTAGATGCTAGCCTCAGAATCCTGATATCAGATGTGTCCCACCCAACTCAAAGAATATTGAGTCCTCAGGAATATTTCTATTTTCCTTTCTCTCAACTTAACCCTTAAGCATCTCTGGAACACACGATGAATCATTCTGTTTTATCTCATTTTCAGTGACAGTTTTTACACCTTTAAGTAATGTGCTGTCTGGATACACACTGCGTATAAGGAGCAAATGAAGATAATTCGTACATCAATCGTGGTAAACATTTAAATTTCTTTGCTCTGGCTATTTGTTAGCTACAGTCTCACACAATAAAGCAGGAAGACTTGTTCCTTCTACACTAGGATGCCAGAGCTACTGTCCATCCTCTTCCTTTTCTCTTCCCCCTACTCCTATCTCTCCTTTGTGGTTTTTTTTTTTTATTTATTTGACATATTTTTTATTTACATTTCAAATGATTTCCCCTTTTCTGGCTCCCCACTCCCCTCAAGTCCCATAAGCCCTCTTCCCTACCCCTATCCCCCCATCCACCCCTTCCCACTTCCCTGTTCTGGTATTCCCCTATACTGCTGCACTGAGTCTTTCCAGAACCAAGGGCCACTCCTCCATTAAATGATGTCCTCTTGGACATCATTTAATATGTGGATTATGTCTTGGGTATTCAAAGTTTCTAGGCTAATATCCACTTATCAGTGAGTGCATACCATGATTGATCTTTTGAGACTGGGTTGCCTTACTTAGTATAATGTTCTCCAACTTCATCCATTTGTCTAAGAATTTCATGAATTCCTTGTTTCTAATGGCTGAATAGTACTCCATTGTGTAAATATACCACATTTTTTCCTTATTCATTCCTCTGTTGAGGGACACAGCAGTAAATCGCAAAGGTTGAAAATATTTTAGGCCTAGATAAAATTGTATAGAGGCTAGAAGCTTCCAGAACTAGGCCTAGATTAGCAGAGGAAAGCAGTAAGCCTCAGAGACAACAATTACCTCAGGTGAATACAAGTTCTTTTACAGTGCTCCATATGTGGCACTAGGACATTGGTCAAGATCTCTGGTCTCTTGGTGTGTAATGAGTCACTGTAATACAATGTAGTTTTTCTCTGCGTGAGAACTCTTCCTTTTCTTTTCTCGGGATTACCCTTGACCCATGATGGTGAAGATCCTTCCTGGGTCCCTGCACACCCCTGGGTGCGGCAGCTAACCTGCTCTGCTGAGTCTTTCTTATCAACAGTTTTCAAATGTCTGCTCCCAGTAGCACTGCCAGCCCCTCCCTCGTCTTCTCCATCCTATTTCATGCTACCATAAATCTTCTGAAACCAAGGATGGGTCCAAAGGTCCTAGATTCCTAGGAGAGCTCAAATACCGTGGCAGTGATAGAAAAAGGGAGGGTTTCAGGTCACATGAGGAGCAAAGAGTTCTGTGTTCTTAGAACCCAGCATAAGGACTAAGGACCACTTGCTAACAAGTAAACAACTTGGAGTCTGGAATGTGTCATGTGAGCAGATTTACAGTGCATACCTGTATTCACAGTCACAGATGACTGCATGAAGACTGGGTGGTACATACTGTGCTCACTTCCCCAGCACAGATGTTAACATTGGAGTGACATAAAGGATTAGATAAGGCCATCTGCCATATACACTATGAAATAATGTTCAGCCATTGGAAAAAATATGAAACCCTGTCGTTTGAAACAACATGAATAAAAACAGAGGTCGTTATGTTAAGTGAACTAAGCCATGCCTAGAAGAGCAAGAAGAATTCCTTCCAAATGGACTCTAAACAAGTCAATCTCAGAGAATTTGAGAGTAGAAATGTGGTCTGGTACTACATACTTGCAATACCAACATCCCACAAATGAAGACAGGAAGATTGTGGGTTTAAAGCCAACCTAGAACCATACTGAGTTCCAGGTCTGCCTTAGAAACATGAGACCTTGTCCCAAAGAGCAGAGAAACAGAGCACTGTATGCCACTACATTAGTATGCCACTACATTAATATGTATAATTTTCTATTTTATGTGCTAGTTGAAAATGAATTTACTTTTACAACATTTAAGTCCTGTGTAAGTTGATGCTATATGAAGGTCTGGAACAGAAAAGCACAGTGGGAAATGACTTGGAAGTTGTATATTCCAGTTCCTTATTTAACCAGGAGGAGGTAGGAGGCTGAAGTGAAAGGGTCCAATTACAGTTTCTCTTCTTGTTGGAGCCAGACCGCAGGATCTGCTCGGCTTTAACTCCCTAGTTATGCTTCCCAGATCCTCTTCCCCATTTCTTCTAGTTAATGTTTTCAAGCTCTTCAGTTAAGTCATTATCAGGAAACCTACACTGACCACAAGCTGGATTAGGTACCCTACTGTTTTGCCCTAGCAATGATAATCCTAAGTTTTCTTTGACACTGGATATATTTATCAGATTCCTATCACAATGGCTGGACTTGTCTTTAGTCCATGATCTCCTAATCTTAGTAAAACTAATATGTTGGGGATAGATGACTCATGGCAGGGGAGTGAAAGGTTTTGCTACACATGTCACTGTCTTGTAGCATCCCTCTCCTCTGCCCACCAGATGCCAAGAACCTCTCTTGCAACCTAATGTGACCAAGAAAGTCTTCAGGCATTGCTGTATGTCCTCAAATGGGGTGGAGGGAACAAAACTGTACCCAGCTGAGAACTGCTGGTGTAAATTATTGAGTCTCCAAGAGCAAAGACAAGGTCTGGACTCTGGATTCTACCATGCACAGGCTGCGCAACTCAGTAAGCTTGGTGGTGTGCCTAAGCTATGATATGCTACATGTGTATTTCAACTTCTTGTTCCCATGTTATGGTTTCCAAAATATGGTATCGGAGGATGCAAAGGACATTGCTTTTCTGTGGCTCAGCCAACATTTCTGTCATTTTTAGAACAACAGTAATAAAACATGGGGCCATAAAGTGCTTGTCATCAACCATGAGCACTTGAGTTCATAGCCATGTAACAATCCACATACCAAACCCTGGGATGGTAGTGTGTGCTTGTAATCCCAAGCTATGGCCATGAAAATCAATGGATCCTTGGCACTCACTCTCTGGCAAGCCTAGTCTCCTTAGCATCTCCAGGCTGGTAAGGAAGCTCTATCTAAAACAAAGTTAGAGGTGCCTGAGGGAGTGTACTCAAGGCTGACCCCTGGCCTTCATATGCTTGTGTGTGTGTGCATGCATGCTCTCTCTCTCTCTCTCTCTCTCTCTCTCTCTCTCTCTCTCTCTCATGCACACACACACACACACACACACACACACACACACACAGAGTAACAATAAATGCTTGCTGATGACCATAATTCAAGAAGCCTTTGTTTGGGGAGCAAGTAAGTAAAAATGTGTGTGTGTGTGTGTGTGCGTGTGTAGGCACACATGCACACACACACTCTGGCTGAATAACAGTTCTTTTTCAAGAAATATTCTCTTGAAGAAGAAAATGCATTTGCAGTAAAACAAGAAATCTCTTTATTGGTTTCATAAAAGACATTATTGGATCATTAAAGTCTCCTTATATCTTGAGCTTCTAATATGCTGGTCTTTACTTGGAAACACATAGCAATCACAAGGAAGAATTTTTATAGCCAGATGAACAGATCAGGAAGTAAGATATTATGAAATGTGCTCTTAGGCAGCAGATAAATAATTAGGTGACAAGCAAAATACATTATTCGGCATTTCACAATGTTTCCACTTCATCTCCAATTCATTAAAATCCCGCCTTCTCTTTTGTGGCCCGGGACGAATTAACATCAAGATTATTTACTGAAAATAAATACAAAACGAAGCCATCAAGAGAAGTGAATTGTGATTAAGTCCTACGGTTGTTTGTGACCACTTTTCTGTGCTTCAAATAGATGAGCGACCAGACTTGTCATTCTGGGTCACTGTACCACTGTATCACCAGATGATGCTGTTCTGGCCCGCATGAGAGGACAGTGATGTGATGCTTTCATGATTATTCTGCAGAAAAAGGTGAGAATCCATAGATGGTACCACAGAGAGAAGAATAGTCAAAACCAAAAGCAAGATTACTATGCATCCTTAAAGAGGCCATGTGCATGGACTTTTGCTGTGACTGAATTCAGTAACATTCTCATGAGGAGAGCAACCAGCAAGCCATGTGGTTTCTGTTTACTCTTTACTCCTTTGTATTTAAGGAACACCTTACTATTGTCTGGATTATAAACATGCCTAGGTCCCTTAAGAAGTGGGCACATAGAAGGTATAAAGTTACCTACCAAATACTTTGTTCATGGACTGGTGGATTGAAAAAAAAAGAAACAGATGAGACAGAAGCCCCGTTGTAGAATAAAAAAGGTCTGAGCTCTAAGAGGTCAAAGGCACATATCTAGTTTACTTTATAAAGGCAAAAAAGAGGATGGGTTTGTTTATATAGTGGATTACATTGATGGATTGCCATATATTGAACAATCCCTGCATCTCTGGGATGAAGCCTGCTTGATCATGATGGATGATCATTTTGATGTGGTCTTGGATTCACTTTGTGAGGATTTTATTGAGTATTTTTATTAGAAACAATGAATTCATGAAATTCTTAGACAAATGGATGGAACTGGAGAACATCATCCTAAGTGCGATAACCCAGTCTTAAAAGAACACTCATAGTATGTACTCACTGATAAATGGATATTAGTCTAGAAGCTTGGAATACCCAAGACACAATTCACATATCAAATGATGCCCAAGAAGAAGGAAGGAGTGGCCCCTGGTCCTGGAAAGGCTCAGTGCAGCAGTATAGGGGAATACCAGGACAGGGAAGTGGGAAGGGGTGGATGGGGAAACAGGGGGAGGGAAGAGGGCTTATGGGACTTTGGGAAGGGGATCTCCAGGAAAGGGAAAATCACTTGAAATGTAAATAAAGAATAAAAAAAAGTCTTTAATTTCTTTCTTTATTTCTTCCTTGACCAAGATATGATTGAGTAGTATAGAGGCCCTTGGACCTGTGAAGGCTCAATGTCCCAGTGTAGGGGAACACCAGAACAGGGAAGCGGGAGGGGGTGGGTTTGTGAGCAGGGGGAGGGGGAATGGGATAGGGGGTTTTTGGAGAGGAAAAGATGAAAGGCGAAAACATTTGAAATGTAAATAAAGAAAATATCTAATTTAAAAAAAAACAGAAAAACAAAAAAGAATGGTAAAGAGACCTGAAGAAGAAAGAGATGGGAAGAAGGAAAGAGAGGGATGGAAGGAAACAGAGAGGAGGGAGGAAGGGAGGAAGGGAGGAAGGGAGGAAGGGAAGGAGGGAGGAAGGGAGGAAGGAAGGAGGGAGGGAAGGAGAAAGTGTGAAGAGATGCAGTGAGGAGGAGAAAGAAGGAAATGTTCTTACATGAACTCTCTAAGCACAGGAGGATTTTTCAGCTGTGAAGATTGATGCAACAGTTAGAGAAGAGGAGAATCCTGCCATTAGGACCATTTTATGAATGAAGAAAGGGACAGATCGTGATCCATTTGGACTCCCGTAGGACTTCAGCCTTAACACAAGCACACACGTGCAGGCTCACATACACATAAGACAGGCCCTGCGATTTGTTAGTGGTTCCTCTTCTCCAACGGAGGATGACAGTCCCTCTGTCCACACAGCTGCTGGCCACCCTTCAGAGTTCCAGGCACACGCCTGTCACTCACTACACTTTCTGCGACCTTTCCTCCTTACTCTATTCCAAATGCCCTTTGTTCTATGCTCATTTAGAGTAGGACCTAAGCAAGGGCCATTTTCTCTTTTGGAAAGGTCTCCATTCATCCACCCACCTTGCTTGTTAGCTTTGTAGAAAGCTGTTCTCCACCCTCTTTGATGCTGCCTAAGTCCTTCATATTTGCTTCAGTCTCATCTGTAGTTGCTGTGACTTCTTCTTTTTTGTATATATATTTTTATTTTCTGTATTCATTGCTTACATTCCAAATACTTTCCCCTTTCCCAGTTCCCCCCTCCCCATATGTCCCATAAGTCCTCTTCTCTCCATCCATTCTCCAATCATTCCCCCTCCTTTTTCTCTGTCCTGGTGCTCCCCAACCTGGGAGTAGGGATCAAACCTTTCCAGGAGCAGGGCCCTCTTCTTCCTTCTTCATGGGAGTCATTTGTTATGCTAATTGTGTCTTCAGTATTTAGAGCTTCTGGGCTAATTAATATCCACTTATCAATGATTGCATTCCATGTGTATTCTTTTGTGATTGGGTTACCTCGCTTAGCATGATATTTTCCAGTTCCAACCATTTGCCTAAAAAATTCATGAATTCATTGTTTTTAATTGCTGAGTAGTATTCCATTGTGTAAATATACCACATTTTCTGTATCCATTCCTCCACTGAGAGACATCTGGGTTCTTTCCAGCTTCTGGCTATTATAAATAAGGCTGCTATGAACATAATGGAGCATGTGTCCTTATTGCATGCTGGAGAATCCTCTGGGTATGTGCCCAGGAGAGGTATAGCAGGGTCCTACGGAAGTATCATGTCCAGTTTTCTGAGGAACCGCCAGACTGATTTCTATAGTGGTTGTACCATCTTATAATCCCACCAGCAGTGGAGGAATGTTCCTCTTTCTCCACATCCTCTCCAACACCTGCTGTCTCCTGAGTTTTTAACCTTAGCCATTCTGACTGGTGTGAGGTGAAATCTCAGGGTTGTTTTGATTTGCATTTCCCTAATAACTAATGATGCTGAGTATTTCTTAAGGTGCTTCTTGGCCATCCGAATTTCTTCACGTGAAAATTCTTTGTTTAGATCTGTACCTCATTTATTTTTTATTTTTTATTTTTATTTTCTATATTCTTTGTTTACATTCCAAATTTTTTAATAGGGTTATTTGGTTCCCTGGGGTCTAACTTCTTGAGTTCTTTGTATATATTGGATATTAGCCCTCTATCGGATGTAGGGCTGGTAAAGAACTTTTCCCAATTTGTTGGTTGCCATTTTGTTCTTTTGACAGTGTCCTTTGCCTTACAGAAACTTTGTAATTTTATAAGATCCCATTTGTTAATTCTTAATCTTAGAGCATAAGCTATTGGTTTTCTGTTCAGGAAATTTTCCCCTGTGCCCATGTCCTCAAGGGTTTCCCCAGTTTCTTTTCTATTAGTTTTAGTGTGTCTGGTTTTACGTGGAGGTTCTTGATTCACTTGGAGTTGAGCTTAGTACAAGGAGACAAGGATGGATCAATTTGCATTCTTCTGCAGGCTGACCTCCAGTTGAACCAGCACCATTTGTTGAAAAGGCTATCTTTTTTCCACGGCATGTTTTCCGCTACTTTGTCAAAGATCAAGTGATCATAGGTGTTTGGATTCATTTCTGGGTCTTCAATTCTATTATATTGGTCCACTTGCCTGTCACTGTGCCAATAAAATGCAGTTTTTAACACTATTGCTCTGTAGTATTGCTTGAGGTCTGGGATACTGATTCCCCCAGAAGTTCTTTTACTGTTGAGAATAGTTTTAGCTATCCTGGGTTTTTTCTTATTCCAGATGAATTTGAGAATTGCTTTTTCTAACTCTGTGAAGAACTGAGCTGGGATTTTGATGGGGATTGCATTGAATTTGTTTGCATATTGCTTTTGGCAAGATGGCCATTTTAACTATATTAATCCTGCCAATCCACGAGCATGGAAGATTTTTCCATTCTCTGAGGTCTTCTTCAATTTCCTTCTTCAGAGACCTGAAGTTCTTCTCGTATAGGTCTTTCACTTGTTTGGTTAGAGTCACACCAAGAGACTTTATATTGTTTGTGACTATTGTGAAGGGTGTCATTTCTCTAACTTCTTTCTCAGCCTGCTTATCCTTTGAGTATAGGAAGACAACTGATTTGCTTGAGTTGATTTTATAAGCTGCCACTTTGATAAGTTGTTTATCAGTTATAGGAGTTCTCTGGTGGAGTTTTTGGGTCACTTAAGTATACTATCATATCATCTGCAAACAGTGATAATTTGACTTCTTCCTTTCCAATTTGTATCCCTTTCACCTCCTTATGTTGTCTAATTGCTCTAGCTAGAACATCAAGTATTATATTGAAAAGATATGGAGAGAGAAGGCAGCCTTGTCTAGTCCCTGATTTTAGTGGGATTGCTTCAAGTTTCTCTCCATTTAGTTTGATATTGGCTACCGGTTTGCTGTATATTGCTTTAACTATGTTTAGGTATGGGCCTTGAATTCCTGTTCTTTCCAAGACGTTTAGCATGAAAGGATGCTGAATTTTGTCAAATGATTTTTCAGCATCTAATGAAATGATCATATGTTTTTTTTCTTTGAGTTTGTTTATGTAGTGGATTGCATTGATGGATTTCCTTATATTGAACCATCCCTGCATCCCTGGGATGAAGCCCACTTGATCGTGGTGGATGATCGTTTTGATGTGTTCTTGGATTCAGTCGGCAAGAATTTTATTGAGTATTTTTGCATCCCTTATATATTCATAAGGGAAATTCACCTGAAGTTCTCTTGCTTTGTTGGATCTTTGTGTGGTTTTGGTATCAGTGTAATTGTGGCTTCATAGAACAAGTTGGGTAGTGTTCCTTCTGTTTCTATTTTGTGGAACAGTTTGAAGAGTATTGGTGCTAGGTGTTCTTTGAAGGTCTGATAGAATTCTGTACTGAAGCCATCTGGTCCCGTGCTTTTTTTGGTTGGGAGACTTTCTATGACCCCTTTTATTTCTTTAGGGCTTATGGGACTGTTTAGATGATCTATTTGATCCTGATTTAATTTTGGTGTTTGATATCTGTCTAGGAAACTGTCCATTTCCTCCAGATTCTCCAGTTGTGTTGAGTATAGGCTTTTGTAGTAGGATCTGATGATTTTTTAAATTTCCTCAGTTTCTGTTGTTATATCTCCCTTTTCATTTCTAATTTTGTTAATCTGGATACTGTCTCTGTGCCCTTTGGTTAGTCTGGCTAAGGGTTTATCTATCTTGTTGATTTTCTCAAAGAACCAGCTCCTGGTTTTATTGATTCTTTGTGTGGTTCTCTTTGTTTCTACTTGATTGATTTCAGCCCTGAGTTTGATGATTTCTTGTCTTCTTCTTCTCCTGGGTAAATTAGCTTCTTTTTGTTCCAAGGCCTTCAGTTATGCCATTAAGCTGTTGGTGTATGCTCTCTCCATTTTCTTTTTGGAGGCACTCAGGGCTATGAGTTTTCCTCTTAGCACTGCTTTCATTGTGTCCCAAAGATTTGGGTATGTTGTGACTTCATTTTCATTAAATTCTAAAAAAGTCTTTGATTTATTTCTTCCTTTACCAAGGTATCATTGAGTAGAGTATTGTTCAGTTTCCATGTGTATGTGGGTTTTTCTGTTGTTTTTGTTGCTATTGAAGACCACTTTTATTCCATAGTGATCTGATAGGAGGCATGGGATTATTTCAAACTTCTCATATTTGCTGAGGTCTGTCTTAGGACCAATTATATGATCGATTTTGGAGAAGGTGCCATGAGGTGCTGAGAAAAAGGTATATTCTTTTGCTTTAGGGTGAAATGTTTTATATATATGTTAAATCTAATTGGTCCAAAGCTTCAATTAGTTTCAATATCCCTGTTTAGTTTCTGCTTTCCTGATCGGTCCATTGAGGAAAGTGCAGAGTTGAAGTCACCCACAATTATTGTGTTAGGTGCAATGTGTGCTTTGAGCTTTAGTAAAGTTTCTTTTATGAATGAGGGTGCCTTTGCATTTGGAGCATAGATGTTCAGGATTGAGAGTTCTTCTTGGTGTGGTTTTCCTTTTACCAGCAAGAAGTATCCCTCAGTGTCTCTTTTGACGACTTTAGGTTGAAAGTCAATTTTATCTGATATTAGAATAGCTACTCTGGCTTGTTTCCTGAGACCATTTGCTTGTAAAATTGTCTTTCACCCTTTTGTTCTAAGGTAGTGTTTGTCTTTGACACTGAGGTGTGTTTCCTGTATGTGGCAAAATGTAGGTTCCTGTTTATGTATCCAGTCTGTTAGTCTATGTCTTTTTATTGGGGAATTGAGTCCATTGATGCTAAGAGATATTAAGGAATAGTGATTATTACTTCCTGTCATTTTTGATGTTGTTTTTTATATTTGATTGGGTATCTTCTTTTGGGTTTGATGAAAGAAGGTTACTATCTTGCTTTTTCCAGGAAACTTTTTTGAAGTTTCCCTCCTTGTATTGGTGTTTTCCTCCTATTATCCTTTGTAGGGCTGGGTTTGTGGTAAGATATTGGGTAAACTTGGTTTTATCATGGAATATCTTGTTTTCTCCATCTATGGTGATTGAGAGTTTTGCTGGGTATAGTAGTTTTGGCTGGCATTTGTGTTCTCTTAGAGTCTGCATGAGATCTGCCCAGGATCTTCTAACTTTCATAGTCTCTGGTGAGAAGTCTGGTGTGATTCTGATAGGTCTTCCTTTATATGTTACTTGGCCTTTTTCTCTTACTTCCTTTAATATTCTTTCTTTGTTTAGTACATTTGGGGTTTTGATTATTATGTGACAGGAGGTATTTCTGTTCTGGTCTAGTCTGTTTGGAGTTCTATAGGCTTCTTGTATATTCATGGGCCTCTCTCTCTTTAGATTAGGGAAGTTTTCTTCCATAATTTAATTGAAGATATTTGCTGGCCCTTTAAGTTGTAAATCTTCACTCTCATCTATGCCTATAATTCTTAGGTTTGGCCTTCTCATTGTGTCCTGGATTTCCTGCATGTTTTGGGGTGCAAGCTTTTTGTATTTTGCATTTTCTTTGACCGTTGAGTCCATGGTTTCTATGGTATCTTTGGCATCTGAGATTCTTTCTTCTATCTCTTGTATTCTGTTGTTGATATTTGTATCTATGGCCTCTGATTTCTTCCTAAGGTTTTCTATCTCCAGAGTTGTCTCCCTTTGCAGTTTCTTAGTTGTTTCTACTTATGTTTTTAGATCCTGGATGGTTTTGCTCAGCTCCTTCACTTGCTTGTGTTTTCCTGTAATTCTTTAAGAGATTTTTGTGTTTCCTCTTTCATGACCACAGCCTGTTGACCAAAGTTCTCCTGTATTTCTTTAAGTGATTTTTGCATTTCCTCCTTATTGGCTTCTATCTTTTGACCCATATTCTCCTGAATTTCTTTAAGAGATTTATTTATGTCCTTCATGTGTTCCTGTAACAGCATCATGACCAGTGATTTTTAAATCCAAACCTTGTTTTTCTGGTGTGTTGGGATATCCAGAACTTGCTGTTAACAGAGAATTGGGTTCAGACACTGCCATATTGCCTTGATTTCTGTTAGTAACATTTCTACATTTGCCTTTTGCCATTTAGTTCTCACTGGTGTTAGTTGGTCTTGTTGTCAATGCAGGACTCACCCGTGCAAGTTGCCTCCTTGCAGCTGGCCTCAGGGTGCACAGCTGGCCTTGTGCACTGCCTGGAGACTGGGCGGCGTGGCCCAGACTGTTCCTGATTCAGAGGTGGAGATCAGAAGGCTCCTGCCAGAGGCCTCCAGACTCGATCCTCCGCTCTGCCAGGCCAGAAGGACTCACCAGTGCAAGTTGCCTCCTTGCAGCCCACCTCCGGGTGCACAGCTGGCCTTCTGCACTGCCTGGAGATGGGGTGCAGTGGCCCAGGCTATTCCAGATCCAGAGGTGGAGACAGGAAGGTTCCTGCCAGAGGCCTCCCACTGTGACTTCTTTGTGTATGAATATTCCGCACTACACTAGGAGCCCCAAGTATTCGGGACTTTAAGTACAATACATTCACTTCTCAATCTCCTGGACATGGGACCACTGTCATGATGGTGAACCAATGTTTAAATGCCTATAGCTTTAAACACATGCACAAGAATTCTGAATGAGATTTTCCACACCAGCCAAAGATGCAGGGAAACCCAGGGAAGCCTCAAGAGAACATAGTGGTCCTGGGCTAGGGCATAGCGTTTGCTTCCACACAGAGCTATCATCTGTCACCACTATCCCTGGGAAGCCTGGAGACCACACCACAGAGGCTGTGCTGCTCTCTGATCACTGCTCCAGGTTGTTCACAATTGTTTTGACACCCAATACCAGAAATGCTATGCTCTCCACTTTCTGAGTCCTTTCTGGCAGATCAATGGCTGTGAGTGTCATAAGTTCTTCTGGGTTACGTTTTCCATCAGCATCTCATGCTAAGGATTTCTCATGAAATTGGCTAGAAAAGAATTTAATGGGATCGTGAGTTTTTAAAGCTCTGTCTCCCTAATTAATACCCCAGAGGCAGAGTTTTTTTCCCTAACATAATGGCCTTTCAGTGTTAAAAGGGCTTAATATTATGGTGAAATATGTTTCCTTTCCTGGCTTGCTGACCCAGCTGATAGCATGAAACGGGAGCAGATCTGTCTTCACTGAGACTCTGCTGCTACAAATGGTGTTGTTTTCGGTATTTTCATAATGAACTAATCAACTGCTTATTCACTAATTGTGTCTACATTAAAAACTTATTACCCTGGAAAGGGACTATGCTGTAATTGACCTTCCAACCAGAGTGGGAGGGGTGAGGACCACGTGGCAAACTGGAGGAAGAGGACACAGCCAACATGAGGCAGGGTTTTTTTTCCGTCTTCTCTGAAACAGGTGTGAGGTCTTCTGTCAGGTCACCATATGCAGAGATGAAAATCCAATTGCAAGGAGATGTTGCTGTTTTGCTAATGCCTGTGACTGCAGGTTTGCTATAATTACCAAGAGGACTGAAACAACCACCCTAATGATGGCAATCAGTCACTGAGCCCCGTGTGCTAGATACTATGAACTTGACATCAGTAATGCTCCCGTCAGCTCTGTTAGGCATCTAAGGATGCCCATTTCTACAGCCAAAACAGGCTCAGACAAGAGAGGTATGACTTGCCCAACACCACACACCTCCCCTTCTGACTTTCCTGTTCTCACCTAGACCTCTAGCCTGTAGAAGAATGAGAGAAAAATAGGAAAACAGATGCCTATGGAATGCAGAGCAGAGGACTAGCTCCTTGCTGCCTGCACAGCCCTGTCAAGGGTTCCATCCTCCTTTATACTATGAATTAGGAAGCTCATGCTTTGTGTCTTACTGTAACTGTGGAACATTGGAAAGATTGCATTTTCAGCTTCCTTATATTCACTGGGACCACATGGTTACATGGCCAACAAGATATAGGCAGAAGAGACTGAAAACCATTTTCATGCCACTAATGTGCTAGTTTTAGAAATCATGTTTGGAAGTTTGGCTACAAGATGGAGGTGGGATGCCCAGTGTGTGGAAGACTGTGCATAAGAAATAAGGTTTTATTATGCTAAAGTATTGGATTGATAAGGTTGTTCATCACCGCTAGCCTAGCCTAACGAGGAAATTTCTTTAAAAAAAACAGTATCTCACTGGTTTACATTCATTATTAAACATTTAGCATGCGTAAAGGAACAGAGATACAAAGACCGCCAATATAGACATGGCCCCCAAGCCTCAACATGTCTAGTGGGAGAGTAGAGATGACAAAGGACTAGACAATGAGTGCACGGAGTAGATGATTGTAACCCTGGCATACTCCATGTAGGAACCCAACAGGTTCCGGAAAGGGCTCTTTAAAGCATGGCTCCTTTAAAATTAATATTCAGGAAAAACAACACCAGCCAATGAAAATTTGGCTGTACTAAAAAGCTCATTTATGATCCTCAAAGATGTCCTACAGGAAGGATTGTCATGGGAGGTCATGTGGGAAAGTACCAGTGTCAATTAGAAGGAGAAGAGGAGAAATGAATAAATCAACAAGACAGTATTGTTGTGTTTAGGATGAATTGAGAGATTTTAGTGAGTGATGATGTGCAGGGGTACCCCTAGTATGCCCAGCACTAGGCTCTGGAGAGCAGAAGTCCAATAGAGGAGATGGCTGAATAAGGGTTCCAGTTTACATATGAAAGATTCCTTTGATTCAAATCCTTTACTATCAATGTGATTGTACCGATCATGGCATGGATAGTCCTTAAAGGGTCAGCAAATCCCCAAGATGCCAAAACATTCAATCTAGGAAAGTTTATTACAGACCTGTAAGCTGAAACTCAAAAGTTTCCATGGCCAATTGCCATGGAAAGAGCAATGCTTAGTACACACTGAACAACACTGCTGCTGATGGGGTTGTAAATTGGTACAACCACTCTGGAAATCAGTCTGGCGGGTCCTCAGAAAACTGGGCACGTCACTTCCGGAGGATCCTGCTATACCGCTCCTGGGCATATACCCAGAGGATTCCCCAGCATGTAAGGATACATGCTCCACTATGTTCATAGCAGCCCTATTTATAATAGCCAGAAGCTGGAAAGAGCCCAGGTATCCCTCAATGGAAGAATGGATGCAAAAAATGTGGTATATCTACACAATGGAGTACTATTCAGCCATTAGAAACAATGAATTCATGAAATTCTTAGACAAATGGATGGAGCTGGAGAACATCATACTAAGTGAGGTAACCCAGTCTCAAAAGGTCAATCATAGTATGCACTCACTAATAAGTGGATATTAGCCTAGAAAACTGGAATACCCAAGACATAATCCACACATCAAATGAGGTACAAGAAGAACGGAAGAGTGGCCCCTGGTTCTGGAAAGACTCAGTGTAGCAGTATAGGGCAAAATCAGAACAGGGAAGTGGGAAGGGGTGGATGGGAGAACAGGGGGAGGGAAGGGAGCTTATGTGACATTCGGGGAGTGGGGGGGCCAGAAAAGGGAAAATCATTTGAAATGTAAATAAAAAATATATCGAATAAAAAAAAAAAAGAATTCCAGCAGAGAAGCAGCTGCTGAAAATGAGGAAGAGGAAGAGAGAAGAGTGTTCCAAGAAGCAGGGCAGACAATGGGCAGCACGAGAAGAAAGCATGATGGGAAACTATGGCTGAGTGCTCTCGCCATTGTCTTCTTCCCATCACCACCCAGTTCCTTGTTCAAAGCCACCTTCTGAAGGTCACTTGTAGCTTTTTACCATTACATCCCACCATCATTTTCCTTCATGTTTGACAATCTCTCTGCAATACACAGACAGAAATACCTTCCTCGGGCTTGGGGAAATGGGTCAGTTGGTAATGATGGGTCACTTGCCTTGCAAGCATGTAGAACTGAGTTCAGATCTGTAGAACACAAAAAAAACAAAGATGGATGTGGGCATGCACATTTGTCATCCCTGTACTGGGAAGCAGAAACAGATGGGCCCCTGAAACTTACTGACTGACTAGTTGTTCTACTTGGCAAAAGCCAGGGCAGTGAGAGACCCTGTTTCAAAAAAAAAAAAAAAAATGCGAGCTTCACACCTACTCATGGAGGAAAAACGATAACAGAATATATCATTATAAATCCAGAGGGGGGAGAGGGAGAAGGGGGAGGGAGAGGGAGAAGGAGGGAGGGAGGGAGACAGAGAGAGAGACAGAGAGACAGAGAGAGAGATTGACTAGAGGAAATAGGAAAGGGTCTTTATTCAACACACCAGGGGATGTCTTAGCAATTTTGCCTTGTCAGCTGTGCTAGGAAGCAGAAAATTGACCCTAAGTTGAATGGGATTTTCAAGACAGCTAGGCCAGGGAGAACATAAGCAGATCTGTGAGAATGCAGAGGTGTGAAGGGAATCTAGATGTGCGTTGTAAAGCGTGTCCTCGGCTGCATGTCACTATATTGTCCTTCTGGGTTTCGGACTCATTGTTTCATCTGCCTGAAAACTCTGACATTGGCAGATTCAAGGAATGCATGCATCACATCCTGAGGGTGATCTCCAAACATGAGGTATTGACAAATCGAAGCTATCGTTATAAGGAATCAGGCTCAGGCTGATAATACTCATTATTTTCTTAGAGGTTGTACTGAACCTACCATATGTGACCAACACCGCTTTGGGCACCTGATTTAAAAGCATCCCACAGTTGTTATAAAGAAAGGACTACTGACATGATTTATTGGAAACCACATCCATTAACATTTTAACTATGCAACTACCTCAGCAAATTTATCTTAAGTTCACAGCAGAAAGGATTTTGCTTAGCGATCAGCAGGTGAGAGCAGGTCTCCTGAATACCTCTTGTGAGAAAGGATGATGTGTGTGGAGCTGGGAGCTCACTGAAGACAGCCGAGAGACCCTATGAAGTGTTGCCTCTACCCTTTTGTGGGACCAGCCGAGACTCCTGCCTCAGTTTCCTGGTATATTACATAACTTTTAATAGGATGTTTCCTATGCACGTCACATGTGTGGTAGCTGGCTCATTCTACTACTGTTCACATCACTGTTTACTAAACAACTACAGCCGGGAACAGCATCACCACCTCTGCTTTCATTCTTAGCAGCAATGCTTATAAAATGGCAGAAGTACCATGACACTACCTAACAGCCAGAGTTTTCCCCGCTAAACTAAGACATTAAAAGTAGAATTCCTTTTCTTATGTCCTGTTTGACATGTCTCTTCATTGCCCCAGAGCACATCCAGAAGCCAACACTAAGTTGTTATGCTAAGAGGGGCTGAGGAAGGACAGGTTAACCCCAGGCTGTGAAATCTGACTGTATGTTATCCTACTTCTGTGGTTTTCTGGGCGACTTGGACCCATTCAGCTAATGAAACAAAACTCAAGACAATTTAGCACAGTATTGACCATGAATGGTGTCCTCAATAGATATTAACATTTCATTTCTGTTAATAAGTTCTTAAGGAGCATAGCACAGTGCCTAAGTGTGGTAGGCATGCTTCTGGGAAAACCAGACAAGGCTGAACAAAGAGTCACCTGAAGAGATGATAGAAAATAATCCCCAGAGCTCAGGCAGGAAAGATAACAGCTCCTGCTAGCACATCAGTCTGGAAAACCCAGAATGATTCTGCTTAGTAATGAGGCAAAATTATCTCTAGCATAAATGTTATTAAGGTCTTCACCAACAAAGCCTTCAAGTAATGCCCAAAAGAATAAAACTGGCTCCAAGCAACTTGATTGCATCCTAGAGAGAAAAAAAAAAGCTAAGATATTCATTAAAAAAAAGAAGCAGGCAACACCCAAGGTCAGTGTGAAATGACTGCCACTCCATAAAAACTACCAAGCATGCAAAGAGGCCGAGAAAACAACACATATAACACAAAAGTCAGTCAGCTGAAACACCGTAAAAAATGTGGGGGATATAATTAGAAAACAAAGACATTAAACCACCGATTATAACTGAATTCTCTATGTTCAAAAACTAGAGGAGATACTGGGCGTCACCAGTAGAGAGGTGAAGATACATAAAGCTCAAGCCGGGGTTAATCAACAGCACAGCACACACATGGGCCTGGCTTCAAAGGAGCAGCTGTGCCTCTTTGTAGTTAGTGGTCTCCTCTGCAAAAGGAAGCTTCTCTGATGAGGGCGGGGTTACAGGGATGCAGGGAGAGGTTACACTGGTTTGGAAAGTGGAACTAGAGGGTTCTCTGTGACCTTAGCAGCCACAGGTAGTTAGCTAGGTATACGGGGCCTCACACCTAGATGAGGATCTATAGGCTTTTAATCATTACTGAGAGAGAGAGAGAGAGAGAGAGAGAGAGAGAGAGAGAGAGAGAGAGAGAGAGAGAGAGAGAGAGAGAGAGAGAGAGAGAGAGAGAGAGAGAGAGAGAGAGAGAGAGAGAGAATTGGTCTTTCCAGAGCTAAGTCCCCTATTTGGTTATCCAATACCAGGTCAGCCCTAAAAACTTAGACATATGATGGACACTAGTGGAAGTTCTGCAGGTTGCATTTATATATTTATTCTGTTCATACACACACACACATACACTTATGCATATATTTGTAACAGTAATAATTAAAGGAAAAGAGGGTCTGTCTGAGTTTGAGAGGAAATAGGTGGGGAGATAAAGTAGGGACTGAAGGGAGGGGAAATCACATAATATGCTACACATTTCTGAAACTGAAATTTTTAAATGATTAGCTCAAAAAATACAAAACCCTATCAAGAGATACTTTGAAAGTCCTAAGTTAAATGTACAAATACTCATAAATAGACCAAGAATTAATTAAGCTGTCAGTAATCCTCCAAAGCAAAAAAAAAAAAAAAAATTAGTGAAATCACCACACAAACAGGCTTTTTAAAATAGTATTTTATTCAAAAATTCATACAGATAGATAGCTGAGTTGGTAAGAGGGCTTCTTGCTTTTCCAGAAGACCCATATTCAGTTCCCGGCACCCATGCTATGTAGATCATGATGGCCTGTAAGCCCATGGGACCTGAAATTTCCCGCTGGTCTCCCTGAGTACCTACCTCTATGTGCATATTGCGCGCACGCGTGCATGCGCACACAGACACACCACAAACACACAATACATTTTTAAAATGAAAGAAATGTAATACAAAAATTTTTGAATGGCAATAGCCAAAGAACTTCGCAAAGTAGAATAAGGTTGTCTTGGAGATATTAAGATATGTCCCCAAGGAGGACTGTCTTAAAAACCTGAGATGTATTGCCCCTGAGTACATTCTTCCAAACACATTTTAATTGTATCCTTACTTTGACCCTAGACGTTATACTCCAGGAACTTCCTTTCAAACAAAGAAATGGAAAGAGTCTGTGCAGTGACTTGATGTCCATGGTCTTCAAGTGAGCATCTGGTGGTGGAGAGACAGCTAGGCAGTGAAGAGCGCACACTGTCCTTGCAGAGGTTCAGTTCCCAGCATTGTGTGTGTGTGTGTGTGTGGCTCCCAGCTCCAAGGGATCCAACTTCTCCAGTCTTCAAAGGCATCCACACATATGTGCACATACCACACCCCCAACACACACAATTTAAAATAAAACAAAACTTAATATGATAGGAAATGGATTTATAATAGTGTCATTCTTTTCCCTTTAATATTCTTCTTAGAAATACAATGAATTATTTTTCTAAATACATTTACCCCAATTGTTCACATTAAGAGCAGCCATTTTTGGACAATGGCTAGCTGCTGCTCCTGTGTGATAAAACACAAAGGATCCTAGAATGTTTCTTTTGTCCTTATACCAGTGTATTTTCATATAAATGACTACATTTCCTCTCCTTGCCTGAATGTTGTAATGGAAATCATTTTTTAAGTCTATTTCCAACATCTATGCTGTGAAAGTCCTCTTCAGTGTACTCCTCTGCCAATTATCACAACTGCTTGATGATAGTCACCAACTATTTAAAGAAAGCATCATAACAGAACCCCATGCTGACCACCATCAAGGCCCAGGGTTACCCTACTTATCTCCCAGTCTGGGTTTTCTCAGAGGTAAGAATCTGGACAAGTCTCAGGTTTGTTTTAATAGAACTTAATTTATTATTCTAGAAGTCAGCTCCATGCATGAAAGATGTTCTCTCCCTGGTGCAGTGATTGATGTTAATGTGAGGTACGAAAGAACACTCCTGCCTCTTTCAGCCTTCTTCCTTGACAGTCCTGTTAGAATCAGCTGAGTAGCTTGTTGAATTCATGTCTTACTTCTCTTATATCCAGACAAATACCTCCCTTGCCTGTTTCACAGGAAAGAATTACACCAGTCTACTCCCACTCAAAAATCCTAAAAACACATTCTTCTTGTTTTCTCCATTCCAACTAGTTCTCCAAAGAATCTTAGAATTATATGCATATGTTCTGTCCCCAGAAATGTAAGCTCTCTTCCACCTCCTGCCCAAACACCCACCTCTCTCTCTACTTTAAGCTTCATGTCAGAGCATCACAGACCATAGGAATGGCTTCATCTTCTACTGACAGCTACACCTTGAGCCCAGTTCTCCTATCAGCTTTCCTTTCAAGATCAAGTCCCCAGATCTTGAAAAACTCCTGCACTAGTAGGGAAAAAAATAAACAAAAATGAGTTTGTCTTTTAGGGCAGGGTCCAAATTCCTCATGTTTAATCAATTCAGAACATTGTCTTGCATTTACCTGTTGCTCAAGGGACCCATGACCTGTAACAGAACTGCATATGGTATCTTAGCTTCAGGTAGAAGATCAAAGTTGAGATAGGAAGATGTCAAAAGATAAAATTAAAGGAAGAACAATGATTAACTGGACCAATACAGCCCAGAAGAATGTTGCAAGATTATGTAAGAAGACTGATTAAGAGACATTGCTCATGTGAAAATTCTTTGTTTAGCTCCGTACCCCACTTTTTAATGGGGTTATTTGGTTCTCTGGGTTCTACCTTCTTGAGTTCTTTGTATATATTAGATATTAGCCCTCTGTTGGATTTAGGGTTGGTGAAGATCCTTTCCCAATCTGTTGGTTGACATTTTGTCCTTTTGACAGTGTCCTTTGCCTTACAGAAACTTTGTAGTTTTATGAGGTCCCATTTGTCAATTCTTGATCTTAGAGCATAAGCTATTGGTGTTCTATTTAGGAACTTTTCCCCTGTGCCCATGTCCTCAAGGGTCTTCCCCAGTTTCTTTTCTACTAGTTTCAGTGTGTCAGGTTTTATGTGGAGGTCCTTAATCCATTTGGAGTTGAGCTTAGTACAAGGAGATAAGAATGGATTGATTCGCATTCTTCTGCATGCTGACCTCCAATTGAACTAGCACCATTTGTTGAAAAGACAATCTTTTTTCCACTGGATGTTTTCAGCTCCTCTGTCGAAGATCAAGTGACCATAGGTGTATAGGTTCATTTCTGGGTCTTCAATCCTATTCCATTGATCTGCTTGCCTGACATTGTACCAATACCATGCAGTTTTTATCACTATTGCTCTGTAGTAAAGTTTAAAGTCTCGGATACTGAATCCCCCTGAAGTTCTTTTACTGTTGAGAATAGTTTTAGCTATCCTGAGTTTTTTGTTATTCCAGATGAATTTGAGCATTGCTCTTTCACATGAAGAACGTCGGAGGGCTGAGAAACACCTTAAGAAATGTTCAACATCATTAATCATTAAGAAAATGCAAATCAAAACAACCCTGAGATTTTACCTCACACCAGTCAGAATGGCTAAGGTCAAAAACTCAGGAGATAGCAGGTGTTGGCGAGAATGTGGAGAAAGAGGAACACTCCTCCACTGCTGGTGGGATTGCAAGATGGTGCAACCACTTTGGAAATCAGTCTGGCGGTTCCTCAAAAAACTGGGCATGACACTTCTTGAGGACCCTGTTATACCACTCCTGGGCATATACCCAGAGGATTCTTTAGCATGCAATAAGGACACATGCTCCACTATGTTCATAGCAGCCCTATTTGTAGTAGCCAGAAGCTGGAAAGAACCCAGGTGTCCTTCAACGGAGGAATGGATACAAAAATGTGGTATATTTACACAATGGAGTACTATTCAGCCATTAGAAACAATGAATTCATGAAATTCTTAGACAAATGGATGGAGCTGGAGAATATCATACTAAGTGAGGTAACCAAGTCTCAAAAAATCAATCATGGTATGCACTCACTGATAAGTGGATATTAGCCTAGAGACTTTGAATACCCAAGACATAATCCACATATTAAATGATGTCCAAAAAGAATGGAGGAGTGGCCCCTGGTTCTGGAAAGACTCAGTGCAAGAGTATAGGGGAATTCCAGAACAGGGAAGCGGGAAGTGGTAGATGGAGGAACGGGGGAGGGAAGACGGCTTATGGGACTTGCGGGGAGTGGGGACCCAGAAAAGGGGAAATCATTTGAAATGTAAATAAAAATATATCAATAAAAAAAATTTTTTTAAAAAAAGAGACATTGCTCAAAAACACTCCTGGGACCCAGGCCTCTGATGGGCAGTAAATGCTAGTGGTATAGGTGCCTCAGAGGCAGATACCTGATGACATCACAAGGAGTATCCCATTGATATAACAAAAACTGTACATGCTTCTGACCAACATGGCCGATTCTACTTCCCCACAGGCATGTTCAGAATCCCAAGCAACCTGGGATACTACAGATGACTTGTCTCTGGCTGGAATAAAAAAGGTTGGGCATTTCTGTGACTCCTTTGAAATCTTTTTATCTTTAGTTCTACCCAGGGTTTTCCTTTCCCAGAAAAAGGGACTTTTGGTAAAGTTCTAGCTGACATACCAATCTTTCAATTGCTCCTTCATGAAAAAGGGGCTAAAGAGAGAAAGTGGATCATAGCACTATCTGTCGCTACCTTGAAGGTGGGAACCAAATTCTTTGGAAACCATGGTATGTGAAGAGATGCTGAGTTCCTCCCCAGCCCATCTCAGCCAGAGGCTTCAGCATTAGAAGGCATCATGGTGACATTTCTTCTCTTTGTCACCATGCTCCTGGTATATGAACTACAATAAGTCTGTGTAGACACTGACAAGGAGGTTGTTAAACACCAGACTCAGAGGGCTGTATCTTTAAACTAAGTCCAGCAGAAAATAAAAGATGCTCCCAAAGGGACCTTAGGAGAATTTCCCATCTGATTTAGATCCTTTTACTATGTACTTGAGCTTAGATTTCCTGATGGGATTGCACTGGAAAAACACATCCCACACAAATGTATCTCCCATAGCCCAGGTAGGACTAGGTGGACCTCTGCTATGGATTTCACTTGATTTGTGAGAACAACTTGAAGAGACTACAGCAATCTGACAATGAAGATACTTCTTGAGAGAATGGGGGATAGTAATCATGCACATTCCTGGGTGGATCTGTGGCAGGAAACAAGAGACAAGCCTACTCTGTAGAAGCTGGCTACACAGGCCAAGATCTCGGGACTATTCAACCTTCTTCCTGTCTGTCCCCATCCTTCTCGTATGGCTCTTAGCCAGAGAACTTTGTATTTGTCCCCAGAACACACCAGCTCATGTCTCCTGAAAGATCCACACACACCTGACTCTCTCCCATGGGTCCTCATTTGCCTTTCTACTTGAAGGATTCATTTAAATTATCACACTTCACACATTGTACAATGATTTCCTTTCTCGTTCACTTTCCGTGGGAGAAGTTAGCTTGTTTATTTTGTTATCCACCTTGTTTCTGCTGTGGCATAGACCCTCAGTAAATACTGTGGAAGGAACAACCAAGGCTATGAAGAAAAGGAAGCAGTGGGCACTCCAGAACCATCCAATCCTGGGTGGCTGTGAAAAGCACCCAGGACAGGGACCTGAACCTAGGCCTAGAACCATGGGGAGAGAACTTGGACTCTTCCATGTGTGCACATACTGCCCTGTCTGTCAGGGATCTGATACCTATGGTACCTGATTCCAGTTAAGACTTTGGTGATATAGAAATGTAACCAATGTTTCTAAAGAGAAAAGCAAGATGCTAAGAAAATGAACCAAGAACCACTTCTGTCGTTTCCTAAACACATTGCTCAGTCTTACAGAACAAGACCTTCCAGACTCTTAGCAAGAATCAAATTTAAACGTGACTCTATCTCAAGAATAAACATGCTCAGAACCATCTGGAGATAAATCTACATACTGGAAGGAAGGCTTGGTCTTGGCAGAGCTAGGACTGAGGACTACTCTGAGAACTTCTCCTGGACACTTAGATCTGAGAAATTATAGCAGAAACTCAGAATTTTATATAATTTTTTTTAGTATTTGAAACTGTATTTACAGGTTCCCAGGCAACCTTTCCCATGTAGCCCTTTCTTGCTCTTTTTTTAAACTCATGGCCTTTTCCTTTAGTTCTTTAATTATTGCTGGTGTGTGTGTGTGTGTGTGTGTGTGTGTGTGTGTGTGTGTGTGTGTATCTCTGTCTGTCTGTGTCTCTGTGTGTGCATGTGTGCATCTATATGTTTATTCCTAAATATATAAATACAACCTGTTTGGTCCAAACAGTGTTACTCATATGTAGATGATTTCAAGGCTGACTATTGTGATTGGCAGGAGGGGGGGGGGATAACATCTACCAGTATCAGTATTCCATAATTCCCTGGTGACCTTCCCCCTTCCATGTCAGCAAAAACAGTGCTGTCATCCCTGATCAGGAATTGCTTCAGTGTCATACTGATGAGATTTCATGGGTGCAAATTCTTTGACATTTCTAGGAAACTTAATCTCATAGCAAAGATCATGTTCCTCTGGCCTTACAATTTGTCTGTCCCCTCTTGCATAATAATCCCTGAGCCCTAGGGGAAGAAATTGTGCTGTAGATGCATCTAATGAGACTAGGTGCTGCAATGTCTTGTTCTATGTATTCTGAAGAGTTATCATTTTCTGCCATAGTCTTGACCTATTGCAAAGTGAAGTTTCTCAATGCAGGAGCGAACTACACTTATCTATCAGAATAAATATTTGTAATATAGTTAAGGGTTGCACTGCTTTAGTAAAGTGTTAACTGTAGGTTCTCCTTCAAGATCCATGACTTCTCTCTGCTCATGTGGTTTGTTAGGATTTTAGTACTGGCTATGACTTCCCTTGTGTTGAGCAAGTCCAATTAGAGAGCTGTTGGTTACTACCAATGTATACATGCTACTATGGCACCAGAGGACTATTGTGCCATGCTAGTGCTTGCTGTTGTTCATAAACATCATAGCTGAGTAAGGTTATTGGTTGACTGTATCCTTGGAAACTTGCATGGTGCCTTCTGGTCCTTTGGCAGGAGGCTTTGAGCTCAGGTCCAGCTCAGGTCCTCTAGGCTCTTTGTCTAAAGTGCATGATATCTTGAGGAAGCAACTAAGGGCAACAATAGCCTATCATGTTTTGGGAATCACGTAAACAGCACTGAGCAACTGAAAAGGGAGTTTCTCATGTCTGGTGGTAGACTTTCTCTTAGATTATTGTCAGCTTAGATAGTACATTTTCATTTAAACTATACATAAAAATGTCTAAACAGACTTAATATATAATATATATAATTTTAAGTAGATAAGTAATATTTTCTTATGACTTTTTCAGTCATCTTTATGGTTATTTCTCCCTGTTTCTCTCCCCTCTTTCTAACTAAAGTGCCCCATGTTTTCCCACTTACTGTTCAAATCACTTGTGCCCCCATCTTCCCTTTCTCTTGCCCCTTCATAGTCCTCTTTTACTTTCCCAGCTTGGTTTCTGCAAATACTACAGAGAAAACCAGAATTCATTAAACAGAGATAATGTATTAGGCAACAAACCTAAATTTATGTAACTATCACAAGAATTCTTAGAATTGGGTCTTCTTTTCCATTTTAAACAGGAGAGGTCCACAGTGAAGCTAGCAGTTGAAGTCTAATCGGAGATTGCTCTATTGAATTTGAGCCTTCCCTGTCACTTAGGATATGTTTGGAAGCCCCTCCCAGTCTTATATGCTTCCCCTCCCCACCTAATTCTGTCTTGGAGAAAAAAATAGTCTCTCTTTAAGAAGCTGAAAAGACTATTTTTTATCAGCTCCCATGCTCAAACAAGACCATGTGACTCAGGCTCAGCCAGTCACACATGCCTTCCCTACACTGTGAATTGGGAGGTGGTAGCACAAGAAGCAAACAGCAATGAAGTCACCTTGGAAGTGACAGAGAAGTGTGCAATGGAGAGAGCTTTGCAGCACATCATCTGGGACAGATCGGAGGGTCTTTCTCACAACTGCCAAGCAAGCTTCATTTAGTTCCCAGGCACCCTGAAAATCCCCAGTAACCTTTCCCATGCATTCATTTTATGCTACAGTTATTTAGATTTTGTTTCTTTGCTTTGCAACTAAGAACTCAAGCTGACTGCTTCAGGCAAGACAAATAAGACAAATAAACCTCAACTGGTGAGAAATAGACCAGGGCTTTGAATGGTATTGAATCTGAAGTGTGTGTGTGTGTGTGTGTGTGTGTGTGTGTGTGTGTGTGTGTCTGTGTTTGTCTGTGTGTGTGTGTGTGTGTGTGTATGTCTATGTGTGTCTGTGTGTGTGTGTCATGTGTCTGTGTGTCAGTGTATATGTTTTCTCTCTTCACTGTTCTTGGCAGGACCAGGCACTGGGGAAAACTGTCATCACATTTGACTCATAAGGCACAGAAAGAATTTTATCTTGAGGCTGGCCCCTCCACATGTCAAGGGGACCATGTTAGATGAATAACTGCAGAGAGGAGTCAAACAGAAGACTATCCATGGCAGACAAGAAGAAGCGGGAACTTGTGGAATCCCACTGGTTGTTTCTAAAAGTCTCTTCTCAGAGAAAGACTAAAGGTGTCCTCACCACCAGGTCTTGGAAACCTGGGAGAGGAGATGAATGACCGGCAGTCAGCATGCGGTGGGGGTGGGGGCTCACTAGGAGCAATCCAGAGGAGAGTAAGAACTAGTGACAGCAATCTGGTCATGTGGCTGCTCCATGCAGTGCAGGGTCATGCCCACCAAGTACAAAGGGCTATCTGAGGCAAACGGTAATAGCAAGTGTAGTACTAATTAACAGTACTTAATGAGAATCACTCTGTTTCGAATGTTCTCAGGCTCTGGCCTCTCTTTCTCACCAAACTTTGTTACACTAGAATTTCTGTGACTTCTGCATTAGAGATGACAAACCAGGATGATGAAAGGTTGGGTAAATTGCCCAGACATAGCAAATAAATGGCAGATTGGCATTTGACTCCAGCTAATCTAGCTTCAAAATCTGAGACTGTACATTCTACACTGATTAGGAATTAAAATATATGCAATTGTGCTCTGGCTCTGCTGTTGTAAATCAATTAATACATATTATTAAGCAATTTGCTCAGTGTCAGTATAGATTAGAGGCTATAAGAAGATAGACTCATGTCTGTCTTATGGGCCCAATGCCTACCACTATATTTAACATAGAGTGAGTATTCAAATCATCTTAGTGGGATGGATGGATGGACAGACAGACATTTAAGATAAACAGTAAAGAGGAGGGAATAAAAGAGTCATTTGGAATCATCAAAGATGAAACATCAAAAATTTTCTAAGGGAGCTTCTTATCACAATGATTTTGAATGCCCTCGGCTATGTTTCCAAAGAAACCTCAAAAATTGTATTTATAAGTGCTCAGTTGCATTTTTCTGCTTTATGTTTTGATTTGTATGCAATTTAGAGTCATGTACCTTGAGTATGCCTGGCTTATCTACTTGCAGCGATGGATGTAAATAGACCCTTGTGTCAATATACTCTGATAGGCATGCCAAGTTCTTGGTATACACAATTGTGTAAGGATAAAATTTAAGGGTGCATACACTTGACCCCATCAATGAATGCTTACAGGATCATGACCACATGTGTATGTGCACAGAGTTAATAATGGGCTTTTATTTGGAGCTTGCTATGTGGTTGGCTCTATCCCAAACACGGTACACACATCACCCATGTAATCCTTCCAGTAGTTGTAGATACACCCAGTAATGCATTGTGGCTGTGCAGGATTTCTATTAGGAAACTACAGGCTCAGACTGGCTGTCAATTTCTGCTGCTTAACCCAAGATCCATGGATAGCACTAGGACTCTCCTGAACCAGAAGCAGTAACAATGAATTAAAAGATAGATTATAAAGTCCTTTCAGAGTACCATTTGTGTAAGTGACTGCAGACACAGCCTGTGTCTCCTGGCTGTGTAAACACCTCCCCACCACCTCAACTGCTTAAACAAGGCTCACTCTGGTCTGGCATCCCCACAAATACTTTTTTCTCTTTCTTTTTGCCATTTCTTTTTCAAAAACAAGATTGCTCCTTCGGCAACTGTTTCCAAGAACATTCTCTCATTCTGGGAGAAAAAAGGATAAAGCAGAAAGAGCCTCTTGTTACTACATGGGGGTCACAAAATAGGGTTGGGGAAGAAAAAAACGTAGAAAAGTTAAAAAGCTAATGACCCAGTAAGATGCATTTTACCAAACTGAACTGACCAAATGCCCTTTTGAATAGCAATGTCTAACCCTGTCTTGTTATCTACCTGACCCCTGCCCTCTCCTTCCTATCTATCATCTATCTATCTATCTATCTATCTATCTATCTATCTATCTATCTATCTATCTATCATCTATCTATCTATCATCTATCTATCCATCTATCTATCATCTATCTATCATCTATCTATCCATCTATCTATCTATCATCTATCAACTATTTATCTATCTATCATCTATCAACTATTTATCTATCTATCTATCAATCATCTATTACCTATCTAACTATCATCTATCACCTATCTATCATCTCTCACCTATCTAACTATCATATATATATCAAAGGACATCTTTAAGGCAGTCTGCTAGAGTTAACGAGGAAATCACAATTACTTCTCTTAGAGTTAAGGCATGTTGTAAATGTTGGGTTTGTTTTGCCTTTATTTTGACCACTACAGTAGCAAAAAGAGTCCCAGGATGAGAGGTGCTAAGAGGGCTGAGAATTAGAAAGCAACTCCCATTGCCTTCCTCCCCAATCTGTTTCATTCTGATCGATACCTTTAAAATAATAGATAGGGGTTAGAGAGAAATTTCAGTCAGTGACATGCCTCCTGCTGCATGAGTACCTTATCATAGTCTCCTGTGCTCACATCAAGCCACCAGGCCTGGTGACCAGTGCCTAGTGCTGGCTCTTAGTGCTGGGTGGGGGATGGGGCAGCCAGACCTCTGCAGCTGACTGCACAGTCATTCTAGATAACCGGAAGCTCTGGGTTCATGAAAGATTGTCTCTCAAAGTGAAAGAAAGAAAGAAAGAAAGAAAGAAAGAAAGAAAGAAAGAAAGAAAGAAAGAAAGAAAGAAAGAGAGAAAGAGGGGGAGGGAGGAAAGAAGGGAAATGGAAGGGAAGGGGATGGAAGGGAAGGGAAGGGGAGGGAGTGGAGTAGAGGGGAGGGGAAGGGGAGAGGAGGGGAGGGGGAGGGGAAGGGGAGGGGAGGGGAGGGGGAGGTGAAGGAAGGAGAGGGAAGGGAGGGGATGGGAGGGGAGGGGGGAGGGAAGGGAAGGGAAGGGGAAGGGAGGGGGAGTGAAGGGAATGGAAGGGGAGGGGAGGAGGAGGGAAGGGGAGGGAAGGTGAAGGGAGGGGGAGAGAAGGGAATGGAAGGGGAAGGGGAAGGGAAGGGAAGGGAAGGGAAGGAAAGGGGAAGGGGAGCAGAAGGGAAGGGGAGGGAAGGGGAGGGGAGGGGAGGGAAGGGGAGGGGAGGGAATGGAAGGGGAGGGGAAGGGGAGGGAAGGGAAGGGGAGGGGAGGAGGGAGAGGGGAGGGGAAGGGGGGAGGGGGGAGAGGGGATAGGAAGGGGAGGGGAGTGGAGGGAAGGGGAGTGGAGGGGAGGGGAGGGGGGAGGGGAGGGGAAAGGAAGGGAAAGAAGGAATGAAGGAGATAAGAATAGAGGAAGGGGAGGGGGGAAGACATTGGTTTATGGGCTCCATATGGTCACACATGTGTACTCACATAGCATGTGCACTAACTCAACCACACACAGATACACTACACACATATACACACACACACACACACACACATGCACGCACACACACACACACACACACACACCACAATTTTAAAACAAACAACAAACAACAATTCATTCCACTTGCTTTATTCCATCTGACTCATCTTTCCAGTACATTCTATTCCAATCTATTTTGTTTTAGGGCATTCCATTCCACTCAAAGTCTGACACATCTCACTGAAACCCAGTTGAATGCATTTGCCCTAATGCTCCTCCATGCCCTGTGGTCTCATGCCAGCTCAGCTTCTACCTTCCTACCGTAGGTCTTCTCATCTGTTACTAGTCTTTCAACTCACTTAATTGTGATCTAATCACTTTACACTGTTCTAGTAACTCCTCCTGGAAACATTCTATCAGTATCCATGATGTGACCATCATATGTGTTGGAAGAGATCCAGAGAGAAAGACAGAGCCCCCTTCTCTGCCATCTTCTCTGAAATATAGAAGAAACTCTTAGAAAGCATGAAATCCCATTTGTCTTCTTGGGACCAGGTCCATTGAGAACTCTGGATGAAGAGTACTCCTCTACTTAATGTCTCAGTCCCTTATACAGACCATAAGTAAGAAACCACAGCTTCTTTGGTACCCTTCAGACCAGACACAAAAGTCTCAGCTTTGATTCCAGATTAACCAAGTGGTCAATTTTCTTCTGTTTGGAAGCTGATTCAGAGAAAACAATGTTGCTTCACCCAATGACCTTAAAATTGTTAGAAGCTCAAGACACTGACCAGTACTTCATTCAGAATTTATGACTCTCACACATTGGGTAGGATCTCTGGCCTCACCACACCACGTCATCCTCACAGTCAGAACCAGATGATAGAACCACCTTTTTGTGGCGCATTCCATAGCCATACTGGAGGAAGGAGGAACACAGAAAATTGAGTATTGGTTCTCTAGATTAGCACGTAGAAGAAATCCATTTCTACTCACACTTGACTATTCTAAGAAGGTTACATACCTCATTCAAAGTTCAGGGGGTAGGGGAGAAACACATTAGCTGAGAAGGATAAAGAGCAGCAAAATTCTGTGAGCTAACTAAAGGAAACTTTAGAGGGGAGCATTAAAAATACCCATAAGTTCCCTAACTCTGATTTCTTCAAACCCTAGTTTTTTCTTTTACATATAAGATAGCCATAGCCAATGTTATTTCTTAGGTTTGTGTTAAATCATAACATGAGGGCTGATGAGATGGGTGAGTGGTTAGAGGCGTTTGACATAAGCCTGGAGACCTGAGTTTGATCCACAGAACCAATGTAAGAGATGGAAGGCGAGAGCTAATTCTACAAAACTGTCACTTGGCCTACGTAGCATTTGCATGTGTATGTGCATGAATGTACACAAAAATAATAGTTTACATATTAAATAGAAAATTATAATAAAAATTGTTCAATACATGCATACTAGGTATTTAATAAATATTAATTCTCTTCCCCAAGCCTCAGATTTATGTCCCTGCCAACATCCTTGGAAAAACACCAGAGGCCTGAGCTAGATGGCTGTTATCTGGGAACAGAAAGGCACATTGAGCCACACCCCCACTCCTACCCCACCCTCAGATCTGTTGCCTCTAACTGCAACAGGAGCTTCAGCCACGTGCTCATGGATAATCCATCTGCTTCACAAATGTAATTATATCACAACACTGATTTCTGATGGGCAGAAACCGATACCCAGAGATGCTTCGTTCCCAAACATTGCAGAAAAAAAGTATCACACTCCCCAGAGCAGAAGTGTAGTCACAACGAATGCTCACCAAGTACAATATTTTTCCATGCTCCAGAGAAGACTGGCAGATGTCCTGGAACATCAGGTTTGGGTCCTTCTAGACAGCCACATTTCTCTGCTTGCCGGAGCTTCTAATGGGGTGAAACTGGCACTTTGAGGCACACATTTACCACACCTAAAGGATCTCTGCAAAGCATGCTCCTTGGACTTGACCCCCTTGCAGAGATTCACGCACTGACATGCTGACTCTAAGTTCTAGAACAGGAGGCATCAGAAACCTTGACTGTGCACAACATAACTGAGATAGCTAAGCCCTAGGAAGGCATACTCTGTCCACCAGTCCCTACAGAATCAATTATTTGACACTTCTGCAGGTCATAAATCTGAAATGGGTCTCACCAGGCTAAAATCAAGGAATAGACAGAAAACTGGGCCTGGTAGTACAGGTTGACCCTTCGACCGCTGGGCAGAAAGATGGCATTTTTAAGTACAGCCTGGGCTATAAAGTGAGTTCAAAAACCAGTCTAGGTGACTTAGTGAGAGCCTGGGAAAGAGGGCTAAGGCGGAATCTCAAAGGCGGAATCTCAGGGACAGGGATGCTGCCCAGCGTGTGTAAGTGAAAGAATATAATACAAGAAAATAGGATAGATCCAGAGTTGTGTTCCTCTCTAGAGATGAGGGTCAACCTAGTTATTTACCCTTTTCAGCCACTAGAGGCTGCCATATTCTTTGGCTCAGGGTTCCCTTCTGTCTTGACAGTCAACATTTGGACAACCTTCCATCTGTCTCTACAAAGAAAAGATCTTTGTGGTTCTCTTGGCCTGCCCTGATAACCTTATAAGGATAATAAGCTTATTCTCCTTATTTAAACTGAGCTAGTCTGCTGTCTTCATTTTCTCTGCGACTTCAATTCGCCCTTGCTATGTAACACAACTTGCTGACAGTCTCCAGCAGTCAGGACAAGGATGCCTTGGGGATCATTGTGCCTACCAAGACATTCATTCTTTTTTTTTCCTGGCACAATCTTAATGAATCCTTCAAACTGGTTTTCCATCCTCATCAAGACTATGGAATAAACATAGTGTCCCAAGAGAGGGCTGAAATTTTATCTAGGCCTTTGAACATGTTTGCAAATGGTTGCAGCCCAACATTCTCAGTGACGAGGTGCACTGAAATCCACTTCTTGTTCCAGCATCTGCTGTCCTCCTGAAGCCTGGTTCTCCAGCATTTCCTGTCACACAGCATAACTCTGACCCCGTATTTGCTCCATTCATCCACAGGTGGGCTCTGCCATTGGCAGTCCATCGGCCCTGATCGCCAGACACAGCATTGGATGGAACAAAAGGCAGAGAAAGCCACCAAGACTAGAGATACACGTGTAGAGGCAGGCAGGCTCAGCTCACACAGAGGACAGCAGATTTATTGACAGGGGACAGAAGGTGAGTCTGGAATAAAAAGCTCAGGCAGAATTTGTTTCCAGCGAGTGGGATATTTTTTCTGGAAATCTGTGGGTATTTTCAGGGTTCTATTGTTGAAGCTAGCATAATGATATGCATGAAATCATGTCCTGTTTTGTTTTCTTCCTGATCTTTCTTCTTTTACTGTTTAGTCTAGAAAGCTACACTGTCCCAGTAAAACAGCATCCACAGAACTGATGACTGTTTCTGTGCAATTATTCTTTCAAAACCCAATTAAACTCAACTATGTTCCAGAAGCCACCAGGAAACAATGATTTTTAAAAATAGGTCCTATATGTTTATTTGCCAAAGAAAATCATCTTGTGGAGACCTCCTGAGTGTCGGCCTCATTACGCCCTCCTCTTGTCAGGTGATATGTGCTGGTATGGAGGATCTGTTTTTCTGAATGACAGAACTGCTTCTGGCGAGTTTATAAGCATCTAAAATGCATTTGGCTCAAGTGTTTGTAAAGGTTTAATTATGCAGCCATGTAAATTTGGAGACATGCTTTATATAAAAACAGTAGCAACAGATACTAATTGAGGGGATTTGAGGTGATGTGTCTGGGTGGGTGAGATATATAAAGATGCCAGTAAAACAAGGAGGCTCCAGAGACAGAGGCTTTACGGCCATGTGACCACAAGAAGCAGGCAAGTTTCCTGTTGTTCCAGCAAAGGGAGAGAGGAGGAGATTCACGGAGAAGGGAGGGAGTGGGCCCCACTTCCGACTGCCTCTTTTGTAGATCTCCCTCTTCATGTTAACAATAATATAAAAATAAAATATGCATGCAAGTCAAGTAAGTAGTAATCAGAGACAAAGCAACCCAGAGAGTGCTAGCTCTCCCTTAGGGGAAAAATGTGGGTCAGAGTTTGAGAGACTATTTCAGATTAAGGAAGAGGTAAAATGAAAAAGGATGATTTGGGAGATATAATGAAGTCAGGCTGAGTCTGGAGTCCCAGTGACAACTTAGATGACCTACCTACCTGGGCCGTCTCATCCATGATCATGAGTACACCCGACTTGTTGGCCTGTCTGTCACTATTAGGGCATGGGAGGTGATCCCAGGACAAACCTCTTCCAAAAAATGTTATTAAAAATGAATCCTGTCATTATTAAAATTCATATTTCCAGTCTTTAAGGTTGGGGTAGGATGGAAATAGGCATCTAGACAAGTCTCCACCCATGATGAAGATGGCTGGCAGACTGCGCTTTGGTAGCAGAGCGTGGCGTAGCCTGATGACACCGAGGTTGCTGGAAGTCCTGTTCTTTAGCCCTTCCTCCTTTCGGCAGCTTCTAAAGGAAACCAAACTAGCTGAACGTGGAAAGACGGGCTTGGGAGAAAGAGACCACTGTAAGGAGATAGCGCAGGGTGGGAGGCATGGTGAGCTAATGCAGTGGTAAGAATCTTTGCCTACCATGCATGATCTTTGGCACTGAAACCACAATTTTTTAAATGTACCATAACTCTGGGGTGGAATATCATGAAAGGTGATGCCTGAGCTCGGCATTGTACGATGAGCCAAGCCTGGCTCGATTGACAAGGGAGAAGACTGAAGGAAAGACATAACACAGACAGATGAGCTAACTGGGGACCGGCTTAAAAGTCAAAAAGATGGGTAAAGAGTAGCATGTGGCTCTAAAGGGAAGCTGTGAGAGCAGGCTTTCTTAGAAGTCGTCTATGGCCAGAGTGGAAGAGCTGGCATCACCAAACAAGCTTGGCCTCTACAGGAGAACCAAGATGACGACTCCCCAGCACTTCCTATGCCCTACTCTGAGCTCACTCATGCCATGGCTTTAAACTGCAGCAATCCCCACTTAAAGAGACAAAGACTCAGAGGAGTGAAGTCACTCGAGGAGCTAATGGATGAGGGAGCTGTAAGCAATCTCAGATACACAGACTCCACAGCTTAACTCCACCCTATGTGACTCCCACCTGCTAATGCAGGAGAACCTCCCTCCCTGCTGCTAAGTGATACTGAAGTATCAGGAATTCTGTGGCTAACGCTGTGGGTCCTGGTGGTTGGGTAGGTAGGTGCTGTCGAATGTAGCACTGATGTGTTTGCAGGAGGATACAGGCTAGGGCCACGTCAAGCCACTGCATCTGCGGTTACAGCTGTGAGTTTGTAGTAGATGTCAGCAAAAAAGTGCCAGCACAGAGCTGCATGTAATGATTCTCTCTCTCTCTCTCTCTCTCTCTCTCTCTCTCTCTCTCTCTCTCTCTCTCTCTCTCTCTCTCTTTCCCTCCCTCACTCTATCCTTGGCTGCCCTTCAGCCTCAAGCTCAGAACTGTAGCATACACAGGGATGAGAGTTCTCCTTTCCCCCAAACATTTGTCACCGGCCCAGAGAACATGCAAGCTGGGTGTGGGGAACATGGCTGGAATCTCAGAACCTGGGAGGCTCGGGCAAGGGCATCATAAGTTCAAGCCCAGCATGGGTTGCATATGGAGACCTTGTCTCAAAAATAGATAGATGATAGATAGATAGATAGATAGATAGATAGATAGATAGATAGATAGAGATAGCTTGTGAAGGGGCAAGTGCCAGGCATAGATAATTTTTCACATACTAGTCTGTTCTTCTATACTTACTAAGCAGGGATCAATATACAAGGAGCCTCAGAACTCTAGCTGAAAGCACGCCTCCCCCCTCGCTCCCCCACTCCACCTCTTAAGCACAGCAGTATCTTTCCCTCTCCACCTCTTCTAGGACACCTGCACCTGCTGCTCTGGTGGAGGGGGTGGAGAAAAAAGGGTGTTGTACTTCCGTCAGCCAGTCAGTCACCATCGCTGGAGTAAGCAGGCACTGACGTCAGGAGTCAGAGCTGCTGGAGTTACATAATGCCAGAAGCTGCTTGAACAGGGAATAAGGACATTTAAAACCTTGGGGAGCTAAGAATAGGCAAAGAAAATTTGTTTCCTCATAAACTTTTTAAGCTTTAGAACACACACACATACACACACACACACACATACACACAAAAACCCCACTGTGGAGTGTGTGTGTGTGTGTGTGTTTTCCTGGACTTTGATTGTATATGGCCTCGAGTAAATTTCACTGCTGAATTGAGATCTCAAGAAAATGAATATGATAGCTATGAGAAAGCGGAGAGAGGGAATTATGTGTGTGTGAATGAGAATGTGGTGTGTAGGTGGGTGAATGAGGACATGTGCGTGTATAGGGAGTGCATGCATAAATATAGATACAGATAACAGACAAAAATATAGACTAAAGGTGATCTGAGGTCTGCTGTAGTGATCTGGTATTGGTATGAGCATTAATTTGACTTTGGAGGATATGTGAGTAGCAGGTGGATAGATTTTGTGGGTGAGAAAGCTATGCCACAGGTGTGTTATATATACTTGTGGCTAAAACACACAGGGTTTTTTGTGGGGATTGGGGTAATGCTATGGAGGATGATGGTGTGTAGCACCAAGGCATTTGCAGGCATGTGCAAACACTATGTGAACACAGAGCACATCCTCTTGTAGATGTGTGTAGTGTATTTCAGTGAATGTGAAGATTATGTGCTTGAATGGAGCTGAGTATGTGAATGTGTAAGTGTTTGTAAGCTGTGTAGTGTGCTACAGTGTGGGCAGAATAGCTAGGAGATGAAGGTGTTCGGTGTATGTTGGAGGGGTTACACACACACACACAGACACACACACACACACACACCATGTCTGATATCAAGAAAAATGAACAGAGTCATTAATGTCCTTTTCTGATGCTTAAAACATTCTAGACCCTCCTTCAAGCCTTCAAGTTAATTATGGAGAAGTATCTGAAGGTGTTCTACAGAATGTTAAACCATTATTCTCATCTGTTTTCTCAGGACACCAGCTTCTAATTACTCCTTTGGTCAGACACAAAGTACTTAGGTCAAGTAGCATCTCATGGTACTTATGAGCCTCTCTTGTGTCCTGGCCTAGAGGCAGAGTTATCAGACGTGAAAACAAACCAAAGCGAAATAGGAACTTACCTTGAGAAGAAACCTTAAAGCTCAGCTTATTTTCTCCCATAATGGTTAACAAAATTCAGGGTGACTCCAGCCAAAGAAGCAGGTAGGCTCCTCTCTCTCTCTCTCTCTCTCTCTCTCTCTCTCTCTCTCTCTCTCTCTCATTCTCTCTCTCCTCTCTCTCTCTCTCTCTCTCTCTCTCTCTCTCTCTCTCTCTCTCTCTCTCTCTCTCTCTCTCTCTCTCTCTCTCTCCTCCACCATATGCAATGATCCAGTCTTAAGGACTCCCCAGCACTCTAGAAGAGCACCTGCTGCAGCCTCCGCCACACCAGTCACCTCCACAGTGGATCACATAGATCCAGACTTCCTTCTCCTCAATCATTGCTTTATTCCAGTGCCCACCTCCAGCAGGCATGACCAAGAAACTGGCAGGCCACTACAGCCAGCGAAGCAGGCAGGCTCACTGCAGACCCTCGCCTCTCACTCAGTTCCAATCCCCTGGTCTCACTGCAGTAAAGTGAGCCTTCCCCTCACTACCCCCACTTGGCTGATTGTATACATCTTCTCCTACATCCCCTACATCCTGTTATTCTAGCCCCCAACTCCACCAGGCTTTCTCTGGAAACCCTCAAACCAAGCCTAACACAGAGGCAAGTAGGCCAGTGAAGCAGAGAGGCAAGCCGGATGCTCATTCTCCTCCCTGTCCTCTGTGTCCAACCCCCATCCTCCCCAGCTCTGTAACAGACTAGCTGTTGTAGCCTCTCTTCATGCTCTGCTCCCGCTCCCAGGGGACTAAGCAGTGGTGTGGGACACACAACTTTCCTCCCTCCTGTGGATCCCCTCAGCCCTGTCTCCTAGCCAATTTCTAAGTGTCAGCTCCCCAAATCTTAGAAGTCATTTTCCCAGAGCCCATCATGTCCACACTTGTCAGGATTCTAGAAAATTTTCTTACCAGCCAATACACTCTCCTAGGAAGGGGGAGAGCAACAGAAACCAAGGAACAAAACATCCACCCAAAAAAGAAAAGACAAGATATTATCACTTAGAAGTACAATCTTCCCAAACCCAGATGCCTAGACATCAGCATAAAAACACAATGGATGACAAGCAAGACAATATGTCCCTACTAGAGTCCTGCACTCTACCACAACAGGTTTGGAATATAGAAACATAGCAGAGGCACAAGACAATGGCCTTAAAATAGCCTTTATGAGTATGGCAGAGTCCCTTAAATAGGAAATTTACAAGTCCCTTAAAGAAATCTGTGAAAACAAACATTGAAGGAAATGTATAAAACAGTACAAGACCTGAAAATTGAAACAGAATCAATAAAGAAAATGCAAACTGAGAGCAATCTGAAAATGAAAAATATAGGAACTTAAACAGGAAATTCAGAGGCAAGCCTCACCAACAAAACACAGGAGATAAAAGAGAGAATCTAAGGTATTGGAGACACAATAGAGAAATGGATACCTAGATCAAAAAAAAAAAAAGTTAAATCTAAAAACTCCTGGCATAAAACATTTAGGAAATCTGGGACACCATGAAAAGATAAAAATCAAAGAATAAGAGGTATAGAGTGAGAAGAAGAAACAGGTCAAAGGCACAGAATATATTTTCAATAAAATCATAGAAGAAAATTTCCCTAACCTAATGAAGGAGATGACTATAAAAATATGGGAATCACATACTGCTCCTAATAGACTAGAACAGAAAAGAAATTCCCTTTGACACATAATAATCTAAACATTAAATGTACAGAACAAAGAAAGAATATAAAAGTTGCAAGGCAAAAAGACCAAGTAACATATGGCAAGCCTTTTAGAATTTCACCTGACTTCTCAATGGAGACTCTAAAAGCCAGTAGTAGGGTCTGGACAGATGTGCTGCAGATTCTAAGACATCATAGTTGCCAACCCAAACTATCATACCCAGCAAAACTATCAATCACAATAGGTGGACAAAATAAGACATTCTGTGATAAAACCAAATGTAAGAAATATCTATCTATGGATCTACTCTATAGCAGGAATGAGAAGGAAAGCTCCAATCTAAAGAAGTTAACCAAACTCAAGAAAAGACAAGATACAATCCCAGACCAGCAAGTCAAGACTGAAAACACACACACACACACACACACACACATCATAACCACTACTTCCATCTCTACCACCTCCACCATCACTATCACCTCCACTACCACCTGCCTCCAACATCACCACAATAACAACAAAATAGCAGGAATCAATAAACACTGCTCATTAATATCTCTCAAAATAAATGATCACAACCCCCAATAAAAAGACACAGACTAAAAGAATAAGTGAAAAAAACAATAAAAACAAACAAACAAAATCAGGAACCATCTTTCTGCTGGATCCAAGAAATACACTTTCACATCAAGGATAGACGTCACCTCAGGGTAAAAATGTGGAAGAAAAGATATTCCAAGCAAACGAACCTAAGAAGCAAGCTGTTGTAGTCATTTTAGTATCTGACAAAGTAGATTTCAAAATTGATCAGAAGAGATAGAGATAGAGAAAAAAATCAACCAACAAGATATTTCAATTTATAACATCTATCTCCCAAACACAAGGGCACCCAAGTTCATAAAAGAAACACTACTACTACAAGCTTAAATCACATATTAACTCTCACATCCTGATAGTGAGAGACTTCAATTCCACACAATTGCAAATAGACATCATCCAGACAAAAACTAATCTGAATCCAGAAGAATGCTGTAGTAACAGATGTTGTAAACCAAATGGTCCTTTCATACTTACAGAACATTTCACCTTAACAGAACTAATATATATCTTCTTGTTAACATCTCATGAAACTTCTTCCAAATATCAAGCCTCAACAGATATAAGAAAATTGAAATAGCACCCTGCATCCTATCTAACCACAATGGATTAAAACTAAATATCACAACAGCAGATTCAACAGAAAAGCTTACAAACTCATGGAAACTGAAATCAATAATGTAAAGTACCATATAAACAAAGTAAAAGACATAAATACCACATGATCATCTCACCAGACAAAGAAAGGGCCTTTGTCAAAATCTAATACCCCTTCATATTAAAAGTCCTGGGGAGATTAGGGTTACAAGGAACATGCCTAAACATCATAAAGGCACTTTGCAGCAATACTTTAGTTCCACATTAACTTAAATGGAGAGAAACTCAAAGCAATTCCACAAAAATCAGGAACAAGACAAGGTTGTCTACTCTCCATACCTATTCAATATTGTACTTGAAATCATAGTGAGAGCAAAAAGGCAAAGGAAGAAGATCAAGGTATACAAATCGAAGAGGAAGCAGTCCAGGTATCTTTACTTGCAGATGATAAAAGTATACATAAGTGACCCTAAAAATTCCATTTTGAGTAACTGTTACAATGGATAAACACTTTTATCAAAGCAGCTAGGTGCAAAGGCAACTAACTAAATCAGTAGCTTTCTTATCCACAAAAGATAAAATGGTCTGAGAAAGAAATCGGGGTGTTGATCTTTCCCAGAAGCTTCAAATAATATAAAATATCTTGAGTAACTGTAACTAAGCAAGTGAAAGACTTGTATGATACAAACTCTAAGTCACTGAGGAAAGAACTTGAAGAAGATCTCAGAAGATGGAAAGATCTCCCAAGCTCATGGATCGGCAGGATTAACATAACAACACTGGCCATCTTATCAAAAAGCAAGCTACAGATTTAATGCAGCCCCATCAAAATGCCAACACAATTCTTCACAGATCTTTAAAAGACAATTTGCAGCTTCTAATGAAAACACGTGCACACACACACACACAAACACACAACAAGACTAAATAATACTAAATAATACTAAATAAAATAAATAAATAATACTAAATAAAACAATACTAAATAATAAAGAAACTGCTGGAAGTATCACCATTCCTAATTTCAAGTTGTACTACAGAGCTATAGTAATAAAACCAGCATGTTATTGACTCAAAAACAGACATGTTGATGAATAAAATAGAACTGAAGACCTAGACATAACTTTACATACTTATGAATATGTGTGCTTTTTTATATATAAAGAAGACAGAAACACACCTCAACATAAAAAAGACCTCAACATAAAACTAGATAAACTGAACCTGAGAGAAGATGAAGTAGTGATAGCCTTGAATGCATTGGCTGGCTGGGAGACAACTTTCTGTACAGAACACCAGCAGTACAGGCACAAAGATCAATAATTAATAAATGGGGCCTCATGGAACTGAGATGCTTCTGCACAGCAAAGCACTGTTGTTCTGACAAAGTGGTATATATTGTAAGAAAAAATATATGAACTACACATCGGCTATAGGGATAATACCTCAAATGTATTAAGAATGCAAGAAACCAGAAATAAAGAAAACTAATAACCCAATTTTTAAAATGGGGTACAGATCTAACGAATTTTCAAAAAAGTAACCTCAAATGGCTGAAAAACACTTAGAGAAATGTTTAACATCCTTAGCCATCAAGGAATGCTACAATCAATAACTCAAGTGACAGCTCATGCTGGTAAGGATGTGTAGAAAGGGGAATACACACTCTTCCATTGCTGGTGGGAGTACAAACACCCACTATAAAAATCAGTGGGATAGTTACTCAAGAATACAGCAATTGGTTGACTTCAAGACCCTGCAATACCACTCTTGAGCATATAGCCAAAGGGACACTTCACCTTATCACAGAGACACTTTTTTATCCATGCTCCTTGCTGCTTTATTAGCAATTTCCAGAAATCAGAAACAACTTAGATGTCCCTTAACAAAAGAATGGACTTTTTAAGTGATACATTTCCACAATGAAGTATTGCTCAGCTGTTATTTTTTTTTAACAGGGAGCAAGTTAATTGATGGAATTAGATAAAAAGCATCTAAGAGAAGTATGATATGTACTCACTTATATGAGAGTGTTCTCTACAATCTGTAGAGCCACAAAGGTTAGGTAGAGAGTAAGGAACTGAGTGGGACAGATAGATCTCACTAGAGAAGGGAAATTGAATAGATAGCTAAGGATAGTTAGGTTTGGCTGGAGCAGGAGGACCAAGTGGGAAAGGGGACAGAAAAGGGGGATCAGAGAGGGAATTCAGGGAGAGCAGCTAAAATTAAGGGCAATGCGAGAGGAGGCATGTGAACCTAATACAGTAGAAGCTTCCTAAAATATATATATTTATGAAGGTGATCTAAATCAAATCACCAAATAATGAGGGAGACGGAACCTCAACAGGGCATCTTTTGTCACCAAATGAAGCTTCCAGTATCAAGATTGGGTTGCATGTAATTGAGTTCTTGGCCAAAGATACCTCATGGAAACCCCCAAACAATCCAGGCTGTTGTCAAGACTATAGGTTCCTCTCTACCAACAGATAGCCCTATTTCTGAAGATAACACCGATGTAGCTTACTGAACATGAAGAAGTAGAGCTGGTGTACATAGAGCCTTCACCTATATCCTGGTCTCTTTGGTAAAGGAAGGTACACTGCACACTACCAAACAAGAATGTAAACACTAAACTAGCCATAAACACTTTGATCTACAATGCTATCCTGCTTTCCAAATATACTAGGGCAATGGTGGCCCAAAGTTTGTGGGAATAACTAATCACTATCTGATTTGACTTCACAAGATAGGACCCAAACCCTACACTACTTAAATGACTAGGAACCTGAGACTGGATAGCCCAGAAACCTAGGAAAAAAATGAAATACTTCTCTTCTAAATAGACAGACAGACAGACAAAAAACTCCTAATGATATTCTGTTACACTCAAAAATCAGTGTCTTGCTCATCCACCATCAGAGAAGCTTCCTCTCACAGTGGAAGAGAACAAATACAGAGGTCCACACCCAGACATTATGCAGAGAGAGAGAGAGAGAGAGAGAGAGAGAGAGAGAGAGAGAGAGAGAGAGAGAGAGAGAGAGAGAGAGAGAGAGAGAGAGATCTTGGAACACTCAGTCCTCAATAGGATGTCTCCATCAAATCTCTCCCCTCAGAGCTCATGGAATCCTGAGCAAAAGGAGGCAGAATGTAAGAGCCAAAGGAATAAAGGACACCAAGAAAACAAAGCCCTTTAAATCAACAGAAGCAAAGCTCATATTACTTCACAGAGATTGAAATTTTAAACATCTGGCCTTCACAGAACTTCACCAGGTCCTCTATGTATGTCTAATAGCTTCCAGTTTAGCGCTTTGATAGGGTTCCTGAGTGCACAAAAAAGTTAGCCTCTGATTTCTGTGCCTTCTCTTGGGCTGTTTTCCTTCTGTTTGTTTGGTTTTTTACACTATTGTATTATATTATACATATTATACTATTATCTCGTAGAAACTTATCCATCTTCTAACGAGAGATAAAAAGTGGATGGATCTGGATGAGCGAGAAGGACCTGGAGGCATTGAGGAAGATGAAGCCATAATCAAATTATTTTATGTGAGAAAAATTTTCCATAAAATAAAAAAATACTATAAAATTTGAAGGAAAAAAGAAAACAGGAAAAAAAAGAAAATTCAGGGTGCCTTGGAAGATGCATACCAGCCCAAGATTTCTAGTTCCTGCTCTTAAGTATTTTGTGGTTTGACCTCTGGTAAAGCTTCCTTCTTCAAGGCTCTAGAATCTTGTCTTACCTTCACCTGCTTTAGCTATGTGTTTATATAATATTTACTCTGTGGTTTCCCATGGGGGTTTGGAAAAAGTCCCAGTGTCCTTAGCATACTGTCCAAGATGCTTCATGATCTGGCCCAGCTGCTTGCTAATTCACTGCCATCTTTCTACAGCACCAGAGCAGGGTTCACTGATCTACTAACTATTGCTCAAAGGCCACAGTATCTCAGCCAACAATGCATACCGCTGTTGCTTTTAGTTTTTACCACTTTAAAAGAAACATCTAATGTACATGGCATAAAAAGGGGTGTCTTATTTTGCTTAACATTTCAAAGATGTCAGTTTATCATGGTGGGAAGGGTATGATATAATATGGTATGGTAACAAAGACAGAAAAGGGGGTACCTGAAGGTAAGATGCACCTCAAAGCTATGCCCCCAGTGTCCTATTTCCTTCAACAAGATCCTTCCTCTGACCTCTCACCAATAAAACCATTACAGTCTGAACTCATCAAGGGATTAACACCTTCAAGAGGTTGGAACCCTCATTCTGTTTCTGGAAACACCCTCACAGAGGAGCCCTGAGATGTACATCTCTAATTTCCTGTGGATCTTTCAAATCAATTAATTTGGCAATGGAGATGAAGCCTCACTTGGTCCTTTGTGCTCAGTAAGTAAAGTCTCTTGCTCCTTCTGCGAGGAGACCAACTGCAATCAAGGGCACATCCTTATACATTCATTCATTTTTTTAAAAGAGATTTTTAGGGCAATAATAGGTTCCAGGAACTCAGTAAGATTAGACATTCCTCCTGTCCCAGCAAATTAAAATTAAGATGGGCATTTTTCCAGATATCTTAACTAGGAACTTATCCCAGAATATTGAGTGGAGGACTGTTTGAAAGAAAGACTATTTGCCTTCTCTCTTCCTGTCCCTCTGCCTTTATCATCATATCATAGCACATCCTTTCAAGCATAATAGTATGACACCTTTGAAACTTCAGGTCAAATGTCTCCCATTAGTCACAGATAAGAGCGTTACAAGATCAGGACAGGCACATCTATGTCTGAAACCTGATTCTGTCATCAGGAAGCTGCGTGACCTTAAGCAATTTTCCTAACTGCTCTGAGTCTCAGGTATGCTGTGTAACAACCCTACCTCAAAGGCTTGGCTGAGATGCTTTCTCACTTGCTGGGCTCCATCAGCATTGGCTTCAGCAGCTATGCCCCGAAGGTCTTACTGGTGGACTTGAGTGGTGAGTGAAAAAATAAAATCACCTTCAACTAAGACACTATGGCACAGAGTGTGGCCTCAATCTAAACACTGCAGCTTCACTAGGCTTTACTGGCATGGTATGATGGGACACACATCCATGGAGATGAATGAAGCTTTTGTGTTTGCTTATTGTTGTTTGTTTTGTTGGTTTTCTGTTTGTGTGTTTATTTTAGTTACTGGAAAAACTTCCAAACCTAGAGCAAGAGCTGCCACAAAGTAGACGCTCAGTAAGTATCACCCCACCCCACCCTGGGATTTTATTGTCACAGATGTTAAATGCCCAGTGACTGTGCATCGTTTATCCCACTGTTTATTGCAGTTCTGTATAGCTCCACCAAGAGGAATGTTGTCAGTATCTTGAGTGTTTTGCATAGATCTGAAATGAAGTAAAAGTATTAACTCATCCTTTGGAAATAGTCAACAGATGCTAGACACACACACACACACACACACACACACACACTCATCACTCCTGGGTGAATGGACTCTGCATCTGTCAGCCAGCTGCAGAAATCCATGTCTAATCATCATTGTCACATGACAATACAACATGCTCCAAACTTCATCTTTAACCCTCTTGCCAATTATGAAGGCAAGTATTCCACTTCATAGGTGAGCCAGTCAAGCCCAGGCTTAGTTGGCTCACTAAGTACTCAAACTGAGGTTCAAAAAATCAAGGCTGTACCCCGCACTCTCCTATGCTATGGTCCATGCCCTTCAGTGAGTTCCTGACTAGAGAAAAAGAGTCTTAGTTAACTCTGCTCCCTCCAAAGGAGTCCTCCGCATACAGTGAAGAACAGGGAACATAACTGACATTAACAGAAACAACAAAGCTAGAGAAGCAGTGTTGTCAATAACTGCCCGAAAATCAGGACACTAATTAAAAGAGATGCTCCGTGTGCTGCCAAAAGCTCTGTCTTCTCTAAGAGATCAATAAATCAAAAATAATTGTTTACTTTGCCTAGGTTCCCCCCTACACACAATTGCCTGTATTTTTTTTCCTTCTTCTTTTGTACAATATGAAAGTTGATGAAGGATCCTCATTTTCACTAATGAAAGAAACTTATTTTTGGCACTATACGCCTCATTAAAAAGAGCAAAATCCACTTAGTGGTGACTTTTGCTGCCCTTATTTGTCCAAAGCAAGATCTAAGGTCAGCCAAAGGCCAGTTTGGGCATAGATTTCAAGCATAACTAAGTCTATTGGTTTGTTGTTATTGATGTTTTGTTTTGTTTTGTTTTTAAGACACTAGATGACAATTTCAAAAGTCAGTAAGTGAGAGCAGCCTCTTTTCATTTGCTTCCTGTTACATCTCTCAGCCCCTTCACATGCACATGACCAAAGACCATGGAACCTGTGTTAGTCAGGGTTCTCTAGAGTCACTACATAGTTAAGGAATTTGTCAATGGCTAACAGCTTGTAGTCCAACTCCCCAACAATGGTCAGCAGCAGCTGTGGATGGAAGTCCAAGGATCTAGCAGTTGTTCAGTCCCACGAGGCAAGCAGGCAAGGAAGAGTCAGTGAGTCTTCCTTCTTCCAATATCCTTATGTAGGTCTCCAGCAGAGAGTGTGGCCCAGATTAAAGTTGTGTGCTGATCAATCCAGCAGCACAGAGCAAAGAGTCAGCACAGGCAAGACCTGCCCTGCTGCTCAGAGGATCCCATCCAGAATCCTCTAGCAGAAGCATCCTCTGGTTTCTGTCTCCAGCTTGGGACCATTCTCTACCACAGCGCACCATCTCCAAGTAGCACTGGAAGGTAGCTATGCACCCAGCAGTGCAGAGAAGATAGTCAGGACAGGTGAGACCTGTCCTGCTGCTCAGAGGAAGCAACCAAAAACCCCGAGGACACAAGAACCTAAAGAGCAACCTGGGACAGAAGTCTTCTGTTTTCAGCCTGCAGCCAAAATTGATTGGGGCCACAGAGCTACATAACTAAAAACAACCACAAGAGAGCAGATCTCACAGGAGTACCTACATACCTATGTACAAAGAGAGAACTGGTCTCCCAGGAGTACAGATACAGAGGCTTGTATGACAGACAAGCAACCATCAGAGACAGCAACACCAGCTAACCACAGAGATAACCAGATGGTAAAATGCAAACACAAGGACATTACCAACAGAAATCAAGGCAACATGACACCATCTGAACCAAGTTCTCCCACAACAGCAAGCCCTGAATAACTCCAACACACCAGAAAAACAAGATCTGGATTTAAAAATCACATCTCATAATGCTGATAGAGGATTTCAAGACGGACATAAATAACTCCCTTAAAGAAATACAGGAGAACATGAGTCAACAGGTAGAAGCCCTTAAAGTGAAAACACAAAAATCCCTTAAAGAATTACAGAAAAACACAAACAAACAAGTGGAGGAACTGAACAAAACCATCCAGGATCTAAAAATGGGAGTATAAACAATAAAGAAATCACAAAGGGCGACAACATTGGAGATAGAAAACCTTGGAAAGAAATCAGGAGTCATAGAAGCAAATATCAACAACAGAATACAAGAGATAGAAGAATCTCAGATGCTGAAAATATCATAGAAAGCATTGACTCAACAGTGAGAGAAAATGCAAAATGTGAAAAGCATGTAACCCAAAACATCTAGGAAATCAAGAACACATTGAGAAGACCAAACCTAAGGATTATAGGTATAGAAGAGAGCGAAGATCTACAACTTAAAGGGCCAGTAAATATCTTCAACAAAATTATAGAAGAAAACTTCTCTAACCTAAAGAGAGAGATGCCCATGAACATACAAGAAGCCTACAGAACTCTAAACAGACTAGAACAGAACAGAAATTGCTCCGGTAACATAATCAAAGCATCAAATGTACTAAACAAATAAAGATATTAAAGCAGTAAGGGAAAAAGTCCAAGTAACATATAAAGTAAGACCTATCAGAATTACACCAGACTTCTTACCAGAGACCATGAAAGCAAGAAGACCTTGGACAGATCTTATACAGACCTTAAGAGAACATAAATGCCAGCCCAGACTACTATATCTAGCAAAACTCTCAATCACTATAGGTGGAGAAACCAACATATTACATGATAAAACAAAATTTACACAATATCTTTCTACAAATCTAGCTCTACAAAGGATAATAGATGGAAAATGCCAATATAAGGAGGGCAACTACACCCTAGAAAAATCATGATAGTAATCTCCTTCCAAAAACCCCAAAAGAAGATAACCACCATACATAAAAATAACATCAAAAATAATAGTAAGCAACAATCACTATTCCTTAATATCTCTTAACATCAATGGACTCAATTCCCAAATAAAAAGACATAGACTAACAGACAGGATACATAAACACAATCCAGCATTATGTTGCACACAGGAAACACACCTCAGTGTTAAAGGCAAACACTACTTCAGAGTAAAAGACTGGAAAACAATTTTCCAAGCAAATGGTTTCAGGAAATGAGCTGGAGTAGCCATTCTAATATCATATAAAATTGACTTTCAACAAAAAGTCATCAAAAAAAGACACAGAAGGACACGTCATCACATCAAAGGAAAAATCTACCAAGAAGAACTCTCAATTCTGAACATCTAAGCTCCAAATGCAAGGCCACTCCAATTCATAAAATAAACTTTACTAAAACTCAAAGCACACATTGCACCCCACACAATAATTGTGGGTGACTTTGACACCTCACTCTCATCAATGGACAGATCAGGGAAACACAAACTAAACAGAGACACACTGAAACTAACAAAAATTTTGGACCAAATGGATTTAACAAATATCTATCTGTTAGAACATTTCATCCTAAATCAAAAGAATATACCTTCTTCTCAGCACTTTATGGTACCTTCTCCAAAATTGACCATATAATTGGTCATAAAACAGACCTCAACAGATATAAAAAGATTGAACTAATCCCATGCCTCCTATCAGATCAATATGGAGTAAGGGTGGTCTTCAATAGCAACAACAACAACAACAAAACCAACAGAAAGCCCACATACACATGGAAGCTGAACCCAATGATACTGTGGTGAAGGAAGAAATAAGGAAAGAAATCTAAGACTTTTTAGAATTTAATGAAAATGAAGGAATAACATATCCAAATTTATGGGACACAATGAAAGCAGTGCTAAGAGGAAAACTCATAGCCCTGAGTGCCTCCGATAAGAAACTAGAGAGAGCATACACTAGCAGCTTCACAGCACACCTGAAATCTCTGGAACGGAAAGAAGAAAATACACCTAAGAGGAATAGAAGGCAGGAAATAATCAAACTCAGGGCTGAAATCAACCAAGCAGAAAGAAAAAGAACCATACAAAGAATCAATAAAAACCAGGAAGTTGTTCTTTGAGAAAATCAACAAGATAGATAAACCCTTAGCCAGATTAACCAGAGGACACAGAGACAGTATCCAAATTAACAAAATCAGAAATGAAAAAGGAGAAGAGAAAATGAAGAAATTCAAAAAATCATCAGATCCTACTACAAAAGCCTATACTTAACACAACTAGAAAATCTGGATGAAATGGACAATTTTCTGAACTGATACCAAATACCAAAGTTAAATCAGGATCAGCTAGACCATATAAACAGTCCCATAACCTCTAATGAAATAGAAGCAGTCATTGAAAGTCTCCCAACCCAAAAAGCACAGGATCAGATGGTTTTAGTGCAAAACTCTATCAGACTTCTAAAGAAGACCTAACACCAATACTCTTCAAACTATTCCACAAAAACAGAAACAGAAGGAACACTACCCAACTTGTTCTATGAAGCCACAATTATGGTGATACCAAAACCACACAAAGATCCAACAAAGAAAGAGAACTTCAGAGCAATTTCCCTTATGAATATAGATGCAAAAATACTCAATAAAATTCTTGCCAACCGAATCTAAGAACACATCAAAATGATCGTTTACCACGATCAAGTAGGCTTCATCCCAGGGATGCAGGGATAGTTCAATATATAGAAATCCATATATAAACAAACTCAAAGAAAAAAAAACACATGATCATTTCCTTAGATGCTGAAGAAGCATTTGACAAAATTCAACATCTTTTCATGTTAAAAGTCTCAGAAAGATCAGGAATTCAAGGCTCATACCTAAACATAGTAAAAGTAATATACAGCAAACCAGTAGCCAACATCAAACTAAATAGAGAGAAACTTTAAGCAATCCCACTAAAATCAGGGACTAGACAAGGCTGCCTTCTTTCTCCATATTTATTCAATATAGTACTTGAAGTTCTAGCTAGAGCAATTAGACAACAAAAGGAAGTCAAAGGGATACAAATTGGAAAGGAAGAAGTCAAACTATCTTGATATGATAATATACATAAGCGACCCAAAAAATTCCACCAGAGAACTCCTACAGTTGATAAACAGCTTCAGCAAAGTGGCTAGATATAAAATTAACTCAAACAAATCAGTAGTCTTTCTATACTCAAAGGATAAACAGTCTGGGAAATAAGTTAGGGAAATGACACCTTTCATAATAGTCACAAACAAGATAAAGTATCTTGGTGTGACTCTAACCAAACAAGTCAAAGATCTGTATGACAAGAACTTCAAGTCTCTGAAGAAAGAAATTGAAGATTTCAAAAGATGGAAAGATCTCCCATGTTCATGTATTGACAGGATTAATTTAGTATAAGTGGCCATCTTGCCAAAAGCAATCTACAAATTCAATACAATCCCCATCAAAATTCCAATTCAATTCTTCATGGACTTAGAAAGAGCAATTCTAAAAATCATCTGGAATAATAAAAAAACCCTAGGATAGCTAAAATTATTCTCAACTGTAAAAGAACTTGTGGTGGAATTAGTCCCAGACCTCAAGCAGTACTACAGAGCAATAGTGTTAAAAACTGCACGGTATTGGTACAGTGACAGGCAGGTAGATCAATGGAATAGAATTAAAGACCCAGAAATAAACCCACACACCTATGGTCACTTGATCTTTAACAAAAGAGCTCAAACCACCCAGTGAAAAAAGATAGCCTTTTCAACAAATGGTGCTGGTTCAACTGGCAGTTAGCATACAGAAGAATGCAAATCAATTCATTTTTATCTTCTTGTACAAAGATCAAGTTCAAGTGGATCAAGGATCTCCACATAAAACCAGACACACTGAAACTAACAGAAAAGAAAATGGGGAATAGCCTTGAACACATGAGCACAGGGGAAAATTTCCTGAACAGAACACCAATAGCTTATGCTCTAATATTAAGAATTGACAAATGGGACCTCATAAAAGCACAAAGTTTCTGTAAGGCAAAAGACACTGTCAATAGGACAAAATGGCAACCAATAAATTGGTAAAAGATCTTTACTAACCTGATATCCAACAGAGGGCTAAAATATACAAAGAACTCAAGAAGTTAAACTCCAGAGAACCAAATTACCCCATCAAAAAATGTGGTACATAGCTAAACCAAGAATTTTCACTAAGGAATATCGAATGGCTGAGAAGCACCTTAAGAAATGTTCAACATTCTTAGTCATCAGGGAAATGCAAATCAAAACAACCCTGAAATTTCACCTCACACCAGTCAGAATGGCTAAGATCAAAAACTCAGGAGACAGCAGGTTCTAGCAAGGATGTGGAAAAAGAGGAACACTCTTCCATTGCTGGTGGGATTGCAAGCTGGTACAGCCAATCTGGAAATCAGTTTGGCAGTTCCTCAGAAAACTGGGCATAATACTACCAGAGGACCCTGCTATACCACTCCTGGGCATATACCCACTGGATTCTCCAGCATGTAATAAGGACACATGCTCCACTATGTTCATAGCAGCCCTATTTATAATAGCCAGACACTGGAAAGAACCCATATGTCCCTCAATGGAAGAATGGATACAGAAAATGTGGTATATTTACACAATAGAATACTACTCAGCTATTAAAAACAATGAATTCATGAAATTCTTAGGCAAATGGGTGGAACTGGAAAATATCATCCTAAGTGAGGTAACCCAATCACAAAAGAACATACATAATATGTACTCACTGATAAGTGCATATTAGCCCAGAAGCTTGGAATACCCAAGACACAATTCACATATCAAATGATGCCCAAGAAGAAGGAAGGAGAGACCCCTGGTCCTGGAAAGGCTTGATGTAGCATTTTAGGGTAATACCAGGACAGGGAAGCAGGAGGGGATTGGTTGGGGAACAGGGGGAGGGGAGAGGGCTTATGGGACTTTTGGGGAGTGGGGAACCAGGAAAAGGGAAATCATTTGAAATGTAAATAAAAATATATCTAATGAAAAAATAAAGGCATGGCCATTGTGTCTTTAATTCCAGATGACCTTGAACTTTCAGATCTCCTTGTTTTAATCTTCTGGAATTCATGGCCACTATGCTTCAAGATCTCCATGCCAAGATCCAGGTCAGAAACTTGTATCTCTGGGTCTCCAAACTAGGATCATAGGTGAGTCTTCCAATTCTGGATTGTAGTTCATTGCAGATATAGTCAAGCTGACGAACAGGAATAGCCACTACAGAACATAAAATCTACTGCATGATAGCACATTAACCTAGAAACTGCAGAACACAGGTGAATACCTGAGCAGGGGTATCATTTAAATCATGGAATTAGGGAACTGGGTAAGGACTTTTCATCTCCAAGGCTTGAATAGAATTCTAAACTCTCAGAGGGGTTTGTCCTTAGTCACCCACATAGTAAAGAGAGTGGGGGAGCAGATCAGCCATGTCCCTTCCAGGACATACAATGCTCCACCCACCAGTTTGGGCATATTTTATGACACATGCGGTCAGTGATATAGAGATAAACCTAACAATTTGCTATCAAAGGGATAAAAAAAAATGACATTTAATAGCAGCACCTGCCAACTACCATGATATTAATAGTCCCCAGCCCCACAGCCTGGACAACTGCTAGTATGCAGTCACCTAATATAAAGTCATTGAACACAGGCTATGGCAGAGCAAGGTCTAATGAATTCTTGCTGAGCAAGATAGCTAGATCTTTGGGTTTTAAGTTAATGGCCCATGTAGATTGGCCATGAGAAAAAAATCAATTTACATGCTTTAACACTGCCTACTTGATAGCCAGATCTTCATTGTGAATAAATAAGATTTCATGGTATTTGTATATCAGTCTTATCAGATTCAATTTCTGAAGCTAAATCAAACCAAGAGAAAGTGTCTATAAGAACAGTCAGTCATAACTGGTGCACAGTGACTAGAACACACCATGACTTCCTGCTGAAGATTCATACACTGGCCCACTGGCTTCTCTGCCTCAAAGAAAATCATTATCACCCTCTGTTTAAAGCATTTCCTTTGCCCCACATCAGTCTCTTCTAGCAGGCTCTGAATTCCAGAAAGATCAGCAGTACACTATAGAATCATTTATCATTTTCATGTTACAGCATGCTAATTAGAATACACTGAGCAGAAACTAAGGCTTTTCCTCCACCTACACGTGCTGTTAAAGTTCATGGCCACTGACGTCAATATATCTTCTCCCATAAAGCATAAAAACAGGAATTGGGAAAGCAAGTCCCCTCTGAAGAATTCCCTAACCTACATGCTAATGTGCTTTTGATGGGTTCAAATAGTAAGATTTCTGCATCACCACGGAAACACCCCCCACCAGTGAAATAATCCAGTAGTAATAAAGTAAAGGCAATAATGAGGAGGTAATAAACTAATGAATGTGGGGCAAGCAGAGGCAGAAGCACTTTAGCCAGATGATGGTATTTGGCAAGGAATGAGGACTGCACAAGAAAGGCGGTGCTACTACAGGTGACTAATCCTCAGACTCAGAATCCTGCAGACCACTGCTTCCTGGGTGTGCAGGTCTGTATAAGCAATATTCTGCATTGCTAGGATAAGAGACCTGACTAACTTACACGAGTAAGATTTCCTCAGGTTTATAATTCAGAGAATCCCATATGCTAGGTGCTAGGTTGGGTGGAGTGGTTCATATCACATCTCAGAGAGAGGGAGAGAGGGAGAGGGAGAGGGAGAGAAAGAGAGAGGGGGGACCGCTGATACTCAGTTGAGTTTCTGGGGTTTTTTTTTATTTTATTCCTTTTATTTGACTCAGGCTTTCCCAGTTTGTGGAGAGGATCTCCTCACTTTTAGGGTGGGTTTGTCCCTCAAATAATCCCATGACACCCACAAGTGAGTCCTACTAATCACCTAGGTGATTTTGATGCAGTGAAGTTATCAGGAAAGATTAACTGTCACAAGGTCTCATTGTGGTTGGTCACTGGAGGACATAACAATCTAGATTCTGATAAACTCAGTATAAATAAAAAAAACTGGAAGAGACTTAGATGCTACAAAGAATTAACCTAACTAAAGTTAATTTAAAACTATTTAAAACCTCTAAAACAACTAAACTAGCTGGGGATTTGGCTCTATTGGTAATGCCTGCCACGCATACATAAGGACCTAGCTAAATTCAAATCTTCAGCTCCCATGTTTAAAAAGTGTGCTCTGTGCTACACAGCCATAATTAGAGTGCTAAGGATGTAGACTGGGGCTCCCTGGCCAGCCAAGCTAATCTAAACTTGGCTGTTTAGTGAGAGACCCTGTCTCAAAACCTAAAGCAGAGATGTGCCTTTGTGTTTCACTTAGAGAACAAATGGAACCCAGAAAAACAGAAAGGGCAGTGGGTGGACACATTAAGGTAAGAGAGATAGTAGTTTAACCTACTGAGGATGAAGGCCTTAGTGGGGTGTGGGGAGTATCAGGGAGACCTTGGGTGGAAGAGAGAGATAACCCCAAGGAAGGCGGTATGAAAAGGCTTATCAAAATCTACTATCTCACAACCCATTTAAAAATGAGTTGTCTCTTATCCAAGTACTAGCCAGGCCTAACTCTGCTTAGCTTTGGAGATCAGGCATATCCAAGGTGGTATGGACAATGATACTAGAAAGCACCATGCAAGCTTCTAAAGGAGGGAAACAGTCAACAGCACTATCTAGCACTGACATCTATGAACCACATCAATAACCAAGGCATGATAACCTTAAGACAGTAATGGTACACATACTTTAGTGGTAACCAACATCTCTCTAAGACCCTCTCAACAAGAGGGGAAACATGCTTGGTACTGGAATCCTAGCTAACTGCACAGTGCTAGTGAAGTCATAGTTATTAGAGAACAATCTAAAACTACTACTTTCTTAAACCAGCATAATGCTTAAAAATATTCTGTAAAAGTTTGTCCTCATATTTTACAGATAAATGTAGCCTTCACCCCTCATCAAGGAAACTTCTATTTGCAACAGACAGGGTGCACTATAGAAAATCACAACCAGCCAAAATGCAGAGTGGTGGGGCCCAGTCCCAATGCATACATCTATACATCACTCTGGAACCATAAGCTCATGTACACTGCAGGAGTGGCAGAAAAAAAATGTGACAGCCAAGGAACAGGGAATTTGCTATAAGATTGAATCTCCTAGTATTGTCAGAGGAGACACTCATCAAGTCTCATCAACATGACTTCCAAAACATGAGTTTAACAAGGAAGACATCAATGGACATGCCAAAGTGGGCAGGGAAAAGCCCATAAGGCCTCAACCCCACACAAAGACCTGTGGGCAACTGAGAAAGGCTGGGAGCAGGAGAGGTGGTTCCCCAAGGAAGTGCACACTAATTGGCTGCTCAGCGCCAAATGGTCAGCCCTGAAAACGTACATACCAGTAATAGTATATGGGTTGAACAGATTATATTTAGGAGTGTGTGTGTGTGTGTTTACATAGGTGTACATGTGCAAATATGGACACACAAAAGTTAAGCTGCAGAAAAAGCACTACAAATAAATATAATAAGCTACTTGTTTAGGCACCAGGATTTGAGAGCCTCACACTAAGGAACTGTGGAAGAGAACGCACCAGCTGTGTCTGGTCAGGATTAAAAGACACCTAATGCAGAATTATTAAATCACCCAGCTTCCTCGTGTGAGATACCCCATTTTAAAACAAATCACACTGTTGTTGACCATCACTTTACATGGTCCATACTGAGGCAAGAAAGAGTCAGACCAGCAGAACTTCTTCCAGCAGGACACAGGTTCAAAGCTGGGCCTCAGGAATGTAGGTCCAGTGAGCACTACAGAGGCATTTCAGGTAGACTAGAAAGTTGTTGGAGAGTCTTCCTGCAAGCTGAGTTAATTTCCGGCTTCAGCATGAAAGATCAAAAAGATGTGGTCCTCCAGCATTATAAATGGGAACCATGTTCTTAGTATCCATGTTCTTAGTATTACAACCCTTGAGAATGAGGGAGGCATAAGGAGGCTACAACTGGATGCTGTATTTTTAGTCAGATTTCTGGGATTTTCCTTTTTTCTTTACTGACAAAGAGTAATGGCCATCAGCCTTTTTTTCCTGTATATTGATAGAAATCTTTATAACTGATATAAAATGGGAATTACAATTTCTTACATTGCTACAGAATTTATATATTGATGCTGAATTAAAACTTTCATTGGCATAAATCTGTATATTGATACAATATTTGAAATTAATATTGTTACTCTTAGATAGGCATTGTGCCTATGCAGCTCATTTCAGAACACAAGACTTTTTTCTCTTTTAAAATCAAATTAAATTTATTTAAAATATATAAGACTATTCATGTTTTAAATTATTTTGTATAGTAACAGACTTGTTATCAAAAGATGTATCTGTCTTATCTAAAAACAAGTTAATTGCTGCAGCTTTTCTCCATGCCTGTATCTTCTGTCTGGTTTCTATAGGGTTTGTAGTGTTGCCCTCTTCTTTATTTTTGGGAGCTCCAATTCTTTTTCATCTTTCCTCTCCTTCATAAGTCAGGCACAGTAGTCATCATCTTATCCATCTTTTTAAGGAACTAGTTTGTGGTATGATTGATTCTGTATTGTATGTTTGTTTTCAATTTCATTAATTTCTCCTCTTCTAAATCTTATTTTTCTATAGATAATTAGGTCACATTTTTTTAGTTTATATCTTTTTTTCTAATATAAGCCTTCAGACTAATTTTCTTCCGATGCACTTAATTTAAATTTTCATAAGTTGTACATAATAATTATCATTCTATTTAGCATATGTTTTCAATGTTCTTATATCTGTTAAGGTCTGTTTTGTGATTGATTATATGATCAGTTTAGAGAAGGTACCTTGAGGTGCTGAGGAGAAGGTATATTCTTTTGATTTAGGATTTAAGGTTCTATATCTGTTAAATCCATTTGGTCCATAACTTCTGTTAGTTTCTGTGTCTCTGTTTAGTTTCTGTTTCCATGATCTGTTCATAGATGAGAGTGAGGTGTTGAAGTCTCCCACTATTATTGTGTGAGGTGCAATGTGCACTTTGAGCTTTAATAAAGTTTCTTCTTAGCCAGGCGATGGTGGCGCATATCTGTAATCCCAGCACTCTGGGAGGCAGAGGCAGGCGGATTTCTGAGTTCAAGACCAGCCTGGTCTACAGAGTAAGCTCCAAGACAGCCAGGGCTATACAGAGAAACCCTGACTCGAAAAGACAAAAACAAAAAATAAAGTTTCTTCTGAGTGTGCTTGCATTTGGAGCATGGATATTCAGAATTGAGAGTTCATCTTAGTAGATTATTCCTTTGATGAGTATGAAGTGTTCTTCCTTATCTTTTTTTTTTTTTTGATGACTTTTGGTTGAGAGCTGATTTTATTCAATATTAGAACAGCTACTCCAGCTTGTATCTTAGGGCCATTTGCTTGGAAAATCGTTTTCCAGCCCTTTACTCTGAGGTAGTATTTGTCTTTGACATGGAGGTGCATTTCCTGTATGCAGCAAAATGCTGAGTCCTATTTATGTATCCAGTCTGTTAGTCTATGTCTTTTTATTGGGGAATTAAGTCCATTGATGTTAAGAGATATTAATGAATAGTGATTTTTGCTTCCTGTTATATTTTGTCATTTTTCTGTTTATGTGGTTAGCATATTTTGGGGTTGTTGAAAGATTACGTTCTTGCTTTTTCTATGGTGCAGTTTCCTTCCTTGTGTTGGTGTTTTACATCTATTATCCTTTGTAGGACTGGATTTGTAGAAAGATATTATGTAAATTTGTTTTTGTCATAGAACATCTTTGTTTCTCCATCTATGGTGATTGAGAGTTTTGCTGGGCATAGTAGCCTGGGCTGGCATTTTTGTTCTCTTAGGTGCTATATGAAATCTGCCCAAGATCTTATAGCTTTCACAGTCTCTGGTGAGAAGTCTGGTATAATTATGATAGGTCTGCCTTTATATGTTACTTGACCTTTTTCCCTTACTGCTTTTAATATTCTTTCTTTGCTTTGTGCGTTTGGTGTTTTGACTATTATGTGACAGGAGGAATTTCATTTCTGGTCTAATCTATTTGGAGTTCTGTAGGCTTCTTGTATGTTCATGGGCATCTCTTTCTTTAGGTTAGGGAAGTTTTCTTCTATAATTTTGTTGAAGATATTTACTGGCCCTTTAAGTTAAGAATTTTTATTCTCTTCTATACCTATTATCCTTAGGTTTGGTCTTCCCATTGGGTACTGGATTTCCTGGATGTTTTGGGTAAGGAGCTTTTTCCATTTTGCATTTTCTTTGACTGTTATGTCAATGTTTTCTATGGTATCTTCTGCACCAGATATTCTATCTTCTATCTCATGTAGTCTGTTGGTGATGCTTACATCTATGACTTCTGATCTCCTTCCTAGGTTTTCTATCTCTAGTGTTGTCTCCCTTTGTGATTTCTTTATTGTTTCTATTTCTACTTTTAGATCCTGGATGGTTTTATTCAGTTCCTTAACCTGTTTGGTAGTCTTTTCCTGTAATTCATTAAGGGATTTTTGTGTTTCTTCTTTAAAGGCTTCTACCTGTTTACCTGTGTTCTCTTGTATTTCTTTAAAGGAGTTATTTATGTCCTTCTTACAGTCCTTTATCATCATCATAAGATGTGAGTTTTAAATCATAGTCTTGTTTTTCTGGTGAGTTGGGGTAATCAGGGCTCACTGTAATGGGAGAACTGGGTTCTGGTGATGCCAAGTAGCCTTGGTTTCTGTTGCTTATGTTCTTGCATTTGCCTTTTGCCATCTGGTTGTCTCTGGTGTTAGCTGGTCTTGCTGTCTCTGACTGTGTTTTGTCCCTCCTGCAAGCCTCTGTATCAGTACTCCTGGGAGACCAGTTCTATCTGGGAGGAATTTAGGTATGGAGAGCTGTGGTACAGGGTCAGCTCTGGGGTGTAGACAGAAACCAGAAGGATCCTGTCCCTCAGCTGTTCCTTGGTTCCTGAGTCCTGATATCTCTCGGCTGGTCTCTCTTGGACCAGGAATTTGAAGAGAAGTAGTGGCTTTACCTGCATTCATAGGCTTGTCTGCATTCCTGGGAGGCTAGCTCTCTTCCAGCACTATTTGGGTATGGAGCCTTGTGGCACAGGATCAGCTCTGGGTACAGATGGAAAACTGCCATCAACCTTTTTCAAGTCAGTAAAATATCCTGTTCACTTAAGACTTTGCATAGTGGCCAAACTGGCTCAGTTGGGGAAGTGACTCCTTTCCCAGACAAGGCTGAACTTGCCACTGCATTTTAGAAAGCTCCTTCTAGTTATCACCACAGAGTGAAGACTGCATAGAAAGACCAGAAGAAGAGAAGTGGAAGTATTCACTATGGTTTTTAAATGGCAGGATTCCTATGTCAGGTGGGTGAGTAGGTTTCCTTATTTAGTTTTTGTCTTCTAAATTTATTGTCGTTACTTTTGAGGGAAAAAGAAGAAAGCTGTCACTGGTTTCCTCCCATCTGAATGGTGAAAGTTGTTTCTGTAGCACATGGGTCTTTATGGTCTGGCCCCGTGTTCCCTCATCACTGATCACTCTCCTTCCCTTTTATTCATGAGTAGTTCTAGATAATTATACATCTCCTCCCTTTTCCAAAACGTGTGTAGATTTGCAACTGGGTCTTTTCACATCTACAGAGCCTCACACATCTTCTCCCATGCCTATCTCACAGTTGCTTGGGTCATTCAAAACCTACCGGAAGCCATCCCACTAACCTTCTCTAAGGAGTCCACCCTCTCTTTACCTTAGAACACATGAGTCTATGAATACACTCACCACACTGGCTGACATCTGTCTGTTTGCATATGTGGGTCACAGTGAGAACACTGAGGAAAAGGATAATATTTTATGTCTCACAGCCCTTCTGCCCAGGCCAGCACCTGACCTACAGAACCAGTTATAATAAACCTTTGTCAGAGAGAGTTATTGAGTTATGCTTGGGCTACCTGTCGACAGATTGCCATCTACTCACCAAAGGACTAATGGAGAATCAAAAGCCAAAGCAGAAAGGTCAAGCTGAGCTGGGAAGCCACGAGGAGATGGAAGGAGCCCTGGCAAGAGCACAAAGATGGGGTGACCAGGAAGCTCAGTGGAGTCACTGTCCATGGCTTGGTGAATGACCAGCAAGAGCTGTTTCTTCTATGGTCCAAGGGTGACAGTTTTATTTTTGTTTTGCCCATAAATATCAAATATCTAATTCTATCCTGACTTGTCTTATTTTTTTTACAGAAATATTAAATTGTTGGGATTGAAATACTTTTTGGAAAAGATAAAGCACTGGAGATTAGCTAGATGCCTCACAGGGAGAAGCATTCAGCAAGACATGCACACCAGCCCTTAATGATGTGGCCATGCTTGCCCTGATCATGAGTCGTTTCCCTTTTGTTCATTTGAACAGGCCAGACAGATCCTATTTAGCAACATCCTTTTTTGCCAAATCCATGGCTAATCTCAGGTGTCCATGAGAGGGACAGCATCTGGCCTTCTTCTATTTGAAGGTTTTAGTCCCACAGTACCAGCTTTGCCTTTGCTTACAGATTTCCTGGGCTTCTTGAAGCCTCCTAAGAGGAACACCGCCCACTATTGAGGGTTGACACCTTCTGAATAGAAGGTGCAACTTCTACTGGCCTGAGGGGGAAAGGACCAGATCAGTCAGAGCTGCTAGCATCCTTCCTGACCTCTCAAACATCTCTTTCCCAGTCATCCTCTACAGGCTTTCAGTCCCTCCCTCTCCTGTCTCCCTCCTCCTCCTTTCTCCCTTCCTACTCCTGTCTCCCTCTCCCTCTTTTCTCCCTCCCCCTCCTGTCTCCATCCCTCTCCTGTCTCCCCTCCCCCTCCTGTCTCTCCTCCTACTCCTGTCTCCCTGCCCCTCCTGTCTCCCTCCCTCTCTTGTTCCCCTCCCCCTCCCGTCTCCCCTCCTACTCCTGTCTCCCTCCCCCTGCTGTCTCCCTCCCTGTCCTGTCTCCCCTCCTGTATCCCATTCTCTTTTCCTCCCCTCACATTCTTTACTCATTGTCTTGTCTCTTCTCATTTCCTTTTCATTCTCCTCTGTTCTCTCTTTCTTCTAACATCATCCCTGCCTTCATCAATAATTCTTTATGATGTGCCAATGTGTAAGCCCATCTCCTTAGGCTGAAAGGTACAGTTGCCCTACTCCATGCTCTCTGTCTTTAAACAGCCCTTTAGAATTCAAGACTTCTATGAAACACATTTGAAAATCCCTAGAATTCATAATCTCTAAGAGGCATTTTCTTCTTAATAATTTAAAGTTATTGGCATCCCATAAGAAATTCTTGGAGGAAGGATAATGGAAGGGGTAGATAGGAATTGTGAGAAGGGAAGAGAAGAAGGGAAAGAAAGGGAGGAATGAGGAGTGAAAGTGATGAGAAGAGGGGAGATAGGAGTAGGAAGAAAAGAAAGGGTTAGTTATATTATATATATATTAGTTATATTATGGGAGTCACCCATGGTAGGGTGACCACACTTCAGTGGATTGCCACACATGCATAAAAGACAAACAGATAGACACATACACACACACACACACAGACACACACACACACACACACAGAGAGAGAGAGAGAGAGAGAGAGAGGCAGAGATAGACAGAGAGCCAACAACAGGGGCAGATAAAGAAGCACAGACAGACAGAGAGGCAGAAACAGAAGCGCACACAGAGGGACAGAAGCAAGTGCACACATGCACACGCATACGCGTATACATACACACACACATATATATACACACATACACTTGTGCACACATATATACATACACACACATACATATACACACACACACCACATATGGACAGAGATTGCACAGATGGCTCAGTAGTTAAGAACACAGGCACATACAGGTAATTTTCCACTCTACTTCCATAAGCAAGTTCATCAAATTGAATTTTTCTAGAATTGCTTCTTTGGCCTCTTGTTAGCTCCCTATCTGAAGTGAGCAGACACTGTTCATTTTTGATAGGAAAATGGGTTAGCCATAAACATTTGAGAAGCTGCACTTATGTGAAATGACTTGAGCGTAGTCTTCAAAACTGAGGAGAAGTTAGCTATGAGACCAAGGCAGAGGGACCTGGAAGAAGAAGCAGCTTGGACAAAGGCTTATGGGAGAACTGAAGTTTATAGTGATCTGGGGATAGCTGTCACCCAAAGGATTTAAAGACTCATTTCTCTTTGATAAGTCTCTTCCATATCTCCATCTCAACAGCATTCACTAATAGCTGGCCTTTTTCTTGCTCCAACTCAGGCCATCGCCTACTCCCCAGGTATCTTTCTCACAACATCAGACTATGATCACTGCTTCATATTGGGAGCGCCATGCATCAGCATCTGTAATAGACAGCACTGCCTGTCTTCCAGTTCAACTCAGACAAATGTGTTTCATTGAATCCTCCTCAGCCAGAATAGTACTGACAACTCCAAACTAGGCCTCACTTTGCATGCCTTAGACGGCTGGAATGCTGCATCTCTCCTAGAATTCTTCTGAGATGCCAATAACGCAAAATTATCAGGAAGAAAGGGTCTTGGAGAGATGAAAATTCTTGATATGCCAACATGCCACAAGGATTTGAAGTGAATGGCATGTGTGACACCACTTTTGCATTTTGCTCTTGTAACAGACATCATTAATCAATCACTGCTTTTTTCCTATTTATCCCCAATCCTATCATGTAAATCTCAACTCGTCTCCTTGATTTTCCACCCCTGATTTAGTGGAGCTTGTTTCTATGAAGGAACCCTCCTAATCATTCAACTTTTTTTTGTTGTTTTGTTTTGTTTTTCAAGACAGGGTTTCTCTGTGTAGCCCTCCCTGGCTGTCCTGGAACTCACTCTGTAGACCAGTCTGGCCTTGAACTCAGAAATCCACCTTCCTCTGCCTCCCAAGTGCTGGGATTACAGGCGTGCACCACCATACCTGGCTCAACTTATTCTTAAATAAGATACTTTAGTCAAAATAAATGTCTATTAGATATGGGTGGGGCAGAAGGAACTGCCATAATTTGTTATACATGGTGTCAATTAGCCAGTAAAACACCTAACTATAGTCTATGGCAAACCATGTATTTGACAAGGAAGTGTTGTGTATTGTACTCAAGGAGAAGAAAGGAGAGGACATAAATAGTTATGGAGCCTCTCTGTATGCCATGCATTTTGCCAGGATGGATGGATGGATGGATGGATGGATGGATGGATGGATGGACGGACGGACGGATGGATGGATAGATTATAGATGTAATTATTGGTTTAATAGACTATAAGTCAACCACAAGATAGAAATTTTCATTATATTATGTCCTTACCACAGGCTAACAAGAGGAAGTAACCAGATTGCTGAATTACTAATTAAACAGCAGATCATTCCTTGGGGTTTTGTCTGATAAAGCACGGTGTTAGTCTTTATGGAGTCTGTGCTCCTACAGTAAATACTGCAGGGCTCTACTGGAAGGTTCTGTGGGATCAACCAGAGCAAAAATACAAGCTCCAGGCTCTTATTTTTAGTTACACATTAAATTATTGTACTATTATATTTATATATATCAATTACATATATATAATATTGTACACTCTTAATTTTATATATTATGTAATATATGTACTAATATATTAAGTTCAATCTAATCCCATGACAGTCATGTAGGGTAAATATTGTCATCTGCATGCTACAAAAGTTTCAAAGAAGTGACTTGCCCACCATTGCTGAGATAGTCATAGAAAGTTGAAATTCAAACCCAGGTCTTCCTAATTGATACACAGCTTCATGTCTGCTACACTCCGATTAACAGAGGCACATTACATTTATTATTATTTTCAGAAAAGAACTGACCCATAGCATAGCAAGCATTTCATGGTGAATCTTTCTAGAGAGCTTCCACCACTGAAAGTCAGTGAGTTCTTTTCAAGGTTCTTTGTAGCCCAGAACACTCAGTAGCAGATGACCTGGAGCTCATATTTCAGCTTCTGGTTGATTTGCACAGAACCTTCCAGTAGAGCCCTGCAGCATTTACTGTAGGAGACTCCATAAGGACCAACACCCAACACCGTGCTTTATCAGACAAAACCCCAAGGAATGATCTGCTGCTTAATTAGTAATTCTGCAATCTGGTTACTTCCTCTTGTTAGCCTGTGGTAAGGACATAACATAACCAAAACATATCTTGTGGTTGACATTAAGGTCTCTTACACCATTGCATTAGTGTCATAGTTAACATTATAACAGCGTAATAGGCTGGGTTCTCCATGGGCAGAGGCTGTGTTAACACTTGGAATTCGGGGTATTCACTAGAGAAGGAACACCCATCTTAGGGAGGGAGATAAATAGAATAAGCCAAAGGGAGAAACTGAACTTGAACCTTGTTTGCAAAGCCTGTGATAACTGAGCAATGAGCAGGAGGATGGATGTTCCCTATTAGTGTTTTCCCCTTTAGAGAGAAAACAGTGTCGCCCTGTCTATCTGCTTCATTGCTTTCCTAATGTTGGATGCTCCAGAAGAACAAGAGGATGTAGAAATCTCCAGCTGAGGCAAACCCTGAAGGAGTGCGCAGCTGTAGCTCCCTGCTGGACACCTTGTAGCTAGGCAGCAAGGCTTTGAATAATAAGGATCCAGGTTGTACAACTCTATTTTTTTCAAAGTAATGATAGCTGCTGGTGTTTGAATAGGACTTGACATTTTCATATCTAATTACATTTGCTTCTCACAATCTAGACCTGACCATGACATGCTCCAGGAGAGACAACTATTGCTCAAAACATTTGCTGCTCTTTGTTGTGGGAGAATTATTTCATGCCACCACTGACAGGAGGGTCAGACATGGGCCTCACTTTAACCACTGACAAATTGGTGACTGTGATGTGTATTACTTCTAAGCAGATGTTTAAAAGGACACCCTCTCCTTTGTCTTTTTAGCCAAGAGTGAAGTGTGGCCAGCAGAGAGTCTACTCTTCCACACAAGCTTCCAAGTAAAGCAACATGGAGACCTGTGGCTACCTTACCATAGCTGTGTGTGACTGTGGTTGCTTTACCACATTAAGATCCTTAGGGTAGTTGTACCTATGCAGGTAGTTGTACCTAGGTCTGGATGGGATGAACCATCTCCCATCACCTCCAAGGCACAAGGCTCCTGCTTAGCAGCCACACTTTCTCTATTTGGCCCCTACCCAACACTCACCCCCCATCCCCACCCCCACCCTACCCTTCTCATCTTTCTTATCTAAGCGCACTCTAATCACACAAAAGCCATTTTTCTTCTAGAAGAGTTTCCATAGCACTGGTGCTCAGAGGGGAGTGCCTTTGCCCACCAAGACCTAGGAAACATTTGGCAAGACATACTTTTTGTTGGACAGAAGCTAATAGTGTTCCTACGAATTTAGTAGTCCATCTGCCTGAGCACTCTGAATTTTTCCCTCACCTCTTCTCGATAGAAGAAATAAACTTCCTGTCTTCTCCTTTAGCCCAGGTAAGAACTAATTTGCAAATCACTACCAGTGTGTAGCACTATAACCAACTATTTAACTAAGACTTACATAATAAATGCTTATTCAAGATAAACAATAACTAGTGTATAATGAAATGGTAGTGTATTCTGAGCACTTCTTTTTTTATTAGAAATTTTCTTTATTTACATTTCAAATGTTATCCTATTTTCCCCTCCAAAAACCCCCTATCCCATCCCTCTCCCTCTGCTTACTAACCTACCCACTCCTGCTTCCCTGTCCTGGCATTCTCCTACACTGGAGCAATGAGCCTTCACAGGACAAAGGGCCTCTCTTTACTTTGTTGTCCAACAAGGCCATCCTCTGATACATATGCAGCTGGAGACATGGGTCTTTCTGTGTGTACTCTTTGGTTGGTGGTTTAGTCCCTGGGAGCTCTGGGTGTACTGGTTGGTTCATATCTTTGTTCCTCCAATGGGGCTGCAAACCCCTTCAGCTCCATTGGAGACCCTGTGCTCAGTCTAGTGGTTCACGGAGAGCATCCCCCTCTGTTAATTTGACTTTTAAATTAAAGTAGCTATTACTTACGCTTTTTATTTTACGAATGAGAAGATTGGTCTCAGATAGGTTAAGTAACTTAGTTTATACTTGGCAATGACAGACCCAGTAAGTAATAAGATTCTTCAATCCACCTAACTCTAGGTCTCTCCTGTCACAATGTGGGCAGGTGTGGGTTCTAATGGCATTCTTACACACTGTGACTACTCAGTGAAAGACAGCAGCGGGGCATTAAAGTCATGGTAGCTGGACAGCTCCATCCCCAGTAAAACCACAGGATGCACATATTATCAGAGGGAAAGTTATATATATATATAATCACTAAGATTTGATCCAATGTGCATCAACAATTCTAAACAACATCAGCAACAGAATATTCCTCTCCATTAAGGTGGAGAACTCTCCCCATACATATATACTTCTTAGATATAGCACAGATTGTTGGCTAAGTGAGTGAATAACTAGCTTATAGAACTGATAATAATGGAAATGATAAAGAGGCAACCGCTGATAGACAGCAAACAATTGTTTCCATGACTTTCAATGAAAGCCAAGGCCGTAGCACAGCATGGTCCGGTTCCTTGCAGGGTAATATGGGAAAATGAGGTAGGGAGTCCAGACAACCCAGCTGGTGAGACTTGGCACTTAAAAACGGAAGTCAGTCACCCTCTTTGTGTACACACAAGGCACACTCACAACCTAACATTTCTACCTGACACCTCTACCAAACCTGCAGAGATACAAAGCACCAGGGAGGCCTTAGAAACCCAAATTTCTGGAGACACTATTTGTCAAGTAGCCAAATCTCCAGAACTGGGTGTTCCGCAAACTAGTGTCCTTTCAGAAAAAAAAAGGAATGCACACCATGGCTGGTTCTGATGAGTAAGTACCTTTCTTTGGACATTTGGTGGTAATTCTATAGGCATTTTACCATGACAGGGAATGAACGTTTATCATTTCTCCAGTATTCCATATAAATGCAAAATTACTTGCATTTTATTCAAAGGCCCAGAAAAATAAAGAGTTTCTCTAATCCCCACCAAGCTCTTGACTTTGAGTCTGGGAGATGACTCATGTACCGCCTGCTTATCTGTCTCCCTGGGTTATGTCATGAGCTTCTGCAGTGTAGAGAAGCTATCTCATACATCTGTGGCTTCCATGGTGGTGGAAAGAGCCTTTGGTTTGTTGAACAAGCACAATATCTTTGCTTCTCTCTGCCATGGTCTTACCTGGTAGCTCCTTGTACACTTTCCCCAAGTAGCTGGGAAGTTTACCCAGAAGTTCTTCCCAGGTCATCAAGATGACCTAGAAGTCTGAGCCAGAGGGCATTCTTGGGCATGTCTGGTTCTAATATGACATGTTTCCTACAACCTGTCCATGTTTTTCCTGAAGTTTCCACCAAAGACCTACATTTCCTTGCTGCCTCTTGATGTGTTCACTCAATGAGGAAGGTGCAGGCTACAAATAGATAATCACAGGGAGGAGACAGTCAAATTGAACTCCCCTCTTAATTGGGCCCCAGATCTAGGGAGCACTAGTAATCTCAGGACATTATTCTAATTGTCACAACTACAAAATGAGGCTGCTACTCGCCCTACTGGGTACAGGCCATAGATCCTGCTAGCTCCTAAAATACTCAAAGTAGCCCTGTAACAAAGAATTATGCAGTCCAATATGGTGACACATGCACTGTATTAGAGACACTAGAAGTTAGCAACAGAAAACATTGTCATAAAAATGTCAGAAAAATAATAATAAAAGCCATAAACCTCCCCAAGGAGACTTCCACACTCCTGGGTGACATACACTTGGGCTGTTTTAACTCTCAAGTATCTTCAGAGGCACAACAACCAACTCCACATTACTAATGAGGAAAACAAGAAATATAGCCTCTTAGCTGTGCAGTGGCTGAGCCATTATCCGTCTCTCCCCTACTGGCTTCAAATCTACATTCTTGGGATAAGGGGGAGTCTTCCTTACAGCTTCCAGATTCTCCAGCAAAAAGGAACAGTGTCTTAAGCTCAAAGCAAAGATTAAAATGCAGCAACGCAGAGGGTTCACAACCTTGCAGGATTTTGTGGAAGGAAGCACTCCAGATGGGAGTCTGAGCAGTCACTAGCATTTGCAGCTGGGTGAGCAAACCCCTGAGTCTTAATTGGGTTTCTGCTGTTGTCATGGTTAAAAGGAAGAGTGGCCAAGTTAGGAGGGTGGCAGAGAGAATGTGACAGACCACATCCTGTTGGGAAGAAAACAAAAAACAAAAACAAAAAACCACCACCAAGAACAACAACAACAAGAAATACCCCAAAACCCCAAAGACACAACACAAATATGTTGTGGAACTACAGGTGAGCTACAAAGACTTGGTTGTACATATGGTCTTTCTGTTTTAGTATTTTCCGTTGTAGATTTTCTGGTGAAGACATGGCCTGTGGAAGAAGGAGATCCATGGATCATAAACAAACATGGCCACCACTGCTTTTGCATTGAGAGTGTTATTAGGAGGTTGGGAAGATACTCAATCACTGTGTAATGGAGACCTGAGTCTGACCGAAGCCCCCAGTGTGAAAGAGTATGTGTGCATGTGTGCTGCTTCAGAGAGAGAGAGAGAGAGAGAGAGAGAGAGAGAGAGAGAGAGAGAATGAGAGAGATGATCACTGTGCTGCAGCCTCTCCAGTGAGTTCCAGGCAGTGCCAAAAATGAAGTTGGGAACAACTGAGAATGATGCACAGCGTCATCAGCCGCTAAGTGCGCCTGGCCACAGCCACCAGGGCAGCTGCTGTGTGGCCGTGGCTAAGTGGAGAAGTTATAATAGGAAGCACATGGCCTATGAGCCAATTGTCTGCCACATGAGTCTGAGCAGAAAAAAAGAAATTTCACATCACCAGTATCTTATTACAGATTTTTAGAAAGTCTGTAAAAATTAGGAAACTCAAAATACATAACTATGCTAGATGATATACTAAAATATCGTCCTGCTCTAATGACATCACATCTAGGAAGATACTCTGGGAAAGTACTATGAAATGTAAGTATTGAAATGCTGACATGAATTGATAGGGGTAACTTGACAAAGTAAAAGAAGAGAGAGAGGAAGGGAAGAAGGGAGGGATAGAAGAAGGTGGAAAGAGAGCAAGGAGAGAGGGAGGGAGAGGGAAGGAAGAAGGGAGGGAGAAAGATAAAGAATGAGAGGGGGATCTAAACCCAAACAACCATGGTCACTGTGATTTAGATAACATGGTCGTCTTTGTCTTCTATGAGGGTTGTGCACATAAGGAAGCAAGGGGAGGCGTCTGGCACCCTCGCCTCTCATGATCCCTCTCCCTTGACATAGAGGCTCTCACTACACTTGAAGGCAGGTTGGTAGCCAACAAGCCCCAGTGATACACCTGTCTCTGCCACCTACAAGGCTGGGATTACACTATGAAGGCCATCTCTGACCTTTCACTTGGGTTCTAGGACCCAAACTCAGGTCTTGTACCACAAGTACATGTTGAGCAATATTTCCAGTCCTAGACTCAGTTTTCTAACAGATTGTACTGAACCAGGGACAGAAAAATCCTGCATTATTCCTAAAGATGCTAGGGTTATCATAAGATCTACTCAATGGTGACGGATCCATTCACTATCTGCATGACCTCCTTGCCCCCGCACTGTTCCAGGAGCTGTGCCGGTCTCTAGATAGCTATGCTAACTGAGAGAGTGTGGCAGACCATGCTCTGTTGGGAAGAAAAAACAAAAACAAAAACACATCACCACTACCAGCACTATCACCAGCAACAACAACCACAACCACAAAAGCCCAAGGACACACCTGTGATGCCACATATATGTGGTGAGCTACTAAAACTTGGTTGTACATATGTGCTTTCTAGTTTAGTATTTCCCATTGCTTAGACAGACTACATAAACTTCCTTTCCTATAGAACATGAGGAGAACAGACATATCTTGAAAAAGGAATTTCAGTACAAGAAAGATCCTTGAGCATTGTGAGACTCATTCAGATGAAGGGACTCAGACATTCCAACCATTACTAATGGCTGAGACTATTTCAAAGGCATGAGAAGCTCTCTAGGATCCTCATCAGGTGAAGCCTTTGAAAGGTGATGGAGGATTCACAAGCATAGAAGAGCTTCACTCAGGATAGGCTAGGGACCATGCACAAAAGCAGAGTACTTCATAGATTAGAGGTTTCAGTGACTCATGGAGTAAGAGATGCCAACCAGTGTTTTAAAACAGCTAATCTCCAGTCACTGAAGACCAAGCGATCAGGGAGGAAGCAGGAAGCCAGCACAGGGTGTGTGCTCTTTCAGAGAGAGCCCTTCCAAAAGAACCCACAGCTGTGTAAGCCCTCAGCAGAGCATCAACACAGCCATCTCTGTGTATGGACAGCAGAGGTTGCTGCTGCTGCTGCTGCTGATAATGATGATGATAATGATGATGATGATGATGATGATGATGCTTTCCTCCTTCTCTTCATCATCCTCATCCTCATCCTTATCCCCTCATCTTCTCCTCCTTCTGCTGCTGCTTCTGCTTCTTCTTTGCTCTTTCTTCTTCTTCTTCTTCTTCTTCTTCTTTTTCTTCTTTTTCTTCTTCTTCTTCTTCTTCTTCTTCTTCTTCTTCTTCTTCTTCTTCTTCTTCTTCTTCTTCTTCTTCTTCTTCTTCTTCTTCTTCCTCTTCCTATCCCTTCTACCCTAGGAGCTAGACCTCATTACCAGCTACCCTTGTCATTGGTAGAGCCACACACATCCCTGAATGGCTTTATGGAAAAGTGTTCAGGGTGTATGTAAATAATTTTTTTTTAATTTTTCAAAATTTTCTTTATGCCCCTCTATGCATTTGGTCACTGGAGGTGCCATGAAGGTGGGAACCTGCTGTCCATTCATGCTCTGGGTCATAAAACATCTTACATACGGTGCTCAGAAAACATACATAGGCAAAAAATGAGCAATCTGGGGTAATGTAAATGACAATCCATACTGTCCAAACACTGGACAGTGGCCGGGAATGTAAAGCAATGCATAAGTGCAAACCTGTACTTATGAGGAAAATCAAAGCAAAATTCTGTCTGGGTGTCAGTTTTATTATCATGAAAGGGCTTTAAACATGCAAAAGCTCAAAACAAGCATGGCCCGGTGATGAGCTATACTCCAACAGTGAGTCACGGCACAGTGATAGGCTGTACCCCCTAATAGTGAGCAAAACAAAATTCAGTGGATTTAGTAGGGTGTTTTGTCACAGTAGCTAAGGAGATGGGGGAACTACCTAACAATGTCCTGTACAATAGACCAAAAGGCTCTGTGTCCTCTCCATAAGATTGGAGTAGCAATATTAATTATATAATGCCTTAGTTAGGAGTTTACTGCTGTGAACAGGCAGCATGACCAATTCAAGTCTTATAAAGGACAACATTTAATTGGGGCTGGCTTATAGGTTCAAAGGTTCAGTCTATTAGCATCAGGGTGGGAGCATGTCAGTGTCCAGGCAGGTGTGGTGCAGACAGAGCTGAGAGTTCTACGTCTTCACCTGAAGGCTGCTAGTGGAAGACTGACTTCTAGGAAGCTAGGACAAGTCTTAAAGCCCAAGCCTATAGTGATAACCCTACTCCAAAAAGACCATACCTATTCCAACAAGGCCACACCTCCAAATAGTGCCACTCACTGGGCCAAGCATATACAAACCATCACATTCCCTGACTCCCATAGGCTTGTTCAAACACATGAGTCTATGGGGACTATGCCAAACCATAGCATAATAAAAAAAAGTACATTTAGTTCAAATTCCAAAGTCCCCCTAGTCTAAAGCAGTCTCAACAATGTTAAAAGTCCAAAGTTCAAAGTCTCTTCTGAGATTCATTGAATCACTTAACTATAATACCCACAGCATGATGGACAGACTCCAAACTCTGCATCTCCATGTCTGAGGTCAAAACAGTTTTCAGATCTCCACTCCTTTTTCATCTTTGTTGACTGCAAAACTTCTTTCTCCTGGGCTGGTTCCACTCCCTGTTAGCAGTTTTCCTAAGCAGATATCCCAAGACGTTGGCATCTTTAACATCTTGGACTACCCAAGGCAACTTCAGTGTTACAACTTCTTGTTTCAATATCTGGGATCCACAGGTGATCTTCTGGGCTCCTCCAAAGGGCTTCTCCGGCTCTGCTTTCTGTAGCACAAGGTCAGGTTGATCCACTCCACTACTGCTGCTGTTCTTGGTGGTCATCCCATGGTACTGGCATCTCCAAAACACTGCTGTCTTCTGCTGCAACTAGGCTTTACCAATAGCTTCTCATAGGCTCTCTTCATGGCGCCAAGCCTCAACACCTTTCATGACCCCTTCAGTCCTGGCCCATCAACTACAATTGAGCTGCACCTTCACTAATGGCCTTCCATGGCCTCTCACAGTGCTGAGCCTCAGCTGCTCTTCATGACCCCTTCATGCCTTCAAAACCAGCACTACCTGAATGACCCTTACATATTACAAAGTACAGCTGTAGTTCAAGGTACAACCTTGGCTATCTTTGAAACACAGCTTCTTTGTGCTCTCAGAAAACACTTCCCAGAAGGTTTCACCTCAGTGATGCTGGTCTCTACTTAATCTCGGCTAATTTCTTATATTTTTGGTTGTGAGCCTAGCCTTTAAAAGCTGAGCCATCTCTCCAGGCCTCAGAGCTAATTTCTTAACTCCAGCTAACCAGCTTCAATTGTCTGAGTAGTTCCTTTTATTGTTCACTCTATAAGCCAGAGCCACAAGACCGAAGCTGCTGGGTTCTGCTGCGTGCAGGAGCTAGAACATGGCCCTCTTGTTCTATTACATTATCACTAGCTTCTTCTTTTCCAACTCCTTCACTGCCTAGCTTGCATGTCCTAGATCTTGCTCTGTAAATTGACCTTGGGTTTGGAGGTCTGCATGTCTGTCTCTTGGGATTAAAGGTGTGTACCACCTGCCTGGATTTAAACTTTTCTTCACTTAGATCTTGCTCTGTCCTAGACTAGTCTTGAACTCAGAGATCTGCTTGGCTTTATCTGCTGGGATTAAAGTGTGTACTGGATTCCTGGATCTAAATTTAGCTGGGTAGGCTCTTACTCCAAAGTCCCTTAATCTTTTATCTCCTAGAACATAGGATTCAGCTCCATTTCACTTCCCAGTGCCCCTTTAATACTTGAACCATACATCTTAGATTTTTTTCTTTCTAAGCTTGCTACACTTGTTCAAAACACTCTTCATGAAACTTAGCCAGAGAACAAAGTCTCTGCTGGGCTTTTTTGAGACTTCTTTTTCCAATGCAATTAATATAAATCTCTTTACCTTAGAATCAGGTAGACTCTTCAGATAAGGACCAAAAGCAGCCACATTCTCCACCAAAATACCACAAAAACTATCTCTAGGTCACACATTGAAATTCTCCACTGAACCCTCTTGGGCCATGTCTGCACAGTTCAAATCAATCTCAGCAGCAAAGCCTTCCATATTCCTACTAGGATAGCCCATTAAGCCCCACTTAAAACATCCCACTACTTTCCAAATCCAGAGTCCCAAAATCCACGTTCTTCCACACAAAAGCATGGTTAGGCCTATCACAGCAATACCCCAGTCCCTGGTACCAACTTCTGTCTTAGTTAGCCCAAGCCCACAGTGACACACCTACTCCAACAAGGCCACATCTATTCCAACAAGGCCACACCTCCAAATAGTGTCACTCCCTTGTCTAAGTATATACAACCCATCACAGAGAGGGATAAAATCAAGTTGGATTAGGCACATGGGATTCCCTGTAGAACACCTAGCATTTAAAGGGGCTCAGAATGTTCCACCCCTCACACCCCTCCATTTCCCCCAGAGCTGGTTGTTCTTATCAAGCCCTAGTCTCAAAAACTTAGCAGAAAGCAGAGGCTGTGTCCCCAAGTGACCCCAGCACCAGGACCAGCCAGTATGCACCCAACCCTTAATAGCATTTAAACTTTGTCTGGGCACCTAATTATCTTGATGATGCAGAACTCAAAATAGCCCTGTGTGAGCACCCCAGGAAAGGTCCTGTCCACAGACCCAGCCATATTAAGTGAGAAAAAAAACAGCATCTAATCCAAGAATTTAACAGCTAACAGCTGCAATCCTTATAACCAGAGAGACCAACAGCCCAGTCTCAGAGGCTGCACTTACCCAGATACCCTTCCTGACTCCCTCAGAGCCCCTCACATCAGAGGCAGCCACCCACCCTGGCAACTGCCACTCCATTATTTTAATACTAGAGAGATGCAGTTTAGCCCATTTTACAGCCAAGGAGGTTTAGACCTAGAGAGAATCAAGCTCTGGAACAGAATTTCAAACTCCCCACTTCAGCTTACATTCCTAAGAAACAGGTCATTTTTCAGGGCTTCCCGTTCATCTTCTAGAACAGGACCAAGTTCCTTTAGGAACTAGCTTCCATGATTCACTCCAACCCTTTAGGAACTAGCCTTCAGCATCCATTCCAGCCCCCTTTCCCTTACTTTCTAATTCTCTTCCTCCCAACTGGGCCCTCTTCTTGTCTCTTCCTCTGTCCTCTTTTTGGCCCCTTTCCAGGCCCTATCCCCTTCCCCCTTCCCCTTTCTCACTCCCTTTTCATTAAATCTGCCATTTTCCTAGCATTGGAGAATGTGTGACACAATGGTGGGCTGTTCTCAGATGAGGGGAGAGCAGAGATGAGCACAGGACCCCAGCAGTGATGAGTATTATGGTGATGAGATCAGAGCAGGGAGAACACAGACAAGCACCTCTGGAAGGCTTGCTCCTAAGGCAGCCTCTGCTTCATTGGCACAGCTGCAAATGTCACTATCTGCACACATGGGCCAACCAAAGCTCCATCAACCTGATGGATCACTGAGCTCCCACCTATTACAAAAACACACCCTAAAAGAAGGCCACTATCTTTGACATAACATGAAGGCAGACTCCTGGTTGCCTCCCACCAATTTCAGTTGTTAGTGGCCATATCTGGGACAGGAGTAATAAGACAAAAAGAAGGCAATTTTCTCTTCATTCTCCATTTCAGGTCAATAGCTAACCAATAGTCAGTGCCTGTCTTTACCCAAAAAGCAAATCACTGCTTCGTATTGTGTGAATCAATTAATAAACAACAAGTAAATATTCTATGAATACTGGGCATGATATCACGTTATCTTTACCACAAGTATCTCATATCAAGAAATCTTGTGAAGAAACATATCAGATTTTTGGATCATTCAAATTTGGGCTTTAAAGCAGGGGTTCTTACTGGTCTGAAGTTGACCAAGTCGGCCAGGCTGTTGGCCAGTGACCCACAATGTCTATCTCCCTGTTGCCAGGCTTACAAGCGTATATCATCAAGCCTGGCTTTTTCTGTGAGTTCTAGAAATTAAACTCAGTCCCTCCTGCTTGCATAGCAAGTGCCGTATCAAGTGAGTCACCTCTTCAGCTCCTGGGATAAGAAACAATCACTTTGTGGAGCTCTGTGTATCATTTTTACAAATGTAGATAACATCATTAAGCATTTATGGTTGAAGGAAAATAAAGCCTTGGGCAATATCTAACTTATCACAAAACAAAGATACGACAAGGGATACTAAAATTTATGATTACTAAAGCTCCTGACTGACCATTGTCATGGGTTCTGAGATATATGACATCACTGCTCATTCACCAGGAAATGAGCAAATGCTCAGAGAGGAGAAGCTGCCTCTGGGACTAGAGATCCTCCCCCTCCCCACCAGGACACCCATCTTGGGAGTCAATCTCAGGAAGTCAGTGGTGAGTCCACAGGTCAGGCTAGAGGGCAGTTAATGTCCTGGGTTTAGTTCTTTACCCTTTATTGGATCATTGGCATCCAAACTAGTCCCTGCCCAGTCCTTGCCTTGACCCACCACCAGTCCTTGGAAAGAAACTGGTTACATTTCAAAGAGTGACAAGTTCCAAATGCTTCACATTCTAAAGAATCCAATCTTGCCTGGGCATGGGGATGTGACACCACTTCTCCTGCTTCCCAGTCCTGGCTAATGTGTCTGGTCAGGTGGCAACCTCTCTCCACAGCCTTTCTCTCCTCCCAGCTTGAGAAAGCTCTGATTTAGTGATTGTTCATTATCCCCCCATTTAGACAATTTTCCACACACAGTGGAACCTTTAAACAGTGTGAACAATGTTGTCAATCTTTCTGCACACTGCCTCTGCTAGGCATTAAGAGGGAAATTGCATGCACAGCAGGGGTGGCATTAGGAACACACAGTTTCCATTAATAGTAACAGGCCTTGAAGTTCAGTCAAGAGAAGGGGGCACTTCAGACACCTGCATACAAAGAGCTGGGCTCTGTCTGAGTTAGTGGACCCATGATTAGGACATTTTCACCAGGAAGACAATTTCAGCTATATAGTCCAATGAGGCTGGTAGAAAGAATGTAGCAATACATTGAATAGGTGCTATATGCAAAAGGCCCTAATAAGATTTTGCCCTTTTAACTTCAGAATAAAACCAGGGGTTAAGTATAGTAGTCACATTTCAGAGATGAGAGTGTGTAAGTAAATATATAAATCTCCATGGTTCATGTGTTGTGTCATTGTGTTGGACAAAGTGATTAATACAAATAAAAATGTGAAAAATGATCCTCTTTGAAGCACTTGTGGTCCTAAGGCTACCTATCAACCTTCAAGAAGTACAGCTTTTCTCTCTTTCCCAGATTGGGTGGCTTCCTTTGAGGGTACATGAAGAATTACCAACTCATCATCACTTGTTAGTATTTCAAATGAAACTCATCCTCGGGTCTGCAGAATAATTCTTCTCATTCATCTTGTGTCTTTGTTCAAACAAGAATGCAGTCCACTCCCTCCTAGTTGTCTGTGCCACTCAATAGGGCACTGTCTCTTTGTTATGAGATCAGCCTTTCTCCTCCCCTTGAGTCAATCAAAGACACAGCAGCTAGACCACTAGTCCCCATCTGACATTCCTAACAGGCACCATTAATCAATTTCCCACCAAGCAGCTCTTCCTAATGGATCAGATTAGATACTCAAGATTTAATTTTCTTTCCATCCATGGCCCAAGCCAATCACAGGTCTCAGATAAATGAGTGAGTCTGTCCTTAGTGAATCACAAAGTCTATTCTTTTCTGCCTTCCCTCCCCCATTTCCCAGGAGAAGAGCAAATCGAGCTGATCATATTCTAATGATCCATTTACCAAGATTGGGGTCTAGACATATTCTTGCCTTTCATCTTAGATGGATTAGGTTTAGTTGACTTATTTAACCTGAGACAAGTTGACTTCTGTAAAACAAAAATTATAATTTCTCTGCATATTCAAAAGGAACATGCATAGTAGTGCCCAAACATAATGCATGGCAATGGTCAGTCTGTGAGCACCAGTCTCTTTTCCCACCTCAAAACCACCAAAATCAGGATGGCTCATTTTCCTCCAATAAAAAACAACTTAAAAACACTTTGGACTAGACTTGCAAATCCATGTGGCACTCCACATATTTTTTAAAAAATGTTATTTTTCAGAAAATATTCAGAGCATTGCTTTGTCTACACTATTATGTCTAGTGTAGTTGTTGTATTGTGGAGTTATATGTTGTTTTGTTTTCTGTTCAATTTCTCCAGTGTTTAGGAAGGATGGAACTCTTATGTCACTCTGAAGATAAAATTTGTCTGAAGAGAAGAATTATTGCTGGTGGCTAGGCAAGAAATGGTCATATTCTAAAAGGGCCACAGAGGAATACCTTTGGCTGAGTGGCAACTCATCCTGGGATGGTTAGTGAGCTTTTTTAGAGGGTCTGTATGCCAGCTGAATCCTCTGCCTTGAAAGCCAATGCCAGTACTGGTTTATTTGTATCTTAAGCAACAACATAAAATTATTGAGCCTACTATAAGCATGGTACATATGAGATCAGTCAGTTTCTACAGAGCAAACTCCAGTTGTTTCAAAGATTAGTCAAAACTATGGCAGTAATATCTGGCAAGGGTAGAGCTCCCCACACACTGGGTATCTTAGACGGATGGTCTTGCTTGGTAATCAGGTAACTCCATGGAATATGACGACTGCTACCACCATCATTTTACCGAGGGGAGACTGAGACGGAGAAAGCAAATGTTAAAGGTGCCTTTTATATGGCCCCATCGTGCATGCGACTCAAGTGTGTGTGTGTGTGTGTGTGTGTGTGTGTTTAATGCAGTAGTAGTCTGTGATCACATCACAATATTCACTGGGAAATAATTTTGAAATTTTATTTGCCTACTTGCCAGAAATAGGCAAAATGAGTTGTTAAGGCATACCAACACAACTCCTCTTCCCCATATAATTCACATTTTCTGTTCATGAAAAAAATGGCTGTAGTGGGTATCATTGTTCTTGTATTATAGCATCTGTCAGGGTGTCTCATATTTTTAATGTATAAAATTTTGGTCGAAAATTGTTTTAAGAAAGGCACAGAAACAGATGATCTCAGATTATAGAAATCACCTATCAGAGGACTTCCCAGCTCAGACTAGGCAAGTTAGACACTAGACACTAGCACAATGAAAAACCTTTGCTGCTGGAGACCACAGATTCTAACACAAAGAGAATCTTTCCTCTCCCTTCCTACTCTCCCTGACCCTCCTGGTTCTCTCTCCTTGTCTCTCCTGAATAATTTGAATCACTAAGTCTCTGGTCATCTAGGAAATGAATTCCTGTCCTACATACAGTTATCACTCTGATGTGACAGCCCAGTCCTCTTCTTTCGTCAACAGCTCTATCCTATGAACAGCATCATATCTACACCTTCTTGCTCTAAGAAGGCAGCTCAAAGCCGGGTGGTGGTGGTGCACACCTTTAATCCCAGCACTTGGGAGGCAGAGGCAGGCAGATTTCTGAGTTCGAGGCCAGCCTGGTCTACAGAGTGAGTTCCAGGACAGCCGGGGCTATACAGAGAAACCCTGTCTCCAGGGGTGGGGGAACCAAACAAACAAACAAAAGAAGGCAGCTCAAGGCTTCTTGTGCATTTCCCTTTCTGGCTTCCTTGCAAACTTCTAGGGCCATTTGCCTCCCTCATAAATATTTGTTCTTCTCTGTCTCATTGTGTTTTCACGTCTTGTTTTCTGCCTTCTTAGCAGAGCTGATTTGACATAAATATTTATGTGTAAAAAGATGTTCTCCAAGTCCCCAGTGCCTTCCACACATTGTACTACCATGTGGGGAGCCTCTAGGGCCTCAAAGTGTTTCTTTTTTTTCCTGTGTGCCCTGTGGAGCACAATGACCATCAAGTTTATCCCAAGCTATGGGGACAGAACACATGCTTGATATGCAATCTCCAGCATACATGCTCCACAGTGATAAGCCCTGGAAGATACACCAAAGGGCTCCAAGGCCCTAGGGTAGAGCTTGCCAGCTCTCTCTGTAGATGGTCAGCTAGAATGCAGATGGGAACAACTCTGCATTCTAGCTGGCTTGGCCAATGATTAGAAATCGTCATATATCTAATTACATGTCTGCATTGGTCCTTTCTTTAATCCATTCCTTCTAGTGCGACCTGCAGGCTTGTCTACATCTCCCTTCCCCTCTGGCAACTGTCTTGCCATCATTACCCAGCCTCTAAGCTGTCTTCATCATCTTCAACCCTACACATCTCGTTGATTGCATCACACGTTTTCTGGAGTCCCTTGTTCCATTTTTTAGATCACCAATTAATCCTCACCCAACCTTAGCTATTTATTCTGTGAAGATGAATTGACTCAGGACTTAAATCCTATCAACCCTCAACAATAACAAAGGATTAGCCTCCTTTCAATGTTCAATACTTCTCTGGTATGACTATCAACACAAGAGGTCAGTAACATGTTCATCTCAAGCTACACAAGAATTCCACACTACAATCCTCAGAGCTCTGATCAATAGGAAAGATATTTCAGGTGAATCCCAGTCCACCCTCAGATTCTACTGGGTAATTCCTCTGAAAGCAATATCAAATAGATGCTGTCCAGAACTCTTGGAAAGCTTAAATACTATTTTATGGTCACATAGCAATTTGTGTGATATATAAATACTATAAATAATTAATAACACACATTGTAATAGTTTGAATATGTTTGGCCCATGGGAAGTGGTACTATTAGGAGTAGTGACCTAGTTGGAGTAGGTATGGCTTTGTTGGAGGAACTGTGTCATTATGTAGGTGGGCTTTGAGGCCTCTTAGTGCTCAAGTTCCACCTTTGGATGAAGATATAGAGCTCTTAGCTCCTTCTCCAGCGCCACATCTGCTTGCATGCTGCCATGCCTCCCACCATGATGATAATGGACTGATGATAATGGACTAAACCTCTGAAACTGTAAGCCAGCCCCAATTAAATTTTGGCCTAAGAGTTCCTTTGGTCATGGTATTTCTTCATAGCATGAAATCCTAACTAAGACAAACATACACATTATATCAATTACACACTGACACATATAACCTATTAAAGTAGGTTATAACAAAATTATGCAACGAGGTGTTTAAAACAACAGTAGATTCAACGTCAGGAAACTTAGGTTCTAAAATCTATACTGTTTAAACCTGTGTGACTTTAAAACATCTAGTTTCACAGATGTAAATCTAGGATCTTGCTCTTCCCAAATGAGGCTCTAACAAATGAGAAATTTGCAACCATGCTCTAGACCTTGTTGTGCCAGGGCCTTGTTCTGCAAGGGTAGGTCTGCAGACCAGCAGCCTCCAAAGTGCTGGGAATCCATAAGACATATGGCACAGCTGGACCCACCTCAGATAATCAGAGTCAGAATCAGACTTTCTTCACTGTAACAAGAGCTCTCATCCCTGGGTGAATTTCATGCATTCCACTGTTTGGAAAGTAGGGTTCTGAGAGCCTGCCTGACCTTCCCATGGGTTAGAACAAGAATCATTACCTGTTCTTGCTGTCTCCTGCCTCTGTGCATGAAGCTGTTTACTGGAATGCCTATTTGCAGAAGTATTCACACTATGCACTCACACTGTGTACATGCATGTATGCACATGTACACACACATACATACACACACACACAAACACACACACACATAAACATACACACACACACACACACATACACATACATACACGCACTGGATTATCTGCCCTTCCTGTGTAATACATTGCCAGGCTAGCTTGCTCTGTAGTATGCCTGTTGAGTAACAAGGAATCTCCAAGACTGGGACAGTTAGTTTTTACAAATATTGCAATAAAGATTTCAATATGAAATTCTTGCATGCCTAGAATGCAACCAGAACCTGGCTGTATTAGTTTCCTGTGCCTTCCACAACCAATTACCAGAAGTTGAGTGATTGAGAAAAGAGAACTTTATTCTCTCTGTTCTGGAAGCTGAAAGCGGAGATCAATATGTCAGCAGTGCCATGCATTCTATGAAGGTCTTAGGGAAAAGTCCATCCCTGACACCTTCCAATTTGGTAGCCTCCAGGACTCTTCAAATGATCATGCTGTGCTCTTTTCTTCTTGGTATCTCTCTGTTCTGACTCCTTCTAATGACACTAAATTTAGAGCTTGTAGATCATTAAAAATGGACTCCTTACTTCAATGTCCTTGATTCAATTTTCAAGACCCTCTTTTTTCCAAATAAAGTGACATACACAGGTTACAATCCTCCTTAAGGGTCACCATTCAGCCCATCACAACAGCTCACACTAATCATCCAAACTAAAAGCCTATTGTGCTCATGAACACCCTTAAAGACACGCACATAAAATCTCAGAAGGCTACAAAAGAAACTTAAGTCTTCTCTGCACCACAAAATGAAATCAGCATGTAGACCTAATGTATCCATTTCCAGGATGTGTGTCCTTCACACAGATAAGCACCTACTCTCTATGCTTGTATTCAGTGTGTCTACTATATGGCTGGAAGCACCTACTCTGTATTTATGTATTCCATGTATCTACTGTATGCCTGTAGTCACATTGTACCATGTATCTGTGCAATCTCCTTGTCCAATAATTCTGACAGCTTAACATTTATCTTAACCATTTTCTGATAGAGAAACTAAGATACTTCAAGAATGCGTCATTGATACATGTCTCCCTACCCCTGAAACTTCCATTCCAGGTAGATTGCAATATTCATTCTTTGCTGACCAGCTCAGGGTGTGTAAAATCCCTCAAGCATTGAGTTATGTGCATTTCTGAATAAAGAATGGACATAAAATAAGGTCAGAAAGGTTAATAAGTAAGGTTCAGCCCCAGCTATAACAAGGCCTCCGTTTGGAAAGACTCAGTTCACAAATAGCATGGTATATGTGTGTGTGTTTCCCCAGCTATGAGGAAAGGCCTAGAATTAAAATAAAAATTTCTCTTAGGGAGCCAAAGTTACATATGCAGAATTTGGTATTTGAACTTGGCCTGAAGGTTTCTACAACTACCAATGAACAAACACTATAGGTGAGTGGGTAGTTAGAGTGAGTGAAGACTACAGGTGAGCAGGGGGAACTAGGGAGACTTTTGTTTACAAAAATGTCTAAAGAGGGCTGCAGAGATTGCTTAGTGGTTAAGAGCACTGATTGTACTTCCAGAGGTCCTTAGTTCAATTCCCAGCAATGGCATAATGGCTTACAACCATCTGTAATGAGCATCTAATGCTGTCTTCAAGTGTGTCTGAAGACAGGGACAGTGTACCCACATACATGAAATAAATAAATCTTTAAAAAGAAAAAAATGTTTGTTAAAAAAAAGAATGTCAACAGAGAAAGAGCTGCATGGGCATCTCACATAGGGTTTACAGACTGAAGCACTCCCACATAACGGCACTGTTAGTGGGATAGGAACCAGGGTGAGCAGATTGCTAGTCATTTGTGGAGAAGTCAGTATGACAGAGCCATCAGATGGTTTTTGTTATTCACTGTCTGGGGCATATGGGTTGTCAAATACATTGATTATCACTCTGCTATAGAAAAAATGCAAGCAAGTGAAGGAGTACAAAATGGAAAAGTATCCAGAAAGGTGATAAATGTGTATAAATTCAGATATTATAATGCTAATGTTACCATACCATGTTATTCCCCATAGCAATACATAATAGGTGTGCTGCAGATGGATAGATGGACAAATAGATGACAGAAGGATGGATGGATGGATGGATGGATGGATGGATGGATGGATGGATGAGTAGATGAATGAGTGAATGGATAGATGTGTGGATGGGTGGATGGATGGATGGATGGATGGATGGATGGATGGATGGATGAGTAGATGAATGAGTGAATGGATGGATGAATGGATGAATGGATGGATGGATGGGTGGGTGGGTGGGTGGGTGGGTGGGTGAGATGGTGGATGGATGGGCAGATGGGTGATGAATGGATAGATGGATAGACAAAAAGGAGAAAGGTAGTGATCAACAGGTAGAGACAAATGTGATGCTTTTCTAGACACTGACATGTAAATGATACTAAAGCATATTAAGAGGGGGAAATGAGATGCAGAATTAAATGTAAAATATGATATCCAAAACACATAAAAATTCTACATATTGTTTAGTAAAACATAGGTCTGTATAAAAGGTTTAAATGCTCGAGAAATTAGACACACAGAGGAAAGAGTACATCTGTAGCTATTTTTGCCTGGTTGGAAAAGAGCAGAATAGAGACTCTTAAGGGAAGAAGACAATGTGAGAATTATTTATAATATATAGCCTTTTATGTTCAGATGCTAATATCTTAGTCATATGGCCAAGCACTACTTACTCATGGACAGTTCTGAGAACCTGGGTGGTACCTAGTTCTTTGTAGTTTCTCTATTATGTTTTTAGTTTCCTCAAATAAACACATACAATTTAACAAGGTCTGGGTAGGTGAAGGAAGCCTGAAAAGGGAGACTTTGCTGATTTAGCAATCCCTTATGTTTTATGACATAGATCTATTTCTAGGAATAGTTCAGTGGATACAGGTAGCCCCAGAGTGATGAGGCATGATCCCAGGTTACAACATTGTCCTCAGGATGTGGTTGTTGATTGAATAAATAAACAAATGGATTAGTGATTCCCTTTAGGGCATTTAGAGAAGTCTACATTGATGGAAAATTCAATTAGATGACCTGTAGTCTATGGCCACAAAGCCATTTTCCTCCCTAAAATATGGGTCTGGGCCATTTCCCAGTTTCTTTTGTGTTCGGACCTTCCTCTTCCATGGGTTCCAAGAACACAGCCAGAGAAAGCAGATGAATCAGCCCAGTAATTCGGGGCCATTTTCAGTTCCTGGGCTGTGTCCCTGGAACACATGAACATTCAGCACATCAGCTCTGACCTCGCTGCTCAAATTCCTTTGTACCCAACATAATGATGAGTTTTGGCCTCTCAAGCAAGACAATTTTCCCAGGGCTTCAATGTCTATTCCTGTCCAGTGAGTGCCAAGTCCTGCGGCAGGCTGCCAGTTAACTCAGAAGCACTGTTCCAAAAACTCGAAACTGCTCTTTTCCTACCCTGGGAGGGTGGGGAGCCCCCAAACTTCTCCCTAACTTCAGCCCCAGGTGGTAGGGAGAGACCTCTTCCTCAAGCCTCTGGAGATGCTCTGTTATCTGTCACTTGGGAGCCAGGAGAACAATTATCACTACAACCAATGAAAAGACTTTCAATGTGGGTCAGTGAAGGTCTGAGAGATGTCTGCAGATTTATTGCTCCACTGCCAGGAATTTGAGTTGGAATGATGGTAGAAAGACACCAAAATCCTAAGATGGAGCAGGTCTAGTGAAAGGGAACATGCCAACCCCACATCCTTTCACCGTTGCAAATGTACACCGGAGCTGTGAACTGGGGGTGCATTGCATGTTCTCTGAATGAGTCAGGATCAGTATTATGATCACTGGAGATCATTCAACCAAAAGATAGGGCAGCAACCAATCCAGACCCATAAAGATAAAGCAGCAGCTACTCCAGACCCATAAACTTGAGTTGATCTCAAATTTGCTTTATAAAAAAACCTCATCTGCAGTCATGATATGCCTATCCCAATGCTGTGTAAACAGAGGCAGGAAATCAGATTATCTCAGCTACAGAGTTTGACTAAAGCCAGCCTTGACTACATAAGGCCCTCTCTCCAAAAAACAACAACAAAACCTGAAAAACAGAACAAACAAAGCTGATAAGGCCTCCGTAAAAGATGCAGTGTAAGCTTACCTGCTTGTGTGTTCAGAACAAACCCTAATATAAGGTGAGACCCTAGAAAATGTGGCAAAATATCTCACTGGGCTGTCCAACTTGTGGCCTGTGTGCTGCAGAAGCCCAGGATAGCTGTGAATGTTTTGTGCCAACACAAAACTCCTATGCTTATTTTATTTGAGAGGATTTGTATTCTGTGACTGGATTATGAATTTCTCAAATAAGTGTGAACTTCGTGAATAACAACAAGGTCATGCCACTGTCAAAAGGTTAGACACACCTGGAGCATGTGGCCTGGTAAAGTCCCAGACACCAACCTTTGTGGAAGGCGAGGCTGGGAAGCAGAAATCTAAACCTTCCCTTCCTTGCAGCACATTTGCTCACTACTTATTCATCAAGTATATCCTTAATGAAAACAGCAGGCTACCCTACAAATTCAGGACAGACTGGAATTTTATGCAGTATCTTAGTCTCTGATGAATCAGAGCAGATAGCCTATTTCCTTTAAAAATGTAATAAAGGAAAGAAGGAATGAAGGAGAGAGAAAGAGAGAGAGAAAGAGAGAGAGAGAGAGAAAGAAAGAAAGAAAGAAAGAAAGAAAGAAAGAAAGAAAGAAAGAAAGAAAGAAAGAAAGAAAGAAGAAAGAAAGAAAGAAGAAATTTTACACCCTTTATTCCTTTATTTGTTCACTGTGGACCGATCTGGGCTTAAGTGGGAGGCGTTTGGGGAGGCGTTTGGGGGGTCGGAAATCACATCTAAAAACAAATGTCAGTCCATGTGTGGTGGTGCAAGCCTGTAACCACAAGCACTGGGTTGGATAAAGCAGGAAGATCATGAGTTCCAGGACAGCCTGGGTAAGACCCTGTCCCCCCAAAACAGGAAAGAGGGAAGGAAAGCGAAGAAGAAAACAAAGGAAAGGAGAGACAGAGGGACAGAGGGACAAAGGGCCTTAAAGCCAGGAAGACCAATTTTGAATCCCAGATGCACTTCCTGGCTGTGTGTTTGCAGGTAAGGTCCCTAACCTCTCTGTGCTTCAACTCTTTCATCTGTAAATACAAATTGAAATGGACATCCAAGGGCAGCAGCCAGATCTTGTGAGCACTAGAGGTCAGGTAGCCCTCTCCATCCGAACTTCTCCCTTCATTCTGCCTTATAATCCTCTCTCTCTCTCTCTCTCTCTCTCTCTCTCTCTCTCTCTCTCTCTCTCTGCCTTCCCTCCTCTGACTTACTTTTCCACCACACATTAGAGAACCAATAGTGAGTTTCCTGGGGCTATCAGAATAGCCGAAGATTCAAATTTCCCCCACCTGGTCGACCAGAGACTTAAAGGGTTGAAATGGCAGCACACTGGGCGTTTCAGAAAGATGGGCGCAGTGGGGAAGGACTACACTCAGTCCCACTTCAGAGAGAGAGAAACCAAGGCATAGAGAAGGTCATAAATTATCCAATGATCTTCAACAAGATTTGAACTCAGGTAGTCTGGCACTGGGCAACACCGTACAAGAGAAGTGAGGGGTTTTAAACCACTCATTATGGGATGTCTTTCTTACAGGCTACACATAACTCCTGGGAGCCCGGATCTTGATATTCTGTTAATGCCTTCAGGGCCATTGAGGGGACATCAGTCACTAGTAATGAGCCCTGTAATGTGGGACCAGTTCAGTTTAAACAAATTACTCATCCTTTAGATATGCAAAGGTTCAGTTCAGTAGTGTCTGTCTGTTTGAGACCAGATTTCCCCAGGCTCCCAAGGGAAGAACAAGGTCACGTGTCACTCTGTGATCACATATATATCACAGTTCTTTAATTGAGTGGCTTCATTGGCTTGTCACAACCCTCAGAAGGTTGTTTCCACATCTCCAACCACCTTTGATTCTTACTTACATTACAAGTCCCTCTTCTGTAAGCCTCTGGATATTACCAAAAATCCAAGCAGGCAGAAACTGAAAACAAATGCGCTACTTCTGAACGCAACTCATTGGTCCCAGAGACATATGAAGCAAATAAGGCTCTGTATTCAGGACAGTTTCCAAAGTTCACCTTTCTGGCTCAGTCTTCATCTTTTGTTTTTTTTTTTTTTTTTTTTTTTTTTTCTCTTGCATGAAAAGCCCTTTTCAAGCAAGGAAAATTGTAGCTGCCTTTTGCAGCCATTGCATTGATCCCAGACAGAGAAAAAATCAAGTTCAGATGCCACAGAAGCCTTTGTGTTCCCTGTTCCCTGGGGTGCCTGTTGCAGGAAGTGTGACTGGTTGGTGGAGCTGCTCCAGCAAACGGCTAAGCTGGAAGGAGGCAAACGTTTAGCCAGATGCCCAGCTGTAGCTGCGCAGAGAGCATCCTGTATCCCAAGCTAGCCTTGAAATTACTCTTCAGCCCAGCCTGGACTCAAAGTTACATTTACCTTTCTCAGACTCCAACCCAGATTGCAGGCATCCCTCTCCACCTCAAAGAGTGACACAGCATAGAGTGGCTTCTTTGTCAGTTTAATACTATCTTTTTGCATTACCCAAACAGTCTGCTCCCAAATACCTACCCTAATATTGCAAATACATTGTCCACACAAAGACGTGCCTATTGATATTAGTAAAACTATCATTCACAGTAAGCCCCAAATGGAAAGAACCTCAAACTCCTGCCAATGGGTGTAGGCAGTAAGCTGCCCATATACTAGAATACTATTCAGGAATGAAAAAAAAGATTACATACGTGCTACACAGATGAATCTTGAAAACACTAAGCAAAGGCAAATAGAATCCCACATGGAGCATGGCTGAGTGCTGAAATATATCCAGTAGAAGTCCATCAATGGAAGTTGAAAATGGTTGCCTGTCTGCAGGAAAGGTAGCGATGGCACCTTACTGGGACCTAAAACTTGCATGTTGGTTCTAAGACTGACATGGCTGTAGATGTAGCTCCCCTGGAGAGTGTTCACCCGGTGTAAAGCACCACAGGGAAATTTTTAAAATGAATGGTGGTAATGGTGGTTTGGTTTGAGGAGGCTGGTTTCTTGCTTGACTGTGGTACTGGGAATCAAGTTAAGAACTGCAGTTCATGCAGCAAGCACTTCACTGAATGACCTATATTAAAGCTCAGGGGGTTTTGTTTGTTTGCTTGCTTGCTTGCATGTGTGTGTGTGTGTGTGTGTGTGTGTGTTGTATTGCATGATGTACACACACACTATAAGGGAGCGCACGCCCATGCACATGTGAAGGCCATGGAAGATGGTGGATGTTCTGGTCTACCTCTCTACCTTTCTACCTTACTCCCTTGAGACAGAGTCTCTCACTGAACCTGGAGCTATGATGGCCATGAGCAAACAGCCCAGGGACCCTTTTGTGTCTGTTTTCCAACAGCAGTGGAGTTACAAACATACACAGTTGTTATCTCCCCCACTTCTCTCCCTCTGTGTGTGTGTGTGTGTGTGTGTGAGAGAGAGAGAGAGAGAGAGAGAGAGAGAGAGAGAGAGAGAGAGAGAGAGAGAGAGAAAGAGAAAGAGAGAGAGGGGGGTCTTCATGTTTGTTCAGCAAGTGTTCTTACCTACTGAGGCATTTCTCTGGCCCTTCAAGTTTATGCACCTGTGTGTGCTCATGCACACACACACACACACACACACACACACACACACACACTGTCATGAGACTTCATTAGAGCACAGTGAAGACTGATCAGGTAGGCTGGGGCCAGGCCATCAAGGATATTAACTGCCATGAGATTTCATTAGATACCATGGTCTTGATGAGTAAACGCAAGTCCAGTAGACCATTTGAGAAACCAAAGGAAGGCGGGAGGAAGAGGGTCAAGGTCCAATATAAACCATATTGGGAAGGGGAAATATGAGGTAAAGTCTCTCACATGAAGACGACTTAGTTTCAATACCATACTTCCAGACTCCACGCAATTAATTGTTTTGTGACGTTTAGAAATAGTGAACACTGTGAGATGAGTGTAGTTGACTAAAATCAAGCATGTATTAGACCTGCCACAAAAATCCAAGGCATCACAGGGGGAAGGTTTGTGTTAGTAGAAGCCCTGAACACATAAATGAGCATAAAGGCCAGAAAAGGAGCAGATATCTGCTGTGCTGAAGCATCCTATGCATACCCTGAGAAGCCTGGGACGGCCAAGTACCATGTTCAAGAGCAGAGCTGAAGCTCACCTGAGTCTCTTCCAGGTCTGCATTTGTCTGTGACTTGGTGTCCTTCCCATCAGCCCTTGCACTCACCTATTTGTAGGTCATTAAGAACATCAATCTCAAATGTTGAATCTCAGAAACATGATCATTTGCATCCATGCTGAACCATGCCAAGCCAAGCACTGGAAGAAGACCAACCATCAATGAAGGAGATGATCTCTCAGAAGAAGCAGTACAGAGTCCCTGAACATGAAAAGGGACGAAGAACAGGACCATGGAGGGGTAGGAGAGCGCCTTCCTCAACGGCCTGACATACTTTCTCCCTGTGAATTCTAGACACAGTTATCATTTTGTCTTTATCTTGACCTCCCAATTGTTGGACATTTTCTAAATCCAAAGCTCATCTCTTGTAGATTTTTAAGATGCTATTGACTGATTCGTTGATTGTATATGGATGTTTTGCCTGCAAGTACATGTCTGTGTACCAGGTGTGTCCCTAGTCCCCACAGTGGCCTGAAGAGGGCATCAGATCCCCCCATATCTTGTCTTTACATAAGCAAATATTATTTTATCCATTCCCTCTCTCAGGGAACATTTAAACAAAAATAAAATTTGCCATTTTAAACACCTGCATAAAACAGAAATGTCAATTTGCAAGGAACAAAAATCAACTTTAGCTCAAAGGAAAAATAACAAAGGGAGTGAGGGACCTAGAGAGGGAGGGAAGGAGAGAGAGAGGGAGGGAGGGAGCCTGGGATTGCAGCTCAGTTAGCAGACTGCTTGCCTAGTGCCCAAAACTCTGAATTCAGTCACATAAAACTGGACATGGTGGTGTATGCCTATAACCTCAGCACTCAGGAGATGGAAGCAGAGGGCCAGAAGTTCAAGGTCACCCTAGATACTTAGAGAGTTGTAGGCCAGCCTCGGTGACATGAGCTCCTATCTTTAAAGGGGAAAATTCATGAATGAGTAAAGTAATTTTTTAAAAACGCTTTGGTTTTCTGTAGCTGTTGTAGACCTGGGGCAATAGGACGAGAACTCTTTTGTCCATCCCTCTTCCCGTAGCTTTATTCCTCTAAGGCTCTTCACTCTGAGGAAAGTTCTATCCTATTTGGTGGCAAAAACATGCCAGTGTTCATAGGGCTGTTCAATTTGTCATCTCAGATGAATGCAATGCTCCTATGCTTGGTATTTCTCACTGAAGTTCCAGATAAAGAATGGGTTGGCCCATCCAGGTCCCATGGCCACATCAGTCCCTGTGGCCATAGAATTTCCACATCTTGATTGGCCATGCCAGGCCAAGTCATGGTGCTCTCCTTGGAACTGGAGGTTAAAGTGAACTTTGTCTAAATTCTGTTTTCACTGAGAATGAATAAAGTGGGGTCCATAGACCAGGCATTCAGCAAACACTCAATAAGGATCACCTGACCAAATCTTCATAAATACCCTGAACAGGTTCTTTTCATGAAGAAACCGTGGCTTAGAAACTCTAGTTTGCTCTCCTAAAGCTACTGAGCTAAGAAGAGGAGGAGGTAAACTGGGCAGTAAAACTTAAACATGCACCATACTTGATATTGTGCATTAGGCTCTTGCTGGTCAGGGAAAGCAAAGAGATTAAAAGTAGACAATCTTCACATCACACAAAGAAGAAGGTCATGGGCTGCTCGGCAATTCCAATACAAGTGCTGCCATTCTGGAAAGCTCCAGGAAGCTATGGGAAGGATGGACCTTAGTAGTCAAGAAGTTGAGCTCCTGAATACTGAAGCCTTACTTGTAAGCCCAGATACGAAGCTGACCAGCGGTGTGACCTTGAGCCATGGGTTTCATCTCCGTCTGCACAAAGGAAACAGGTGTGGGCTCAGGGATGCAAACCGAGACAGGAAGAGGTACATGAAGAGTCAGTCCTAGGTGAGATGCAGGTATAAAATCTGTCTATAATCATGGCGATCAAAATACACTCTGTGAAATCCTCAAGGAATTAAAAATATCTTTTAATAGCTACATATTACCCAAGACTGCATGTTCCATTTGTTTCTTGTTTCCCAGCCTTGAAGCTCTGTACCCCAAACCAGGCAGAACTAAGCTCTCAGTCAGCACAAGGGAAGGATGGAGTTCCCTGCCCCTGGCAGCTCTCCTTATAGGCAAGGCTGATTCCTCCTGACAACACAAGCAGTTGCCAGCCTCAGAATGAAGCTGGCTGTTTGGAAAGTTTAGCTGCCTTTCTATACTCTATTTTCTCTCTCCCTAGAGTTGCAGCCTCCCTGCTGGCAGGAGCCCAGCCCTCCCTCTTTCCCTGGAGCCTCCCCACTACTAGTCTAATTGGATGGCTTCAGGAAGCCCCATGGGGACATCCTGCTCTTCCCCTGACTTTCTGAGCCTCTGTCCAAGAAGAAGCTTTGCAAAAATAGGAAGCAGAAGCTCGGGAGCCTGCAGAAAATGGGAGACCTGTTGTGGTAAGCAAGGGCAAGGGAGGATGATGGACAGAAGTGAGGGTAGACAGGACTCACATGGGGCTGAAGGAGCAGACCTTCAAACAACACTGCATCTCCTCCGATCTTAGACACGCCTTCAACCTACTGACATGATGCACATTCAGAAATGCTTTTCGAGATAAAGGAAATCAGGTTGCTTTGCTAGCCATATGCGTCTATAGTTCACTTCCAAATGTGTACACTACAAAGGATGGCTTTGACAGAAAGACAACAACTACTGAAATAGACTTTCAGTGATCACATAGCACAGAAATGTTCATTTTAACACTACTTAAGTGCATAAATTCTGTATTGTGTTGATGTTAAATATTACTCATGCATTAGTGAATTTAAATCTTTGCAAAAGTCCTATGAAGTAGTTTCTATGCCTGCTGTATAGATATAGAAGCCAGAGTTGCCATGAGGGAGGTCACCCATGCTGGTATAGATCGACACCTGATGAGCATCAAACTAAGTTCAGATTAACCTTATCTGAAGCCCAAACTCATAGATTCCCTAAAAAGGCTTTATTGGAGGTATAATTTATAGAGCAACCATAAAACTCATTGATTGAAGAATAATTCTCTATATTTCAATAAATAAATAAATAAAACCTGAACATGACTGTAGGATTCCAGTCACCATCATCTTTCTGTTTTAGAATACTTTCAACATATTAAAAAGTTCCCTCACATCTATTTGCTGATAATTATCCTTCATCTCTATTCACAGATAACCACTAACCTTCTTTCTTTCTCCACAGAGATGTCTTTTATGGAGGATTCAGAATAGAACAGTGTGGTCTACACATCTGGCTTCTTTCACTTGGCATATTGTTTTTGAGGGTCTCCCAAGTTACAGTAACATTAGTATCCCATAACCTTTTTTATTGCTGAATTATATTCCACTATATGGAATATACCATATTTCATTTATCCAATAACTGCCTGATGGGCGGTTGGATAGCTTCTCCTTTGGAGTTATTATGGAAAATGTTTGCATGAATATTCATGGATCTATCTTTGCGTGAACATATGTTTTCATTTCTCTTGGGTAGATTCCTGGGAGGGAGAATTGCTGGGTTACATAGTAAGTTTATATTTAACATTTTCAGAAACTGGCAAACTGTTTCCCAAAGCTGCTGTACCATCTCTATCCCACCCAAGCCCTGCCATTGAACATGGCTCTGACCCACCTCAAAGCCAGTCTGGATCCCCACGGCTGGTGAGTGCAGAACCAGATACTCTGGCACAATTTGTTTGATCTAAATTGATTATAAGTTGATAATATCTATCTAATTTAAACCAAACCAATGCCCTCCCCTTCACATTGCTAACAGGCATCTTTACAGCATCTTGTACCTGCTTTCCCTTTTTATTTGCCAGAACACAGTACAGTGAACTGAATCTTTTCCTTTTACAAAATAAATACTACTAGCTTTCGCTTATATTTCATTTTTTTTTAAACCATATGACATTTGAATCTCATTGTAGGGTTAGACCCAGTTATTGGACTGCTGGGTACATCCAGGGATATAAGGAACCAACAGAAAATGTGGATTGCACTGAATCTAAACACATAGTAGTGTGAGAAGGAAGTCGATTTGGTCCCAGAAGATAGCAAAAACAAGTTGATAGCAAAAAAAAAAAAAGTTGAATGTGAGCAAACGTATCTAAAAGTCAACATGGTAATGATGAAGAATTGCAGATATTATGACAGACAGTGAGCATGGACTTCCAGAAACTCAGTTGATTTGTCTATTTTCAGTTTCTGATCTTGCTAAATTATTATTATGACTAAAGAGTGATATTGGTGATATTTTCACTCTGGAGATTTTTATTTTGTATTTTAAAATAGGTTAACTTAAAAATGTCCCTTTATGTATATTAGAATAAATCATCTTTTTATTATTATGTTATATAGATTGCTATTCCATATTAATCATGTCATATAGGTTGTTTGTGGTCTCGCTTTATTTATTCAATGTAATTTATGTAATCTTTCCTGCATAGTTACAATATTATTTAAGAGTATTTAAGTGTTTCACTATCAGTGATTCTTTGCATCTCTTGATCTTTACTTTTTTTGCATCATCATCTTTACTTTTATGGAGGTGATTGCTGTTTTGATGTTTCCATTGATGTTTAAAATCATTCAGTGAGAATCATGACATGCAGCATTAAAATATATCAGGTTTTATATATGTAAAAAGGAAAGAAGGTAGGGGAGGGGGGAAGGGAAAGAAGGAAGGAGGGGAGGAAGGAGACAAATCCAGGAGCGGGAGAAACAGCTTGTTAAAGTGCTTCAGAACTTGAATTCACATTCCTAGAATTCATAATAAAAGCTGGGCATTGCAATACACACCTATAAGCTCAGCACAGGGAAGTAAGGAGAGGTCCCCTGGGACCCATGGACCGGCCAGTGTAGACAAGCAGAAGAGCCCTGAGTTCAGTAGAAAGCAATCAAGGAACACATCTAAAGTTGACCCGTGGCCATCATATGTACACACCATGCATGCTTGTACACACACACACACACACACAGGTATAGAGAGAATGGGGAGGAGAATGAGACAGAGATGTTGATAAAGATGAACAGCCGGGGGACAGGGGAATTCTGGAATTTGGATGAACAATTTGTCTTTTAAATTATCATCACTTTGGGTCCAAACAATGACTGTGTTGAATGCTTCATATTGACTGGGGATTAACAGAGACAGTACAGCCCACAGAGTCTGACTTATTTCTAAACTTCCAGGGGAATCAGTGAGGCATCCCAGTGGTGGAGAAATGGGAAAGTTGCAAGGAGTTCAGAGAGAAGACAAAAGAAAGAAAATCGATTCTGACCCTGTGTCTGAAAAGCTTCCAGAGTCCCAGCTGTGACTCTGACTTTTTCATGTGATCAAGTTGCCCAAGAAAGCTACATTAGGGCATCAGAGGGGATAGAGGAAAGTCTGCCCTCTCTCTCTTAGAAGCTGCAGCTTCCAGGGCCACTGAGACCAGGAGCAGCAGACAAGTCCAGATGGACCTGGTGGGTGAGACGTATATCAACCCCAAGAACTTGAGGCTGCTCAGAATTCTCAAGAGTTGGTAACCTCAGCCTGCCAGAAATTCCTCCTCAAAGCAGCTCTGTGCCAAGCCAAGGGATTGAGCCATCACTGTGCAAAAATTACCAGGAGAGTCATGAGCCTTTAATTAGGACAGCCTCAAGGTTCTGAGTCCTGGGAAGGAGCATGGATAATCTTTGAGACAAGATATAGCCCCAGAAAAGCTTTACCTCAGACCAGGAACTCAATTCTCAACAGATCCAAACTTGGAAGGAGAAGAAGGACAGGGAGCCAGTGTGGCGGCAAAGTAGACCAGGCAGGGAGAAGGCTGAGGTGAACCACAGGCATCACTGAAGGAATCGCCATGCCAGCACTGCCCAGGAATTTAGGGCTGGTGTGACCAGCATCTCCTGATGGCTCAGGTCTGGAAACTAGAATGAAATCCTATTTCCTCCCCCCACCCTTGGTATTTCCTTATTTATTTTTAACAGAAAAGTGACAATTTACAGAATGCCTCCTAAGTACTGGAACAGTTCTTACCAACAAGAGGAATGATCAGTGTTTGTGACGGTGTGGGAAAGGGCCCCGTAGAGGAAATGAAACTGATACAGATGTTGGAAAACAGAATGGCTCTTCCTTTAAAAAAAAAAAAAAAAAAAAAAACCTAAACTAAAAATAGAATCACTACATGATGCAATCATCTTATTCCTGAATACATAACCAAAAAAGCCAAGTCAAAGCTTAAGAATTTTAAAACATTATGTGATGTGAAATACATATATATATCTTGGAATTGTAGGCAAAAAGTAAAATGCTTGCCTTGCAAACACAAGGACCTGTGTTTGAGTCTCAAACACCACACAGAATAAGCAAGATGTGGCAGTAAGCTCTTGTAATGCCAACACAGGTGAGGCAAAGATAGGCATCCCATACTATCCTTGGGGGTCACTAGCCTGCTTGGTGCTCCGGGCCAATGAGAGACTCTGTTTCTGACCGAAGTTGGACAGAATGTGAGAATAGACAAAGACCTTTGTCCTCAATGTATGTGCTCAGGTGTGCAACTGCAACACAGGAACACATGTGTACACACCAGAACTATATATACATGGGTTATATAATATCTAGACTTATTGTATATATAATACAACCCATGAAAAATACTGGCCTGAGAAATTCAAGCTTACAACTTAGCACTAACCCATGTTTCTGATGTGGTTGTTTGCTTGTTTGTTTGTTTAGATTAGCTTTTTTATTCTAACCTTATTGAGGTACAGCTGATAAATAAAATTACACATATTTAAGTACAACTTGATATTTTAATATATATCCAGATCATGACATGACCAGCACAAAAAGATAATTTATCCATCACATGCCATAGTCACCACATTCTGCGGCTAAGACTTAAAGTTTACTGTCTCTAGTACTGCCTTAGCTAGGGTTTCTATTGCTATGATGGAGGAAACTCTTATAAAGGACATTTACTTTGAGCTGGCTTACAGTTTCAGAGGTTCAGTCCATTATCATCATGGCAGGAAGCACAGCAGTGAGGAACTGAGAGTGCTGTATCTTGGTCTGAGGGAAGCCAGAAGACTGACTCTTGCAGTGGGCGGAGCTTGAACACTGGGAGCCCTCACAGCCTGTCCACAGTGACCCACTTCCTCCAACAAGGCCACACCTACTACAAAAAGGCCACACAGGGGCCAAGGGTTACTACACATTCAAACCACCACAAGGATATCATAGGACAAGGGGTTATAAGCAGTCCAAGACTCACTCATCTTACATGAATGAAAGTTGGTCCTGCGTCACCCACATCGTCTCTTCTCATAATCCGCTGTAACATGGGGAACCTGCTGTAACATGGGGAACCCGGAGGATAGTATGCTAGATGACAAAAAGCAAAGTGTGAAAGGACACACACCAACCACACCGTCTGCCGTAGATGTAAACTCGCAAGCAGTGCCACTCACAGAGGCAAGTGTGCATTGCTGCTGTGCTGCTGCGCACGACAACAGCACTGCCCTGCTCTTGTGGGTGGCTCAGAGAAGACACTGCAAGTGTTTACCCGCTCAGCTCAGACTTTCCGACAGCCCTGAGCACACCATCAGACCCCAAACACAAGTAAACTGCGGTGATATGGCCTGGATGTGAAGTGTCCTCAGCTTCAAGTAATAAAGGTTTCATTTCCAGCTGATGCACTACCAAAAGGTGGTTGGACTCTCAGATGATGCAGCCCATTGACAAGTTCTCAGCTGAATGGACGATTAGGAGGCAGGCCCTGGTGACAAGTGGGCTGTGTCACTACAGGCATGCCTTGGAGAGTAGATCTTGTCCCTGAATCCTTTCCCCCTTCCCCCATGTCATGCTCTCTACTTTCTCTGTCTCTTGATCCTGAATCAAGATGCTGTGCGATGCCTCTGGCCCATGGCAATGGAGCCAGCGGACCACAGAGCAAACCTCTGAGACCAGAAGCCATCATTCCTGCTTCAGGTTGACTTGCTGGGATATTTTGTCACACAAACAAAAAGTGACCCACACCAACACAGTGCTATAAAATTACCCTGGAGGCACCAGAAACCAAAAGTGCAGTGCAGACTGGAGTGCTGGTGTGCCGTGCTATGGCCCTCAGACAGATCTGTTCGCAGCTGCAGAGTCCTCTCAAGCATGTCGTAGCTCAAGTCACAACTTACTGGTGCACATTCCATGAAATATTTTTTCTAATGCCGGATCCCAGTTGGAACACAGGTTTTTTTTTGTGTGTATGCACATGTATAAGCATAAGCATGTTCATGTGGGTGCATCCCGGACAGATCCTTGGATTCAGTAAAACAAGAATATATTTGTTCAAAAGACAGAGCATGTTTGTTGGGCATGCTATTAAAATATATAGGCTGGCTAGCATGTTAAAGATGCTAGACTCCAATCTGCTGCACCTCTTGTTTTCTAGAGGTGTCAGCACCAGTAACACTGATGTCACAAGCCCCTCCCTCTAATGGCTGGAGAGAAGCCATCTTTAAAAGCACAGTGTGCTCTTTCTTTTATTCTATGCCTGCCCCTCAGCTTCTTGCTGGGTCTCACCCAACAGGACCTCCGTTGGTGTCTGGATTCTTAGTCCTGATGAAAATGTGAAGGGAAATAGCCAAGAATAGAAGGATTGGAGACTCTGGGATTTTTTTTTTTCTTTTCGGTTTATTCTTTATTTACATTTCAAGTGATTTCCCTTTCCTGGATTCCCCCCTCCCCGAAAGTTCCATAAGCCCTCTTCCCTCCCCCTGTTCCCCCATCCACCCCTTCCCACTTCCCTGTCCTGGTGTTCCCCTCCACTGCTGCACTGAGGCTTTCCAGGACTGGGGGCCACTCCTTCCTTGTTCTTGGGCATCATTTGATATGTGCATTGTGTCTTGGGTATTCCAAGTTTCTAGGCTAATATCCATTTATCAGTGAGTGCATACCATGAGTGTTCTTTTGAGACTGGGTTGCCTCACTTAGGATGATGTTCTCCAGTTCCACCCATTTGTCTAAGAATTTCATGAATTCATTGTTTCTAATGGCTGAATAGTACTCCATTGTGTAGATATACCACATTTTCTATATCCATTCCTCCGTTGAGGGACTCTGGGATTTTTAAACTCTAGGCTTCTTCCCCAGAGGTCCTGTGAAATGCAAAGTGTGATCCTGTCCTGGCTCAGGCCTGCAATCCCAACACTCAGTAGGCTGAAGCAGGAGGATTGCTTTGCTGTGTCTGTGTCCCGGTCAGCATGCACAGAGTCACACCACACTCCCACATATCCTTGCCTTCCCCACATACTGCATTTTCCCCCATCGTGCATGCTATAGTCCAACACAGTGTATTTGCATAACAGGTGTGAGGGAGGGCTTATGGGACTCCTATGCTCTCTAGGCATCTATAGGCAGTTGGTGACTCTAGGGGGGAGTAAAGCATTGACTTTTCAGTGCTGTAACCACTAGTAACTTTACCACGTTTCCAGCAATAACTTCTTACTTAAGGTCCTGTAAGCCACCTGAATAATACCTGCTGGGCATACACAGAAACACATGAGTAGATGGTGGGGGGGGACTGATTACAAGGGAGATGAATTCTTGGTAAGAGGGGAGAGAAGAGCTGATACCAGATCGAATGTAGTCAAAATCCATTATATACATATGTGAAATGTCATGATGGAGCTCATTGTCATATATAATTAAGATATGCTAATAAAACATACATTGAAGCTTGTTTTTCCAGGTACTCAGGAGACTAAGGCAGGATACTCACAAGCACAGGACTACCAGGATGGCACAGAGAACTAAAGACCAGCCTGGGTAACTTAGCAAGACCCTGTCACAAAACAAACATAAAAGGCTTGAATAAAAGGCTCTAGTGGTAGAGTGCTGGGTCCAATCCCCAATCCCCAGTATACACACATCACTCATACATACATATACCACACACACACACCAAACACACACACACACACACACACACACACACACACACACACACATACACACACACACACACACATACACACACACACACACAAGAGGAGGTTCTGCTTCTAAGGTCCTGTTCCCCAATTGTTACTTAATTTTTCAGTAAAGAAGGCCATGGGCCAATTGCTGGGCAGAAGGTAAAGGTGGAACTTCCCAGTTCCTGGAGGCAGGCCAAGGGATGTGAAGAAGGAGAGGTTTCTTTTCACCATGCTTTGGAACGAGAAGACCGAAGCAGCTGTGTGAGGGCTTGGGAGGTTCTGGGGCCTGTGACCACTACTACAGGCAGATGGTCACTGGTGATTGGCACCAGATGGGATTAGCCACTGAAGTTTAGGGCAGGCAGAAGAGGCTGCGTTAAGAAATTGATAAGAGCATGCTTTTCCAGGCAGGAGATAGCAGTGCCCAGTAATTATACCAAAAAGAAAAATTGTAAAGGAGTGTGTGTGTGTGTGTGTGTGTGTGTGTGTGTGTGTGTGTGTGTGTTTATCCTTGGATTCAAGGGAAGCTAGGAGCAGACTGGGAGCAATGGCTAGTCCTGGAGCAAAGGAGGTAGCTTAAAACTACATGCTACACATACATACCACAGCTATTCACATACACCACACACACACACACAACCCACATTTATTGTGTACCCTTTGTTTTCTAGCTTCAAGGGTGACCCATGAAGACAGGATATGCATATTAGGCCTTTTTCCTTTTCCTATCTCCCCTTACTAGCATCACCACCTCTCAGACAGTAAAGACTGACATTTTGTGGAACACGCAGTCTCTGTCACAGCACTCAGCTCCATCACTATAACAGAAAGTCAGCCAAAAATGACACGTTAATGAATGGACATGGATATGTTTCATTAACATTTACTTACAGAAACAGGTGGCAGCTGGATTTGTCCTGCCAACTAGTGATTGTCAACCATGGTCTAGAATGGTGGTTTGTACCCTTGAGTCTTGCATGTGCGTTTTCTGGACAGACTCAGCAGCTTTTCATAACAGTTCCCTACATGTACAGCAACTTTAATGACCTCTGTGTGTGTTCTGGGGATGAACATGAATGCTCTACCGGTTTTCACTTTTTATTTGGGGGTGGGACTCTTGTAAGTTGACCAGGTTAGCCTTGAACCCATTCTGCTGCACATATGGGATTTGAACTTGCAATCTTCCTGCCTCAGCTTCCCAGAAGCTAGGGTAACAATTCTGAGTCACTGTGTCTACCTTTTTATTACATACAATGACCTTATTTTTAAACTAACTTTATTTATCCTTGCGAATTTCAAGATGTAAACAATGAGTCTTTATTATGTCCATCCTTATCTCTCCACTCTTCCCGTGCACTGCATCTTCCTCTTCCACTGTGAATCCCTTGTCTTCCTTTTGTTTTGATAACCTGTTAAGTCCAGTTGGTGCTGCCCAGATGGTCATTAGTGCAGAGCCACACACTGCATCATGAAAGCCTACCAGTGGTCACACCCTTAGGGGAAAAATGTTTTTCCCATGCCCAGCAGCCAGCACCTATCAATAGCTCCTCAGTAAGGGAGAGAACCAAGAGAATACCTGCCCCATCTGTGTCAGGCTTTCTCTGCCTTGTACAGAGACCACAGATGCTATAGGTTTATGAGTGCAACAGCTATACCATGTCTGGAAGACAGTGTGGCATGGTACTCCTCCCATCTTTCAGCTCTTGCCTTCTTCACTCCTCTTCTGCAAATATTCCCAGAGCCTTGGCAAAGTGAGGGTCGGATATAGACACCCCGTTTAGAACTGAACACTCAATGCTATATTCTTAGCAATACCAGTCAGGCATCTCTGTGTTGACTGATGCCCACCACAAAAATAAGTTTCCCCATCCAGTGCTGACAGAAGCCCATGTCTATTGATGTAAACCTAACTATTTAGAAGGTAATTTAGGAACATGACCATTTAGCATAATAACAGTATCAGGTTCTATCCAAGAGCCTATGGCATTCCCAATCATGGACTTTTGGCCAGGATTACAATATCAGATATAAAATTTCTTCCTGTGGATCAAACCTCAAATCTAATTAGAAAGCAGTTACTTACTACACAACAGCTGTGCCATCGTTGTACCAGCACACACATTTTGACTGGCAGGTCAGTATTTCAATATGCAAAGTCTAGCATGGGCTAAGAGCAGTGTCTCTTCCCCCAGCAGCCAGCATTAGGAAAGCTAGCCAGCAGGGAAGACATTTCCTAGTTGGTTTGAGATTGATGTTTTTAGGTCCTACTGCCAAAGCATTCAGTGTCCTCACCAAATAGTTATGGTGAATATCCAAGAACAACGGCAGTAGCCCACACAGCAATCCTACTTTGCAGATGAAGAGACGGACCCAGAGGATGCTGTTCAAGATCTCAGAGGCTAAGAGGAACTAAACAACACCAAGAACTGAAGTCCACCTTCCTCCAGAGCCACCAGCCTCCCTGAAGGTTAATGTTTCCTGAATGTTCTGTTTCCAAAGTCAGAGTGTAACAGAACCTGCAGCTGGTCCTAGTGAGGAATGAGTGGACATCCAGCCCTGAGAAACTCCCAGAAAGTATTCAAGTTCTTTGGGTTAATTGTAGGTGGCATTTCCTCCAGACCTCTTTCCTTTGAAGCTAAAGCTTCCATATGGTGCATATGCTTTCCAAAGACAAAAGCCATCCCTTCTCTTTCCTTACAAAGGATAAGAGTCAATGTCTTATTTTTAACAATGTTTATTTTTGTTTTACACAGATGGGTGTTCCACCTGCATGCCTGCACCATTGTGTAGTTGGTACCCATAGAGGCCAGAAGAGGGCACTAGGTCCTCTGAAAGTAAAGCTACAGGCCATTATGTGCTATCACATTGGGTTCTGGGAGTAGAAGCTGGGTCCTCTGGAAGATGGCCAATCCTCTTATCTTTAAGCCATCACTCCAGCCATACGATTCAAAAGTTTATAAAGAAAAAGAGAAGGTATAGAGTCATCCAGGAGGGGGGAAAGGAGTGATTCTTTGATTTTTCTGAGACTTTAGTGGGACCTCAGCAAGTCAGAGATGCTCATCTGTATTAGAATTAAAAACTAGTAAACATTAACTGTAAGAGTTTGCCTTCACAGGCATCAGCTATACATTGGGAACCCACTTGGCTCTTTATATACATGTGTCTAAGCCCATGCTTCAGCAGAGGAGCATATTTTTACTTCCTTTCTATAGATGAAGAAACTAATGTTCACCTTTGTCCTTTACCCAAGGCCATACAGTGTCCAAGTATCATGGACAAAGCTTGAACCAAGATTACATAACCTCTCAATATCAACCTTAAAAGCCTGTGATCTGGACCCAACCAACCCAAGTTCAAAACCTTAGATGGGTAACTTCTATGGGGAGCCTCATTTTCTTCTATAGAGTAGGTGCTAGCAATGCTTCTGAGTTCAGTTATTGAAAAAGACTCTGTCTTTAGGCACTAAACATGATGTCTCATGTATAGTGACCATACAATTTTGATTACAACTGTAACTGGTGCTACATGTGCTAAGGTTAGAAGTAACAGCATATTACTCCCAGACTCTGCTTGATACAAAGAATCACAATGCTCTCACTATTGGCCAAGGGCCCAATGAAGTAACATGTAGCATGAGTTCTACCAATATGTTCCATTGTGCCTTCTTTTGAAACTCATTTCCACCCACCCCATTCTAAATTGTATCTATGCAGGAAGGATACTCCATATTAATGATTTAAAAGACTGTGATCACATAATTCCAGGTGACCCATCCCATAAAACAATTTTGGGCCAGCACAAGCAATTGAATTGGTCAAATGGTCAAGAGTCTTGAACTCAAGGGCAGATCTAACATAAACTCCTTTGTGACCTGTGAAATGCCTTTCTCTTCCCTGGGCCTTAGTTTCTTCCAATATAACTTTCATGGTCTGCAAGGATGTGGTTCTTAACACAAATTCACACACTCACCCTTTTCTTTGTACACATGATATTTAACAAACACTTCTCCAAGTATTTATAATGCATAAGACCATAAGACACACTCAATGCCTACCTTTATAGACTTGAACTTCTAGATTAATGGATTTGGGCATGAACTTTGCCCTCAATAAAAATATATAGTGTAAAAGTACAGTGTAGGGGAAAAGGTTGACTTAAAAAGAGGTGTCAAAGGGCTACATATGTAGCAGTGCCATGGACGGTTTGCTGCTTGGTCCCATCACCAGCACTACAAACAGCAACAAAAGGTAACAAGGCCAACAGTTAGGACTAACCCTTCTGAAGAGGTACCGTGAAGGGATGAATTCATCTACTCATAAAACATTCTAAGAAAGATAATTCCAGGTGGAAGACTCATCAGATGCAAAAGTCTAGGACAGGATCAAGCTTGGCATCCTTAGAGAACACCCAAAGGCCAGGAGGAATGAAACTGAGCATGTAGTAGATCTGGAAGTAAATTCTCAACATGGGCTATCCCTTGACTTGATTTGAGTACCAGGAAAAGACTTTAGGAATATAAGATAATAAATGGCTGATTCCAACTCTTCCCCAGGATGTTTTTTGCCCATCCACTTCCCTATCCTTTCTACATTTTAAAATATACACCTCGCTTTCATCCAGAATCTCAAAGAGTCCCAAGTTTATTAGATAGCCTCTATTTGGTCACAGAAAGCAGGGAAATAACTAATATGATAAATGACTATTGGCTTGAGTATATACCTTCTCATCGCAAGTTTCCTAAGGGTGGGGGAATTTGTCTAACCTTCACAATACATAGTTCAGTGTACTGGGTATATACTATGAGCTGAGCTTACACTGAGAGAAAATCTCTCACCAAACCCTCTTCATCAGTTTAGGACAGAGGGATGATTGGCCTGATTTTGTGACTGTGGAATCAGACACTTAAAAAAGGTAGCTGGTGTATCCTGGTAAAATCAGTGAAGCAGGGATTTGGATCCTAGGCTTTTGTTCTTGACTACTAGTGGTTTTCAGAGTATGGCCCCAACCCATCAGAGTTAGCATTTGCCATAAAACTTGTCTAAAATTTGCATACTTTCTCACAAACAAACCAAAATGCCACAGAACTTCTACATATGCTGACCAATAATGTACTAACCAACCTTCTATGATGTTTTGGTGAACAATCAAGTCTGAAGACCATTGGATGGTATTGTCCTACAAGGTAAACTCTTACTATTCTATAACAGAATGATCCAGCACTATCAGGAGGCCCTCCCTTTGTGGAATTCATTGCATAATGTTTATTGATTAGATATTAGATATACCACACTTAGAAATCTGGGTTCCTTCCCTATCAGTTTAAGACATGAAACTTGCATGGAATTCAGAATGGTGCACACTTTTAATCCCAGCACTCAGCAAGCAGAAGCAGGTGGATCTTTGTGAGTTCAAGACCAGTCATGTCTAAAAATCAAGTTCAGAACAGCCAGGGCTGTTACACAAAGAAACCCTGTCTTGAAAGCACAAAGATGAATTATGGGTTAAAGACTGATAAGTTTTATTGTCCCCCAGTGATAGAAATAAAAATGCCAAAGGCAAACTCTATTATCCTCCTTAGACGTACATAGAAGTTGCCAGTGGTCAAGACACTCACAGGAAATTCTGTTCTCCCTCACAAGGAAATGTTTGACAAACCACTAAACTCAGCAAGTTTTCTCTGCCAAGAAGGAAGAAAATAAAGGATTGCATCTAAAGAAGAAGGCTTAGAATGAATTTCCTGAGGACTACTGTGTGCCAGGCCTACTGTCTGTGTCCTGTATAAGTTGTTTTTAGAACATTCTCACTCAGTAAAACTTATGTCTTCATTTTAGATGACTACTATAGGACTCAGAGAGGCTAAGTGGCTTACCCAATGACACCAAGCTAATACGAAATAAAACTTGAGTTAATACCCAGGTTGGTTTGATCATCAACACATTACTCATTATATTATACCTTATTCCTCATTAAAACCCCAAACTATGACCATGAGGCAATTAGGAGACAGGTCCAAAGAAGTCCTTCACTGTGGAAAATATTTCATCCTCAATTTCAAAAGTGTAAATCTCAGTTAATAGGGTCTGAACACTGAGAGAAAATGGACCTAAAGTCACTTTTCCCTCCAGTTCTGAGAAAATATTCAGGATGTATTTTTCTATTTTAGGCACAATTACAACTAAAGCAGTCAAGTGAATTAGTTGCTCTCTTTCTCTCTCTCTCTCTCTCTCTCTCTCTCTCTCTCTCTCTCTCTCTCTCTCTCTCTCCTCATTTTGCCTAGTCATCTGTAAACAAGATCTATTAAAATAATTAAATGCAAATTCAGTAATTTCCACAACATTTAACGCAAAATAGCAGATTTTATAAGAATGAGTATATTTAGCACTAAATTGTTTCTTAGCTTATTTTGTCTAAGGGACTATTTTAAAGTCACATTCAGAAGATGGGAAGTTTGGATGCATGTTATCAATGGTTCCATGGCATTGCAAGAGGGACAATTCCATCTTCTACCCTCATCTTAAATCAAAGGAGCATATTTGAGGAATCTGAAATGCTTTACCGTCTCCCTTTCTATTGTGACAATGACAATCTTTTCTTTCCCAGAATCCTATCGGCTGGTGCCATGGCAAAGTACTAAGAGAGATTAGAAAAGCACCAAGATGCCAGGACCCTGTATCCTCCTTGAAGTGGGAGACTGGTCTGCACAAGTCTCACTTTATTGGACACAGCCTAGAGGTGAGTAGAGTGTTGGGGAAAACAGGCAGAGGAGGAGGACCAGACAGAAGGGAGCAGTGGGTCACACCTCTTTAAATCCTGTCGTACTTCCCTTCTGCCAGAGGAATGAACCTTTGAGTCAGCAAAAATTCCATGTGAACTGGATTGCCCTGGTGCTATTTATATATCCCACACTACTGCACAGTGCAGAAAGCAAGATCTTTTTCAGGGAGGTACAGAGAAAAGCAGGGGTGGGGGTCTTGGGAGAGTATAACAACCTCCAAATAAATGCTCAAAGCACAACTGAGTTCCTGGAAAATATGCCAGAACTCCTCTGAAGTAGCAGCCACCCAAAGCTGGCCAAGAGGAACCAGCATTCCCAGACTGGCTTTCTCTGAGCCTCCTGTGATGCATGCATTCCTATCTCCAGCTCCCATGTGTGCACACCATACCTTGAATTCTAATGGTCAAATGGCTGTTGTGAGAATTTATCTCAAAGTTTATGGTAGTTAATATCCATGGTATATCCCCCTTTATAGGGTTCTTTGAAAGACAAGACAAGAACTCTCCCCTGAAGACATCCATCATGCTTAGCCACCATTCTGGTAACTAGTATCATAACTTTACAATAAATTTGTCATTTTATGCTTGAAGTAGCTAACCCCATCCAAACCCCTGCACAAGGAGGAGTCACCATCTGCATTTTGCAGATTGACATACTGGCGCCCAGGAGGGGAAAACACCAAACCAATATTTCCCAGCCAGTAAGTGAATAGAAGCAGGCCCACAGCCTATAATTATTTTGCTGTTGTTACTGTTTGTTTTGGTGTTTGTATATTTGTTTGGTTGTTTTACGTTGTTTTTCTGTACTGGAAATAGAACACAGGGCCATGCACCAGTAGCCTGGTATTCCATTGACATACATTCCTAGCTCTCATTTTCTTTTATGCTAGACTAGCCAGAACTCTCTCTAAGCTCAAGCTGGTTTCAAATTTCTAATCTTCCTGCCTCTGCTTCATGTGTACATGAGGTGACAGGTTTGCACTGCCAGGCCTGGCTATAATCTTTCTTAGAGGTTATTTTGTTCTTTAACATATATCTAGGAACCTAGAAATATAGAAATTTTGCTAAGGGGGGGGGTCTTGCTGCCTACTGTCTCTTGCCTGTGGATTAGTTTATACTTATTTCCCACGGGAATTCTTCCCTACCACAGAACACAGATCTCACTCCCTGATTTCTCATATCCATTTTTCTCATTACAGACTTTTCTTTACCTGAAACTTAGCCAAGAGAAACCTTCCTTGGAGTTTCCATATATATGGGCAGTCCTTGAAAAGGGTAGGAGAGTTCTATTTCTGAGGTGTCAGCTATAATTCCACATTCACATATGGCACTAGGCCTAATGAGACCTAATGAGACCCCAGCTTTATCAATATGAATTTGCTTCTAGGTCCTTCTTTTACTATTCCCCACAGTGCTGTTTTATACCAGTGGTGATTAGTCCTGGCACTCTCTGTGCATCACAAAGAGCAAAGGCCATGACTGTTCCCACTTGTGCTTGCCATATCACCAAGCATGTGCAGCCCTCCACACCAACAACAATCATAATTACACCTCAAAAACTGCAAATCTAGGTTGGGGACATAGCTCAGTGGTAGAGTATTTGCCTACCAAGCATGAGGCCCTAGGTTCAATACCCAGTGTCATAGAAAATAACAGGTAAAAGTAGAAACCTTACATTGTAAACCCCAACACACACCCACACATACACACATACACACACACACACACACATACAACACACATACACGCACACACATGAATGCACGCACACACACACACATTCTTCTCAGCCACTTCCCATCTTCATCTAATGCATTCACGGGCAGAGGTGTCCAACCTCTTGGCTTCTGTGACCCACTCTGGGTAAAGAATTGTCTTGGGCCACATATCAGTAAGTCAGGAGGAGTCTACCACACGACCTGTGAGTTGTGAGAACATACATACATTGACTTTGTGTGGTGTAGGGATGTGAGCTATCCTGGTCTTCCCCTTCTTCCCTCATGTTCCCTGTGCCTTGGAGGGAGTGAGATCAATGTCAAATTCCGGGCTGAGCATTCAATGTCCACTTACATCTGAGAAGACAGGGGTCACAGGGAGTGAATGAGAGAACAACTAGAGTGAATATGAATAAAATACATTATATACCTGCATGAAAAGTAATAAAGTATGAGTAATGTGCTGATTTAGAACAAATAAAGTTAAAAACAAAAGATGGGCATGTGATGCTTTCAGACTGTTTGGCATGTGCTCTGAGCTTGAGCAGCTCTGTCTTTTGTGAGCTTCCTTGCTTTAGAGGAAGCTTCTCCAGATGACCTAGAAGACAAAAGCTATGAGAATGTAAGACCCTAAGATAGGGCGTTTTCTCCTCTTTCCCTGTCACGTGCCTGCCACCTGACAGGAGGCACTGACAGCTGCTTAACCACTTCCTGTCAATTGCACACCTGTAACCTGGAATTAATCCCAACCCCTGCTCTTGTCTCCTTTTGCCAGCAGACTGTATCCATCCTGAGCCAGTGGCTGTCATTGGGCCCCTGCCCAGATTCCCCTTACCAGCAGCCAGCTCTGCTGCCCAGCTAACGTGAACACTAGCTGCTCATGGCGCACAATTATCTTCTGTGCCAGAAGATACTGGCTCCAGAACTGACTCCAGGCCACCTGGGAGCTGCCTCGCCTGCAGATACACTGGTAGTCCACTGCCTCCATTCAGTCACTAAGTGACATAGGATATAGAAAGCCAAAGCTATGTAGGAGCTGGAACCCTGACAGGAGGAATAATCATCCTCATACCTACTCCTAAAGAATCCAGACTAAGACACAATAGAGACATTTCTGCTTTGCACACATCAGCTCATGTCATGTTTATCAAGCCCTGAATGATCCACACTTAGGGCCATTATATAGATGATATACTAAGATAATGAGAAACTTGTGTAAGCCAGAGTCTTACAGTGCCTCTGTCTTTGCTAGTTCTATGTCAGCTTGAGACAAGCTAAAGTCATCTGAAAGGAGGGAGCCTCAATTGAAAAAATATTTCCATAAGAGCGGACTGTATGGAAGTCAGTAGGGCATTTTCTTAATTGGTGAGGGAGGAGCCAGCCCACTGTGGGTGGTACCATCACTGGCCTGGTGGTTCTGGAATCTATAAGAAAGCAGGCTAAGCAAACCATGAGGGGCAAACCAGTAAACCTCCCTCCTCCATGGCCTCTGCACTAGCTCCTGCCTCGGGGTTCCTGCTATGTTTAAGTTCTTGTCCTGACTTCCTTCAATGATGAACAGTGATATGAAAGCAGAAGCCAAATAAATCCTTTCCTCTCCAAGTCGCTTTAGTCATGGAGCTTCATTGCAGCAATAGTAACCGTAAGACAGTCTCCATCTGCTAAAGTAGCCATCCAGCCCCACAAAGTATATGTGAACCATGAAGAGATGAAAAAATGCTGAGAGGAAAATTAGTACCTTCTTTTCCCCGTGTGTCTTTGCCAACCAATGAGAGCAAATACACACACTCACATATCCACACACACACTCACATACACTCTCACACAAACACACGAACATACATATACTCTAAAACATCTACACTTACACACTTTTACATATATACTCACACAGACTCAAACACACACACATACACACACACGCACACACACACACATACATACACACACACATACACACACGCACACACAAACACACACACACACACACTGCCCATTGCCTGTTGGCAGCCTGATTCTGAACCTTAAGGTCCTGGAAGACATTCAGGAGCACCTGACACCTCCAGCTTGGGATGGACAGAAGTTAGGAGAGAAAAGTTCCCAAGGAATTTGGTAGAGCAGTCCATGGGCCAGTGAAGGATGGATGCCTTTATAAAGGGAAAGATCTAAGTCCTGTACCTTAGCAATATGTGTACATCATGAACTGGTTCTGTTTCAATTAAGGAATGGTTCTTAGGCAAAACACAGCTCCAACCTGCAAATGGAAAAGTGAATTTTGTGGGAAAAAAAACTTTTATTGCTCCCCCCACCCCATATCCATTCTCCAATCTCCATCCAATCATACCCCACTCCTTTGTAAAATTAACCTCTACTCAATCCCAGGCACAGGGTTAGGGCAGGATTGACATCTGCCCAGCAACTAGCTTGGACACTGCACACCACCCTATTTAGAACAATAAAAGAGAGAGAGGGAGAAAGAAAGAGATTCCTGAGAATCAACTGAAGTCACCTCACAAGGTTCTCTCTCTTCTCCAGTTTGTGCTGAAGATGGGAATTCTTCATCTATCTTTGGCAGAAACAACCATTTGTCTACAATGACCCACCCAATAGTGTCTGAATATAAAGCAAGCTTTATGACAGGGACACAGGTCTTTGCAGTGCTTGATCAAGCCATACCTACATGAGAAACATATCTCATTTCTTTCCTGTTACTTTTGCTACCACATCACATAAATTATTCAATCCAGAGTGATTAGAGAGTTTTCTTGTAAACAATAAGAAAAATCTTTCATGACTTTGTTCAGATTCCCAAGTGAGTTCAGTGTCTGTGGTTAGCATCTCGCAGCAGCTTCTGAAAGTTGATACCTACAAGTTTCCTTGGCTCCCGCAACCCTCGGAGTCTCTGCTAACTTTCTTGTTATTATGTTGCCCTGGCAGCCGCCTAATGAGTTATTGGTAATCTAAAATGCCAAAATACTGTAAAAATGTTGACTGCAGCCCATATCCTCATTTGTCATCTCAGTCTTGAGTCAGCATTTGGGACCATAAATTATGCTCACCACCACCACCACTCAAAGTTACACACACACACACACACACACAATATATACTCTCTAACGTATCAACAGAAACTCTCTGAAGTACTGCTTTAGGGATGGTCTGAAATGTGTTCTGTTAGGAGAGGAGTACTATGATGTCCCAGAGAGATCATGTCTCCCAGTCATCAGCTCCCCATTATCCACTGCTGTGGTATCTGTGCTTCCACCTACCCAAAGTCAAGTCACCAGCTTAGGCATGGTGCAGCAAGTTGACAGGAGTGGAGAAGGGAGTGGGGAGAGGAGAGAATGAAGGACACTTATCATAGTATTCTATAATTTTGTAGGTTATTGTTACTCACTGCTGCCAATGCATTTGTAAATGAACATTTGTAAATGAAGCACCATTGTAGGTGTTATAGGTACAGGAAAGACAGAGTGCAAATAGGACTCAGTCCCTGGAACCCAAGGAGGATCAGATTTGGGAGATCACTATGAATCCTGGATGCAGGTATGAAAAGAGGTATGAAATGCACAGAATGGCTACCTTGGATCAAAACTATACCTTACGGTTTGCTACAGACTAACTTCCCTTATAGATAGGAAGTCCCCCCCCCTTGTATTACGATAAATAGTTCAGAATGCAATTTCAAGCCCAGTTTTTCCTGGCATAAGTCACAGTGCCCAAGCAGACTGGACAGTCCACTCTGCCTGAACCATTTACACCATGAAGACTGCAGTAGAGTTCTCTTTCCTGTCTCATCTTCTTTCCCATGACAAATGATCCTTTCTTGAGGCTTTGGGTTTCACCCTGGACAAAAATTCCTCCCCATACTAACCAACTACAGCCCAACTATTAAACTACTTGGCCCTTAGAGATCTATTCTGTATCCATTCCTGGTTATAACAAGAACTGCTTGAATTAAATAAAATGAATCTAAAGAGAGCTGTGAATATACTAGTTCTCCAGAATTTAATGCTGTGGTCTGAAAATTTTAGCTTCCATCCCAGAGTCACAGGTTACAACCATGATGGTGTTAAGAACAGCACCTTTGAGAGGTAATTAGGTCACTAGGATGGAGCCCGTGTAAACGAGATTAGTTTCCTGAGATAGGTGAGTGATGGCCACTCTACTGACTGTGTGAACATACCACATTGGAGTAGTAGCCATTTTCAAAACAGAAGTGAGCCCTCCCTAGACACTGCATTGCTAAATCTTCTAGGGTTGGAGACCTTTATCCTCCAGGACTGTGAAAAATAAATGTCCAGGCCATTCCATTGTGACACTTTTCTTCCAGTCACTCAAAATGACTAAGAGGCCTTTCACACAGCCTGTCTATTGACAGCTACCATGGACTTCCAGAAAAGTGGAATGTCAACCAACCAATGCCCACCATTACCTCAAAATTTTGGTAAGTTGACAACTAAAAAAAAAAAGGAGTTTTTTAATGCATACCATCTTCCCCCCAACATCAGCATACCATCCCCCACCCCTGCACATCAGCATACCACCCCCCACCCCACCCACACATCTGCATACCATCCCCCACCCCTGCACATCAGCATACCATTCCCCATCCTCTAATTACTGGCTCTACCTTTCAGACTTATCCTCCACCTTGAGGTTTAAGGTCTTGATAAAACAGTCAGCCATCAAATCTCACTCTCCCTTTACTGTAGTATAATTCCCAGATAGGCAGCTTAAATGAAGGATGTGGTTTTCCTGGTTCCCAGTCTCACAGGTTTCTTTGTCCTATGTCCCAGTTGTTCTGGGCCTTTGGTCACACGGTACTGTGTAGTGTTGGAGTCTGCAGAGGAGCCGTGCTGCTTGGTCCTGGATAGCTGAGAGGCAAGGCTGGCAAAGAAGGGGATCTCCCAGTCACCCACCTCCGCTCACCAGTCCCCTCCTTCTAAAGATGTGTAGGAACTGGAATCCAAGCTCGGCTTGGCCTCGGGGGACTTTTCCAAACCTTAACCTCTGCCCTGAACAACAGCTGAGGGGGTCCAATCTCAGTCAACTTGCTAGGATGCTTCCTAGAAATTTACACATACAGTGAAAGAAGACTGCAGCAAAGGCTACGGCCCAGCAAGTGGTAGAGTCTGGAAAAGTCTGGTCAGCTCCCCTGCTCTCCACACCCCTAGGTCTCTCTAGCTTCTGACCTGCTACCCTGCCCTCCTCTGACACTCAATATATTTCTTTTATCTTAGGCAATGTTGATTTCTGCTATTATGAGTGCATACAAATGCATGGTGTTAGCTCTTCCAGAAGGTGTTTCCTAGGATTTTTAAGCTTTGATATTGTGTATGTGTGTGTGTATGTGTGTGTGTAATAGTGAATGTATTGTTTTAAGCACTACACATGGATGCCAGTATTGCATAAGACTTTGGCCCCAGGAGTGAATAGCGAAGTTTCTCCCTGTATAAGCCAAATGATGTCATGACAACAGAATTTTTCTCGAGGAACCAGAGTCCTCTGAAACTGCTTCTATGATGTTCATCTCATGTCTCATTAAAATTAAGTAAATCTCTGGGAGTGCAAGCACGCCAAACTGGGTGCGCCTCATCAGGAGAAAAATGTCCATGTCCTTCAGGCTTCGGACACTGTCTGAGGCAGCACCAGCCTCCTCCTGCTGGAGTGTTCTCCTTCATTGTGTGTGTGTGTGGGGGGGGGGGTGCTGGATGTGGGGGGGGGTAGTGCTAATTGCATAGTGCAAACCCCTGGACCGCAGAGTGCTTTCCTGCTGCCTGCCGTTCCTCATGACCCGCCTTTCCCTCTGTGCTCCTTTACTTTATCATTACAGAACACTGACTGCAAGGAAAATGACTATGATGATCACGAGATGATGACAATGATGTCGTGCACTCAGAGCCAGCACTGCACCAGCAGGCATCCCCCGAACTCAGCCTGCATGTTCCCCCACAGCTGAAAGCAAAGGCTGAGTGGAATTCAGAACCTGGAATTTCAACCATAATCTGAAAGGTATAAATTCTTTTGAACACCAGAAACTACACTAGGCACTTCACAGGCTCCCATCCTCTGAAGGATGGCTTCTTTTTTCTTTTCTCTTTCTCATTCTTCTTTCTTATATTATCTATATTACATGGCTACAATTTCCCCTCCCTCCTCTCCCCCAGCCTCTTCCCCACTCTTCCTCTTTCCTGGATCCACATGCGCCCTCTGCCTCCCCTCAGACAAGAGCAGACCTCCCAGGGACATCAACCAAACCCATTATAACAGGTACATGTCATCTCATCAAGGCTGGACAAGGCAACGCAGTAGGAGGAAAGGGGTTCCACGAGTAGGCAGAAGAGCTGGGGCAGCCCCTGCTCCCCTCTGAGGATTCCCACAATAACACCAAGATACACAACCATAACATATGCAGATGACCTAAGTCAGACCCCCACAGACTCCATGACCTCTGCAAGCCCCCATGAGTCCCAATCAGTTGATTCTATGAGTCATATTCTGGGGTGTCCCTGACCTCTCGAGCTCTTCCAATCCTTTCTCCCTCTCCTCTACAGAACATCCCAAGCTCTGTCTAATGTTTGACTGTGATAGTCTGTATCTGCTCCCATCTGTTGCTGGGTGAAGCCTCTCTGGTCTCTTTGATAACTATTCCACTAGGCTCCAGTCCCAGAACACTCTGAAGAAAGACATACCATAGGCCAAAGGTTCAATAGTTAGGTTGGTGTGCCAATCCCTCCACTTGAGGCCTTGCCTGATTACAAAAGATGGCCTGTTCAGGTTCCATGTCCTCCATTACTGGGGCTCTTGGCTAGGGTTACTCTATCGTTGGTACAGGAGACAACTTCCTGAACAGAACACTAATAGAGCAGGCACTAAGGTCAATGATTAATAAATGGGACTTCATGAACCTGGAAAGCTTCTGTAAAGCAAAGGATACCATGAATAAAACAAAATGGCAGCCCATTGAATGGAAAAAATTTTCACCAACTCCACATCTGATGGGCAGTTAATATTCAAAATATACAAAGAATTCAAGAAACTAGACATCAACAAACTGAATAATAAAATTTAAAAATAGGGTACAGATCTAAACAGAGAATTCTCAACAGAAGAATCTCAAATGGCTCAGAAACATTTAAAGAAATATTCAACATCCTTAAGCCATCATGGAAATGCAAATCAAAACAACTTTGAGATTCTATCTTATACCTGTCCAAATGGCTAAGATCAATAATACAAGTGATAGCTCATGTTGGTAAGGATGTGGAGCAAAGGGAACACTCCTCCACTGCTAGTAGAAGTGCAAACTTGCACAGCTACTTTGTAAATCAATATGGTGACTCATCAGAAATATTGGAAATTGATCTACCTCAACCCAGCTATAGTACTTCTGGGCATATACCCAAAAGATACTCCATCCTATTACAAGGATACTTGCTCAACTATGTTCATAAAAGCTTTATTCATAACAGCCAGAAACTGGAATGGATAAAGGAAACATGGTTTATCTACACAGTGGAGAATTGTTTAGATGTTAACAGTGACATCATGAAATGTGTAAGCAAATTGATGGAACTAGAAAAAAATCATCCTGAATGAGGCAAACCAGACTCAGAAAGGCAAACACGGTATGTGCTCACTTCTAAGTGCTATTAGCTATAAAGTAAAAGACAATCACCTACAGTCCACAGACCCAGAGAGAACAATAAGGGCTTAAATGGGGACACAAGGATCTCCCTTGGAAAGGAAAATAAAGGTGGACTAGGGGCAGGTGATATTGGTAACAGAAGGGATGAGGTTGGGAGGAGGGAGGGGAAAACACCGGGAGAAACCACTGGAACTGGGGGAGTGTGTGTATGGCATTTCTGGGGTAAGGTAGAAATCTAGTGTGATAGAAGCTCCATAGAATCTATGAAGTGTGTTTTCTTAGCCCTGTTTTACAGAAGATGAGGCTCAGAGAAGCTACATAAGTCTGACAAACCCCAGTCTGTGTGCAGTTCAGTTTTAACCACTGCTGTGTCTCCCCTATGGACGGTTAGCCCTCCTCACCTGCTACACTCCCATAATCCACTTTAAGGTCTTCCACTGCCTTCTATCGGACTTCACCTCACCTACACACTGGACTGGGCCAGGATTAGATAAATTGATGTCAAATGTATCCATAGGTTAGAAAAAGACAAGGCAAACAGTTGAGTATATATACATTTCTTATATACAAGAGAATCAAACTTTGTTTCCAAATGTATCATTAGGACCTCAGAACCCCATGTATATTTTCCCTTCAGACACTGTGGCTTTGTTCAATGAGGCAGGGACCCTGGGGTTATTGCTCTTTCTGTTTCTCCCTTTACCTCCTCTTAGTCCTGCTACTTTTTAAAATTAGTCCTATGAGGTTTAATTGTATCCATCTCCTAATGATCTACACACTTCTCTACACAGGCAACTTTGTATCTTTTTTCCCATCAAGTCCCATTTGTGCTGCTCGTATACTCATGACTATGTGACCTCCACTGGAGTGTGGTTCACCTACCAAGTGAAACGCTCCCAAAGAAAACTGACTCTCACTCTCCCAGGAGCTCTCAGTTGCTGGTAGATCCTCTGCTAGTGGTGGGACTTTATACCCTCCCTGCCTCTGCCTCCCATGCAGGGATTTGGTGAAGCCTGAGTTTGCACAGGGCTTTTATGTACTGCCATAATCTCTGCTAGTTCATAGGAGCAACTGCCCTGCTTCATCCAAAAGATCCTGTTTTCCTGAATTCATCCACTGGCTCTGGCTCTTACTGTCTTTCCGCCCTCTCCTTCAATAGAGCCCCTAAATCTTGGGAGTATGTAGATGTTCCATTTAGGACAGAGCATTCTGCAATCTTTTATTCTCTGCATCTTGGCTAACAGTGGGTTAATCAGCATCCACAGCAAATAAAAGCTTCTCTGATGAGGGCTGAGAGATGCATTCGTCTATAAATATAATGATAAGCCATTAGGCGTTGGTTTAATACTATTTCCATTTAACAGAATAATAGTCATAGTTTCTCCTCTAGGATCTATAGCCTATCTGGCCCTAAGTTCTTGGCTTAATAGAGATGGCAGTTACGGATTTCATCTTGTGGAGTGAGATGGAAATCCAGTCAGAAAGTGATTGGTTATTCTCATGATGCCACTAATACAACAGGGAAATGTCTTGCCAGGTCAGACATTATTGTAACTCATGGCATTCATGGCTGGGTAATAATGATAACTATTTTCCTTCCCCAGGAGCATTTCAGTACCTTCCAGAGTTATATGTTATCCAATAAGGATGAAGTTTCCATGTCAGGATATCCACATGCTCAGTAACTCAAAAATGTGGTATCTGGAGGAACAACTTCTCTTTCAAGTCCTGGAGGGAAACCAATAGCATCGGCAATACCCTGTCGTGTGTGGATGTTTATGGGTCCACACCATTCAACAACTCCAACTGAGGAAACCCATTCCAAAGCACCAAGCTTTTATTTATTAGCCTGTGGTGTCAAGTAGGGGCATCGCCATCCCATTTCAGAGTAAATCTATTTAAACTCTTGTTATATATCTGGATATGTTTATTTTAGGAAGTGTCTACAATAGTAGGTAAACTTCCATGTGTCTTATTTTTCAAAAGATTTTTTGTTATTTATCTCCTCTCATATTTCTTCCTATACCATATCCTCTCGTTCCTTACCACAATTTTTTCTATTCATGTTGGGATTTTTAGGTTTTGATGAAAGCAAACTTATATATGCATGGAATGCAATATATTTCTAGTCATCAGGATAGTGTATAAAGTTCAAGTTAGGAAAATCCCCACATCCATGACTTTAAACATTTTCTCATTTCTTGTAGCTCTTCTCATGTAAAATGCATTGTTATTAACTATAGTCACCTTCTACATATAGGATTGTGAACATACTCTTCCTGTGTAATTGTAACACTGAGCCTATTACATCCCTCCCCATATCCCAATCTCTGGTCTCTTCTCCCACAGTCTCTGGAAAATACTAATCCACTCAGAGCTTATATGAGGTCAATTATATTTTAGAGTTCACATATGAGTAAAATAACAAGGTATTTCTCTGTGCCTAGCTTGAGTCATATAACATAATATCCTTCAGATTTACCTGTGTTGTCTCAAATGAGAGGATTCCATCTTTTGATGGTTTGCTAGTATTCCATTCTCTGTGTGTGTATGTGTGTGTGCATGTATGTGTGAATGTGTGTATGTGTGTATGCATGTATGTATGAGTGTGCATGTATGTGTGTATGTGTGTATGTGTGTATGCATGTATGTATGAGTGTGCATGTATGTATATATGTGTATGTGTATATGTGAGTGTGTGTGTATGCATGTATGTATGAGTGTGCATGTATGTGTATATGTGTGTATGCATGTATGTATGAGTGTGCATGTATGTATATATGTGTATGTGTATATGTGAGTGTGTGTGTGTGCGTGTATATGTGTACATTGTACATTCATTTTCTGTATCCATTCAGCCACTGAGCATCATTTAGACACACTGTCTGAAGTTAGACCATTGGTTCTCAACAGGAACTCATCTTGTCCCTTTCCCCCAGTGGCTACTTGACAATGTCTAGGGACATTTTAGGTCACCACTGTGTTGTAGATGCTGTTAACATCTGCAGTGCAGAAGCCACAAATGCCACTAGCCATAAAGCCCACAGCACACTGGACAGTTTTCCACAGCTCTGGCCCATAATGTCAACAGTCCCCAAATTGCAAAACCCTGGTCTGGATCAGTCACATATGACATCAATGTTTACCTTTTCTTTGAGCCTCGTTTAATCTTCTGTAACATGAGAACCAATAATACAGGCAGGCAGAGAGAGTCTCTGGAGGCTAACTAAGAAAAGACACATAAAGTGAGGCCACGCCTTCAGTGATGGACTTCATGATGCCCTCTAATCAGGTGATTAGAAAAATGTCCATAGCCCTGCTCAGCTTCCCAAGTGGTCCTGCCTCCCACGTGCAGGTCAGGGAGAAGAGCCACATGCTCACTGGTTCTGCTGACCTCACCCCCCCTGTCTTTGACACTTTGGGCATTATGCCAGGCTGTGCTGGCAGAAGGACCAAGTACGGGGTCCTAAACAGGAGCATGCGTCTCCAACAACAGGTTCACTTCTCCCCCTGCCAAGTGCACAGATGCAGAGAGAACTCACAGTAAGAATAGCATTCCTGTGAGTGTGGGAAGCTGGTTAAAGAATGTCTCATTTGGCTTGGCATGGCCAGACTGGGATACAAGATAAAAGATATATATACACTCAAAATATAACACCCCTTGAGGCTAAATGCTCTCCACTTTTCAAGCAAGCATGCAAATGACATTGGAGCCTTTTTAAAAACTGTACCTCCCCGGGCTGATTCTGACTGGGCAGGCAAGGGGTGGCTCTGGAATATCTGCCTGCTTGCAAAAGTTCTGCCATGAACCACAAATGCTCAAACTTTGTAACTCAATGCAATCACCTGCAGGGCTCTGCCATCCTTTCTGGTGGCTGCCACAACAAATGACCTCAAGCTGGAAGGGGTAAACAGCAGACATTTAGTCCTGCATAGCTCTGCAGGCCAGAAGTCTCAACTCAAGGTGTCATAGGCTCTTGTTCGTCCTGCTGTTTCTAAGGAAGAGCCTGTCCCTTCTGTCTCACCTATTGCATAATGACTGCCAGCAACGCTTGGAATTTCTTGGCTTGTGGGGACACCATTCTGATAACATCTCCCTCGTCGTGTGACTTTCTCCCTGGCACACGCTGACATCACCGAAAGCCCCACTTGTAGCAAGGTCACGTTCCCTCACAGGTGCTCGCTCACTGATCGCCATCAGCATCAGCTCACACCTGGAGATTCTGAAGTCTAAATGTCTGAGAACCTGCATTTCTGACACATCCCCGTGTGACAGACCTCCACCTGCAGGACCACAGCAAATATTCCCCCAGACATCCTACCATCAAGCAAGTGTCAAAACTACAAAAGATGGCAAGGACCCTTTGCCCCCGTCTTTCAACCCTGTCTATGCAATAAATTCCTATTCTCTTCCACAGTGACCCCAATTAATCTTTAGGAGACAGTAAGGCCTACTGAGGAAAAAAGAAATGCAAAGGGAGAGGCAGACTATATTCTGTTGCCAGCATGAGCTTGGATGAATCATTCTGTTTCTTTAAGCCTCAGTTTTCTCCTCTGTAAAGTGGGTATAAGAATCTCCTCTTGATGCTTAGGAGACAGATCAGTCAGCAAAGCACCTGAGAGGCAGAGATAGGAGGAGAGCTGGAGACTGCTGGCCAACCAGCCTAAGCTACTGGCAGGCTCCAGGCCCGTGAAGCACTCTGTCGGTACCAAATGAAGAAGTGAATTGTGCCTAAGAAACACCAGAGTTGACCGCTGGTCACTTTATGAATGTGCATACACATGCGTGCTCATGTGCTCAGATTCTGACTGACCCAGCTGTAGCTTTCAGATAGATGGACAGATCATCATTATAAATGTGAGGGGGAGAAAGAATCAAAGAAACCAGAATGGTCAGGGACACCACAAGAACACAACTGCAACTCTTAGTTGCTCACAGAGATCAGGGAGCATATATAGTTGTGACTCAGGTTCTCTGTATATATCTTATAGCCAAGTAGCTAGATGTTCTTGTGAGATTGCTAACAGTGGGAGAAGGGGTGAGGGCTGTCCCTGACTTGTTTGCCTCCTTGTGGGAACCTATCCCTTCTACTGGGTTGCCTCATCCAGCTTTGATGTGATGGTATATTGTAGCTTGTTTTGCCATGTTTGGTTAGTGTCCCTGGGAGCCCTGCTCATCGGAGGGGAGGTGTGGGAATGTGAGGTTGAGGGAAGGTAGAGGGGAAAGACTGGGGCTGTTATAAAAAATGATTGTAAATGTGCAGCTAGAGTTGCAAACTGTGATGTAACTGGCATAGCATGAATGAAACTCTACAACCGACCTGAGCCTGGAAAGTTCCAGCATCACTACCGTCCCCACACACTGCCTGCAAGCTGCTACCCTGTCTCCAGAACCCATGATGGCAGTACTTCTCTGCGTTAGCTATGATCGGGCAGGCTTACCTGCAGCTGTTTGTGATATGGGTCAGGCACAGGGGAGATGGCCCAGTAAGAGACTGATGGATTCTGGAGCCTGCAGAGAGAACTGATCTGGAGCCAAGGATAAGTGACCGTCAGCTCCTATGTGATTTGGAGAAGCAGGAGCCTCTCTTCTACATCCCAGCCCTGTTAAGGAAATGGACAGGGCCCTGGGCAATTTAAAACAAGGCATCAGAATGTCTGGTTACGTTCAAAGTAGGGCTGCACCTCCTAGGTGGCTGGGTATCCTCCAGATTCCACGCTCCTCCTGAGCCTCCAAGACTTTGTCTGTAAGGGGAAGCTAAAAGATATGCTGTTCCTGACATAAGAGATGTAATGAAATAGCCTAGGTGTGCATGTTGCCCAAGGCCTGTCAGCATCCACAAAGGGCCCCAGAGTCCCCATCAGCTGATGAGCAGCCTTCACATTGGAAAGGCAAGGTGCAGAATCAGAGCTACACAAAGCTGGGTTGGTTGCACAGCTGATCCTGAGTTATCCGTTATCTTGTAACTGAGGAGATGGCTTTGTGGGTAAAGTGCTTCCCATGCAATTATGAGAACCACAGAGCTCAGACCACTCAGAGCCCATTCAAAAGCTTGGTGTGGTCATGCCTGTAAACCCAGTGGTCGGTTCAGGGAGGAAACAGGGAGAACCGTGGACTTGCTGGTCTGCCAGTCTAGCAGAGACCTAAACAGTGAGCTCCTGTGAGAAATGAACATTTCAGATCATGAAAACTAAAGACAGGCAAGACAGGCAGAAAGACAATCAGCCTTAGCTCTGACCTCTAAACATATTCACTCAGGCAAAGGCACTCACATGCACACACACATACTACACACACACACACACACACACGATGATGATGATGGTGGTGGTGGTGGTGGTGGTGGTAGTGAGATAATATAAAAATTAGCCATTTTAATATCCCTAATTGCCTAGTGTCAGTAAATATACCCACACTGTTGTATAACTACCATCTACCCATCTGCAGAAACACTTGTCATCTGTCTCTCACTCTCTGTGTGTCCTTATCTCTTATTCTTCCCTCCCTAATTCTCCATTTTCATCTGTGGTGCTTGGAGTCAAACCCAGGGCCTTGTCCATGCCAAGCAAGAGCCTTTCCACTGAGCCACACCCCACCCTCTCCTTGTCGTTCTTAAATAAAGAATAATCAGGTGTTTCACATCCATTCCCAGGAACTTAAGAGCTCTGAGAAATGAATGGTGGTTGGTGCAGAAAGACAAGAATCAAGGTTAAGGGAGGACTGAGCAGAAGGGACACGGAGCACCATCTGGCCCGCCCTCTCCCAGGGCTTCACCAGAGTCCCAGGGATCCGTGAAAACTGCGGAAGATAGCACACACCTGCAATCCCAGTACAGAGAAGGCTAAGGCAGGAGGATTTCCGGTTCAAGGCCAGCTTGGGAGAACCAAGCCCCCACAACAAGAATCCCCTGTTTCCCTATTTGCTCGGTGTTCCCCTGAGCCTCCCTCTCCTCATCTGTAGAATAAGAAGAGAAACAACACCTGTGTCCAGTTTTACTAACTGATCATAAAAAGTGACCGTTCTCTAGGTGCTAGCCTGAGGATCGATTGCAGTCCCTGTGTTCACTCCCTAGCCTCCTGCTGCTGTGGAAATCCACGCTCCTGGCCTCCTTAGGCAACCAAATCCCCAGTAGGACAGGAAAGCCTTCCCCATCGGAGAAGCCCAGCCCACCAGGGCACATTCACTTCTCGAACATATTCCTGAGATTGTCCCTCCCCCAGAAGATACTGCAGACAAGAGAGAATCACCCCAAAAATCTGCCCACCAACCCAGAGTCAGGCCCCAGTCTGACCAATCACATGTGTTCACCCTGTGGTGGTTTCCTAGGTAACCAGCACTTCTGTACCAATTCAGGGAGACTGGGTGCTGGGGGAGGAGAGGCTGGGAAAGAAAGAAAGATCTGGTAGGAGACCTTCAGAGACAGGGACAAGGCAACAGGGACAGTGATGGAGACAAGCGGGCCAGGCGGGAGGACTGGCAGGAGGAAGGAGGACACCACCTCTGGCCATTTTTTATGCACATGCATGCACATGTAGGCACACACTGCTTTCTTTAAGGAAAAATGGCTAAAACCATACCATAAAAAGGAAGGCCCCAGATGGTAGGATTTCTCAGTGGCACCGTCTCTCTTAGTTCATTCAAGCTGCTGGGCCAAAACGCCGTGTGTCAGGAGCTTATAAGCCACAGAAACTGTCTCCTCACTGTTGTGGATGCTGGAAAGCTACCTAAAACACAGGTAGCTTGTGTTCATCCAGTCCATCCTTATCGACCCTGCCTCCTCACAGTTACATCACATAGCACAAAGGACCTCTCTTTAAAGGGAGCACCTGCTATCTCAACATGGAGCCCTTATGGCTTAATCATTTGCTACAGCCCCCCACCTCCTGATGCCTCGTTTATGGAGTAGGTTGCAAGAGGGAAAGGGTAGAAGAGCGAATCATACAGGCATTGTACCCTGCCTTGTAAGATCACACTTCAACAGTAAAATTCACACACACACATACACACACACACACACACACACACACATACACACACACACACACACGCGCACGCGCACACACACACACATGCACAAACTCACACAAGAGCCTTTTGCCACAGTGAGTCACTCTGAAGCCAGGTTTCTCAATGGCCCAGTCACAATATTTGTTAGAATTTGGGCTATCTGCCAGACTTACTTGTATAACTTCCAGTGGGACACAGGGAGGATGAGGAAAGTCTCCAAGTCCCAGTCCCTAGCTGGAAATCAGCCTGCTCTGGCTGGCCCAAAGTTCATGTGAGCCTTGTGCTTTAAAAAGACTGTCTCCACAACCCAGAGCAGCATATAAGTGGGCTGACTGTATGTCCTTATGTAAGTTCTCTCTTGGGAAACTTTCATTAAAGATGACAAGGTAATGGGAAAGAGATGGCCCATCTACCAGTTTGATTCTGGGAATCAGGACTCCAATACTCCAGGTTGAGCAGCCAGTGCTCTAACCACTGAGCTTCCCCCTTCCCCACAAGCAGTATTTTCCCAAGCATCTCCTATGCAGAGGGCACAATGGTGCATGGCACACTACACATGCAACAATGTGTCTATACAGAGAATGTGGTTGGCCTGTTGTACGAATGGAGAAACCGAAGTGTAGAAAAATGAAAAGCAGTTTTCAATAGCAGGTACCACAGGGGAGGGAAACTGAGACACGGGGAGGCAAAAACATGTAAGCTTCCCATGAGCTCAGTCACGGACTCAGGGTTGTAGCGCTCAGAGCATGGTCTCAGAGCTCTAGTGTTGTATCCCACAGCCACTGGATTCCTTCAGAATACTGGCCTTACCCCGGCTAACCTGGGATGGCAGTGTGTTGGAGAAGGTAAAAGACCACATCAGTCTGCACAGGAAATGCCAGTGTCTGTGGGTTTGAAGGGGAGATGTCTGCGAGAGATTTGAAGTTCGGGAGAGATCGGTAGAGGATAGCAGGGGGTGTGGAAGGTGAGAACAGGACTCTTGAGCCAAGTTGACTACCAAAACCTGGGTGGAGGTGGGCTGTAGCAGAAGCAGTCGGCAGAGTGAACGTGGGGTCCTAGCTGTATGACAGATGACCCTGAAGATGGCGCAAGCCACTCGAACACCAGCCACTGGGGGCATCTGCCTGGGAGAGCAGTCATGTGATCAGACTCACCTCTGAGGAGGTGAGTATCAGCTTCATCCCAGGGAACAGACAGAGGGAGCCAAGTCCATACGGAGAGACGCAGATGCATATGTGGCCCTTACCAGAACGGTGGATGAGGAGGAATGCAAAGCAGAGGAGCCAGCTGCACATGCAACTCCCCTAGAGAGCTGACGAGTCATAATGAACCCTGAGGCCCGCCAGCAGGGACCCACGGGCCTGGGGTTCCATCTCACTGCCAGCTCCTCCGAGAAAGCTCCCAAGCTACTGATGTCCATGACTCTGTCCTCCTGGAACACTCATGCTAAGACCTACAACATTTACAATCCCTCAGGCGCCCTGAGCGCAGACCTGCTCAGAGACCTGCAAGTGGCAGTCATCGAGGTCTGCTTCGGAGTGATGAAATGCACAACCAATAAAACAGAATAAGACGAAATTGAAAAATAGCAACATTCTCTCTGGGTAGGACAGAAGCAAAGGCTCAGAGGGGAGTGGAATGTCGGAGACAAAGGGCAGTTAGACAAGAGCGACTGGGTAGCCAGCTACAGGGAAACTCCTGCTCTCTCCCCAGGCACGCACATGCAAGCCATTCACAGCCAAGGTCTTCCAAGTGCTGTTGTCTCCTCCTGACTCCCTTCCCTCGTGTCCTTGACGATGTCTCTGTCACAGTCTCCATGGCACGGGCATTCTTACTTAATCCCATCGCCCATCGTTGCTGGAAGTGGCGACAAGTAATTAAAACTTCACAGCAAGTAAAAATAGCCTGTCTTCTTGGCGTGGAGATTGCAGCGGATGCTGACAGAGCCATAGTCACACACATGCTGCCTCCATGTCTCATTGACGGCCCCTCGAGGAATACCAGGGAAGAGAGTGATAGGCCTCTGTTTACAGGTGAGAAGACAGATCCTAAGCCAGCAGAACCCATAGCTATCTCCTGGAAACTCTCGGTGAACACCAGGCATGAGGCTGAGTGCCCCACTGATCTTTTTCCCACTGAATGACCATCCCCTCCAAACCAGAGACATGATTTGATTGCATCTATTTTCAATAAGAAAACAGAGTCAGGGTTATTTAGCTTAACTTCAATGGTTCTGCATACACACCCGGGTGAGCATGTCTAAGCCCAAACACTGTTGTCTCCCCAGGAACCACAATCTCAACTATAAAACATGTGAAGGCTTCAATCAGCCCAGTCATTAAAATAAATAATATGCAATTCAAACGATTAAAAAGCAAAAGCAATTCCCCAAAAATATCCACTGCTGAAATACAAACAGAATCAGTTGCTGAGTGATGTCTGTCTCAACTAAACCCTGGGGCAAATCAGTAATATTCATCTCTCCCTATTCCAAGAAACTCCTCTGCGTGTCCTGGTCTCGGGGACCACGAGGACGGCAACTGCTTGTATCCTCAAACAATAAGACCTCTGGTGCTCTTCACAGTGGTCTTTCTGCAGCCAGGCCCTCAGCATACAAGATCCAAGGTAGGACCACTGTCTCAGCTGTGGCAACTGGGACACAGGAAGGTCATGCAACCTGACCTAGGCTGCACAGCAGGGTCAGAGCACTCTCTAAAAGACTACAGGATTCAAAGACACAAACGTAGAATAAGGTGCAGTCTTGGCTTGTAAAACCCACCTGAGCGCCTCCGCTACTTGTCAGTTAGTTGACCACTACAACTAGGATTGCCAGATTTAGCAAGCAAAATATAGGACATCCAGTTAAGTGTGAATTTCAGATAAACAATGAGGCTTTAGGATAAGTCCTACACAATATTTGGGACAGACTTAGGCTAAGCCCTTACCCATTGTTTATCTGAAATTCAAATTTATCTGGGCATCCTGGGTTATATTTGGCAACCATAGCTGTAACAGACTTGGGAAAAATAAAAATAACAAGTGTTAGCGTTCCTGGGCACAGCCCTCTGTTCCTCCCCTCCCCTTTCCTCCTGCACATCCTCAGCTCCCCTAACCATACGCACTTGTCCTCCATGCTGCCTGCCCCCAGCTCATCAATAGATTAAAGGTTTTAGTCTTGACTTACAAGGCACCTCAGACAGCCACACCACACCCATCGTTTCAGGTCCCATTTAGTCTATCTCTCATTCTTTTTGTGACAATTATTTCCATGTACACTTGTCATAGAATTGGATCAAATTCCTGTCCTCATTGTTCTCTCTTGGCCCCTCCATCTCCTGGGAGCCCCACCCCCGCCAGTCCCCCCTCCCCCACTTATGTGTTCTTTTTACATTAGTGACCTGCTGAACTTAGCTATCTGCATGAGCATGGGCTCGGGCCATTTACTGCAGTCTGGTCAACGTATAAGAGCTACATCACTGAGGGGAATGACTCTCCCTCCCCAGGCAACCCACTCACTGCTCAGACAGGCGCGGGACCTCATGAGCCTCTGCCCATCTATTTGCTTCTTCACAATGATATCACATCTAGAAATAGCTGTGGACCGTGCCTGCCCCTGCCTTAGGGTTACACTTTGAATGAGTTGTAAGCTAGGAGAACAAGGAGCCTGGGTGGATCAGTCAGTCAGTTAAGTAACCATGGGATAATCCTCTCCCACACAGCATCATGTTGTCTAGCCCCAAAGTGTTCTCCAGCATGTCATATTGCTCAAGTCCCTTTGAATCCAGACAGTGCAAGAACTGGCCCAGTACAAAGGTTCTGATGGAATCCAATAACTTGAGATCATTTCCCTTAACAACCATATCAACACACACACACACACACGAGAGAGAGAGAGAGAGAGAGAGAGAGAGAGAGAGAGAGAGAGAGAGAGAGAGAGAGAATATTACATAACTTCACATGAGGAATAATCATCAAGACTACCTCCTTCCTAACATCACTGCGTTATTATTTTGACATCTGTGTAGGCTGCAGAATGATTCTTTGAATGCTGTGTGAGGCATATTTATATCTCTGGCTGTAGCACAGAGCCTTGAGAGGCTTGTTCTAGTAGGTCTCACTCAGCCTCAGCAAGCCCTGTGTGAAGAGCCCGGAGTACCACCCTGTGTTTACTATTCCTCACAGAACATACTCCCAAGTGGCAGGGTGACAACTAAGCCCTGCCTGTCCCCTGTGCCAGTGCCTTGATCCTCATGGAGACAGAGCATTGAGACCTGAAAGGCCCACCCCTTAACTGAACAAACATACCATCTGGGGTCTAGTGACAACAGCTTGTAGTAGTCAAGCTCTCTATCACTGTGGCAAACCACTGTCCGCTGTTGAAGAGCAGACTAGACGAAGGGGAGCTTTAACCTGTTAGAACCACGTCCAGTGCCCTCCATTTGTCAGTTGGGCCCTATGTCCCAAAGATTCTGCAACTTCCCAAAGCACCAGCAGCTGAAGCTCATGTGTTCAGACACACAAGCCCATGAGAGTCATTTCATATGCAAGAGGTAGCGGCTGGCCTTGAACAAGGCCATGTTCCGTCCCTCCCCTTTCCTTACCCTGGCCCCACAAGGGTCCCTCATAGTCCACCTCTTATAGGGGAGCCAAGGGAAGCCTGAGAGAAGGCTTTCAGGTAGAGAAGTGACAGCACCTTTGTCCCAGCCTAAGTGTCCTTCCTGCCTCCCAGTTACAGATTTATTATCTCCAGGATCATCCCCACAATTTGCATGTCTAAGAGGCTCTTGAGTTTTGCAGGACAAGGCAGCAGTGAAATCGAATTCCTGTGAGTCCAGTCACTGGAAGCGCCTTTCACTCATTTTAAAATTCTTGTGCTTGGCCCATCCTCACCCCTCCTCCGGAGTCAGAGTCTCTGGGAGGCAAGATTAGCAAGCTTAGGGGTGCAAACGGCTCTGCAGGTGCTCCTGAGGGCACTGTAGAGCAGCTCCTGTGGTATCAGATGCCTTCCCTTGGCAAAGTCTCAGCCTCTTACTTCCCATAATCCACAGATCAGGGTAAGCCCCAGCAACCTGCACTTCAGAAACTTCAAGCAATTAAGAAACAGGGAATGGAGGCGCCTGAAAACAATGTCTCCTGAAGTTGCTATATCCTAGGATTATCTACTTGCTTGCCTTTGAATGCAGTTTGTCCCACACAGGTCAGTCTCAGGGAAGACAAGAACGTCTCCAGGTCACAAACAAGCCACTGGGCAGTTCACTGGCTGCTTCCTGAACCTGAGGGATGATCCCTGAGCATCTCGGCTGTGTGTGATCCGATCCTGGGTGGGGTGTTAACTCCGCTCTGCTGATGGGGTTTAGCTCTGAGTCAAGTCCTTGAGCAGAATGGTGGGAAAAGCCCCCCTCTAGCCTCTTAGATCATGTATCCTCAGCCTGTCCTCAATCCATTGTCTAACACCCCTGCCCCAATCTCCTTCTGCCTCTCTTCTCACCTTCCCAGGAGAAAGAGTCTCTCCCATGCCAAGTGGCTCCTCCCACCCCAGTTAAGGTAATGCCCATGCCTCCCATGCTGTTGGTTTCATAAGCCAAGGGGATCTCCTAACTCAGTAGCCTCTTATTCCCAAACCTTCACATCTACAATGTAACTCTAGCTTGGAGAGATGGCACAGATAACACCGGCCCAGAGAAGTGGATTGGGGATTTAGAGGATGAGGTTTTTATTTCTCAGCCCGGAGACTGGGGGTTTAGGGAATGAGATCGTTATTTCTAAGCTCCGAGACTCGTGTTCTGCTTTACTTTCTGGCTTTGTGATTGAACGTCCCAACCAAATGTAACTTAGAGGAGGACTGGCTTTATTTAGCCTGCACTTCCAGGTCACAGTCCATCACTGCTTGCTGGGTTACTGACTGGCTCCAACTCAGCTGGCTTTCTTATATAGCCCAACACCACAGTCCTGGGAACGGTACCGCCCGCAGAGGGAGAGCATCTTCTTTACCAAGTGTCAATCAAGACACTCCCTCACCAATGTGCCCACGAAGCAACAAAAGCGAAGAAAAGCTGAGGTCCAATATACCCTTCAAGGCCACCGTCCAGTGACCAGCTCCTTCCCACCCGGCTCCACCGACTGAAGGAGACAGGTCTGTTGCTGGGGAACACAAATGTGTCCCAAGCATCCTGAGAGCCACATCTGGAGGTGCAGGTGGTGCCCTTCCTCGTGGGAATCTCTTAGCAAGGGTGTGTCAGCCGCCAGGAAGCACAGATAGTCACTTAGTCAGTCACTTTCACCCCCACACAAGAAATGGTATTTTTAAAATTCCCTGGTTGAGAAACAGCAGTAGAAAATTGACTTTGTAGGATCCTCAGTATTCTAGTGACTTCTCTAGAATACTGTGTGAATAGCCCCCCACAGGCTCAAGTTTGTTTTGAAAGCTGGATCCTCAGCCTGGAACAGTTTTGAAGGCTGTGGAGCCTTTAATAGGTGGGGTGTTGCTGATGGAAGTAGGTTTCTAGGGGTGGGACTTTGAAAATTAGACCCACCCCTGATTCTTGTCTGCTATCATGTGACCATGATAATGCCACAAATGTAGCTAGCCTTTCCCACCACAATAAACTAGGACCAGGTTGAAACTGTGAGGAGTGGGGAACTTAGAGTCTGCTCAGCTTCTGGGCAACACAGTGTGTTGAAGAGACCTCAGATATTCTGGTGAGTGTGTGTATGTGTGTGTGTGTACTCAGATACTCTGAGAGTACAGTATACAGCTTAAGGCAGTGTTTCTCAACTGGGGCATGATCCCTTTGGAGGTCAAATGACCCCTTCACAGGGATCACCTAAAACCATCAGAAAATACAGATATTCACATTATGATTCATTAAGTATCGTATGATTCATACTGTATTACATGATACAGTACAAAACTATAGCTCTGAAGTAGTAACAAAATTATTTTATGGCCGGGTATCACCACAGCAGGAGGAACTGTTTTAAAGGGTCACAGCATTAAGAAGGCTGAGAACCACTGACTTAAGGCCTTAAGCTTTGAGTGGAATTTTCCCAAATAATGGCTTTTTAACATTTGAAAGGACCATGAAAGCTGCCTAGGATTAAGCTAGAAAGATGAACAAAAACCACAGGAGCAGCATGTGTAAAGGTCCTGTGGCAGCAGAAAAAAAAGGATGTTTCCTAGCCCAGGAATGAGGTCAGTGTGACGGGAAGGCAGAAAAGAAAGAATGCTACCAAAGTGGCTGTACACCAGAAAGACTTCTCTCTGCTCTAATCATCTACCTGAGAGTAGGCAACTCATTGCTCTTCCCCCTCAGAGGCATCTCTGGAGGAGTTTTGCAAGCCCCTCCCCCTCAGCAAAATCCCACTGGTGCTCTGAAAACCAGTCCAATTCACCAGCTATTTTTAAAAGGAGGTTCTGAGAGAAAGCTAAAGGCATTCTCCTTGATTCACCAATGAGAATTTCCAGGGCTATGCATGTAGTCAAATGACTTACAAGCTTCCTTCACTCCCAGAAATATCAGGAAGTTTAAAATAGAAGCCATAGTTTGCTGCTGGAGAAATTTCAATGACATGCAAAAAGGTGGAAGAGAGAAACTTTCATTGAGGGCCAGGAGTGAACCTGTGGTAAGTGGGCAGGGGCCCCAACAGTCAGACCTCTTCACCCCCATGCCTTTCCTCTCTGGCAAAAAGGAGAAGCATCAACCTTTCCCCAGACAATGCCGGAGATCTCATGACTAGCCCAAGAGCAGTGTAAGAACCAAAAGCCTGACCCTAGTAACATTTCCTCGAAGCCTGGCTCCCTGGTCCAGGTGAGGATGAGAGAAACGGAGGCGGGTGGCCGACCTTGCTGATTTTCTCAACACTGCACTTCACAGTCTCAAGCCCAGGGCTGGGGAGTGACTGACAAGCAGGCATGAGACCCTGAGTTCAATCCCAGAACCCTTTGAAAACAAAAGCAATCAAAAAAGACACGGCAGCCTCCATGTGCAATCCTAGAAGAAGAAATGCTGGTCCCTAGAGCTCCAAACCATCTGATAGCCCGCCATAAAAAAAAGAGAGAGAGAGAGAGAGAGAGACAGTGCCGAGGAGGACAGACACCTACAACTGACGGCGGGCACACACATGCACAACACACATACATTCATGTGAGAGCACACAGAAAGAGAGTCAGACATACACACACACACACACACTGAGAGAGAGACAGAGAGACAGAGAGACAGAGAGAGACAGAGACAGAGAGAGACAGAGAGACTTGAAAATACATATATGTCTCCATTCACTGAAGTCATGTAAATAGGGTCTGTCAATCAGGTGTATTTCTGCAAAAGTCTTGGCTCAAGACTCGATTATTTCAGGGCAACTGGCAGCCATGAGCATCAAAGAGACACTGTTCTAATCATCATGGGGGATGAGTTCATCCCCCACCAACTCAGGAGGGGACAGGAGCAGACTCTCCTGGTGGCCATTCAAAGCTTTCACTCGATAATGCCCGAAGCCCAGGCGTCATGTGGTACTCCTCATGCTCTGCCTTTCTAGCCTCACGAAGCTAAAATCACATGTTCACCAATAGTTAGGGCAGAAGGTCGTCTCACCTCCAGGGAATATATGCAGGAAGGGGTAAGAGAAAATCACCAAAGTAAGTGCCATGTACTTTTTTTTTTATTCTATATATTCTTTATTTACATTTCAAATGATTTCCCCTTTCCTGGATCCCCCCTCCCCGAGTGACATGTTCTTGAAGATCAGTCTGACTTGCAGGTGGACGCCATGCTGCTGCCATCTTCCTCCTGTGACCACAGATTGGCTGACAGTGGCCAAGGGTTGCCCACTCAGACCCCTCATGAGGATCTAAGGCTTCAATGAGAGTTTTAAAATATTTCGAAAGCTTTGAAACATAAGAACTGTATGTGGCCTGTCTGTTGACATGGAATTTAAGACAATCTTAACACCTCAAAACACAGATGCCTTCCTTTTTCTCCATTGTTTGCCTAAATTACTCCCACCCTTTCACTCCTGTTCACACCAACACACTTCTGGACGTTGAAATGCATGAAATAATAGGAAATCAAGTGGATGAGAAGGGATCCATTAATCCCTTCTCATGTTTTCTGAACCCCAACCTAAAAGCTGCACCCCAGCACACAGAATCAATCATTCTCCAGCTCACACTTAGTTAAACTGTGTTGAAGCATCCTCTCTTAGAGTCTTCTACTGATTCTCTTACATAGGAACTGCAAGTAGCCCCATTTTTCAGATAGGAAAACTGAGGTCCAGAGCCACACTACCAAGATGAGGTGTGAAAGAACCTGAGTGCAAGCAGTGCCAACCAGGATCAATGTGGCTGAATACTTGACCTTGGGATTCACCTGATATAGCCTTCCTGATCAGCCTTAGCAGACAGGATGAGCCACAAAAATATCTTAGGCATGGCCAGAGGACTAAGTTCTAATTCACTACTGGATTTTCAGGGACTGAGGAAAGCCAGGTGACTTCTCCATGCCCTGATTTCCCAATTTTAAGATTCTGAGGTGATGGCTATTGATTATTTAAAAAATAATATATATAATATATAAAATTACAGGGTGAAAAAAACAACTCTGTTGGTAAAGGGCTTGTTTTACAAACACAGGGACCTGAATTTGATACCCAGAAGTTATGTGAAGGTTTTTAAAAGTCAGATGTAGTAAGTCACCTATCAATCTATCAGCACGTGCGTATGTGTCTCTCTGTCAGGCTCAAACACAGATATATTATTCATGATATTATAATTCATGTAGGGAGAGTTGTTTGTTATTGTTGTTATTGTAAAACTGATCATTTTTATATAGAGCAAACGCAAACTATTATTAAATTCATTTTGAAATAAAAGAGAATAGAAATGGAACTATGGGGGTTTGAATGAGAATGGCTCCCACAGGCCCATATGTTTGATCGCTGATCCCCAGTTAGCAGAACTGTTTGGAAAGGATCAGGAGGTGTGGCCTTGTTGCAGTAGGTAAGTTACTGGGAGTGGCCTTTGAGGTTTCAATAGCCCATGCCAGGCCTGGGCTTGTTCTTGTTCTCTCTTTACCTATAGCTCAGGGACCAGATGCAAGCTCTCAGCTGCTGCCCAGCACCACACCTAGCCACGGCTGTCATGTCCCCCACCATGATGATTGAGGACTCACCCTCTGAAACTGTCAGCAAGCCCCCAATTAACTGCTTCTTCTATAAGCTGCTTTGGTCAAGGTGCTTAGCCATGGCTATAGAATAGTAACTAAGACAAGAACATTAAAAAATAATTGGGAAACAATAATTATTATTTAAGAGAACCCTCATGGCTTCGTTTGATTTGATTTGGTCTGGTTTGGCCTGGTTTGTTTTTTGTTTGTTTGTTTGTTTTATTAAAGGGATTTTGAATTTTCCAAGTCTTTTTAAAGATCAATTTTAATATATTTTATTGGTTTTTGAGGTTATAGTTTAATTACATTTCTCCCTTCTCTTTTCCCATCCAGTCCCTCCCATATCCTCCTCCCTGATCACGCTCACACTCATGGCCTCTTTTTGATACAGGATCTCACTGTGCAGCCCAGACTGGCTTGGAACTGGCTAATGATGTACAAGCTAAATTGAACTGCACATGTTTCAGTCTCCATGTTCTGTCTAACCAGGCTTGTCTTATTGCTTGTTTGTCTTTGGCAGTCTTTTGGGTCCCAGCCTGGACTTGAAATCACTCTATAGCTGAGGGTGACTTTGAACTTTGGACTTACAAAGGGTAAATTCAAGGCATTGTTTTCCCTTCAGACAAGATTTAAACCTCTACCCTTAAAGGCTGAAGAGACAAGCATAGAACAAATAGGAAAACAAATATTGAAAGAAAAACCCATAATCTGTTGTTCCTGGGCAAGCTCTAACCCCATGACATCCTTTCTCTAATTTGAGCACCATATGGGATGAGGATCATGGGGTCAAAAATGCCCCCAAAGTGAAAGAAGATGATGTGGGGACATTTTGACTCCACAGCCCTAGGAGGAAAAGCATCAGGAAGTTAAAAAGGACTCATTATCCTCTTGGGAATTTTTTGTCTAATTCTCTCCTTTTGAGGAAAAATATTTACACTGCCAATAGAGAAGACATGCATGCTGTCAAGAGCTGTCCTTGTTTCAGTGACAATGCGAATATGTAGCCACTATTATGTCCCCATCACCACAACTAATAAACCATGGAAACAACCAGGAGGACATCCCTCCCCAGAATTTGCAGAGCAGAGCCAAACTAGGTCATCTCCTGACATATCCTCATTTCAAATCAGAGCAGAAACAGAGAAATGATTGCCTACTGTGAGCACAGGGCTGGGCATTGGGTAAACAATCAGAAAAAGAATCTAGAGTCATCTGGTCAACCTGACTGTTTAATAGATAGAGGAAGTCAGGCTTCAAGGATGGTAGTTGACCTGCATGGATGAAAGCTGATAACTGGGCCTAAGCATGCTTCTTCTCCCCTACAGCAGTATAGGAACACTCAGTCACATTGTTACATTCTATTATATCGTATTCCTTTGACAGTTGCATGCAAGTATATACTGAATTTTGGTCCTTCTCACCCATGGCACCCTGTCTCCTCCCCCTTTCTCCCACTGAAATACTTCTACTTCCATGTTGCTTTTTCACTCAAAGATGTAGAATGACTGCCATAACTCCTACATGCTTATCTTGGCAAATATCAAGTCAAGGCTGAGCTTTAAAGTCACAACACATGCAAACATACATACACACACACACACAATCTAAAATGATATCTTTAGATTCATCAGTAATTCCTGGCTAGTGCCATCTGAGTCTAAAATAAGAACTAAATTTCATCAGCGTATTCTTTTCCCTTGGTTAATCTATATCAGACATTAGTTGAATGACCAAAGTGTTTCATAGGCTCCATGATGAATTCGATAAGCATTTGAAGAAATCAAACATTAAATAAGTGATTGACTATATTTCATTGAATAGAAAAGACCTAACTATAACTCCTAGTTCTATAAGCAAAGGAAACCAAGTCAGAATACAACAAATGGCTGCACAGCCTTATTGTCTGCAGCACATTTACCGAAGCCATGTTACAGATTCAGCCCATACGGCCGTCAATTAACAGAGAAATTTTTGAGTGTGCTATATTCTCAAATGCATTACTATTCAAATATCAAGAAGTGCAAAATCATGTCATTTGCAAAAATGGGTGGTTCTACTGATGATCATGGTAAGTTAAATAAGCAAGGCCCAGAACGACAAATATCACATAACTTCTTTCAGATGTGGACTCTAGACTTTTGATTAATGAGCTGAAAGGAAATGGATAACCATTGGGAAGAGGAAGAAGACCAACAGGAGAGGGGGAGGGCCAACAGGAGAGAGGGGAGGACTAGCAGGAGAGAGGGGAGGACCAGCAGGAGGGAGGAGAGGAGCAGCAGAAGAAAGGGAAGGACCAGCAGGAGAAAGGGGAGGACCAGCAGGAGAGAGGATGAGGATCGGCAGGAGAAGGGAGGACCAGCAGGAAAGAGGGGAGGACCAGCAGGAGAGAGGATGAGGATCAGCAGGAGAAAGGAGGATAAGATACTCATGGACTGGAACTTCACAATACAGCCACTGCATTGCACATGAATGTAAGCCAATATAAAGTGAGCTAGTTCATAAAGTGATTATGAACATGCTTGAATAGTTAAGCCATGACTTAAGGAAAAACAGTTTTCAATCAACTGGATCTCGTGACTTCTAACCACTATGAGATTCTCTTAAATCCCAAAGCTTGTCTCAGCAAAGAATGTCTCATCGCTGTATACTTTTACCCATGAGAACGTTGGTTTGTTTTCTACGCTACCAGTAAAGGAAAAGATTTTTTTTTCTTATCAGGAAAAGATGCTTGTTGCCAAGCCTGGTGACCAGAGTTTGTTCCCAGGACACATATAGTAGAAGGAGAAAACTGATTCTCAAAGTTCTCTTTTGATCTACCCATATGCTTTGGCACCTGGTAAACAGACACACATATACATACATGCACAAGCACACATGCACACACATACACACATATACCATATACACTTATACACACATACACATATACATATACACACATACACACACTATACACATACACACACACATACATACACTATACACACACTGACTATGCTGGAAGCCATCAGTCATGTCAGTGTCTCGGGGCTCCACCCACACTTGTCAACTGTGGAGACTCCTGGGTTCACTTTCAGTGTTCAGCACCCATCTTCCTGTCCTGAGCAAAGATGTTTTTGGGGTTTTTTTTGTTTTTTTTTTTTAATTTTTTTAATTCGATATATTTTTTATTTACATTTCAAATGATTTCCCCTTTTCTAGCCCCCCACTCCCCGAAAGTCCCGTAAGCCCCCTTCTCTCCCCCTGTCCTCCCACCCACCCCGTCCCACTTCCCCGTTCTGGTTTTGCCGAATACTGCTTCACTGAGTCTTTCCAGAACAAGGGGCCACTCCTCCTTTCTTCTTGTACCTCATTTGATGTGTGGATTATGTTTTGGGTATTCCAGTTTTCTAGGTTAATATCCACTTATTAGTGAGTGCATACCATGATTCACCTTTTGAGTCAGGGTTACCTCACTTAGTATGATGTTCTCTAGCTCCATCCATTTGCCTAAGAATTTCATGAATTCATTGTTTCTAATGGCTGAATAGTACTCCATTGTGTAGATATACGACATTTTTTGCATCCACTCTTCTGTTGAGGGATACCTGGGCTCTTTCCAGCATCTGGCAATTATAAATAGGGCTGCTATGAACATAGTAGAGCATGTATCATTATTACATGGTGGGGAATCCTCTGGGTATATGCCCAAGAGTGGTATAGCAGGATCTTCTGGAAGTGAGGTGCCCAGTTTTCGGAGGAACTGCAAGACTGATTTCCAGAGTGGTTGTACCAATTTGCAACCCCACCAGCAGTGGAGGAGTGTTCCTCTTTCTCCACACCCTCTCCAACACCTGCTGTCTCCTGAATTTTTAATCTTAGCCATTCTGACTGGTGTAAGGTGAAATCTCAGGGTTGTTTTGATTTGCATTTCCCTAATGACTAATGAAGTTAAGCATTTTTTAAGATGCTTCTCTGCCATCCAAAGTTCTTCAAGTGAGAATTCTTTGTTTAACTCTGTACCCCATTTTTTTTTTTTGTCTTTTTTTTTATTTGATATAATTTATTTACATTTCAAATGATTTCCCCTTTTCTAGCCCCCCCCCACTCCCCGAAAGTCCCGTAAGCCCCCTTCTCTTCCCCTGTCCTCCCTCCCACCCCTTCCCAGTTCCCCGTTCTGGTTTTGCCAAATACTGTTTCACTGAGTCTTTCCAGAACCAGGGACCACTCCTGCTTTCTTCTTGTATCTCATTTGATGTGTGGATTATGTTTTGGGTATTCCAGTTTTCTAGGTTAATAACCACTTATTAGTGAGTGCATACCATGATTCACCTTTTGAGTCTGGGTTACCTCACTTAGTATGATGTTCTCTAGCTCCATCCATTTGCCTAAGAATTTCATGAATTCATTGTTTCTAATGGCTGAATAGTACTCCATTGTGTAGATATACCACATTTTTTGTATCCACTCTTCTGTTGAGGGATACCTGGGTTCTTTCCAGCATCTGGCAATTATAAATAGGGCTGCTATGAACATAGTAGAGCATGTATCCTTATTACATGGTGGGGAATCCTCTGGGTATATGCCCAGGAGTGGTATAGCAGGATCTTCTGGAAGTGAGGTGCCCAGTTTTCGGAGGAACCGCCAGACTGCTTTCCAGAGTGGTTGTACCAATTTGCAACCCCACCAGCAGTGGAGGAGTGTTCCTCTTTCTCCGCACCCTCTCCAACACCTGCTGTCTCCTGAATTTTTAATCTTAGCCATTCTGACTGGTGTAAGATGAAATCTTAGGGTTGTTTTGATTTGCATTTCCCTAATGACTAATGAAGTGGAGCATTTTTTAAGATGCTTCTCCGCCATCCGAAGTTCTTCAGGTGAGAATTCTTTGTTTAACTCTGTACCCCATTTTTTAATAGGGTTGTTCGGTTTTCTGGAGTCTAACTTCTTGAGTTCTTTATATATATTGGATATTAGCCCTCTATCTGATGTAGGATTGGTGAAGATCTTTTCCCAATTTGTTGGTTGCCGATCTGTCCTCTTGACGGTGTCCTTTGCCTTACAGAAACTTTGTAATTTTATGAGGTCCCATTTGTCAATTCTTGATCTTAGAGCATACGCTATTGGTGTTCTGTTCAGAAACTTTCTCCCTGTACCGATGTCCTCAAGGGTCTTCCCCAGTTTCTTTTCTATTAGCTTCAGAGTATCTGGCTTTATGTGGAGGTCCTTGATCCATTTGGATTTGAGCTTAGTACAAGGAGACAAGGATGGATCAATTCACATTCTTCTGCATGCTGACCTCCAGTTGAACCAGCACCATTTGTTGAAAAGGCTATCTTTTTTCCATTGGATGTTTTCAGCCTCTTTGTCGAGGATCAAGTGGCCATAGGTGTGTGGGTTCATTTCTGGATCTTCAGTCCTGTTCCATTGATCCTCCTGCCTGTCACTGTACCAATACCATGCAGTTTTTAACACTATTGCTCTGTAGTCTGATCAGAGATGTTAATGACCCAAACTTATTTCACATTATGCAAAAGGGGAAAAGATGGAGGTAGCCACTTCCTCCTTCCTCCTCATACTGTTTGTAAGACATGTTGTCTACCAAAACAACAGAGAGGGAAACAAATACTGCCTCAAGACTGCAGTCTCTGAAATCACCATAAAAAAAAAAAAAAAAAAAAAAAAAAAAACAGAAACAAACAAAAAACAGCTCCACTAAGCTCTATGAGGAACCGGAACTGCTGAGCACTGCTGGGTGTGGTTTGGATCCCGAATGCCCCCAGAAGCCTCATGTTGTCCCAGTGTGTCCCAAGCAGTCAAGACCTGGAACAAAAGAACACTTGGGCATGCCTTTGAAGGGGATATTAGGGCCCAGCCCCACCCCTTTCTGTGGCTCTGGTTTCAGTGAGGTAAGCAGCCTCCTAAGGTTCTAACAATGGACTGCACCACCCTAGTCCTAAAGCAACAGGACCAAGGCACCAGGGACTAAATTTTCTGAAGCCCTGAGACAAAATAAATCTTCCCCTTTCGGTTGATAGTCTCAAGTGTTTGATCACAGTAACAGGAAGCGGACTCGTATACTAGAATGATAAACTTTGGAGTCTAGTGGACAGAGTTTGACTCCACATCCCACATACATAAGCCTCTGAATGTTTTTCAACACCTGTGACCCAGAGCTTCTGTCCATGAAGGGACATGAACAATGTCTACCTTATGCAGGAGGGTAAGATAACATGTTTGTAGAACTCACTGTGAGGTCTGAGATACAATAGCTATTTGGTAAACGTTAGCAATGTATCATTCAACATATTGAATTATACTAATCCCAGGGGATTTGTGTGAGTGTCAAGTGACTTAAAAGATACAAAGAGCACAGCTCTGGCCCTGTATTCGGGACGATCTTGATAAATGTTTGCTTCTTGTCACTTTTTTCAAATGGCCTTATTGGGAATTTTCTGTGTGTATCATTTTCCTACAGGGCAAAAATCATTATGCAAGCAAATTTCTACACACCCTCCAGAAAGCCACCATCAAGCAGCAATCCCTAGACCTTAGGTCTCCAGAGCCTTTGGCACAACACAAAGCAAGCAGATAGACTGAAAACTTCTTTTTGTTGCCTAAGCAAACATATTTTTTTATGTTTTATTTAACATAAAAATGGGAAATTGTCCCCAGTCTGAGGCTGGTGTGCTTCAGCGTTGGCTATAACTGGGGGTCCTGGTCCTGCGGTAAAAGACTTTCTGAACTTTTCCTGATTTCTCTCCATCACAGAGGGAACACTGTGAGCTAAGAGTATGACAGACAAGCAGCCTGCTACTGTGGTGAGCAGAGGGGCCATGAAGGATTCTCTTCAGTGGAGAGGCAGCTAGGAACTCCTGATTCCCAAAGGCATTAAGTCAAGGCAGGTGAAGCAAGCTTGGAATGGGGGAGATCTCTGTGGAATGAGTTTCTAGACTTCTTTGACTTATCTTTGTGGGAGATACCAGATGGGGCCACCGGACAGAACTGCACACTGGGGGCCACGCTGAATGTTTATTGTTCACCACTGGGTCTCTTCTCTGAGCCCAGCATAGGGATCTAACCTAGAATCCTGGCAAGTCATAACAGAGCGAGGTTGCCACTGAACCAGGAAGTGCATGACCAAATTAGTCCAGGGAGGCTGTCCTGGTAGAGAAAATGGTGTCATCAAAATCATGGTGGTAAAGAGGAGATAAAAGAGATTAGAAACAAAAACTTGAACAATTTCATGATGCTGTATAGGAAAGTCAAATAAATAATAAGTCACAATAGAACCAGGTCATAACCACAGGAAGGGTTTAGCTTGCTGTTCAAGTACTGGGAGCCATGGAGTATTGTAGACAGCAGGTAGTAGAAAGGGTTGTTGTTGGCCAGGCGGTGGTGGCTCATGCCTTTAATCCCAGCACTTGGGAGGCAGAGGCAGGCAGATTTCTGAGTTTGAGGCCAGCCTGGTCTACAGAGTGAGTTCCAGGACAGCCAGGTCTACACAGAGAAACCCTGTTTTGAAAAAAAAAAAAAAAAGAAAGAAAGAAAGAAAAAGAAAGGAAGAAACAAAGGGTTGTTGTTGTTGTTGTTGTTGTTGTTGTTATTGTTGTTGTTTTGGGGGGTTGGGTGTGTGTGTGTGTGTGTGTGTGTGTGTGTGTGTGTGTGAAACCTCTTCACGGGGAAATTAATGAGTGTTAGTTAACCTACTGTGTGACCCAGCTCTAAGCCCTGTTTTCTGAAAACAGAGAAAGAGATTGAAGACGTGGAGTCATATCTCTACTGTCCTGGGACTAGCGCCCCTGAAATCTGTGGGTTCCCCTGTATCACACAACACCCTCTTCAGCCTTAGTTCTCTGCTCAGAAAGTCTGCGTTCTGTGTCCGAACTGCTTCTTCTACTTAAAGGCAACTAAAAAACCTTTTGTTAACCTATAAAAACCTCAGCTGGGATCAGAACCTGTCTTCATACAGACAGACCCCTAAAAATCAATATTTTCATCCATCTTGGACATAACAAGGCTTTGGAATCAACATATAGTCACAGAGCAAAACTTTCCTCCCCTCAGATACAAGTGAAGGGTGTAGATGTCTACTTTGGGGTGTGAACTGGCTTGATGGGAAAGATTGTTGCCACCATGTCTAACAAGTTCAATACCTTTCTGTGTAGAAAGAGAGATCTGACTGACATGGGGTTCTCTGTGCACTGTGGAGTACACACACACACATACACACACACACACAATTGGAAACATACATAAAAAGATATCTTCGCTGCATCTGACCGTGGCCCTGCTTCTGACCGTGGCCCTTACATCTGATCATAGCCCCAGCAATGTCCTTGCACCACTGCATTTATAGACAATTAATGGGCTTCAATGGTCACTTGGAGCTGTCTACCCCATTCCACTATGAGATTCATGGAACAACAAGCTATGCTAAATCTATGCTCTGCACACTCAAGCAAAGGTCTAATTCCACAGGCCTGACCATCTTAAAATTTGGATGAGATTTGTAACAGTGACACAGCCTAGCTTATTCTCAGGCAAGATACAGCTTCCCCCATGGGGACAGTCCCATCAAGTCTCCCCATCTCATTACTCACCTTTACTTCCTTGACAGTATTCTTCTAGGTCTGGAGTTGCCTGGTTTGTGTCTCTGTGTACTGATTTATCACCAGTGGCCAAAGCTCTATGGGAGATTTACCACTGGCCATTGTAACTCCAGCATTTACAATGGAGCAGGGGTTATACTAGATGCTCAATAAATATTTCCAGACTACACAGTCTTTCATCATGTTGTTCTGATTCCTAGACAATTGTTCTACACTATTTAAGCTAAACAAAAGTGGAGAGGTTTATGTGTGAGTGGGGTAGGCTCTAGAAATAGAATGCTTCCACTGAAAAGCCCTTGCTTGTATACGGCACGGTGGGTCATTCTGTAATCCCAGTACTAGGTAGGAGGAAGAAGATTGGGAGTTCAAGGCTAGCCCTGACTATTGATGAGTTTGAAGCCATCCATACCTGGCTATGGTTAGCTTGAAACCAGCCTAGACTACATAGTGAGTTTAAAGCCAACCTGGGGCTACATGGTAAATTTGAAACTAGCCATGGATACATGGTTAGCTTAAAGCCACTCTGGGCTACATAAAACTGTCTCAAAAAAGCAGAAATTATATATAATTACTCTCTCATTCACCATCTGAATATGAACTTACCTGTCTGCATCTACAAAGTAGGTTGACCACACCCACCTCCTAGTGAGCATTCTGTAAGACTCATATGTAACTGAGGACATTGCCTAGTAAGTACTTGTACACAGTAGGCTATCCCCTTGATATTTTTACACTGACCACCCTTTTGCCTTAAATGCATTTTTTAAAACAGTCATCCCACCAGGAATAGGCTGTTGAATGCCTACAATGACCTGGTAGCAGGTTCCATTATTGTCCCACATTAGAGATCAGAAGTCTGAAGCAGCAAGTCCACTGTGTCTCCCTACTCTTCTGGCTTGTCCCGTCATAGACATAGTCTCGTGCTCCACAATGTAGGCCCATGAAACATACATCCTTGGTCCCCGGGGCAGAGGCGCCACACTGAACACTCCCACTGTGTTTTCAGTGGAGAAGAATGAATACTAACATCAATACTTTAACTGTAATTGAGACTGCAAAATATGGAGAAAGCATTATGTGAAAGGTTTGAGCAATCATTCAGCTGTTATCCCTGACTTATCCTGGAGCCGGCCACAGCGATGCACTTCATAAGTTAGGAAAGGCAGGCAATCCTTTGATACCCCACCTGGCAGGTTCCCCTCACCTCTTCATCTCCCCTCCGCTACTTAACTTGGCTGTGTTTGCTTTAATGTCAAACCTGAGCCGCTCAGAGTCCTGTCTTTGCATGTCAACCCCAAGCTTGATTTTAAAAGCCATCATCAGCCCCCAATTGCTCTAAGGGTTTATTTCCCTCACTGCCATATGGCCAGCACTCCGTAGGAATGGGTATTCTGTAATCAATCATTCAGTAGCCAGGTGTAATATACACATACACAACATATATTCACATATACACACACACACCTGCTATCCCCACACTTGGAAGGTGGAAGCAAGTGCATCTTAAGTTCAAGGCTAGCCTAGGCTATACAATGGCCAGACCTCGGAAGGGAGCAATCAGTTAAGCTCTTGCCATATAAGCAGGAAGACCCGAGTTTGATCCCTAGAGCTCATGTCAAAAAAGCTACATGTGGTTGTGGGCATTTGCAATCACAGTGCTGGGAAGGTGGAGACAGGAGGATCCCTGGGGACTGCTGGTCAACCAACACAGCCTACTTGATCGGCTCCAGGTGAGTGACAGATCCTCTCTCAAAAAAAAAAAAAGCCATAAAGTGAATGGTGTGAGATGAACAACAAGTTGACTTCTGGCTACCACCTACCTTTACATAAACAAGAACACACACACATACACACAGACACATACACTCATACAAACACATATATACACATACAAACACATATACACATACACAACATACATTCACATATACATGCATACACACATATACATATATACAAACACATACACTCATACAAACACATATACACATACACAACATACATTCACATATACACACATACACACATACACATATACACAAACACATACACACTTACAAACACATATATACACATACAAACACATACACACAGATACATACACATATACACATACACAACATTCACATATACATACATACATACATCACACACACATATATACACATACAAACACATATACACATATACAACATGCATACACATGTACATACACACATACACACATATACACATACACAACATGTATATGCATACACATACACAGAGATACACACATACAAACACATATACACAGATACATACACATACATAGACATAAAGATACACACACATACATACACAGAGAGTAACATACAAACATACACATACACACACATGCACACAGATACATACATAGCCATAAAGATACACATACATACACAGAGAGTCACATACACACATATATATACACATACACACATGCATGCACACAGATATGTACAATACATACATACACATATACACACATACATATACATACACACACTCACATAAACACATATACATATACACACAGGATCATTACAATCATATTCATTTTGTAGATGAGAATACAAATGTCTAGAGAGGTCAGTAACTTCTCCAGTGTCACCCAGCAATAAGTGGTACGGTAGGATTCAAACCCATGCCTGTGGCTGCAAGTTCCTCCTATTTACAAGTTATCTCTAAGTATCACATAGGTGACCACATTCTCTGGGCTGAAAATGAACAGCTCAAGATGTCCTTTGGGGTCCTCCCCAGGTGAACATTCTTACTCCACCTGTTAAAGAGATCTTAGGTTGGTCTGTGAGGTGTCCAAGTTGACTTTCAGGCGGACTAGCATGATCAAGGAGAGCTTTGTACCCAAGGCAGTTGCTGGGACCGTGAGTTCAGGTTAGGGACCATGCATTTCCTGCTTCAGGAAGAGATCTGTGACTGTGCCTCTTGTTTTAGAACTAGAGATGGCCCCAGAGAAAGCTCGCAGTGTTCCTCAGGACAGTGCAAGACAAGCTTGTGTGACTCTACAGAAAGCATGCTGGTCTTCGAGTGTAGGCCAGTGGTGGAGCATTCAAGTAGCATGCACTAGACGCTGGGTTCCATCCCAGCAGAGCAAAATAACAGCAAACATAGGTTAAACACTCAACACACACACACACACACACACACCAACCCTTCAGAATATTGTTGGGAGAAGAAAAATACTACCTTTAGTAGCTTTTCAGTATTTGTTTTGCAGGGTGGGGGGCAGGTCCAGAAAGGATTTCTCTTTGTAGACCTGGCTGACCCTGGAACTCTGTAGACCAGGTTGGCCTCAAACTCACGGAGAGCTGCCTTCCTCTGCCTTGCAAGTGCTGGGATTAAAGTCATGAGCCACCGCCCCACCCCCAGCTGCTTTTCAGTATTCCTTAATTCCAAAGTTCTGCTGGGTTACTCTGTGCATCACGCAGAGGCTGGGAGAGTATAGGCCTGCTCTCTTGGAGTTTGTATTCTAATGAGAGGGTCAAGCCACAATCATTGAGATAGATGTACATATAAATGGGACCATCTGAAATGGGGTCAATGCTATAAAGAATTAAACAGATGCCAAGTGACGGAGGCTGTGTAGGAGAGGAGGCTGCCTCCAGAGGTAGCCTTCAAGACACCCTTGAATGATGCAATAGCCCTGGAAATACCCAGAGAATGGTGTACCGTGCATAGAGCCCCATAGAGCCAGAGGCCAAGGGCGGCACTGCAGGTGGGGGCCCAGGAAAGGAGGCTGCTGGGATTGGGAGGGGTGTTCAAGGCAGAGTGAAGGGAGGGAGGGCAGTAGCCGGAGCAAACACCCTAGCAGGGCCCAGCAGGCAAACCGGCCCTGATGCGGTAGGGTGGCATGGATTGGAGACAGGAAGTGGTCAGCATTTGAAGGGCAGCACGAAAGACTCTCACTCCCATCCAGAGCAGGAGGGGATGAAAGATTCCCCAGCAAAGAAAGGCCAATCGGTGCCAGGTGAGGGGAGCCGGAGAGCTGCTGCACACCAGCCATCTACTGGGATGGCAACCAGCTCCAGCAGCCCTCAGTGTGCCTCCTTGTCAGACTGGGAGTGGGCCCACAGGCTGAAGGAAGTGGTGGGTTCCGCCCCCAAGCCAGGGCTGGAGAGCGGAGGCCCCCTTCCCTCCGCCTGTTTAGTGCGCCTTCTGCTCTTGGCGGTCAGTGCGTAGGAACAGGTGTGGGGTTTGTGCCTTCCCCATACACCAACTGTTCCCCATTTGGGGAGGGAAAATGAACCACATCCTCGTTAATGCCACACTGTTTATTGATTTAGGCAAATGCTTGGCAGCTCTAATTCATCTTCTGAAGGATAATGTAATAAGGGCCCACATTATACTGTATCTTTCTCTGGGCTCTGAATATGTCACCCTCCTTTGTTGCACCATTTCTGTGAGTTGGAAAAATAAGCAAGGCCTGGCATTGATGCATTGAGCAGGCTTGTCCTGCTGAAGCTACTGAAGCTGCGGGGACTACACAGAGCTGAAGGCGCAGTCTCAACAGCTGTGTGATGCTGTGCCAGTCACCAAGCCTGTCTGAGCCTTGCATTTCTCATAGAACCCCCAAAGTATCTGCCTGCCTGCCTGCCTATCTATGTAGACCTATCTATATAGTATCTTTGTCCTGCCAAGTTCAAATGTGAGTTGTTTAACAAGTTGCACAAAGCCTGGCGAGTTGGCACAGTGGGTAGGAAGCTCACTGTGAAATAATTCAGACTTAAGCTCATGCAGATCTCTGGAACCTACAGGAAGTTAGACATGGGAGCGTGTGTGTCTGTGAGCCCAGCAATCCGCCGAGATGGCAGGTGGAGACAGGAACATCCCCAGAAGCTCTGAGTCCAGCTAGCCAGGCATGAGCACTGGCTAATGAAAGAAAGGACCAGAGCATCAGGAGGGAGAACAGAAGGGTGAAGTGGGCTGGGGAGGAACCCACTCGGGGGAAGCTGTTTAGGAAGGGTCAGCATGGTTGGCTGGACTCAAGGCCGAGTAAGAAGCATGGGTCCAGAGAGACGCAGGCACAACGCGCACCGGGAAACCTGGAAGTGGGAAGGCTCGGTACTGCTGCCAAGGTCCAAGCAAGAAGCCCACCTGATACCCATGCGGTTAGGAGGTAACCCTGGACGGTGACAACCCAGGTCTGAGATCCCAGGCTGCAATCCCTAGTACACCTTAACCACATGACTCTCAGAAGAATCATCGTAATCTTTTTGCAAAATCGACTTCATCGAGGTAGGGTTTGCAACCAATAAGTGTACACCTAGGAAGAGTTCCTCTCCATCCTGTTCCCTTTTCCTGAATCCTTCTCCAAACCTCAGCTTCCTAGGGCCTCTGAGCTTAGCTCACACCCTGCTCTGATGCAGCTGCTTCCTCTCCACCTTGGTCAGGTGCCCCACAAGAAGGCAGCACAGCTGAGGTGTGTTACGTAACCACTGTTCCAATCCTAAGAGAACCGAGAGGGGAAGGAAGTCTGTCTGACAAGACACTGTGCATGTAGAGGATTTTCCAGAGAGCGGGGGATGCACCTGTGCTAGTTAGTCCACACATCTGCCTGCTCTGCAGCTCACCTGCCTGCTGCCCACTGCCTTCAGATACCCTGAGAGCAGAGCCCAGGGTTACCCAGTTATCAGGTTACCCAGGAAAGACAAGAAGAGTTTTGCCCACATCAGAACCTGGCACTCAACCTTAAAGTTTCAAAAGTGTGTGTGTGTGTGTGTGTGTGTGTGTGTGTGTGTGTGTGTGTGTGTGTGTGTGTGTGTGATTTAGTATTCCCTGTTATCCTTTTACAGAGAAAATTACACCAGAGGGCAACGCCTGATTTCTCCACTGCAGAATGAGGATAATAATAACCTTTAATTTACGAGTCGTTAGTTAGCATAAAATGCAATAACACATACAAACAGGGCCTTCTGGGATATCTGGCCCACGGTAGGCATTCATTAGAGGATTTCTGGAGTTGCCTTTAACAAGAACCTGTTCTACTGCCAAGCTCTACGCTGGAGGCGTCTCCTGCCTTTCCTCATTTACAGTGACCAGGCACTGACCAGGCTCCTGCTATATCTTTGGTAGCTGGGTGTTTTTTCATTCTCACCTCCAGGGAGCTGACCATGTCACCCCATCCATCATTCTCCAGTAATTCTTAGCCATGTGACTCCCACAAGACATGATTTTAAGGCTCTGAAAAAAAAAAGCAGTTCTATTGAAGTATGATTTATAATCAACAAACGCACGTTCTGAGCTTTCATGTTGATGGCTTTGGACAAATGTGCACACCACGTAGGTGTGGGACATCTCTAGTGCCCTCCCTGACAACATCCAACAAATACCATCTTCATGGGCCTCTCGTGCCCAGCCTTAGACAACACTGACTTCGTGATACTAGAGATTAGAATCACCAGTCCAAGATTGCATACAAAGGGAATTATGCACTGTGCATCCTTCTCTGCCTAACTTCCTTCTCTCAGCTCGGTGTCACTGAACACACCCACCCTGGCGCACATATCCCAGCATGCCCATTTGCCCTTTATCTGCTCACAAAACAGGAACTGGGGAGACTTTCCAACCTTAGCGCTGTTACGAATTGTGGCTGTTAGTATACAAGTCTGTGTGTGGACAGAAGTTTCCATTTACCATGAGAAAGAACTTAGGATTTGGTGTGAGGGGTTACAAGGTTAGCTCAGGCTGACCTTCATTTTTAAACTATTCAACCTTCTGGCTGTAGCCTTTTATATCTGCAGTGGGTGAGAATTTAGTCACTCTGCACTTCCATCCTTCTGGGACGGTGCTGCTCTTTAGAGTGTTAGCCATTGTGATGGGTGGTGCTGTGTGACAGCTTCAACTTGAGTTGGTAATGGTGGGTAATGGTACTGAGGATCTTTTCAGGGGATTTATGTGTAACTGATATGTCTTCCACAGTCTGATGCTTATTCATATTTTTTCTCACTGAAGTCTAGTTTGAATCATAAGACCTTTGTGGTAAAGTAAGACATATGTACTCCAAAATAATGCAGTGCATGAGGATGTCCCCTTCTCTGAACTGAGCTCTCCAGACTAACACCTATTTCCAATGTGGATGGTGAGCCTGTAAATGGGGTAGGCATGTGGGCAGAGAGTTGGAAGGACCTGTCTTGATATCACAAACCAACCCCTAACTAGCTGGTTGTGGGTCATTTTAAAACTACAACTCCCATTTCAGTTGTCTACAAAACAGAACTGATGTAGTCACTCTGCCATCAGGAGAGCAGAAGCCAAGATGTGTATGGTATGTGTTAGCCGTGCCACGTGTGAAGCCATTTATTCTATCCCAAGAGCACCAGGCATCCATTACCCCGACGAGGCTGCCTTAAAAGACATCCCCCAATAGCATAGCTTTTTAAAAAGGATCACTGGCCTTGGCAAAGATCACATGTCTAATCTGCTCAGCTCCTTCCCATATCCAGAGCTGGCTGGCTGTTGGCTGATTCGGAACGATCTTGGACGGGGCAAGGAGTGCCCTGGCTCATGCTCCCGTGTCTTCCATCCTTCAACAAGTTAGTCTAGGAGTGTTCTCCTGGAAACACCGAGGTGCAAGACAGAAAGCAGAAACACACAAAATCCTTTGGCTCTGGACTTGGAACTGGCAGACAGTTCTGCCACATTCTTTTGGCCAAAAGAAAAGCACAGGGCCAGATCAACTCCACAGGTGGAGAAATAGTTTGTACTTCTTTGGAAATCTCCAAAATCACAGGGAAATTGTATTCACAGGGAGGAGCTAGATCTAGCATTTTAATTTGAAAAAAAAATGTAATTTCCAAATGATCCAAACAGCTACCCACTGGCCATCATAGCACTTGAAGTCTGAATGGGACACAATATCTACGATCCAATTGCTTCCTATCTCAGAGGGAGAAAAGAGCATCCCAGTGACCTGACCTCTGTCAGATGTGTATAATACCCACTCATTAACAAGTCTAGCAGGAACAAGAGGTGAGACCAAAGCTAAGAAGTTAGATCATTGTTATGTCATGTTGACGGTGCTCCCAACCCCACCTCCACTATCTCTGTGTTCCTCTCTGTCCTCAGAGGGCAGTATACTAACAAACTCCTTTCACTTCAGCAGCTATGGGCTAACTCACATTGGACTCAAATCCTGGAAGCAATCACTGGTAAGTTGAAAGAAACAGATCTAACTTAAGTATGGATCCCTACTGGGAAGTTTGACCTCCTCACAGAGACAATTCAAATTCAACCTCTCCAGCCATAGACCTAACAAGGGGAATCCTGGCAGCTTAATTTTACAACAGGTACCTCCACCGCCATATTGGCCAACACCTTTAGAGTGCTTACCACTAAACAGTGTTTTCAGTATATATGGGCTCCTGGTCCACGCATAACCTGAATCATTTCTTAAGAATTTGAAACTGGTTTATACACTCCCTTCTGATGGCTGGCCCTGGAGTAGTTTGGGAAGTGTAGGGTTGGCGGCACCTGCCCATTGTGAAGAGAAAGATCGTCGTGCCAGGGCGTATAGAAAATAAAGCAGAGTAAAGCATAAAATGCAGATTCAAAATGGCCAGTCTAAGAGCTTCTTACACTGGTGATTCCTGGTTCTGTGTTACACTGTTTCTTCCCTATCCAGTTCCCAGTGTTTTAAATTTCCCTTGGAGAACTGCCTCCCCAATCCCTTGGTCTAGACCATTTGTACAACCAATTTCTAAGGAAGGTTTTGTCACCACCAAGCCAAGCAACAACATCTTCCTCGGGCCACAGTTACAATCCCAGACATGAATATATGACTCAGCTAAAGTCAGTTCATCCCAGGATTTAAGCCAGCGAGACTAAGAGAGACACCTTCTCATCCACATTAGACTTGAAGCTGGATGACTTGAGCCAGGAACTGGTGGCCACCATCTGGCTTTCACAGGAAGACAGTCTACCTGAAAATGGAGACAACGCAGCAGAAGATAGGGCTGGGGAATGGGAACAAGGTCTTGCTCACTGCATGCAAGTTCCTCCATCCAGCTCCAACTGAAGCGAGATCTTCAGGGAATTTACCACTTCCAAACCATTATGTTCCTTCTTACCCTATAATATTTTGTGCGTGCTAGGGACTGAACCCAATGCCTTGATCAATGTGGTTCTTAGCAACATTCTCATGTGTGTTTATCAATGTTTTTTGCTCATGTGTACCTCCTTGCACAGTCCTCACACTGCCTTATCTGCGTCCAGAGTGCACATGTAAGAATATGTAGTATTTCCCCTTATATATTAAATTATTTTTATTGTAACAAATGGGCATCTGAGTTCTCTCTTTCTCTCTCTTTCTCTCTCTCTCTCTCTCTCTCTCTCTCTCTCTCTCTCTCTCTCTCTCTCTCCCTCTCTCTCTTACAAAAGTCCTAACTATGGCCTCTCTGAAGCCAGGATCATGCATGATCAATCCAGATTGTTCTTATGTCTTTCCTTTCCCCTAGAGGCTGGAGGGCTTTCCCAACAGTCCAGAGTCCTAGTTCAGCTCCCTTCCACTGTCATTATATAAGGATGACAGGCAGGGCTGCTCCAGCACACCCAATACTCTACACACAGCACTATTCCTCCATGCTTTAATTCTACATTTGGTCTGCCCTGGTGTAACACATGCAGCCTTAAAACTCTCTATTCTGGGCAAAAATCATACAATAAAAGCTACAGGATTTATGGGGAAATTGGGTAAGGGCATAACACCCATATACTTTATCAGTGACATAGTAAAAAGAAACAAGACCCTAATAAAAAAGTAGTACTGTTTTTACATGTGTTGAGTGGCTTTAAACTGTGTAACTACTTCAATAAATATTGTGTTACTCCAGAAGCCTGAGATTGGGTTATAGAAGCAGGGCCTGAGGAACAGCTGTAGTTTGTGAATTTTGTGAGGCAATGGAAGCTGCAGAGGAAGCTGTGGCCCCAGGAGGGGCTTGGATGGTAGAGAAGTTGTGACCCTGGAAGGGGTTTGGATGGCAGTGGAACCTGTGTCTTAAGCTGTTCTCCTGACTGCATTGCTCTCTTCGTTCATTGCTCTGCTCCACTCAGGAGTTTTCTGCAGTCACCACTTGTTTTTTACTTCCCAAAGTTTCACATAAGTGACATGAAATCCACATTATGTTCAAATCACTTCCTACTACATCAATCTCACTGGAGCAAATCCAAGTTTTACCAACACATGTTGTCCTAAGAAGACTCACATGAGCCTAAAGTATTCATTTCTCCATTTCTAAAGAGAAAGCACTGAACCTCAGAAAGTCAATGAATGGGGAGTTCTGGGCCTAGTGTCCCTGTGTCACCCAGTACACACATGCTCCTGTCACTGGCCTGGTCCACCTGAACCCCAGGCTCTCTTCTGGTCCATGTACAAACCTACCGAGTCTCGAGGATGCTGGTATGCTGCAACTGAGACCACAGTGAGTCTCCAGCACTCTGCAGGCCTCGGGCTCCTCCTCTGTCCGATGCGGCACTGCCTACCCACAGCAGGGATCCCATCTGAGATGGGCCCACGTCCTTTGCCACTCGTCCATCTCTACCGTGACATGTGTTGGCTGAACATGTGAAGTTGAACATACTATGCACGACACCCATGCTGCTCACACTGCATGATAATTAGCATTCATATAACACACTCCATTGGACAGAAGAGGAAACAAAGGCCTGAAGAATGCAGACGACTTCCTAAAGCCACAAAAAAAGGCAGTAACTACAGAGGGATTTAAATCTGGAACTGTGGGTAATTTTGCAACATGCCTGGAATAAGCCCTATGACAGCCATGGAGCCTCCGAGGATCTGTTTGAGTCGCTGTGTATTCCAATGACCCCCAACAACCATCAACTTAATAGTAAAGGCTTTCCAAGTCATGGGATTCTACAAAGTCACTTGCCTGCATGGAACCAGTGGCCGCTTATTCTGACACTGAATAACAGCCCTCGTTAGGAGCCAAGATAATGGATTGCTCAACCGATATTTCCTGAGAATTCTCACCCGTGACTCCTCCCCTTCCTGCCATGACAAGGACTTCTAAGACTCATTTCCCTCGATGCATTCCTCTCCTACAGATGTCCTCCTAGAGCTTTCCCATCCAGAAAGCACCACTTAATTATTTTTTTTTCATTCTTTTTTTTTTCGATATAATTTATTTACATTTCAAATGATTTCCCCTTTTCTAGCCCCCCCCACTCCCCGAAAGTCCCGTAAGCCCCCTTCTCTTCCCCTGTCCTCCCTCCCACCCCTTCCCAGTTCCCCGTTCTGGTTTTGCCAAATACTGTTTCACTGAGTCTTTCCAGAACCAGGGACCACTCCTGCTTTCTTCTTGTATCTCATTTGATGTGTGGATTATGTTTTGGGTAATTTTTTCTACCATATTTTATTCATCAAAGACAAAGTCAGGCCTCTTGTCCACAGGCAATCACTCACTTTTCCAAGTCTCACTAGAATTACTGAAATTCTAGTGAAGAGTGTTGCTGCTTACTCATGATGCCCAGATCCCAGCCTGAACCCTCTTAGAGCCGGCTCTGAAATCGAGTTTGAGTGGTGTCTCTGTCAGTGATCTAGTGTGGTGAAGAGACACCATGACCACAGCAAGTCTTATAAGGAAATCTTTTAACAGAAGCTGGCTCACAGTTTCAGAGGTTTAGCCTGTTGTTATCGTGGTAGGGAGCATGGAGGCAGGCAGGAAGACACAGTGTTGTAGGAGAAGCCAAGAGTTCTACAGCCAGAAGCACGAGGAACAGGGAATGAGAGAAAGAGAGCGAGCCACTAGGCCTGGCTTGGGCTTTTGAAATCGCAAAGCCCACCTTGGTGACACACTTCCTCAAACAAAGCTACACCTCCCTAATCCTGTCCAAGTAGTGCACTCCCTGACAACTAACCTTTCAAATGTATGAGCCAATGTGGACCATTCTTATTCAAACCACCACAAGTGGATATAAACTTACTTGGGAGGCAATCTCAGGAACAGTACTCAAAGGGAAGTCAGTCAGGCTAACACATATGAACAACTAAGGCTCAGCCCTGTTGCAGCTGCCAGGAAAGGTTGCATCAGATAGCTCAGAATATTCTCACTCAAGGGATAAGAAAGCTGATCAGACACCATTAGCTTAGCTCTATTTCCTGGAGCATCAACTCTTCTGATTCTTCCAAACCAGCTCATCTGCTAGAGGCCACACCCAGCAAAGCGCTCAAGCCAAATGAGAAGTTTTGTTGTAGAATGGAATCAATGGATCTGGGCTTGAAGTTACTGAAGGTAACTGCTGCACCCGGATATTGGTGAATGCTCCATTCTACAAAGTCCTTCAGAACTACCAGAATTAGTGCTGAGTGATACCGCAGATAACAGTATCTAAGTACTTACTCTTTTCTGGTCACAGTGCTAAACACCAGCTGAAAACTACCCATCCACAACTGCATGGTAGGGTTGATACTATAACAACCTCCCATTTACAGATAAGGCAACTGAGCCTCGGAATGGTTGAATAAAGTGCCTATGGTCAGAAGGCTGGAAAGAGGCCATCTTGAGATTTGAGACCACCTCCTCTGAGCCCAGTACCTTCATCTTTCTATACATGCACACTGTCAGAAATCATAAGGGTGACAGAAACATGACAGGTGTGATACTGCAGGATAAGAGGAGAGGAAGGTGCCTGACAGGAAGGTTCCCAGGCAAGATGTCTTGTGTCTCCCAGGAACAGCATTTCAGGGATCTTTCAGGAAACAACTCCTTCCCCAGTCGAACCCCATGCATTTTTGAGGAGCTGACAATACACCGGGATCCCCAACATGATGTAGGCCTGACCAATCCAAGCATTCCAACACTGCCTCTAGGCACGATGATCAGTTCAAAGAGCATCACGTGACCTCTGCCGCTGCTGCAGTTGCGACCTATGGCGTACTTTCACCTAGGAAGTAGCTCTCTGTTTATGGAGGTTGCTGGGCTGAGTGGCATACACTACCCAAGGCTGCCATTACCTGCCTAAGAAGGGAGTCAGAAGTCAGCAGAGCCAAGGTCTCTTTTAAGTAAACTTTACCAAGGCTTTATCTAGCTCACTAAAATGAACTGTGTTGAGTGCCTAACTTGATTAATGTTGACACATGCATTGATCCAGGAACACCAAGATACATGGGAGACAGAAGATAACACCAGAGAAAGGTGTACATACCTGATGGCCATATTACGTGAGCAGTTTTCCCTTCCTAGAGTCTCCAGTGAATACAGCTGCACCATGTACACTCTCAGTGCATCTGACAGTCAACCATGCTTTGTGTATATTCATTCTTTTTTATTGTTGAGATGTATTCCACTGTGTCGCTATGACATGGGCTGTTTATACATTTTATGATTGGCATTTTGTGTTGTTTTTAGCTTTGGACTATTATGAATAAAATGTGTGTGAATGTGGATGCAGATTCTTTATGTGAATGTAAGTTTCAGTTCTCTTGGGTAAATACATGGAAATGGAGATGCTGGGCAGCATACTAAAGATATATTGAATTTTAATAAATAGGCTTTTAAGAACCTCTTTTGAGCACCTGCGTCTGGCTGGCTTTCTAAGCTTTTGCTAATTTGATTCAATAAATAGCACTAATTGCTCAAGCACATTTGAGATGGACTTTGCTACTAAGTGTAGCCATAAGGATACTGGGGAATGGGTCTCCCAGAAGTAACAGCCATAGTTTTGATCACCGTTTTCAAGGAAAGACCAGCACTGTGCACAGTATTGGGCAACATAACATTGAGAATGGGATTCAAGGGGATCCCAGGTATTTTACTGATCAACCAATAAATAGTATGGTTTTAGCCTCCAAATATCCAGCAAAATAGGAAACTGTAGGAAAACTCTCCAGACTCCATCCAGAACTCAGAAGTTATGGTGCCTTAAAGGTAAGATAGTGGCTTTCAAAATCAAACTCTAAAGTGATAACTCTGGTATGGGAGGGTTGTGGGCATCTCCTTCCCTGTGACCTCGTATTTAGACTGGGGGCGATGGCTCAGAGGTTAAAGAGCTTTGCTACAAGTGTGAGGTCTGGAGTTTGGATTCCCAGAATCCATCTAAATGGACTTGCTAGCCTGGCTCTAATTCTAGCCTCAGAAAGCAGAGGCAAGCTGACAAGCAAGACCATATTGATAAGCTCTGTGTTTGACTGAAACACCTGAAATACCCTGCCTTAATGAATAAGGTCAAAGATTGTTCTTGAACCATTCCTGTCACCAGCCTCTGGTGTCCACATGCAAATGGTATGCACATGTCCTCACACACATGCAAAAATGCACACACACATACACACTTATGAAATAAAGTTCCTGAGTGTCAAATCCTTCTCTAATAAAATGGAAATAATACTGTCAGAGGTAACTGGACATTTTTCATTGTGTCACATGCTTTACATGTTCCATATAAGTTATTCTCAATTACTTGGATAAATGAAAAAAAAAACAATGAAAAAAAAACTCCATTGTTATTATATTACCTGCAGGAAGTGAATGTTTCCAGAGGCTGGCCCCTGTGCACAGAAAACATAATGGAAGTTGTCCAAAAAAACTTAAAACAGAACTCGTAAGTGATGCAGAAATCCTGCTTCTAGAAACTAGTCAAGAAACCAAAGTGAACATCTCAAAAAACGGCATCTGCACTCTCATGTTCTCTGTAACAGGAGTCATAGCATCCAAGATATGGAAACAACTCAAATGCATCTCAGCAGACAAGTGGATTAATTCTCCATACAATGGAGAATTATTTAGCTTTTCAAAAATGGAAGGAATTGCATTGTGTACTATAACATGAATGAGACTTGAAGATATTATGGTAAGTGAAATAAACTAATAATGAAAATGACTGTTTTGCTTCTATGAGGTACTTGAAATAGTTAAACATAGAAACAGAAAGCAGAGGGAAAATTTGGTTGCGGTTGGGATATAATTATTAATCAAGAGGTATAGAGACTCAAGGTAAATAAGTTTTTTTTCACCTCCTTTATACTATTGTCCCTATAATTAACTATGCTTATTTGTTTGCATTTTCAAAAATTGTAAAAGTTGTTTAGAAAGCTGACAAACGCTTGCTGCTCTTCACAAAGGTCTGAAGTTCAGTTACCAAAATCCAAATTAGGTGGCTCACGCCTACTTGTAACTCCAGCTCTGGGGGATCAGACATCCTTTTTTGACCTCTCTGCATATCGACACAGGTATCTACATACCCAAACGCAGGCATAGATCCATATAACATAAATCTTTTCTATATAACATTAAGAGGGAGCTGAAGTGGTATGCTTAGCATTCAAGAAGCCATAGATTCAATCCCCTGAACGGTATAAACCAGGCCTGGTGGAACAGTATACACTTGCAATCCCAGCGTGGGCTTTGAGGTGGATGACCAGTTCAAGGTCACCTGCCTCAAGAAAGCAGATTAAGAAGACTGACTACATGTTAAGTTCTCACCGCAATAGAATGCTGGACAGAGAGAAGTGATGGACATTTACAGCAGCTAAGACTGTCAATGCCGTGCACCAGCTGCCCAGTGGGCCTTCAGCAACCACATCCAGCTGTCCAGCATGTGAGCTTCCTGTGGGGAGCTACACATCACTGTGTCTCCTAGTGACATCAGAAATCACACCCATAAATGCTTACCAACATGACTGCACACATGTGAGGTAAACAAGAACAACCATGAACATGCCAAACTGAACACAGAGAAGTCCATGAGACCTCAACCCTCCATGGAGAACTACAGACAGGCAAATGAGCAAAGCTGGAGTCTAGAGTGGGGGCCTTCCCAGGGACAAGCACACCAGCGGCAAATGCTGATCTCTGAAACACACATACAAGTAACATCATATGACTCAGCAGGCTATATTTAGTAATATATATGCATATACAAATATATATTTGTATGCACTAATAATTGATCTTAAAGAAAAATTTGAAAGTGAACATGGGAGGGTTTGGAAGGAGGAAGGGGAGGAGTGAAATGTTGTAGTTAGAATACAATCTCAAAAAACAGACAAACAAAAATAAAAACAAAACTTTCCAGAGATTTCTTTTAAAGAATCTCAGTGGACAGGCCACACCCCTGAACAAGAACTCAGAACCTCCAGAGAGCAGACAAAAGCATCTGTAGTCACCAAAGCTCCTTGCAGATTTCAGAGCACAGACAATCTTGAGACCCAGTGACCAGGTTAGAGGTTTGCAGCTTGGGTAGCTGTCAGGCTCACATGGAGGCCTGCAGAGGCAGGTCTAGCAGCACAGGCCTGCCATCCCAGTGGCCCACTGTCCCAATTACTCAGGAGGCCAACAGAAGGCTCCCAAGATTAAGGCCATCCCGGACTAGAAGGTACAAGGTAAATTCAAAGCCAGAACTCCGAAATTTAGTGAGACACTGTCTAGAAACAAAGTAAAGCTAAGGCTGTTGGTGTGGCTCATTGGCAGAGCATTGCCTAGCATGCACAAGGTCTTGGATTCAATCAAAGACCATCAGCAACAGTAACAACAAAATGTCAGCCACAGCTCCAGAGAGTCTGCTGCAGGGTGTCTGGGCTGCTCTCTGAACTTGTATCCACATCTCTACAGGATGCTGCTGCTGCTGCAAGTCTGAGGGCCAAAGAATGAGAGCCCTTGCATTCGTCTGTCCCTGTCTCATAAGGAGGCCACTATACTACATTGTCACAGGGATTATGGTAAAAAGGTATGTAATTTGTTCTCCAAACTTAGAGAGGAAGGACATCAAACACGCCCAAAGGTTTAGAGGAACAGTGCCAAGCAGAGATGGTAACACACTGAGTTTTGAAGATACTCTTAAAATACACTCGCATCCATGCCAAGGTCACTGTAAGACATGGGCAAAGGCACCTGCATAGCTTAGCTCACTGTACACAAGTAGAAGCACCATGCTGGAGTGAGTCACTCAGGGCCTAGAGTCATGCACCCCCACAGCCCTGCTCCCAAATCTTCTCTTCCGTGAGCAGTGAGGCTACTGTACCTGCCCTTAATGAAGATGCTCGATACACAGCTGCCGTATCCAGGCAAGCAGATGGAGCCTGGCTGGGTACAGACAAGTGTAATCGGACACGCCAACACACAGCCCCGAGGAGCCAGCGGGGAGTGTGCGCTGCTCAAGGTGATGTAACCGTATTTTGTAAAAGAGAAATTAGCACAGTTGAATTCATAGAGAAGGAAGCCACAGCTCCAATTGCTGAAATAACTCACTTCTGAACACATAGCACATGAATGGCAAAATGGGAGGTAAAGACAGATGGTTTGGGACTCACTAGTTGGCTGGCCTAGCCGACATAGCAAGTCCTGGTCTATGAGAGACACAGGTGGGTGGCACCTAAAGATCAGCCCCTGAGGCTGTCGTCTGGCCTCCACCTGCACACATAGATATGTGCATCTGCACACCCACATGTACATGCACACACACATACAATTTCAACAATAGCTAATAGCTGACAAAGGTGGAATCTGAATTCATGTTTGTCTCTCCTTAGTCTCTCCCTAGCACCCTACACTGCTTACCAGGCTTAGAGGTGTAATTCACTGAGAAAGTGACTGCTTTGCATGTTCAAAGGCTGAGGAGATGGTTCTGAGGGGAAAGCACTACCACACGAGCTTGAGTACTGATGTTCCAATCCCCCAACCCCAAACAGAAGCCTCCTGGGCCTGCTTGGAATCCCTAGGTTCAGGGGTAGAGATGGCTAGCCACGCTATCTAAAGCAGCAAGCTCCAGTCCAGAGAGAGGTTCTGCCTCCGTGGATAAGGGGAGAGTGACAGAGAAGGCGTCAACTTCTGACCTCCACACACAAGCACACATGCATACACAGACTATACACATGCACTTGCTAAACCCAAAACAAATAATATTTTAATTAAAAACAAGCCTCCTTGCTTCTCACCGACCCTAGCAGTCCCAGTAGGAAGAAGCAATTCATACCCTGCCTCCCCTATAGTGGCCAAGGGTACCAGGAAAAGAGCTGCTTCTGAACCAGCCAAAGTCTGGTTACACCTGTGTCTCCAGAGGCTCCGGGCCAACTCTCGGGCTGCCTGGCACCTTGGTTCCAGATGCTAAAGGCAGGCAGCTGAACACCAGTCCGGGGAGGCCCAGGAAGTGCCATGGTAGCTTCTGTTTCAAAATAGATGTTCTGGGCTTGGCCTCTCCTGGCAGCTGCTGATCAGATATGGTGCAGGTGTTCCCATTATCCTGGAAAGACCCAGGCTCTGAACAGATGATGGGATTCTATTCAGTCCCTGCACACCTCGGCTACTTGCCTGCTCGCTCTTTACAATAGAAAGCACAGTGCGCTGGGTACCAGCGAGGGCACGGAGATGCGAAATGGGGACATGAGTACAGTTCCTGACTTTCTCCCTCTGGCTTCTCCTTTTCCTGAAATGTGGTTGGTAAATCATGTTGTGGAGAGTTTTTCTTTATACATTTTGATCTTTTTGAGGTGTGTTTGTTCATGTGTGTACACGTGTATTGGGGGGGTGTGAAAACACTCCTGCATATGGAGGCCTCCAGTGACATCCCCAGGAATCCCACCCACCTCTTTGGAACATGATCTCATCTCTCTCTCACTGGCCTGGAGTTCACTGATTAGAGTGAGCCTTAGGGACCCTCCCATCTTCCCCTCCTATGTGCTAAGCCCACAAGGGCACACCGCACACCTGAGCATTTTCATAGGGTGCTAGGTGTCTGACTTGGGCCTGGAGCTCATGATGCAAGCTCCTTACTGAGCATTCTCCCCAGCTCCTTCTTCCACCCTCAGGAAGCATCTCCTTCTGTAGTGGGTTGAAAAGCACTGATCCAAAGGGAAGTGCTATACCTGCAGGTCGAGAGTGTAACATTATTTACAAATTAGCCAAATCTTGACCTTGAGGTAAGGTCACCCCAGCTCACTGGGGTGGCCCCTAAGTCCCATGGCAAGTGTCCTCAGGAAAGTAACACCAAGAGGCTGGGTGTGGGGGCACATGCTCACAATCTCAGGAAACGCTAAGGCAGGGAGATTATGAGTTCTAGAACAGCTTGAGCCGCATACCAAGAGTCTATGTCAAAGGGGGTGGGGTTAGAGGAAATGTGAGGCTGATAGCTTCCAAGGGAAGAAGGTCGCCTGAAGCCGGGAAGACGGTCGCCTGAAGCCAGGGAAAAAGCTGGAGTCACACACCCGACAGTCAAGGAAACTGGAGCCACCAGAGGGGAAAAGCAGCAGGATGGATGGCAGAAGGACGGCCGAGAGTGCGGTCCTGCAGCACCTGGGTTTCACTCGGCCTACACTGCTTTAAATCCATGCAATTTCTTGCCGCCACCCTTGGAAGTTCATGTGAGTCCTTTCCCTTCGGTCACCCCAGCCCCAGAGAAAGCAACTACATCTCCGTCACTTGCCGGCTTCTGCTCATCCGATGACTCAGAATTGACTAACATACACTCTACTATTGGGCAGAATACAGAACTTTACCTATTAGAAGCCAAATATTCTCATTTTATTTTCCATTTCCAGGTGCAGAAGACCCTCTGGTCTCTCTCTCTGCACACAGTTCATCCTCACCAAGGCGCGCCTTGAGCAGAGCTTCTCAGCCACCGCAATGACAAGATTCTCTTTCTGTTTCTGTCTCTACCTCTCCACTTTCCTCTCCCTCCTCTCCTCTTGTATCTCCCACCCCTGCCCCTGTACGTGTGTGAAGGGTGTCTGTGTGCGTGCACATGTGTGTGCATATATGTGTGTGAAAGCCCATATGTGTTTGTTGGGGAAAGAAATGTGAATCTTATGTATTGTAGAATAATAAACAGCAGCTCAGGCTATGACTCATTAGATGACAAAAGCCAACATTGCCCTAGTATAACAATAGAGTATGTCTCCAGATGTTGCCAGATTGCCCTGGGTTAGCAAACAAGAGATGCTAACGAACCCCTGGTTGAAACTTACAATCGTTTTGGTGGAGATGGCAGGGCCAGGCCATCATCATTGCCCATGAAGCCCAAAAATCAAGGGCAGCCTCTTCAGCACATGCAGCCATCCCTGATTCAAAACCCCAGGGCCAGAAAACTGTCTAAGCTTCTAGGGCTGAACTTCTCGGCCCAGCACCTACCAATCCCTATAAAAGCCCAGGACAGGAGAGATATTAGGTGGTCACAGCTGGTGACACAGTAAGAATTTTGTACCCATGTATATAACTCTCTGAAGGAAGAGTGAATGATACAAATCTGGGGACAAATTGGCGTGGAGAATGCTAGAATCGGTACCTGAGGAGATCTGGAAAGCTATTCCTCCAAGGTATCAGCGCCGTTATTATCTAATACAACTGGACCATGTTGGGCAAACAGGCAAGGCTGGTGCAGATACACGGATCTGTAGGAGAGACATCCTAAGAGGCTCCGGTACCATACACTGAAGCCTGTCCTTCCTGTAAAACTGCATGCTGTATACCCAGAGGATTCCCCAGCATGTAATAAGGACACATGCTCCACTATGTTCATAGCAGCCTTATTTATAATAGCCAGAAGCTGGAAGAACCCAGATGTCCCTCAACGGAGGAATGGATACAGAAAATGTGGTATATATACACAATGGAATTCTATTCAGCCATTAAAAACAATGAATTCATGAAATTCTTAGACAAATGGATGGAACTGGAGAACATCATCCTAAGTGAGGTAACCCAGTCTCAAAAGAACACTCATGGTATGCACTCACTGATAAGTGGATATTAGCCTAGAAGCTTGGAATATCCAAGACACAATTCACATATCAAATGATGCCCAAGAAGAAGGAAGGAGTGGCCCCTGGTCCTGGAAAGACTTAGTGCATCAGTGTCAGGGAATACCAGGACAGGGAAGTGGGAAGGGGCGGATGAGGGAACAGGGGAAGGGAAGAAGGTTTATTGGACTTTTGGGGAGGGGGGATCCAGGAAAGGGAAAATCACTTGAAATGTAAATAAAGAATATATTGAATAAAAAAAAATCCTCAAAAAAAAAAAAAAAACCAAACTATATGCTGAAGCTCTAGTTCTTTGAACAGTAGCTAACTCCACCGAGAGGGTGTGTCTCTGAGGTAGAGATAACAGCTAAATAGGCACATGAAGGATTAGTGCCCTTACAGAGAGGCAGCTGTGTCTCTTTCCACATTCCCTAGAGAAAGGCCGTGCACAGGCACAGCGAGCAGGTGGCTATCTGCAGCAGGGAAGAGGGCCCTCGCCAGAAGCCAAATCAAAAGCAAACACACTGCAATTGCTTAAGCTGCTCTGCCTATGCCATTTCTTACAGACTGATGTACAGGATAAGGGGGTCAGACTCTTCCCAAAGGTCAAGGTCACCCACAGTTCCATTCTTGGATATCTGAATCGGATTGTTGTAAGCGGTGATGATGCACTTGTGCTGAATCCGGCTCTGACAGTGGGGATCTAGGGCTCTGTGCTTGCAGAGAGTATCTATGCACAAAATTAAAAATTGTTCAGCCATGAGAGGAGGAGACCAGGCATTCACAGCCTTGGCATCATAGTGACTTCAAGGATAACCTGGGATGTTTGAAATGCTGTTACAAAACCTACAGTGGGGACTCCGGAAGCATTTCAGTGAGTAAAATGTTTTCTGTGTAAGCATGAAGACCTACCTGACTTTGGTCCCCAGCACCCATGAGAAAAGTCAGCCATTCTGACACACACTTCCAATGCCATTGCTGAGGAGAGAGACAGACCTGGATCTCTAGGCCTCACTGCCAGCCAGCCTGGACTCATCAGTGAGGGATGCATCCCTCAGTGTGACCAGTGATGCTGATGAGAAGCAGGACCTTCAGGATCTCAGGGGGGAGCCCACTTAACCCCACAGGAGTTACAGCTTTCAGCAGAGGACTTAGTGACTCAGTGCCAACTTCCTTGTTTACAGATGATGTGTGTCTCAAAACAAATGATGTTTTGTTTGCTCTTGTTGTGATAACATACTCTGATACAGCAAGTTAGTAGCTAAGCAGTTGGTTTTAGCTCAGTTGGGGGCTACAGTCTATCTCTTCAGAGAAGGCAGCAGGAACAAGGGAGCTTAGTCGCACCCAGTGGAGTCAAGCGCAGAGAGAATGCACACTTGTGCATAGCTTCCTGTTTGTTTCTGTCTTACACAAACCTAGGCCCAAAGCCTGGGAAGACTGCTGCTCACTCCTCGGTGGGTGTCTTCCCTGAGCACCCACCCTCCAGATCAGCCACAGGCCCATCTCATCAGGACATCACCCCCACCCCACACTGAGACTTTCTTCCCCTTGTCAATTAGAACTACTGACTAATTGTCTAGTGGGTAACTAATTGTTGACAATTAGAACTAAGCATCACAAATTATAATTGCAAAAGAGAAGTCAAAGACAATGTAGTTCTGAGGTAAGAGGAGAGGACAGACCTGACTCAAAACTCCAGACCCCATGATTAGAGGAGGGGGAGGGGCCCATTCACAGGCTCCAATTCTTCTCCAAATGTACTTTGGATTCAGAATGCCATGGAATGTCCCCACAGTACTGTCCTTGCTTGAAAGCTGCATGGCTGGCGCGTGCTGTGCACATTCATGTGCACGCACATGTGCACGCCAGAGGATAAGTCTGTGTGCTATTCCTCAGGCTCCACCTACCTTAGGGTTTAGCGTTCATACTAGCCAGGAGCAGGCTAGAATAGCTCACCAGTGAGCCCCAGGAGCTTGCCCCGCGCCGTGTCCACCTCCCCTGAACTGTTTCAGCACAAGAAAACACTCCTATATTTTTATGTGGGGTCTGGGAAAAGAACTCAGGTCATTATGCTTGTGTGGCAAGCTCTTTACCACAGTTTTTAATTTCCCTGATGTGTACCTAAGAAGTATCACCACATGTCCCCACCTCCTGCCAATGACATCAGAGTCCCAGTTGGTCAAATTCTAATGCTTATAAGTCTTGGTCAAAACTAAAGTGTAAAACCTAAAAAGTTACAGACTAGAAATGTAACTCAGTTGCTAGGATGCTGGCGTAGCATGCATGAGGCCTGGGATTGATTCCCAGCGTTCATAAACTGGTTGCAGGAATACAAATCTTCATTTCCAGCGTTCATAAACTGGATGCAGGAATACAAATCTTCATTTCCAGAATTCAGGAGGTGGAGGTGGGGAAAATCAGAAATTCAAGGTCATCCTTGGCTTCACAACAAGTTCAAGGCCAGCCTTGGCTATATGAGATCTCACCTCAAAACTAACTAACTGGACAAAGGCCAGTTGTTTTGGCCTTATAGGCTACAATGTATCAACTCTGGAGAAAAGCATGAAGCCCTCAAAAAACATCGGCTTTTGTGATGTTGACGTTGACAGTGACGTCATGCCACAGAAGGTCATTAAGCAGGCACTTGCCGAGCACTTCTTATGCCCAGTCTCTCTCTGCTAGGCACAGGCAGGGGCAGTCACAGGCATAGCGGTAAGTCAGGGGGATAGAGCACAGGGCTCTACTGTTGCAGAGTTCCTGTCCGGAAGCTCGGAATCACACTAACCAGGAGCTTTCCACAGGCTCTGCTTAGCCACTTCCTGGCAGCCATTGCCACACTCCGACTGTAGACAGCAAGCAGCCTAGCCAAAGGGCCAACAGGTCTCAGGGAACACCCTCTCCACAGCAACCACAGTTCAAATCAGCCTGTTAAAACCCACATTCAGCATGAACCTAAGAGTCCTGTTTGAACCTGTTGTCGGGATGATGGCACCAGTGCTGGGCGTTAAGCCCACTAGGAGGTGGCTGGCAACCCTCGGCTCCTTAGCCTCAGGCCTACGATGGCCTTCAAGGGCCTTTATGTGGGATACCCAGTGCCTCTGGGAAAAGCTGGCATTCGTGTGCTGTTTATTGTTTTAACTTTTAACTCCGAGCCTCTTCTGCAAAATGTTTTTATCTCAATTAGGTTTCTGTGTCTGTGATACACACCCTGACCAGAAACAACCTGTGGAGGAAAGGGCTTGTTTCATCTTAAAGCATTTAGTCTACCATACAGGGAAGTCAGGGCAGGGACCTGGAGGCAGGAGCTGAAGCTGAGGTCATGAAGGGTACTGACTTGCTCCTCCTGGGTTCTTCAGCCGACTTTCTTCTAGAACTCATGGCCCCCTCAGGAGAGGTGGCCCCACTCACAGTGAGCTGGAGCCCCACCCCCATCAACCACTAATTAAGAAAATGCCCTACAGGCTTGCCTGTGGAGCAATCTTATGAAAGGATTTCTCAATTGAGCTTCCCTCTTCCTGGTTGACTCTAGCTCGTGCCAAGTTGACAAAATACCAAAATAACGTCTGTGGAGTGATAATGAGCAGCACTTTCCACCCTGTGCTTTGTTAACTTGTGTTAATCCCCCTGGGCATCTACATATAGTAACAGCTTAAAGGTAATGTCCCTTCTGTTGTGGTATAAATGTAAAATATTTCCCATTGGTGTGTGTGTTTAAACACTTGATTCCCAGTGGGTATTATTGTTCTAGGAGGTAGTATGGACTTCAAGGAACAAGTAGGTAGTAGAGGAGGGGGAATTATGGGTAGTCCTGATGGGATCCCAACCCAGTTCTCTTCCTCCTGATTGGTGCTGTGTAACAGGCATCTGCCAGAGGCTCTGCCTCCACTAAGCCACATACAAACGGTGGACTATATCCTCTCAGACCCTCAACCAAAATCAACCCTCCCATCCTTCAGTGGCTTCTTTCAGATTTCTATCACAGTGATAAGAAAAGTAACTAGTATACTTCTTATCGTTAACGAATGCACCACTTATCAGTCTCATTAACATCTAGATCTAGCCGTCTCGGGAGAGGATCTGAGAGTGGTGCCTTAGGCGTTGCGAAGAGTCCTTCAGAGCCACAACAGTTATGGGTGGGATGCCTGGTGGGTGAGGATTTAGCATCTAGCTAAGTCCTAAATGCTGAGGCATGGCTTGAGCAAATAGGACATGATCCCAAGCTATTAGCAAATCGGAGTCAAACAGGTATCCACTGAGTCCTCAGTCCACGGGTCACTTCCAAGAGCCATAGGCCATATTTTCCAGGCTTATTAAATCCCCACTTCCCCCAAAGGCTCTAGGAATCACACACAAAGGCGGTGAAGACCAACATAGGCCTAAGCTAAGAAACAAAGGGTCGCCAGCCACCAATCCCTCTGAGCTGTCATTCCAGAGAAAGCCTGTGTGTCAGCCAGCCCCAACAAAGGACAGACATCCTGTGGGGATCTTGTTCCTGGTTAAAGCCATAGGCTTTGCAGCTCATTAGCACTGGTCCCTTGGAAGACTATGAACCCTGGGGGTCCCTGATGCTCTTCACAAAGCCACCACATGACTAGTAAAGTGGCCTTTGATACCAATATGGATGGTGGAAATGTCCTGCCTCCTGGTTCCCTGCCTGTGTAATCAATAATAGCTTCAGAGAGGGAAGAGAGAGTGGAGTCTCTTTCTCTCTGTCTCCCTGTGCCACTCCCTCCCTCCAAGATGCTGAAAATAGCCTAATTAGATTGTCCCTCTGCCTGGGTGGCATGGAGGTGACAGGCACAGAGGCTGTCACGGAGCTCACACACCCTTCTGAAAACTGTCTATAGCTCTCTGGCTGGCTGTGGCTGATGGAAACAGGACCCAGTCCTGCAGGAGGTGGGGCTGTCACAAGGCAGCAGTGATGCTGCAGGAGGAGGGGCTGTCACAAGGCAGCAGTGATGCGTTAAGTAGTCCACAAAGTAGCAGGAGGCTGAGGAAAATCTTGAGCCAAGTCAACTGATCTTAGCAAGCTGTATGTAGCCATGGCCAGCCTTGGCCGCTCGCCCATTCTCTGAGACCTGATCACATGCTAAACCACGTAAGGAGCAGAAGCATGCCGTATGTGGAAGGCCAAGGACTGGGCTTGGTCTGTCAGTTTCTCAGGCATATTTGAAAGAATAGAGTAGTTACCAGGCTCTGTGGCCCTGTCTGTTCCTCCCCACTCCCAACCCTGCTCCCCCTCAGTTCAACATGATCCTGCAAGCCCCTGGCTATCTCTGGAACTTAAATTACTTCTTCCTGGGACTTATCCCTAACTGAGTCACCCTCACCATCAGCTGTCCTCTGTAAGGTCACCTCAAAGTCAGACATTATCAAATGAATGATGATTAACTGATGACTGCCAACCATGCCCTTCTCTTCATCCACGGCCACTGTCTGTGGAAGAGTTAGCTCAGGAACTTTAGAAAGGTCCTATTAGGGAGAGGCTAAATGGCATTCCTCAGACCACAGGGAGGTCCCTGCAGCTAAGGGAGGCCCAGAGTTATTCTGAGACCCTTGGCCACCTAACTCATCCCCTAACAACCAATTACTTTAAAGGTAACACTGTTCTGCCAATCACATTGTGCCTAATGGTGGCTGCCCTGAGGACTGTATAAAGGCCCGAGCAGTCTGCTGAGTGTGGTCGTTTTCTCCCCATGTTCAGGGTAACCCCAGCGTGTTGGATTGAATAAAATTGCTTTTTGCATGGATTCCCATCTCCATGTTTTTCACTCAGGGGGTCCCTCTGGTAAGTTAAGGCTCCCCCAAGTCTTAATCTATGTATCATTCCACTCATTTCTTCTTTAAAATGAGCACTGACTATAGTCAATGTGTGTGTGTGGGGAGGGGGAGAGTGTGTGAGTGGGTGTGTGGTGTGTGTATATATGATATGTGTGTGTGTTGTGTGTGTATATGTGGTATGTGGTATGTATGTATGAGTGGTGTGTAGTGTGTGTGTGTGTGATGTGTGTGTGGTATTTATGTGTGAGTGTGCATGTATGTGGTATGGTATTGTGTGGTGTGGTGTTGTGTATGTGTGTGTGTATGTGTGTGTATGTGTGCGTGTATGTACTGCACCATACACAAGACCATAAACTACATCACAATAGGATCTGTGCCTCTCTACTGCACTGCTATCTATAATAGATGCTCAATATAAAACACTCTGCAAAGAAGTTAGCAAGAGTATGAGGGTGGCATTTCATTCAAGCAGACATTTGACACTTAGAGGCCCTGAAGCAGCGGCATCTCCTGAGACATAATTAGTTTACTTTCATTGTTGTTGCTATGACAAGAAAGAAAAGAAGAAAGAAAGAAAGAAAGAAAGAAAGAGAGAGAGAGAGAGAGAGAGAGAGAGAGAGAGAGAGAGAGAGAGAGAGAGAGAGAGAAAGAAAGAAAGAAAGAAAGAAAGAAAGAAAGAAAGAAAGAAAGAAAGAAAGAAAAGAAAGAGAGGAAGGGAGGGAGGGAAGGAGGGAGGGAGGAAGGAAAAAAGGAAAAGAAAAGCAAAGGAAAGAAAAAAGAAAAAACCCACTGGCAAAAAACCGGAGAGAATATTTATTTGGTTCCAAATTCCAGTTCCTGTTACAGTCCATCGTTGCAAGGATGTCAAGGCAATCGGAATGTGAAGCACTGGTCACACCACGCCCACCACCAGAGCAGAGAGCAATGATTGACACACACATACGCTCAGCCTATTTTCTCCATCTCGTCCAGGGCTCAGCTGTGAAAAGGTAGCCACAGTCAGGGTGGGTCTTCCCACTTCAGTTATGCCAATGAAGAAACTCTCACAGGCCTGCCCAGAGACAACCCCCTCCAGACGGTTCCTCATTGAAACTCACTTCTCCAAAGATTCTAGAATGTATCAAGTTGACACTGTTAAGTATAAAGGGAGCTCGATTTTTGACAGTGTGTGGTTTTAAGATTTTCAAAGTTAATGAGTGAATTACTCCAGTCCGATAGTGCCTGGTTTTCTCTTTCTTTGATTCTATGCATAGAAAGACAGATCCCATTTGGCTACATGCCTCTGGAGCTCCAGAGAATTTTGAGTGAGAAACAGACGTTCAATAAGAGCAGAGACCATGTCTGTACTGCCTGTTGTGTTCGCACCTGTCTGGAATAGACTGGAACATGAAGGTGCTCTCCACAAATACCTGTTGGTGAATAATGGAGGGACTTGAGGAGCATCACAGCACTGAGCAAACACCTAGCGCAAGAGAACTGGAAGCACAGTGCGGCAGATGATGCAAAGGGAGCTGAAGTTACCACTGGTGGGGACAAGGTCTCAAGAGTCGCTGCCTTTGAATGCCCAAGAAGCAGAAGAGAAACAGGAGAGAGGAGACCTTGGTTATAGGTGAGAGTGACTTCAGAGAATGGTCAAAGGCATGTCCCTTGAGGAAAGAGGAGGGGCGGATACACGATCTGTCCAATGAGAAAAGAGGAAGGAGGCATGATGCATCCAATGAGAAAAGAGGAGGGGGACACGATATCCAATGAGGATGAGGGGAGATATATGATCCATCCTATGAGGAAAGGGGCGGGGGGGGGGGGCGAGAATGCATGAGCCGGTCCAGTGGCTGTCCCATGAAACCTGCTAAGCTTCAAACACTGCAGCAGATCACAGCCTCTTCATCTGTGCCTAATATAGGCCATTCTCTCCTCCATTCCCTCACTTGGGACACATCCAACAGATAATTACTAAGCATCTATTATAAACCAAGTAATGTACTTCAAAATGGGCAGTCACCAGAAATTCCTGTACCTGAGAGACATGAAGGAATACTGCAACAAGATACCTACCGGGCGGGTGGGAGGGTCACTGGGTGGACAGGACAGGATGGATGGACAGTGGACAGGTGAACAAATGGATGGATGGATGGACAGATGAAAGGACAGACAGACAGATGGATGGATAGATATATCCGCAAGTAACTTTCAACGTCCTTGAGTACAGAATATCTGTCTCATGCTTCACTGGTATTCTCTTGGCCCTCAGCCACAAGTCAGAGAGACAGAGAAAGTGCTCAATAAATATTGATCAAGTGTCACAGGCAGACTGATGTCTTGATAGATAGCAGTAGAGTGAAGTGAGACCCTCGTCCCTTCCAGATTCCTTCTCACTGAGAATGGATCCTGCTTTACTGTCCCCACTTTAGAGTTAGAAGAAGCTAAGGGGTGGTTACTTACCCACATTCCCTGTCCCCCAGGTTGCTGAGGTCACTCTGGTCCCTTCCTCTGTTGAGGAAAGGATGAGATCAGACAGGCATGCATTTTTCTTTCTTTTAGATTGTACAGATTTTCCAATATGAGTCTCTTGGCACAAATGATATGTTAGTTGGTCTGAACCCCTCCCCTGTGTGTGTGTGTGTGTGTGTGTGTGTGTGTGTGTGTGTGTGTTTTGCCCATCTGTAGTCTGAGCTGCAGGGAGACATATGCCTTTGTGGGTGACTTTGAATCAAAAAGGACCCCAGAATTCTATGATCCACTCTCTAAAACAAAAGCACAGACATTCCTCTGCTGATAGCAGAGGTCACCCAAGAGTGGCAATGTACTTCAAAATGGGCAGCCACTAGAAAGCCCCATACCTGAGAGCCACACCCTTTCCTGTTCCTCTCAAGTACCCACCCTTGCTGCCTTATTCATTGTCACCCTCCAGCCATGGGGGCAGGTGAGGACAGCACCAGAACACAGCTTCCAGGATTCTCAGGTTGGTACATGACCCCCAGATGGCCAATCAGTGACCACACTGGCCTAAGCAATAAACACAGAGACAAAAAGTCCTCAGTGTTTTCAAGGAAGAGCCCGTCTAGGACCCTCAAGGAAATTATAGATCATGAGGACTGTGTCTTCTAGGAGCAGAAAAGAAGCACGTGGATCTACTCACCTCCTTGTCACTGACCGGGTATGTGGCCTTGTATCAGTGACTAGACCTCTTGTACTTCTATCTTCCTCCATGCATAAAATGAAGATTCACATGCTGCATGTAAGAAGGCCCCACACACAGTAGATACTTTATATATGTCACACGCCCTTCACCTGTCCACCGTCTTGTTACTTTCCCTAGCAGCTGATCTCATAAGTCAAGTAACCTTCCAGAACTCCCCAGTCTAAGTCTCTAAGCAACAGCCTCCTATCTGAACTCCAGACTCATGCATCCAGCAGCTGACTTGGCATCTCTATTTGGATGTCTCCCAAGCATCCCGAATTTAACAGTTACTCAAAATGAGGCAGCCTTCCATGCTTCAGAACTACCAACTTCAGAAAAAGGTTCCCCTCATTTCAGAGAGATGAATCTGGGGGAGGTGTTACACTTGGGTGTACACTTGGGTGTACACTTGGGTGTGTATGTATGCTCACCTGTGTGGAGGTCAGAGGTTAACATAATGTGTATTCTTCTAGCACTATTATCTAAGACAGAATCTCTTACTTCACCTGGAACTTACCATTTATACTAGGTTGGCTAGCTAGTAAGTCCCTGGATCCACTTGACTTTGCCCTCTTTCCAGGTCTGTAGATGTGTGCGGACAGCAACACTGTACCCACTGACAAACCCAGCCAGCTCCAGGGAGGCAAGCCTTAAGCCTTAAATCTTAAATGCCCCACCCAGAAATTGAGGAGGCACCCTTGACACTCCTCTGTCACCCTCCTAAGGAAGCATCGCCCATTTCTGTTTACTCTATTTCTGTTTTATGAATCTCTGTCTCAGCATCTTACTGTCAACTCTTATGTTCCTTCACTGTCTCAAACGTTAATTACTAGATCAGTCCATTCACAACCAAATATCTAGGCTGCAGTGGTTTGGGTACAAAGTGCCCCACAAAGGGCACATACATACACAGGTGGTACTCAGGAGGCAGCAAGCACTCAGGTGCCCGGGCCGTCTCATCCTCAGGCTCACCCTGTCTCTCTTCTGTCTGTCTCTCGTCTGTCTGTCTGTCATGAAGTGAGCAGCTCTCCTCTACAGTGGGCTTCCATTCTACCTAAGACACCAAATCAATGTGGATAGAATCCTCTAGAAACATGGAATAAAAAAAAATTAATCCCTCCTGTCTATGTCAGGTATTTGGCCATAGCAATATAAGATTAATCAATAGTTAATATAATTATATTAACCAGTATAATTAATATTAATTAACATATGAGTGTTTGATAATTAATATGAGCATAATTAATATCTCATAAATCAAATAGTAATTCATAAATCAATCTGGTTACAGCACTTACCCTAAAATCTTCCAACAGCTCCCCAGGGAGTCTTAGAATAAAAGCTTTTTTTTAAAAAAAATTCTTTATCTTAGCCCAACAAGAGAACAGGACCTGTTTGTCATGGAGGCTTCGCCTTTGCCTCTGCTTTTGCCCTGACATGATCAGATCTCCAGCTAGACTGGCAGGCAGGCTGTATCAAGTTTCTGGGTACCCTGGACTTCCTGATGAGTGTTATGTGCATTGCTCTCCTCCTCTAGATGGTTCTGAAACAGGAACGCTGGCCACCAACCTGACATTCTCCTTTGGCTGCTGGGAGGCAGACCTCCATCCCAGCATCTCCCTGTGCTTACACAGTGGCATGCAAACGTGCTGCCTCGCTCCATGCAGTTCTGCCCTCCCTGCCTGCTGCCATGTGCCGAGTCACCCCTGTGATGGAAATCATAAGGCGCACATGGCTAGGGCACAGTCTGTCTGAAGCCACACAGAGGACAGCAGATGTTTTAACTTCCCCTGGGTATGTCTTGTAAGTGGTGGTTACAGGTTGCTTTTATGCCCTCTGCCCTACAATGAGCAAACGTTGCCTTGCCAATATAGCATGATTTTGTTTGTTTGTTTGTTTGTTTGTTTAAGACATGACCCCAAAATCTAAAACCTAGGAATGCACCAGTGTTTGAAATATTTGGAATCTTACCATCCTTGTTACAACAGGAAAACAGAGCTGAAGAAAATCTGGAGGCAGACAGGTGCAAGTCAGAATCTAGATTTTGCTGTTTTCTAGTTTATTTTACCATGATATTCCTCAACCAGTCATCTTGGTATGACTCTTCATGACTGGGGTTGAAGTCCCAAGGCCCTTTCATGATGCACAGACCCTACAAGGTGTATCCCCTGCCTCCAAACCTACATTTTGCATCAAAATTTCCTGCCCCTCTGTTTCAACTGCACTGGCTATCTTTCATCTGAAATCTTTCCCACAAAGAAGTTTCTACACTTGCTGGTCCCTCCAATAAAAATGTAATATCATCACCAATTTAAATTCCATTCCATTCCAGCCCAGGGTCTTAAGAGGACTTTCTGGTGGCCTTTCCAACTCTGGGGTTCAACATCAAGTGATTTGGTGCATTCACACACCAGTTAAAGCTAAGTCTGCAGCACAGACCATGACTATAATAGCACTTCCTCTCTTGCCCCTGTCAGGTATTTGACCATAGCACTGTAAGAGCAGCTAATTCATAGATCAGTCTGATTACATCACTTACCCTCTGTAACACCTTCCAAGGATTCCCTTGGAATCACATAATGAAATAAAATCTCCCTGTGTTATCCCACCAAGAGAACATGAACTGATCCTGATTACCACGAAGGTCCTGGTTGACCTGCTTTTGCCCTGACTTTGGAAGTATCTGTTTTGACTCCCAGACAGGCAGCACCTGGTTCCAAAACTGCCTCTGGCTCCCTGCTGACCTTTTTCTACATCTCTGAAGCATAGTTCTGTGATGGTGGAGGAGCTGAATGACCTTGTCACAGTGTGTCACCAGCTCCTAGCACTGGATCTGAAATACAGCATTTTATCCACTGAATGAATGGTTGTTTTCGCAGCTTCACAGTCTTGAGGATGAGAAGAGCAGGACAACTCCATTGATTTATTAAAGTGAGCTGGTTTACTAGGATTACTATTGCTGTAATGAAACATCAGGACCAAAGAACCTGGGGGAGGAAAGGGTTTATCCAGCTTAAGCTTGCACATCACAGTTCATCATCAGAGGACGTCAGGACAGGAACTCAAGCAGGGCAGGAACCTGGAGACTGGAGGTGATGCAGAGGCCATGGAGGGGTGCTGCTGACTGACTTGCTCCCCATGGCTTGTTCAGCCTGTCTTCTTATAGAACCCAGGACCAAGAGGTCAGCAATGGTACCACCCAAAATGGGCTGGACCCTCCACCATCAATCACTAATTATGGAAATACTTTGAAGGCTTATCTATAGCCCAATATTTTCTTGAATGAGGATTCTTCCTCTCTGATGACTCTGGATTGTGTCAAGTTGACTTAAAACTAGCCAACACACATGCCAGTACATGTCAGTGGATAAATAAAAGTCACCATGTGTCTGGCTCTGCCACTTAGTAGCCATGTGACATCAAACCTGGAACATGTCTCTGAGCAGTTGGGAGAACTCAATGAGATCTTTCTTATAAAGCTACTGGCATCTAGTAGGGACATCATAAAATATGCTTGTTATCATCAACATGCAGTTAATGGCTCTCAAGCACCAGAGTCTAACAAAACAGGTCCATTAAATCCTTTTTTTGCCCTTTGAAGGGGAGTTCTGGTCATTGGAACTTTCCCCAATATTTTTGCCATGAAGATCTGAAGCATAGTATAGATCAAAACCCCACAGACAACCTAAGTAATACATGCAACACATTGTTATTACCTCTTCATCCATCTATCCCTCTACTTACATAACAATCTAATAGGTGGTGGCTTTGTTGTTGTTGTTGTTGTTGTTGTTGTTGTCACTGTTGTTGTTGAGTCATGGCCTTACTGTGCACCCCAGGGTAGCCTACTAAGTTGTAATTGTCCTCAACAGCCTCTAGGGGACTCAGGATATGAGCATGCTCTCTTATGGCTGACTCCATGTTATTTTCATGCATAACAGTAGATATCAGTGTATCTTCCCCGCATACATTAGTATGCTTCTCATTTCATTAACTAGAATCCACCATCTGTTTATATATTTGTCTTCTGAGATGAAATGTATTTAACATGTAATGCCCAAACTTTTAAGTATTCTATTTGATGAGTTTAGCATCACATAGGCACATGCAGCCCTAGTCTCTATGAAACCAAGGGCAAATGCTCCCTCCGTGTTTGCTCCCCGATTCCACAGAACTAACCACTATTTAGAGTTTTCTCTAAGTCCACCACAGATTACTTTAGGGCACTGTATTTAAAATACCCTAGAAGAGAGGCTTTGTGAAGTCAAGATGCTGACAAAAGCTGGGAAAGCCTTCCACCCTAGGAAGCATCAGGAGAAAGGAAGGCACACAGGGAGCACCAAAAGAGCTCCTGATCTCCAGCCAATGAGTCTTCAGGATTGCACATTCAGAGGACAGAATAGGACGCAGGTTCCAGGACACCAGTCACCATGCTGTGTGGCCATCTAATGTTAGTACCATTGCCCAGTACGGAAATTATGTCTCTAAAAGGGACAGTGCAGGCTTGGGAGATACCTGGGTCAGTAAAGTCACTTCCTTGCAAGCTCAGAACCTGAGCCCAACTCTCAGAACTGACATTAGGAAACCAGGCAAGATAGCATGTGTCTATATGCTCAACACTATAGAAATGGAGACAGTGCCCTCACATGCATGCCAACGGAAGAATTTGAATCCTCAAAAGAAGAGCTGGGAAGGCTTGATGGTCCATCTGTAACTCTAGGGTTCAGAAGACAGAGATAGGAGATCTCCAACGCAAACTGGCTAACAATACTCACCTAGTCAATTGAGAGGTCCTGTCATGATAAATAAGGTAGAATTGACAGAAAGGCTTCTAATGTCAACCTTAAACCTGCATATGCACACAAGTTCACCACACACATGTGAACATGCATGTGCACACATCACATGCACAATAATTTAGCACGATGATGATTACAATGATGATGATGGGGGTGGCAGGGTCAATGATGATGGAGATTATCACGGTGCTAATGACAATGATGGTGGGGCTGGTGCTGGTGATACCAGTTTAAGTCTTTTGCAACTGCTCTGGGGCCATTGGAAGCACTTTACTCAGAGGTTCCAGGGTTACTTCTCCAGCTCTGGGGATCCCAGAGCCAGTGGCTGACACAAGAGCTTTGTCCTCTGCTTCAGAGTCAGACAACCTCTAGGGTGCAATTTACACACCAGAGCTATCCATAAGATCAGGCTGCAGCCAGTCTCTAAACAATATCTTTGTTTAGTCTCCTCCCTGTCCTGTCCTCCTTATTTCTTCATGGGCTTCTGCCAAGGGCAATATCCTAAAAATGACTTGCACATCAATCTCTACCTCAAACTTCGCCTCTCGGGAAATTGACCTAAGATTTCCCCTTTTGGAAATGGGAAAATCAGACCCAAAGAATTTTATCAGACTGCTCTCAGTACCAAGCATAACTGCAGGAATCAGAGTTTGACACAAGTATATATGCCCAACTCCAAATTTCTGATAGGACTGACTTCTAATTAGCTACAGTTAAAAAGCCATATTGTGTGGGATGGTTCACCAAGGACTAAATAATACCCACACATAAAAGGGCTCTATAGTAATGAAAAAATAAAAATAAACATACTCCTCCCAGAGGTCAGGGCTGTCTTAGCCATTCTCTTCTAGCTGGACACACAGCTGCACTCTGGTTCCCAGCTTCGTGACACTGTGTGTGCCTAGGTTACTAGTTCTGGAAACGAAATTTGAAAGGAGGTAATATTGAGCATTTATGAACATGAGTTGTAAGTAGATCATTAACAGTCTCTTAATCCTCCTCCTGGAGTTATGAGATGCTTTTAAAGCCCCTAACACGCAGTTGTCAAAGTGGATCCCAAGGCACCCTGCCAGGATATCACAACAAATTCAGTGGCAACATGGGCTGTTTTAAAAGTTTGAGAAACATTTCTTTTTCTTTTTAGGTGTGTGTGTGTGTGTGTGTGTGTGTGTTCTACATGTATGCAGGTATCCACACAGGCCAGAAGAGGGAAGAGAATGCCATTGTGAGATACCAGGTGTGGGTGCTGGAAACTGACCTCAGGTGCTCTAGAGGAGTGGAACTACTCCTTTAAACCACTGAGAATCTCTCCAGACCCTTAAAGTCCTTGAGGTCAGAGAGCAGCATTGGTCTGGGTCCTGAAAGCTCCTAGCTCAAGGTTATCCAAGGTTCCACATCAGTCATCATAGTCCATTTAGATGGTGTCATAGCTAAATAAGGATGATGTCAGATGGTTGCTATGATTACAACCAAGTAGACTAGTTTCTCTGTTCTTACCTAGTCCATACTTGTGAACTCACCTTACTCAGTACAAATAACTTGTAACATCAAAGCCAAGACATGAAGCCGTGTCATTCATGAGCATATATATACAGAATGTTTGTAAAAAAAAAAAAAAAACTCACTCAGCATTCCCATTTCTAGCCAAGAGGGAGCCCTGTGAGGCTAGGCCTTCTTGTTCCAGACCCACTTTATTCAAGGTCTCTCTCAAGGTCTACTTAGTGCCTACAATTTTGTTGTTGTTTTGTTTTTGTTTTTCGAGACAGGGTTTCTCTGTGTAGCCCTGGCTGTCCTAGAACTCACTCTGTAGACCAGGCTGGCCTTGAACTCAGAAATCCACCTGCCTCTGCCTCCCAAGTGCTGGGATTACAGACGTGTGCCACCATCACCTGTCCAGTGCCTATAATTTTGCATCTTTCCCTTTTGTTTGGTGTCTGTCTAACACAGGCACCAAGCACGGTGCTTAAGTGTTACCAAAGAAAGCTGTGTTGTGTCTCACACAGACGCTACTTGTATGTCTGGATAAGCTTTGCTTGGGTATCACTGGCCCTTAGCTCCATGTTTATAAATGGACAAGATCTAGTAAATAAGATATCTTTACACAGACGTGCACATGGAGGCAGGCTACATACTGTTCAGTGGAAGAATGTTGGGGCCAGAGGAAGGGGAGGAGCACTGAGAAATGCTGTCTTCTGGACATGGACATAGCCACCACACTCATGAACCAAGACCTGTGGTTACTGGCCTGAGTCCTCTACATCCCCTCATGGGTGAGGAACAGCTTAGGAAGCCCTGCACTGCCCTAGTGAGCACAATGTGATGTAGCCACTGGTAAGTGGATCATTCCCAAGTAAATAACTCCACACCTACGCTCATGTAAGTACTCCTAATGCAACCCAGTGGGCCACACAAGGATGACATTAAACAGGGGGACTTGTAGGGCAAAGGCATGTGTAGTGGTTTGGCCCAATGCTGCTTATATCCTAACATTAATTTGGGTCCCCAAAACTGCTTACATGAGTGTCTGCACATAGATTCTCAGAACCTGTCCCCATTTGGTTCTGACTGGCAGCCAATGCCAGCAGGACAGAGGTGGGACCTTAGCATTTTCCTAGACTTGGGACCAAGAGGAGGAGGAGGAGGAATGTACTGGCTGGTTTTGTGTGTCAACTTGACACAGGCTGTTATCACAGAGAAAGGAGCTTCAGTTGGGGAAGTGTCTCCATGAGCTCCAGCTGTAGGGCATTTTCTCAATTAGTGATCAAGTGGGGAGGGCCCCTTGTGGGTGGTTCCACCCCTGGGCTGGTGCTCTTAGACTCTATAAGAAAGCAGGCTGAGCAAGCCAGGGGAAGCAAGCCAGTAAGAAACATCCCTCCATGGCCTCTGCATCAGCTCCTGCTTCCTGACTGCTTGAGTTCCAGTCCTGACTTCCTTTTGTGATGAACAGCTGTGTGGAAGTGTAAACTCAATAAACCCTTTCCTCCCCAACTTGCTTCTTGGTCATGATGTTTGTGTAGGAATAGAAACCCTGACTAAGACAAGGAAGAAAGGGGCTGGCAGTGCTGGGAGAGTGTGGAGGGAAAGAGACACCTGCCTGAGAAGGTGAGAGCAGAGAGGCTCATCAGCCAAGGAAGGGGCAGGGAGAGCGCAGCCCAGAGGGCTGCTCAACTGGGTCCAAGGCAGCCATGACAGAAGACAGAATGTAGTAAGTAATAACTTGGCATTATCAGTGGGAGGTACATTAACTGCATGGAGATTAAGCTGAGTGTGTGTGTCTTTCATGGGCTCGGGAACCCAGAACACTGGGGCGGATAGCAGGGTTTGTTTTTGTTTTTTTAATTAAATATTAATTCAACAAGCATGGGTTCAGAGAGAGTGGTGTGGGGAACAACAGAGAGGAAAGGGGTCAGAATATGTTGTGCGCATCTATGAAATTATCAAAGAATAAATAAATTTTAATGTCACTAAAAGCTCAAAGGAACGTCACCTTGGATTTCTACTGGACAGAACATCTCTAGCTTACTGGGTCACTGTTTCCCACGACCTTGGAGAACATTTCTACTACAAATAAAAAATGTCCTGTGATTCATGAAGATCTGCTTAAATACTGATTGCATAAAACACAAACGTTCGTCAACTCTTCAAACCTGTTTATCTAAAAAGTTACTGTTTTGCCATTGGCTGCTGTGAAAAGAATAATAAACATCATCTGCAGAACCCAAAGTGGACAGATGTTTTTGTGAGCTACTGACTTGGGATTTTGAAGAGCCACATACAAAGTCGCTTGGGCTGTGAGTTGTCACAGGGAGAAGAGCTCCCCAGCCAAGAGCACCTGCCTTGGACTAACACATAGCCAGAGACAAACATCAAACGTCTCCGAGACGGTCCACACAGTAGACATTTTTCCTACTGTGCTGTAACCCATCCGAAATAGAGTACGTAAGCTCTTAACATTGCAAAGCAAACCTCCCACATGTTACTGTCATTGCCATACATGTATGAACCACCATTCAGGCATGTTCAAGCCTAATATGGCATTCTAGGTAACTGGACACCTTAACTCAACAAACAACATCACTTTGGTCTGTGCACATGTAGGAAAAATGAACAGAAAGCGGCACTGACCCTCGATTTCCCTTAGACCAGCGTCCAAAGAACAAAATGAAAGGCAGTGGACTGTCAGTCAAGAGTTGGATAAACTGTTGTGTAGAAATCCCTCCATGTTAAAACATTCCAATTTGGAGAGAGGCTTGTCAAGACAAAATGTACAAGTCTTAGGAAGTAACAACTCCCAAGTCTCAGGAAGGTCCTGAAACAAGGTTCCCAGTGCTTCTCAGCAGTGTCCTCAAGTAATAACACCTGCTGCAGAAAGAAAGCCATCAACCTGATGAACTACCTACCAGCTCTTCAGTCACCAAGGATGCACCTTTGTAAGTCACCAGGAGGCAGGGTGGGCTTTCCAGCAATGTGAGTCACCCATGCTCCCATAAAGTAACCCGCGCTCATACAACAGTGAGGGACCTCCATCAAGTCTGTTTCACCATATCCAGCTTTGGTGGAGTCATTTCCCTGCTGCTGGGGCCCTGCCTGGAACAAGGAGATATTTGTTCATAATGTACCAGCAAAAGGCATGCAACAGATAAATTCAAAATAGCAGACAGACAGACAGACAGAGACAGGGAGGGAGGGAGGGAGGGAGGGAGGGAGGGAGCTAGGTAGGCAGGGAGGTAAGCAGGCAGGCAGGCAAACAGAGCGAACCTGAGTAGTAAAATGATGGTGCTTGTATGAAGGACTGAGGTAAGACCTTTAGTGAGAACGACTAGGAAGCATATTGGCAAACACTAGTTCGTGAAGGTAGATGAGAAACAGCTGAGATGGTAAAGAGGCTCAAATCCTGAGCTCCTTCTAAACTAGAAATAAGCCAGATGCCACCAACAGAATAGATAAATAATGCATGATATTCAGGGAACTATTATTCAGAAGTAAAATAATAATGAATGTGTACACACAGCAACCCTGGCGTCTCAAAGACTCCTTGCCAGTCAAAGAAGGAGATCACACAGCACAGCCGATGCTAGGATGCCACTTGGGAAGGTCCTTTTGTTTGCTTGTTTCTTGTTTGTTGTCCTGGAACTCACTCTGTAGAACTCAGAAATCCGCCTGCCTCTGCCTCCCAGAGTGCTGGGATTATAGGCGTGCGCCACCACCGCCCGGTTACGAAAGGTTCTTGAACAAGCAAGACTACTCTCTGGTCACAGAGATCTGAGCTCTGGTCTCCCCTGGGGATTGTGGCTGACTGAGAAAGGACATAGAGAATGTAGGGATTCAGGGAAATGATCTTCAGCGTGATGAAGGAGCTTGCTGCATGGGGAAAAGCATCTGTCAAAATGTATTAATTGCACACTTATGACATGTGTATTTCACTGTATATAAATTATACTGATTCAAACAAATTCTAGGCTAAAGATTTGGCAGTTGATGGCTTCAGAAAGCAATTATATGCAAGCTGAGTGGTTTTATCCCCAGAGGACTCAGCACTGGGTGCTTTATATAAAGCTAATTTTGGCAGCCATCTTTTTCAACTTTTCTAAAGAAAAACATCCCCCTCCCCAATCACACTATTATTAAGCACTCCAAAATAACAGACCAAACATAAGCCATTCTGTTCAAAGCAGAGGTAAGCACGGGACGGTCTTTAAGGAACCCATGCTTAGGGCCACCCCTTCAACCCTGAAGGTACCCTGAGAAACATTCAAAGGTTTGGGGTGGGGGCTTTCAGAGATTCCAGGATGATAATCACTGATTCAAGAAAGCAAGTCAGGAATCTAAGTTTAAGTTGCACAATTGAGCAAGCCAAATATGGGGTGGACGGCATCCCCTGACAGTGTGCAAGGCCTCAGCTTGGGCGGCTGGCTGAAAAACCAAGCCATCAAACAAGATCGGAAAAACTTGGATCCAGCGTCGGAGGCATGCTGGGGCCTGCAGAACACAGCCTCGTTCAAAGGCGCTAACCACTTCTCAACTCCTCGCCAGTCAGGCCACGGCTGCAGGGCATTTTCATGCTTTGGGTTTGTTGTTTTTTATTGTTGGTGTTGTTTTGCTTTATTTTTTTTTCCTCAGTTTTTTCAAGAGAAAGCAAAAACTCTGAACTCTATATTATGCCTCCCAGGCTGGAAATACTCAGTTTAAAAACTATACTACATACCTCAAATCCACCCTTCTAAGCCACAAACTTGCAATTTTAGGGTTAAAACTATTGCAACTGCACCTGAGCTCCAGGCTTCAAATTAAATGAGGCACGGTTACTGCTCCTCTGAGCTCTGCATCCACCCAGGGTTCTGAGCTGTCTGCTCAGGGAGTCAGGAGACTTCACTGGCTCCTTCTGTTTCTCAGGAGTTATGCAATCAGCCTTGCTGAGACCAGCCCAAGTACAACTCCAAAGCCCTGGGATCAGTGTTGAGCTTTGCACGCCTGCCCACTCCTTGACCATGTCATGGGCATCACTCACAGGACAAAGGCTGGACAAAGCTGGAGGTGCCAGAAGGCGGCCCATAGCCCCAGTGGCTAGGCACGGGCACCATTCTTATGCATACATAAGATAAAATCGCCCAATTAAAATTCTTGCTAGGTCACTGAAGGCCTGGCTTTTCTTTGTAAATAAGTAAGAAGTGAAGGCAAGCAGGCTTTGATCTTCTATCTGTAGATCCAACAACGGATGGCTTTGAGATAGCCTCTGCAGCATGGTGACTCTAACGAGAAAAGGCCGAAGTCAAGCGAAGCTGTCATAGAGACCAGGGAGAGACTTCTGTGGGACACTGGATGATAGACTCTCAGATTAGACTTGAGACATCCCTTCTAGTTTGGTCTGCCACACCCCCACCATAGAAGCACCAAGCTGCTCCTTAGGAATGTAAATGTCTAGCCTTATCCATTTTTTTTCTTCTCCACTAAACCCTGAAATGCATAATCTCTTTCAGAGGAGCTATAAACATACATGGACAAACTGCATTTGTAAAACATCTAAGAAGAAGGAGCTGGAGAGAAGGTTAAGTGTGCTCACGCTCTTCCTGAGGGCTAATGTCCAGTTCCCAATACCCACATCAGGTAGCTCCCAACCCTCTGTCACTCCAGCACCAGGAGGACAGACACTCCCTTCCTGACTCGGAGGGCACCTGCATACATGTCTGCAAATACACGTATACAGATAACATCGAAAAGAAAAAGAAATCCAAGGCTGGGATAAGGCACATGCACGTGATCCCACGCACTTGGAAGGCTGTGGGGAGAGGACTGTGAGTCTGAAGCCAGCCCTGGCTACTTAGAGAGGCTTTGTCTCAACAACAATGACAACAGCCAAAGGATCCAAGATGGAAACAAGAACTAGGTTACAGAAGCCTCTACTATATGTTATGCTGGGCTATGCTGGGCTCTACCATGCTATATTATACTATTTGCTATACTATACTATGTGCTATATTATAGTATAGCTATATACTAAATACCATACTATAAGCTTTGCTATAGTATAGGATATGCTATGTTATACTCTACTATTTGCTATACTATAATATACTATATGCTATGCTATAGGATATACTATGCTATAGGATATGCTATGTTATGCTATCTATACTGTGCTATACTATATATTATGCTATGCTGTAATATGCTATATTGTACTATATGCTATCTATACTATATGTTATGCTTTGTTAACTATACTATACTCTAGTATACTGATGATTGATGTAATCGTTCTTTCCCTCAGTTTCCCTAGTAATGGGATGGGATAATGAGATACCTGCCTCATTAATAGTCGTGTGCAGAGGGATCAAAGCAACCCAGCATGTCAAGTACTCCATTCTGCCTGGTCCACAGCGGCATCCAGTGCACATTTGCAGTCACAGAAAGGCATGCCCTTGGGAAGCTGCAGGATGCTGTTTGTCCTTTGCCAAATAACTGTTTGCTATCGCTGTAGAAATTATGTCCCTGAGATAGAAAAACTAGGGATCTGGCCTATATCCTGGCTCTTGCCCCATGACCTTGGACAACCTTTTCCCTTCTGTGAGACTTAGTTTTCAGATCTAAACACGTGTGTTGACAAGATTGTTTCTCCAATTCATTTTCCTACTTCCTTTATACTGTCACTGTGGATATCTATAAATTCCTGTACTACCACTTACTCGAGAGTTTTATTTTTATCCCTTTGCTCAACAAATGTTTGTTAGAATCTGTGTGGTGGCACATGCCTGTGGCGACAGCACTCAGGAGAGTGAGGGAGGAGGACTGTGCGCTTGGCCAACTGGGCCACACGGCAAACTCCAGCCCAGCTTGGGCTACACAGTAGGATTCTGCAGCAGAACTCTGTTTTGCACAGCCCCAGCTGTGTCAAGCATTCTTTCAGACAGGAGCACTGCTGTAGATTGTTTTTACCTAATAACCATTGCACGCCCTCCCTGAACAATAATAACCACAACTCACAAAAGACTAAGCTAGTGTTAGATATTTTTTCAAATTCATATTAAAATAAATGTCTAAATATTCGATGAAAATGGTCCATTGAGATCCCGCTGAAATCTCAAGTGTGGTCAGGGATGCTAAGCGGATAGTTCTAGACCTCGGACTTGTGTAGCATCCAAGATCCCTGCATGTAAATGTGCGGTTCTGAATTCCTGTGGAGGAGCGGGTGACACAGTTCATCTCCCTGTCTTCCAGCCCACTCTGCCACAGAGATGAACAGAGTGACGTTAATTGAGTAATTATTCAGAATTACAAGAACTTTTTCTGTGCCTGCAAGGAGGACTCTGTCAGTTTGAGAACATACTTGAACTTCCTGGTTCTCCGTTTGCAATTCACAGCCCAAACTTCTTCACTTCAATAAAGTGGTGTGTTTGTTTACACCTGGGTGAAGGTGTTTTCATCTTCAAAGAATATTACCAACTCAAAGTGACCTGTCTACATCTGATAGGAAGTCCCCCAAACCCTTAATCATCCTACTAGACAACTCTTGCTACACACATTTAGCACATTGTGCATGAGGAGTCAAGATGTTCAGAGCTGCCTTTGAAATAGTTTTTTTTTTAAGGACTTGAAGGGAAAACTTCCCCACCAATCAATTAAAATTTTCTAAAACTTCAGTAGAAAAATAGGTTAAGGACATGAACTGGTAATTTGCTGGAGAAGAAATATAAACAAGTAATCAGCATATGAAAAGACACTCAAGTCCTGAATAATCAAAGAGGATGCAAATTATAACAAGAATGAAGTAAGGCTTTTTTTCCTTTTGTTTCAAATTCAGCAAGGGTTATGGCACCTGAGCAGGTGAAGATACTGGCACTTGATGCCCAAGCTTGGTGTCCCCAGTTTCCCTAGGACCCACAAAGTAGAAGGTGAGAACTGAGTCCTACAAGCTTTCATCTGACTTCCACATGCATGTTGTGGGGAGGGGGTGTGTGTGCGCGTGTGTGTGTGTGTGTGTGTGTGTGTGTGTGCGCGAGAGTGTGGGCACGCGCGCGCCCCCCCCCACACACACGCACACGCACACACATGCAAATCACACACAAATCAAGAAATTGAAAAGGGATCTCTCTCCATCTCTGGAAAACTTGTGCCTCAGGGTCTTTGAAAGTGCCTGTAATCACTGAAGAATTCCTTCTAGGAATCCACCTGTTGTAGAAGATGATCCTAGGAGCCAAAGGCAGGTCAGCTGTACCTGCTTGCAAGAGACCATCAAAGTGCACTCTGGGGACTACTGATATTCCCTTACAGCAGAGCACGCATGGGAAGTCCCTGGCCCCTCTCCTGAAACGCCAGCCAATTACAGCAACTCTGCCCTACTTGCACCTGGCCTTGGGTCTTTGCTGGGGAAAGGGACTCTAGGCTGAGGAGGGTGAGCTGAGGGAGGCTGGCTGATGGGCAGCTATGGGGATACCACCATCCATGCTGGGTAAAACTTCCCATGGCAGCTGCTTTGGGCTCAGCCATGCTCCTGTGTGCAAACCCTCACTCATGACCTGAAAGTCAGCCCAACAAAGTCGTCCCAGCAGGAACTTAGGTAAAACTGTACTCCAGTCCCCCACTGGGAAACTAGTAAGGAGAGGTAGACAAGAAGGAATTCTTGAAATACCGGGAGAAGAAAATTATGGCAATTCAAACATGTTTGGCTTAAAAGTAGAAGACGTTCAGAATGTTAGTGGTCTATAGAAAAAGACTTTCAACAGCAGCATCCAGAACATTTGAGGTTAAACAATTAGCTCTTCATGGGGACTGTCATGAGTATTAGAGGGTGCTCAGCAGCTGTGGAGTCTGTCCTGAGCCCTGGGGAGGTCAGCAGCTGTGGGGACTGTCCTGATGAGCACTGGGAATGTCTCCCTTCCATGCTGCCTACTCAGCCCAGTTACCATAACCAGAATGTTCTTTGCCTTGCAGTGAAAGCTGCCTCAGCAGAACCGATCCAAGGTTTGATGCTATCAAATCACCAAAATGTCCAACAGCAACAAAATAAACAATGTGTGATCTACTTGCTAACGTGAACTATTATAGATTCGTTGAGCATATTGCTTTTTAAAAAATATTTAACAACATGAAAACCTAATCATAATAAAATGATAATTTTGTTTTTTTTTTCAAATAAACATGTGTTTCTAGAAAAGCAGAAACCCTACCACCACCAAAGGAAGTCAAGTTAGTGCCCAAGGATGGCTTTCATTTCTGTTTTCCAGACATCCAATGGTTCGGTAAGCTCAGAGAAAGGGTTTTAGTCTAAAGAGTCTGCCTCCGAGCTCCAGTGGTGCTGAGGTCTAGCTCTGTCCTACTTTAGCCTCCTGGTCACCAACCTCATCCACCGGACGAGGCAAAACTGTGGCAACCACAGCAACAGTCAAGAGAAGGATGGCCCATGCTTCCCGGTGATGAACAGGGCTCTAGCATCTGGAAGGAGGTCAGTTCTCAGGTGATGAACAGGGAGCCAGCATCAGGAAGAAGGTCAATTCTCATTGGGTGGCATTCCTTTTCCAAATGATATTTTTGTTCTTAAAAGTAAAAACATATGGAACACCAAGGCAGGAGCTTCTTCTGGCCTCTGACATGAAGTGATTGCTGATGTGGGGCTTGGCCCTGAGCAGAATTGGTCAGTGAGGATAGAGACAGAGATAGAAAGATCCACCTGGCATGCGGGGCTGATCTGCGTGGAAGGTGCTGCTTCACCTGGAGAGCTCGGCAAACAAGCTTCAGATCAAGGTTACTGACCTGTCAACTGCCATGAAAACTCTCACTGCCTCATACCTCACACTTCCAATGCAGTGCCTTCTGACGAGACAGTGCCACCTAACCTGCAGATGCTCTGTGCACACATGTGGCTGTCCACTTGTATGGAAGCCTGGATGGTCACAAGTCCAAAAGCTTTGGAGAAGAACCTAAGGGTCCTAGTCCCACCACTCAGTGGTCTCTAGTGAGGCTAAATTGATCAGTTCACAGATTGATGCCATCCTATCTGTGTCTACAGGATGTGGACAACATCCTTGCTATGTGTAAAGTGTTTCAGACTGTACCTGGGGATTCTGGGAAGTAATGAGTACATGGCATTTCTAGTTAGTCTGGAAAAAGGTCATCCAAGTTCAGGCTTAGACTAGAGAGAAGAATCAGTCCTTTGAGATCTTTGTAAAAGACTTATTCATTATTTATTATAATATTACATATTATATATGTAACCGTCTATTTGTGGTATGTGCATATGTGTGGAATGTCTACAGGGGTCCGAAGGGGTGAGATACTTCAATCTAGAGTGACAGGCAGCTAGAGGCCACCCCACACAGATGCTGGGAACCAAACTGCAGTCTTCTGCAAGAACAGCAAGTACTATTAAGCCTTGAGCCATATCTCCAGACCCGGGACTCTGGGAGTCTGGAAGCCTTTGCTCTCACCTGGCCTCATGCAAGAACAGATGGAAGAAAGGCGCCTTCTCTGACTTTCTGTTTGCACAGACCTTGGGTCATCCCAAGCATCTCTCAAACTGAAAGACTCCTAGTGACCTCCACCAGAATCTAAATCTGGACATTTGGGCAGAGAGAAGTGTTTATGGCCTTCATCAGATGAGGAAAGCACCTGGGAGGAAGTCACTAAACCGTGAATTGGGACTGAGCAGGCTGTCATTCCGAACTCCAGAGGTACACACAGACACACACTCCACACTCCTTCATGACCCTGTGTGTGGTTATCTGAAATAATGATAGGTAAAAGACCGAGCAACCGAAGTACCAAAGGTGCCGGCTATTAGAGCTAGGCATGACCACAGCTTTAGAGAAGAGTCTGGGACTTGGTTTAAAAATACCACAGGAAGGCTTAGAGAACACAGGTGGAAGCCCTGGGTAGCAGGTGCATTCTTTGGGCATCTGGCTATCTCTGATTACAGGTACTCGATTCTTTTCATTACAGTTTGGGCATACTCATGCATCCAAGACGTGTTAGATCGGTTTCCTAGAGAGAAACGGAAATGAGGATTTGAATATTAGTGGCTTATTTAAAAAAACAAAAAACAAAACAAAACAAAAAACCTCAGGACAGCCGGGCGTGGTGGCGCACGCCTGTAATCCCAGCACTTGGGAGGCAGAGGCAGGCGGATTTCTGAGTTCGAGGACAGCCTGGTCTACAGAGTGAGTTCCAGGACAGCCAGGGCTACACAGAGAAACCCTGTCTCGAAAAACAAAAACAAAAACAAAAACAAAAACAAAAAAAAAAAACCTCAGTACAAGCCAGACAAGTCAGGAGGTGGATGATAGAAGGGAAAAGGAAGAAAAGCCTCATGGGTAATAAGCTCATTCTAGCTGAACAAGGGTCTCAAGAGTGCAAGGTAACTTACTGCTGAGGTGATCTCAGGTGACCAAGTCATGCGTCAGTAATTCTGCATCTGGTAATCATGAACCAAAGGCTGTCTGGGAGCAAACTTTCAGGCATTTCCAGATCCTCCCCTTCTCTTTCTCTTTCTCTTTCTCTTTCTCTTTCTCTTTCTCTTTCTCTTTCTCTTTCTCTTTCTCTTTCTCTTTCTCTCTCTCTCTCTCTCTCTCTCTTTCTCTTTCTCTTTCTCTCTCTCTCTTTCTCTTTCTCTGTATGTCTCTCTGTGTGTGTGTATGTGTTTGTGTGTGTATTTGTGTGTGTGTATATAGGGGTGGGTGTGAGTGTGGGTATGTTCACATCTGTGTGTGCATGCAAATGCATATGAAAGTCTGAAGGCAAAGACCAATCTCAGGTGTCATTCCTCATGCAGCACTATCACCACCACCGCCATTATCATCATCATCATCAACAACATCATCTTGAGACAGGATCTCTCACTGACTGATAGTTGTAAGACTGGCTAAGTCACATCTCTGTCCCCAGCATTGGCATTATAAGCACATACCACAATGCCCAGTTTAATTTTTTTTTAAGTGAGATCGGGACATCACATAGTATTCATGTCACTTAGGAGGCAGCCCAAGAGAAATTCAACAGATAACAAGATAACAATGGAGACAAGAGCTGGAAGAGGATCAAGCCAATCAAGACACAATTGCAAGGTAATTAAGTCTTGGCCTCAACTTGAGGCCAGAAAGTTGTCATATCCCTACAGTAGTTTAGTGCCCTGAGGTGGCTCCAATTGCCCAAGGAGATCTCCTAAACAGAGATTCTTGGGGAGACATGAATAAATGTCTACTTACCCCAGACAGAGCACCTATAACAAAACAAAACATAATTCGTTCCAGGCTGAACTTGGTGAACTAATTAGTTTTGATGTTACTTACGAGAAGAACACAGAAGGCCACTGAAAGGCCTCCCTAGCATGGCTCGGAAAGTTGAATCCCTGGTGCTCTTTCCACAGCTTGTATTCAGCCTCACCAAACGTCCTCTCCCCCCAGCCATTATTTAGCGCTGTTATACAAGTCTTGTAAGTTTTAGGAACATATTCAACCTTGTACATTTCCTTAGCTTCCTGTGTTTCATGAGCTTTTCTCATAAAACTTCAGTTCAGAAGAAATCTCTGCCAATAATCTCTGGAGCAAAGTCAGAGGCAAAGCACAAAGAAACCTGCCAAGGAAATCAGAGGTGATACAGATAAAACAGGAGCGCCAAGCGCCCAGGCACTGCCACGCCTATCAAAGAGCAGAGCACTTTCTCAAACTTCAGCCTTTAACCCTGGAGAACCAATTTCTTTCCTATTAAGGTGGAAAAAATACATTTATCTTTTTCTGATGTCCTAAAGATTATCTCTAGGACCATTTACAGGAGTTTATTACTTAAATATAGCTTTAATCTATGGGAAATATCCACTTTCCCACCTCTAAAGAGAAAGGCACAATTGAGAACCTTGTCTATGAAACCCCACTTTTATTCATACAGACATTAATAAATAAGAGAGATTTGACTGTTCTCCAAACTTCAGAAAACTGAGCTCATATTTGGAGGCAAAATAAAAGGCACCTGAGGCTTAATGTAAGAGTCTCTACAAGAAGTGTGACTGAAAACAATTCAGGGACTCCAAAGTTTACTGCTGCAGCTCCTGAATCTGTCTTCTCATTTCTTTCTTCTGCACAGCATACCTCTGCTCATTTCCTTGGTGCTAGAGGTGTCAAAACGGAGGACGTTTAAAGAGATGTACATTTCTGATGGATTGACTAGGGAAAATTGGTGGGGAGGTCAGGGATCCCGGCTGGAAAAGCCAGGAAGAACACCAAATTCCATGTGGGATCCCCATGTGGAATAAAACTCTAGAATCTATTTTAATTATCATATATGTGTGTGTGTGTGTGTGTGTGTGTAAATGTGTGTAGTGTGTGTGTGTGTGTGTGTGTATCAGTAAAGAACTGAATAGGAAACCATTTAAGGGCATGAACAGGAGCCAGTGGCTGCAATCAGCACCATTAATCATTAATCATGCACCATTTGGATATAAGATAAAGAGTTGAGACAAATAGATCATGACCAAGGGAATTCTTTTTGAAAGTGCTTAATCTAGATAACTGAGTTTAAAAAGCAACAGCCAGGGCTCTCAGGGTTCCAGCCACTTTCTGCTATTGGTTCCACATACAGCATATTATTTACCAAGGGTGCTACTGTGTATTCAAAACTGTGCTACATCCATGTGAAAATTCTAAAGTACAAACCTGCCCATTTTTCAAAAGCAAAAGCCAGCACTCTGGGAAATTAAGGGAATTTTCAAGGTCACATAGCTAGCCAGTCACAGAGCTGGATTCAACCATCCAAATCTCTGCCCCTTGCACCGTCCTCACATACTGTGTCTGGATCTCTCTGCTCTCTATGCCTGTGTGTATGTCTGTCCTGTCTGTCTGTCTGTCTGAAGGTTACTGTGTGTAGCTCTCTCCTGCGTCAGTAGACTTGAAGAATGACAGAATGACCTCCCCAAATTTGCTTGTAAGTAATACCCAAAAGTCACTAACCCATTGGAGACTAGAGCCCGCCATTAACCATCACTGCATTCAGTAGCACCCATGCCACCTGCCAGGAATGTCAATATATTTTGGTTCAAATTCATTACTAAATTTTATTTAGAAGTGAGAGGGCACATATCATTGTGCCTATGTAAAAGACAGAGGTCAACTTCCTGAAGTTGTCTCTCCTTCAACCACGTGAGATGTTAAGATTGAACTCAGGTAGTTAGACTTGGCCACAGGATCCTTTGCCTGCTAAGCTATTTCATCAAACCTTGCTTCAAAATTCTAAAGAGACAGGCTACCCTTTCACCCCTTCTTCTGTGAGAATGGAACGGCAGGGATACAGGGCAGGAGCAACTTGACTGTGCACTGGGGATGGAGAGGAGAGTTAGGTACCTATATTAGTCTCATCTGTCTGTGCATGCTATCCCATCTCAAGTGTCAGGGAAGGAGAGCTTACATCATCAAGAGTTCACCCTGCCTCATACATACTTGAGGAAGCCATCACACCAGCAGGACAAGTGCTGTGAACAATGCAAGAAAATGAAACACATCTTGCAGAAGGGGTATCCGGTCTGGCCTAGAGGGTTAAGGGAAACAGACTGGAGCTGAGTATGACAGGTAAACATGTATGTACAGGGGGTTCTGTGTGCCTCAGTCGGGGACGCTGGGGCACTGGTTCCAACCAGAAAATAAGGGCTTCCAAAGAGAACACCAGAAAACAAGGCTTAGAGGGTAGGCCAGGGCCATGCTATCAGTGGCAGTCTGCTCAGAAAAGAAAAGGTGGGCTGGAGAGATGGCTCAGTGATTAAGAACACTGAGAGATCCTGAGTTCAATTCCCAGCAACCACCTGGTGGCTCACAACCATCTGTAATGGGATCCAGTGCCTTTGTCTGGCATATCTGAAGGCAGGAACCGTGTGCTCATATACATAAAAAAGCAAATAAATAAATCATTTTTTAAAAATTAACAAAATTAAAAAAGTAAAGGAAAGGTGGTTGTCTTAAGAGGCAAGACAGTCCAATGTGCTGCTGCATCAGAACATTCCCAGCGATGGAAATGTTGTGATCTGCACTGTCCAACACAGCAGCCACAAACTGAACACTCGGCATTTGTCTGGTGTGACTCAGAAATTGAATCTTTAATTCTATCTAATTTAATCAATTTCAATTTCAATTTTCACATGAGGTAGCTGACTGCCTAAGCTTTCAGCTGTGAACTCTGGTCTGGAGTGACCACTCCACGAGCTCTGATGCAGCTCGGGAGTGTCCGCAGCCCTGACGGCTGTGCAGCAGGGGAGGGGCGCGCCATCTCTCTTTGAGAAAGAATACTTACTCAAGCTGCTGTAACAAAGTAACACAATCAGGGGATACAATAGAAACTCACTTCCTCATAATTTCCCAGGCTTAGAAGCTCAGGGAAGGCTGTCACTGGTTACCTTGTCTCAGATTTCACCTCTCTCCTTGTGGATGGCCTCGTTTTTCTAATACTGTTCCTCCTTACGTTTGTGCTTAGATGGAGTAATTAGATAAGATAACCAACCATACTGGAGAAGAGCCTACCCATACCACCGACTTTGCTTCAACTAAATGGCCTCCTTAAAGACCCTTTCTCCAAGTGAAGTCGCATGGTGGGGCAAAGGGGATCAGGAGCACAATACATAATTTTGAGGAGGCAGGGCACAATTCTACAACAAAGACCGAGCAGGTCAAAGATCAGGATTTCTAACTAATCCTGAGCAAGATACTGAGCTATGGTTCTGGCTCTCCCCTCCCCCACCCCTATTGCTGGCCTTACATCACAGATCTAGGGAACACAGAGACTAGACAAACGGAAATGGAATAGATACATTTGAATTGCTTGGCCAGAAGACAAGATCAAAAAAGCATGATTGACTTTTGGGGAGATGGAGGGAGGAATAATGAGAGACTTTGGGGGCTCCGGAGAATCCTGACCATGAAGAATAAGTCAGAAAGCAGACTGCAGAGAGCATCCTTGCAGCTGGCCCACCATCACTGCTATCTATGTGCGCAGCTAAGCCCCGCTGTCCAGTCTCTAGCAGGGATGAGCCAAGGCAGGGCCAGAGGCTTGAGAATGACCGGCCAGCCAGTGTGGGAAACTGTGCCTTCTTGTACTCATTTCTCTTTTCCCGAGGTCACTAGGACTGGTTGTCAAATCCGCTCTAACCATCTACACCGACCATCACAGAAGTCTGATACCCCCATAGCACAATGAACACTCTGCCAAAATTCGCTCACAGCCCCAGACTGGAAGATATTTGAGGAGTCTAACCTTTCTAAGGAAAACAGCACAGCAGATGACAGAGCCCAGCAACAGCAAAAAACAGTAGATCAGATGGACTTAAAACAGACAATGCTTTTAGTGAAGATTTTTAAAGTAATGATTGAACAATGTAAACTAAGAAGGAGTTCCAAAGAAACTAGTGTAGACATGCAGGAATGAAAATGCTAATAGAAAGGCCACAAGTAATGGACAACTGACCTCAGAACACACAAAGCTGAAGAATGAGGTAACCAATGGCTTGTAAGAGTTCCTCGACAAGGAAGAAAGGTGACAAGAGACAAAAGATTAAGAGCTCAGTGACCGGAAAGAGAAGACAGCCACACACACCCAGGAAAAGAGTGAAAATTGGGAGGGGCGGGTGCCTAAATAGATAAACAAATTCTCCAACTTTTTTAAAGTTCCTAAGACTAGAAATGATGGAAAATGCATGTCTAGGCTAGTTGCAGTAAAGCAGAGTTTATCAAAGGTAAAACAGAATTCTGTGAACTTCCAGGGAGAAAAACTAGATCAAGGTATTGTCCCTGCTGCTGCTGTCCTTGTGGTTACAACTGATGTGTTGCTGCTACTGTGTTGTGTTTCTGCTACTGTGTTGTCGCTGCTGCTGCTGCTACTGCTGCTGCTGCTACTGTGTTGTTGCTGCTGCTGCTGTTGCTGCTGCTGCTGCTGCTGCTGCTGCTGCTGTCCTTGTGGTTACAACTGTTGTGTTGCTGCTACTGTGTTGTTGTTGCTGCTCTTGTTGTTGCTGCTGCTGCTGCTGCTTGTGGTTGCTATTGTTGTTGTTTTAATGGAAATGAAAATATTTCATCAGCAATAATAATTGCAAAAACATTTGAGAACATTTTAGGGAATGTTTAAAGTAGGACAGAAATATTATGTCCAATTTAAACTGTCATTCAAATATAAAACCATGTTAAAATATTTTCAGACATAGAATACCTCAGATATTCATCATAGAAATTTTCAAATTAAAAAAACTCTTCAAGGGCTAAGGAAGTATCTCAGTGGGTAAGGATATTTGCTACACCAGTGAGAGGACCTAAGTTCAAATCTCCTGCCTTCATGTAGAAAGCAGGGGTGCCTACATATCTGCATGTAATGCCAGTGCTATGGAGAGTGGAGGCAGGAGGATCTCTGGGGTTTTCTGACTGCCATTCCTAGCTCCAGATTCAATGAGAGACTGTCTCAAGGCAGTTAGGATAAAAGTATCACTTGCAGGATGCCCAATATTCTCTTCAAGCCTCCACATTAACACAGGTACACATACACACACACACACACATACACACACACTTTGCATAAATTATCTAAATAAAAGGAAATACATACATCTGCAAGAAATTGTACTGTGTTGATGCTGTTTTTAAAGAATAATAAGTAAGGCCCAAGTTTTTTTAAAAAAAAAAAAAGAATTACACTTGAAAACAGAATATTTGTTGTTTTTAACACATTTTATTCTGCTGAGGATCAAACTCAGGACCTTGTGCAGGCTAAGCAAGTTCTCTACCATATAACTCAAACCTAAGCCCAGACACAGAGCTGACAGACTCTGTTCAGGTTTTCTGAGCGAGTAGCATCAATATCATCTCAAGCTTGGAAGGCATGCACCCACAGCTTGCTGGGATGGAAAGCATGCACCCACAGCTTGCTGGGATGGATAGCATGCACCCACAGCTTGCTGGGATGGAAGGCATGCACCCACAGCTTGCTGGGATGGATAGCATGCATTCACAGCTTGCTGGGAAGGATAGCATGCACCTACCACGCTGGAATGGATGCTGTGGTCTCACAAGACACCCTAGATAATATGACTGTATATTGAAATTCAAAACCTGCTGGTCTACAGGATGCCAATGTAATACATGAGACAGTAAGGAGGGAAGAGGCAAAAGGATGGGAGGGACATGCTGAGTTCCTACCTCACCAGAGGGAAGATAGGAACCTTAATTTTTAAAAATGAAAGCAAGAATTAAAAGCTAAAAGTGAGACATACTGAAATAAATTAAGGTGGATATCCAGGAGTCAGAATAAATGACGTCATAGCTACAGCCATTACAGATGGGTTTTAGTAAGTGGGAGAGAAAGAAAGACAAGCAAGTCCAAAAGATGATGTGCAGCAGGGCACACATTTCAGAGAGCAATCAGTCCTAATGAAAAGACAGACATCCAGGAATACAATAGAGGCAGAAGTGCACCAGTCAGAAGCAGATGGATGACTGTTGGTGGTGAGCCTAGTGTGAGATGATTAACATTGTAACGGTTTGGGCTTTTGTCTCAGGCATCCTTACTGCATCACTGCATGGGATTCTACTGGTAAGCACAATCAGTTCAACATATGTAAATCCTCAATCAGTTAGACATATGTAAAAAAAGAACATGGGAGTGAGACATGAACAATTATGATCAATTCAATTTTAAGCGCCTAAGACACAAAATGAAATATTAAAAGAAATCCATCTCCTAAAAGGGTGTCTTGAATACAGGAGGCACTCCAAAACCTTATGGAGTAAAAGAGACTTAGACCATGGCACAAAGGATTAAACAGAAAGACCAGGCAGAGAGGGCACACCTTCAACCTAGACACAACTTGATGAAGAAGGAACAGCCAAAACAGGAAAGGAGAGGGTGGGGTCCAGAGATCCAACACAGTATGGGACTTGATGGCTGATTCGATGAGTCACCAGCTTCCAGAGTTTCCCAAACAGACCAGGGAGTGTACTGTGATTCAAAGAGACTCCATCTCACCGCTCTGTTTTCCCGCATCTTCTCATGTGAACCTTCCAATATACTGAAAGAATTGGATGCTGAGCCCATGATCAGCTCCTGTGCCGATCAATACTGGGAGAAACACATACACCCAGCCCTCCAATCAGCCCTTCCAACACTCCTCATTCTGGTTGGTTTTGATTTATTTTTGTATATAAAGAAAAGATTCTGTTATATTCCAGTGAATAAAATTTGCAGAAGAAAAAAAATTATTAGAAAATTCTTCACTTCCTTACACATTTGGCTTTTAGGAAAAAACAAGCAGGCTACATTGACTTCAGCCTGTTACCTTCTGAGCTACTAATGACATCATTTACAGTAGATGGTAAGTGGATTATCCTGTTCTTAGTGGTTGTTTATGTGAGTTTTATGTTAGTGGTAATTCTCGGTGCTGGCCTTTGGTTTTGAGGTTTGGATATAGACAGGTTCATAAAATTATCTACAGTGTGGAGTATAATCGATTTCTGAGTGCTTGAAATAATGCGCATGCGTCAGTTACAGTCCGGCGAGAGTCCTTGGGCACTTTCCTTCCACAAGGTAAGCCGGGGTAAGGCTGCAAGGGAAAGTCTCTTGGCAAGAGCAGAAGGGGAACGCCACCTTCCAAGGAGCTCTACCCATTGTTTCAAAGATGCTGTAGTCTAGGTAAGGACACCTTGCAGGGATTCCCTGCTGTTTTCCGGAGAGAAGCTCATGCTGCGGTGACATCTGCTTGCTGTTTCCACTGCCACCCTTTCTTCTCTGTCTCCTCAACAGGTGGGCTTTCTACAAAGTCCCGCCTCCACCCTCATCTGATCCCTCCATTCAGTTGTCTGTCTCCTCAACACGGGGTCCCTCTACAAAAGTCCCACCTCCACCCTCATCTGATTCCTCCATTCAGTCGGCTGTCTCCTCAACATGTGGTCCCTCTACAAAAGTCCCCACCTCCACCCTCATCTGATTCCTCCATTCAGTTGGCTGTCTCCTCAACACGGGGTCCCTCTACAAAGTCCCACCTCCACCCTCATCTGATTCCTCCATTCAGTTGTCTGTCTCCTCAACACGGGGTCCCTCTACAAAGTCCCGCCTCCACCCTCATCTGATTCCTCCATTCAGTTTTCTGTCTCCTCAACACGGGGTCCCTCTACAAAGTCCCGCCTCCACCCTCATCTTATTCCCACTCCACTCCCTCTCCATCTTCACAACTAAGCTTAAGTTTCCCTTTCCCCAAATCTTCCCCTGGTTTCACAAGTTCATCTGTGTGGTATGCAGCACCAAGGCTTCTGTTGTGAACTCTGAGAACAGGGTCATTTCTTCCCGCATCTACATCCTCAAAAGCCACTATCATCCATCTAGAACTCAAGCCGGCTACACCTTCCACTATATCATAAGTACGTTCACTCTTCAGGAAAGGGGACAATAATGCCTTTCCTTGGGCAATAGCTCTTAAAGGCATACACCCATACATCATCAGCAACAGGAAGTTGTGGGATTGTGCTTAACTGCATGGGAGGCAGAAAAAAATGTCCGATGTACCATCTGCTTGCTGAGTACTTTCTACTCCCAATATTTCCTCCTCTGCAGAAGCTGTATAGCCCCATCTTTATCCTCAGTCCTTTCTCTTACTACAGGGCCTGGTCAGGCCTGCCATGGGGCCTTCAAAGTCCCAACATCTGCCCATGTCCACAGTGTCATTTACTTTTACATTTAAGGTGGCATTCAAGGCAGAGATATGCCTGAAATCTGGCCAGTCTCGCTTGCAAAAATAATATATTACTGATTTTTATTGTAACAAAGGAAATGGGGCAGGGGAAGTCGTAGGTCCACTCAGAAGACTTGGAATGACCAAGGGACATCCTGAGATGGACAGCAGCAGTTTGGTCCAAATATCTATCATACCTAAATTTTAGAGAATTTAGACATTGTTTTCAGTCTCCATCAAGAGGACTTATATGCAGGATTAATTAACAGAGTGAGAATTATCTAATGGAAGGATAATGGTTAGGGAATGGCTGTCAGCAGAATGCTTGTCACACAAGTGTAAGGACCCGAATTCAACCCCCAGAACCCATGTAAAAAGACATACATTAGTCATGTGTATCTGCAATCCCAGCACCAGGAGACATGAGCAGAAGGACCCCTAGTGCATGCTGGCCATGCACGCTGGTCAAAGCAATCAGATATAGTTGACTGAGAGAACCTGATTCAGAAAAGCTAAGTGGGAAATGTTTGAGAAATACACCTGATATTATCTCTAGCCTACACACACACACACACACACATACACACACACAAACACACACACATTCTCATACACATATATACTCATACACATGCATACACACAGACACAAACACACACATACACAGAAGCACACACATACATATAAATAAACACCCACTTACATACACACTCACACACAAATACAGACCTGTACATGCACAGAAACATACACACAATCATGAACACACATACATATATATACAAACACATATACACACATGCCATACACATGTACATTCATACAAACACACATACACACACACACTCATGAGCACACACATACACATGGGACATCCATTCTCAATCCCTTCCAGGTTTGGAAATCTGAAGGACCATTTTCTGTAAAAGTTAATGAGTTTCTGTTACTAAAGCAATGAGTGGAAATTTGAGATAGGTGGGCACCTAGTGATTGGCTCCAATGTGTTGCCAAGTGAAACTAATTGAGAACCACAGTAAAGCTGTGGCTGGTTGGGATCCTCTGCGTAGTCAGATTTACTGGAGAATTAAAGTTTGAATGGAAATTTCTACCTTGTGTTCACTGGCAAAAACACTGTGCCAATAAATGAGTCTCTCGCCTTTCTTTATTACTTAGGCCCCACAGTGTGCCTTCATGTCCTTCAAAGAGTAACCAGGAATCTTACCGGATATCAGGGTCATCGTCACCCATGCCTGCACTGCCCCCACCAACTCAAAAATTGTACCTTAAACTCTCACATCTGATCTCCTCTGACCTACGTAGAGCAGTCCCGTTCGCAGGCCACCCTTTTGTCTGTCAGTTTATATCCTCCCTGATTATGATCACCTACTTAATCCTTAAACATGTGACTTCCATAAATCAAATTATGCCAATAGACTCAATAACTCTTATCTGAGTGCACAGTGACATTTTGCTCTTGAGGTTTTGATAAATATACTTGAATACTAATACATCTTTCACATCTCTTTTGCATTAGGACCAATTTTAGTGGACATATCAGTAAAAGACAGTACACACTTGACCCTGAACTGAGGAATATATATATATATACATATGACTTTTAATTCATAACATGAGCACAGTGTCTGGTCACAAAGACATTCACAAATACTTATTATATGAATGGATAGATGAAAGTATTTTACATATTCGCTAACAAGACACAAAATGTTGGATTCTCAGCTAACTTTATAGCAACCCAAAATTTTTAATGTATAAAATGTATATATGTATAGATTCAGATAGCTATAAATGATTATAGACACAGATAAATGCAAATACAGATATGTTAAATATGGAGAGATTTGAGTTGTACTATAGAAATATTGTTAGTCCTGGTTTTGAAATAATTTTGTACATGGAATAACCTAAAAATCTGTGTGAAAAACTGTGGCTATTGGAGACTTCACTTAGAACTGGAAATCAGTAGGTATGTCTTTTGTATATTTGTGAGCTACATCCTTAATTTTCAGGAAGTATAAGCCATTTGCAGAAGACCAAGATCACTCTTGCCTGAATAGTCTCCATGTCCCCACTTTCAGTCAGGTTTCCTTTGGTAACTAGCCCTCTTTCCACTGGATAGCACTTTAGTAGATAAATCAATTAAGACTGCTCTCACTTGGCCATTGAAGCTTGTAGAAGGGCATGCCTCTGCCCCGCAATGTCAGCCCCAAACGTGAGTACAAGGACTGAAACCAGACAGCGTTTCACGGCCCTCCAGCTCCCCTGGAGGTCCCCTGGGTCCCTGCCCTGTCCAGGTCACATTCCTAAGAATGCCAAGTGTTGGGTTTCCAATACTTAGCACCAACAAATCCCTACTGTCTCATGCTAAAGAATTTCTGCCTACGCCAGTAGTTCTCAACTTGTGGGTGATGACCCCATTGGTGGCCCAATGGCCCTTCCTAAGACTATTGGAAAACACAGATATTTACATTATGATTCAGAACAGTATCAAAATTACAGCAATGAAATAGGAAAAAAAATTTAGTGGTTGGGAGTCACGACAACATGAGGAACTGTGTTAAAGAGTCACGGTGTTAGGAAGGTTGAGAACCAGTTGGGTGGTGGTGACACACGCCTTTAATCCCAGCACTTGGGAGGCAGAGGCAGGTGGATTTCTGAGTTTGAGGCCAGCCTGGTCTACAAAGTGAATTCCAGGACAGCCAGGGCTACACAGAGAAACCCTGTCGGAAAAAAACAAAAGGAAAAAAGAAAAAAAGGGGAAAAAAAGGAAGGTTGAGAACCAATCTGTCATCCTTTTCTGTAGCAGAATTTTTCCCTAATTGATTGATTAGATAATAAGGATGACAAGAAGCCAATCACTGATTGAGGAGGAGGAGGAGGAGGAGGAGGAGGAGGAGGAGGAGGAGGAGGGGGAGGAGGAGGGGAAGAAGGAGGAGGTGGGCCTTCCAGGTCCAGAGAGGAAGAGGGACCTTGGGGGTGAAAGGGGTGGGGGTGGGGTGGAAGTGGCGGGGTGGAAGGGGTTGGGTGGAAGGGGTGGGGTGGAAGTGGCGGGGGTGGGGTAGGGGGGGTGGAGGGGAATGCCCCTTTTGGATGGGGAGGCAGGAGCAAAGCAGTCATAATGAAGGCTGGGGACTGTTCGAGCTGGTGGCAGAATCTACCAGGATCGGACACCAGAAAATTTCTAACAGAATAGTTGATGAGTTTAGGATGATAGATTCTGTGCCCAGCGATTGTTATCTGTTGATTCTAAACTGAGATTGTCTGGTGTTTTCCATCCACTGCGACTCAGGTAGGCCAGGGAGAAAGAAGTGACCCGAGGCGGGACTTGGCCAGGCTTTGGGACTGGAAGCTTGGGCAAGGAAAGGAAAGGTAGGAAATAGAGCACAGGCTGGCGAGAGCACACCCACGGCTTCCCACGGAGACCCAGAGAGCTGTCGTAGAGCCAGCGCCGGCGGGAGAGGCCTTGGCAAGGGCAACCATGTGGTCTCGATCTCGGGCTGTGTACTGGGCTGGGAAGAGACTGAGACTACCAGCCGGTTCCAAGCCGGAGAGAGAGCATGGATTGGTTTTTTTTTTTTTTCTTGTTGTTTTTGGTTTTGGTTTTGATTTTTGGTTTTTAGTTTTTGGTTTTGTTTTCTTCGAGACAGGGTTTCTCTGCATAGCCCTGGCTGTCCTGGAACTCACTCTGTAGACCAGACTGGCCTCAAATTCAGAAATCCACCTCTCTCCACCTCCTAAAGGCTGGGCTTAAAGGCGTGCGCCTCCACTGCCCAGCATGGATTGTTTTTTAATTAATACACACAACATTTTTCAGGGTCCTTCCTGGGTCCTTGCAGGAAAGCAAGGGCAGGTTCATGCCAGAGTCCATGAGAGTGCTGGAAGAACAGCAGCCACCCCACTAATATATGGGCAAAGGAAGAGTTTTTCCAAAGGCTGTGGAGTTAACTGTAAGGGAAAGAGACACCAGAATGCACAACACCAAAGTCCTAGTTCTGCATTTTATCGCTTGGATCCAAATCAGTGACGCCACCCTTCGCAGAAAGGCCTTAGCAGCACCACTGATCCCCAAAATTCCCCAGGAACTGGTCTTTTGTAGGTAAAGTGCTTGTAAAATCCAGTATTTTACACATATGCAAGTTGTACAACTCACAACCAGCCTCGGCATCGTTAGACCTTGCCGGGCATGGAGAGGGCTCTGTCCACTCTCCACTCTTTTCCTCTTACAGATCTCTCCCCTTCATGCTGAAACCACCGTGTCCTCCTAAGTCAGGTCCTGTGCAGGCAGCCGCAGCTGCTGTGTGAGTTCCTGACCACAGTAGCCAAATCCTGCTCATAAAACACCATTTCCTTGCAATCCCCAGAGACCAATCTTTCTGAGGTGTTATCTGAAACATTCCCTGAGACTTGAAGTGGGGGCAGGATCTAGATGTTCCATTTAGGACTGAGCACTCTGCAGACATAATGAGTCTTTATCTTCTTATGTGGTGATTGGGAGGGCACGGGGGGGGGGGGGGGGTGTTACCCCTGCTTCTACTGCTGCCATAAAAATCTATTCTCCAGACACAGAGGATCGGATCCTCCAACGCCGCGCTCCCAAGCTCCTCCCCGGCTCCTGTATTGCTCGCCGCTCTGCTCACTATCTAACCTGACAGCCAATGGCTACACAGTTGTTCCAGTTTAACTTGGAATTAATTAGCATGAAATGAAATAAACAATTCATTTTCTAAGCTGCACTCATCAGGTATCCATTGACCAACAACCGTATATAATTAGTAGCTGCCACATTAAACAGCACAGATGTAGCGTGTTCTTATCACCATGGAAACTTCTATTGAGCACAGCTAACCTAGAGGACCAGCTCAGCTCCTTCCTGGTGTCTGTGCGATTTTTCTCTGCATCCCTCCTTATGGCACCATCGCCTCATTATGTGTTATTTAATTCATCGTCATTTGGTCCTTACGACACTGGTTTCCTATGCAGTTTCAGAACTTGTACATGTTTCCTGCCTCGGGCCCTCTGTACCCATGCCTCCGCTGGCTGCAATGCTCTTCCGCTTTTTTGATGCATTTCTTCTTAACAAACATCTTCTAATTCAGAGAAAGTCTGCTCAGGCACCTTCCCTGAGCTCCCTACCTTCACAATGCCAGTGTGTAAAACTAGTAGAAGTACTCATAATTACTTAGTAGTTTATGTCTTTATCTACGTCTCTCTCTTTCTCTCTCTCTCTCTGTCTGTCTCTCATACTTACACACATACATTGGCACACAAACTTCCATGTGCACACACACACACACACACACACACAGAGAATTTATTTACAACCACATCCCCAGCATCTAGAATAGTGTCTGGCAGAGAAGAACTCAAGCTGGGCTATGGAATGAACAAGCTGAATATAATGCAAAGTTGGGCCTAGACGCCATCAGACAACTCTCTAAAGAATAAGCTAAGAGAAATAACGCCACGCGTCCGACTGAAGCTGAGCTGAACACAGCCTGAGAGGAGAGAAGAAAGTCTGCAGAAGACCGGCTTTCCCTCCACTCCTCCTAAGACTTTCCTGGCTTTGGCTGCTTTGATTGATTGTTTCACAGAACCATATACTGATAATGGCATTGATAATGATGAAAGTAAAAAACAAACAAACAAGAACAACAAAAAACCCAGGGCACCAAGCAGGTCCCCTGGCGCTCAGGCCCCTGGGAAGCACTGATGAACACACAGCACCACGTGAGGAAGGGGTTCATGAATTTTTTAAGAACGACATACCCAGAGCAAGAGGAGGAAGCCTGCCTCCCCAAGTATGCACCAAATGAGGCCGCTCCTCCCTGCCCCTCCCCAGGTCCAGAGGCTGACTCATGCTTCATGGGAAGACCTTTCTCCCATCCAAGTCTGGGAAGTCAGCCAACAGGCAAGCAGGATTGTGCCCGCCTCGCAAACCCTACAAGGCACAGCCTCTGTCTCTCACATGGCCTCTTCCCTGTCTGTGATTAGGAGTGATCTCAGCTTTCTAGCTGCTGACAAAAGCGTGGGGATTTTCTAGACAGCCCCCTGCAAAAGGGCTCACAGCCTTCTCACTGCAGAGTCAATGAGCAGAGGCCCACAGCCTTCTCACACTGACCTTCTGGAAGGCAAGCCTGAGCAGCAGGCACCATCCCTGAAATGTCGTCCCCCAAGATTTTAGACCTGCCATTTAGGCTGTGAAATAGGTATGTCTTGGGTTTTTTGGGGGGTGGCTTGGTTAAAGTACTTACTGAGCAAGCACGAGCCCTGGGGTTCAGATCCCCAAAGCTCACACAATTGGCCCTATAGCTGATACTCCGGGCAGGTATATTGGCCCACCTGCAGGGTCAACCAAAGCAAGCTAAGTAGCCAGACCAATCATGTTGGCCAGCTTTGGGTCAACTGATGGGCCTTCTTCAGTTACTATGGTGGCAGACTCCTGACAAGCTCTTCCAGCCTATACACACACAAAGATGTGTGTTCACAGGTACATGCAACCCACCCACCATCACATGTACCTACATGCAGGCAAACATGCATGCATACATACACACCAAGCACAGAGACAAAAATGAGCATATCTTAAAAAATGGAGGAAGACAGAACCCTTGGCAGTGTCCAAGTTGCCAATCATGACTCCACTGACCCCTGTAGAGAGGCCTTGCCTCTGCTGCTGTGGAGCCTGTGTTCTTCTATCAATCCCTGACTGCCCCAAGGGAGGAACAAATATCCCATGGAAACCCTCTAGGCACCAAGCCCTCACCCACACAAACCTATATTCTGCAGAGTCCAGATGCGCGTGCGCGTGTGCACACACACACACACACACACACACACAGAGAGAGAGAGAGAGAGAGAGAGAGAGAGAGAGAGAGAGAGAGAGAGATGCATTTGAGACATAGGTATGCTTTCTGCTGTTATGACTAAGCTCTTCAACACATAAAGGAAAATACCACCTGTCCTTATGAATAAAGATTTATTGGAGCACAGCCACCTCACTCACTTGAGAAGAGCAACTCAGTGAAGCCTGTCTGTGCCTCAATGAACTTAGCAAGTAAAAGAACAGCTGAGCCTAGTGGCTAAGGCCTGTGGTCCCACTTACTGAGGAAACCAAGGCAGAAGAACCAGGTGTTCAAGAGTAGTCTAGACTAGAGTGACTTCAAGGTCAAACTGGACAAGTGTGTGAGACCTCGTCTCAAATTTCCAAACAAGTAAAGAGGATTGGATATGTAGGTCAATGGTTGAGTACTTATCTAGCATATAGAACACAGCATCCTGGGTGTAAGTCCCATGGGCACAAATAAGTGAATAAATAAATTTCACCCATCAAACTTGTATCGCTTCACAGTTCCAGTTTCCTTCTTCATTCTAGAACCTAAGATCCCACCTCCCTAAACTTGGTGGTAGTTGTTCTCATATATATATATATATATTTTGACCATAACCTACCCATGGTCCCTCAGTAATTTATTGTATGTTTTTAATGTTTTACATTTTAATATAGTTCCCTGAGTTACTATACTGGTTTGAATGCAGAGCTCTAGTTCACTCGTTCTATCTCTTCTAATGTCAAGCAAACGTTGGAAAACACTCGAGAAAAGCTCACATTTCACAAATGCACAGTGACGTCAGCAAAGTGAGCCCATTGCTGCCGAATGCAGATCAGCACATAGCAGTACACCAGGAGCTGTGGGTCCAGCCCAGGTCTCACCTGAGCTTATGAATGAAGTTTGACTGGTACACAGACACCCTCTCTCATTTGTCTCTCCCTGTGGCTGTGTTTGCACAAGCAGCAATGAGACACCGCATTGCTCACAATCCCACAACGCTCACTCTTTGACTCTTGGCAGAGATGTTTACCGAGTCCCTTTTCCCAGGTTCCACACAGTCTAAGATGCACAGCATGCACACTCTGGTGTCTCCTGTTACTGGCCTGCGTGTTTTTGATGTTTCTACGTATGATTGTAGCCATTCATTCTGGCTGATAAACTACTCCATTTTGTGTTTACAATGCAGTCTATTTACCCATATGACTAGAGATGGATGTCTGGGTTGCTTCCAATGCGGGGTTCTGTGAATAATGCTGTAGAAAACATTCCGTTCGTGTCTCCGGGCGCAGTCCAGTTACTATGACCGCTGCACGCTATCCCGTTACATTCGTAAATCATAATGCAGCTATTTGGTCGCCTGATAATGGATGCTGAGACCAGTGATTTCCAAAATAGTCTACACTGAAATTTCCTGGAAGCTTCAGAATAATGACTCGGTCCCACCCAAGCAATTGTAATTTACTTAATAAGGGATGCTCACAGCTCTGGGGCCTTGGAATTTTAGATCTACAGTTGGCCAAGATGAGGTGAGAGAGAGAAGGAAGCCTTAGGTATCACTGAAAGAAATATTAGTGAGTGCAGCCACTATGGAAATCAGTATGGAGATTCCTCAAAAAGTAGAAAAGTAGAGCCACAAACTGTATCCTCCTTGCTTGATAGCCAAAGGTACCAGTGTCACTTACAGTTGAGATATCTACCCACCCCTGCTTATCAGAGCACTATTGCCAAGGTATGTAATCAGCCTAGCTTCCCGTCAATGGATGAATAATTGAGGAAAATATACGATATAGTGAAATATTATTCACCAATTGAGAAGAACAAAATAATGTCATTTGCAGGAAAACATGAAAAGGAAAATTATCTGTTAAGTCAAATAATCCAAAACTCAGAAAGCCAAGCATTGCATCTTCTCTTACTGAGAGAATCCTTTAAGAGGCAGAGACAAAGATATACACAGACAGACAGGCTGACACGGAAACACAAACATAGACAGACACACAGGCACAGATGCACAGACACACAGACAGAGAGACAGAGACAAATAGGAGGAAACCGGCAGAGAATAAGAAGGGATCTCCAGTGGGAATGTGTGGGCTCCAGGGACACCATGCGCTGTTGGGCCTGGGCGATCGCTCAGTATGTAAAGCCTTTACTCGGAAGCATGGGGAACAGCGTTTGATCCTAAACCCACGCGGAAAAGCCAGATGTGGTAGTGCACACTTTAATCCCAGCACTGAAAGGGGGAGACAGGGAGAGCCCCGAGACTCACTGACCAGCCTTCCTAGTGAATCTCCAGGGAAGAGACCCTGCCTCAAAATACAAGAGGGAAGATGCCTGAGGAATGACAACTAAGGCTGATCTCTCCCAGCCATATGCACACACTTGCACACACATGTGCACGCTCACAAACATGCACAGTGCTGCTGTTGGCATTGCTTCTCTGAGGAGAGGGGTCGATAATACATCCATATGGATATATCTATGGATGAATATGTGAATGAACCAGCCTATGCCCCTATTTTTTAAATCACCATGATTATTAAGTTTATTGGTTCCCATGGCGACAACATGAAGCCACCCATTCTTGCACAATTTTAAAAGATATCATGCCTACTTGAGCTTTCTGACAATAAAGCTATAAACAAGGAAGAAGTTCTGCTTCTGGCTTCCTGGTGAGTTCCAGTGATTTCTCTGAGGGGATGAAAATGGGAAGTGCTCCCGCCCTTCCATGTGTTCTAACTCTGCCCATCTCCACATCACAGAAAATCTAGGAAATCTGGTGAACACTTTCCATCTCAAACCAGATGGTGTGTCTGTAAAATATTACCCTTGACCAAGACAGCATCAGACTTCAAACAGGGATTTTGTCTAAAACACCCTCATGTAATGCTAGCACTGCAGTCATCGGTAGATCAAGCCATCCCTTAACCTCGGGATGCTTTTGGACATTTAGTTACATAGACAATAAACTCTATTCTCTCATCATTGTTAACTCGGTTGCTAAATGGGAAAAACTGTCTTGATTAATAAACTGTGACTTTTTCTGTTGTATCATATCTATGATGATGCATGAAATTACTTTGGGCCCTGTTTTATTTGGATAGGTAATAGATATTTATTTAGTGTCCACTAAGTACCAAGGACCTGGATTTTGAAAACTATGTATGCATTCGTATACCATTTTAAATATGGCTTTGCTGTATCATGATTGTATGGTTTTCTTTAAACTCAGTGTCCCAGACTAGATCAGATAATGGACTAATTCTTGACACATTTTGGGTTGACTAGAAACCAGCATACCTCCAGCAGCAGTTGAGAGCCGCGACTTGTCAGTACTGGGACAGAGATGCTTTGGAGGCTCCTTGTTCATAGGAAGGCTTTCATTGAGTGAATGACGAGGCTACAATGTGAGTATCTGAAGCCCGATCCATGAAGACTAGAGGAAGGGACAACATAAACGAGCCAGCTCTTGTTCCTAGCGTCCAGTCCATGCTTTGGAACTTGTTGTAAGGACTTCTGCTGGAGATAAGCCTCGTGTACCTCAGGGCCACAGTGTTTCACCTGCAGTTTGCAGTTCAGCTTGAAATCACCATCCTTGTAGAACTCCACGTTACACCCATGGGGCCCAGAAAGAGGAGGATGTGGAACTAAACACTTTCCTGAAGCCACAAACTAGTTACATAGCTCTGCCTGGCCCCCCTCATCTACAGAATGAGAGGAAATAATAGTAGCTACCTCCTTGAATTATTAGGAAAATGGGCCTGACAGGCAGATGTGAGTCGCAGGAGTAGGCCCCATGCTGCGGCTCGAATTCATTGCTTGCTGCCATAATGGGAACAACACATTCTACTCGCCACCGCCCCGCCCTTTCTGACGTGCTGAACTCTCTCTCTCTGAAACCATGAGCCAAAATGGCCCTCCCCTCTCTAAGGTTG